>NC_136057.1:335586150-336309900 GCF_964261635.1 Lissotriton helveticus | reverse complement strand
AGGACTTTTGGGACTTCCTTTCACTGACACTGCAGGCGCTGACGAAGGCCGATCCGGCCGAAATGCATTCGCCATTTCAACTTGAAATAAAGGTGTCGCCCTGTTAATCCCCTCCGAGGCTCCCGCTCCTTTCTTTGAGAGGAGATTTCTCTTTATTCAAATTCACGCGTGTGCCAGAAGCGCGTTCAGGAGCCCACTCACTACCTGTGGCTTGGAGACTCTGGTTCCAGTTGCGGCTGTTCCTGTTTCTTCACGGTAGTGGATTTCTCCAAGCCCGCCGGATGTCCAAGTGTACTGATGCGGCTTAATGAGGCAATTTGCCTCCGCCGGGTGGGTTGCACTGTTCTCCCGCCCCAGCAACTCTGCTTTTTGGACTCCGGTTTGTGGGGTGGGGACGCGAGGCAGCACCTTGAACTTCTTGTGCGTGTCTTGTCCTGCTTTGATCCCAACCCCCGCTATTTTGGACACTTGCACCAACGCCCCTCTGCCACACTTACCTGGGAACGACTACTGCATCCTGGGTCCTGTAGTCCGTGGATTTCACCGGACCGGCTGAAAACTTCACTTGAGGGGCGGAGCTATTGATTTGCACCTATCGGTGTGCGGTGGGATGTATTTCAATTGCAGGACTTTTGGGACTTCCTTTCACTGACACTGCAGGCGCTGACGAAGGCCGATCCGGCCGAAATGCATTCGCCATTTCAACTTGAAATAAAGGTGTCGCCCTGTTAATCCCCTCCGAGGCTCCCGCTCCTTTCTTTGAGAGGAGATTTCTCTTTATATATATATATATATATATATATATATATATATATATATATATATATATATATATATATATATCCGCTTTCACACAGCGCAACAATGTTACGCCAGTGCACTCCAGTCCGAACAGAATACCACCACAATCCAACTGTAGTCCAAGGATTATTTATTCAGATCATTTCAGCATGAAAATCAAGCAATAGAGCCGTAGCCCCAACGCGTTTCAGTGATTAACTCGCCTTGACCCGTGATCAAGGCGAGTTAATCGCTGAAAGTGCACTGGCGTAACATTGTTGCGCTGTGTGAAAGAGGATACATTGAAACAGGGAAACTTCCGACCCTATATATATAATTATTAAACTTTAAAAAAAACACTCGGTCACTGGATGTTGTCATCTGAGATGTCATCAGTGATGTCACTGACCATGTCATGAGTGATGTAATATGTGACCTCATCAGCAGTGCATTGCAGTGAATACATATATCCAGAGCACTCCACCTGCCGCTGGCGATTCCTTTGTTGACAAAACGGAGCACGGACCACAAAGTAAGTGTTTGAAATGTGTTTAATTCCACCAGGATACATGGCAGACATAACACATTGCAGCCCTGGAGGGCCTTGATCACATAAATATATATGCAAATATGTAAGCGAAAGCTGAGAAAAAAGGGTGGTCCCAGGATGCATTTTCCTCATTCATTTTCTTATAGGAGGTTTAGACACAGCTGCAGCCCAAACCACTGAACGGATTTACACCAAATTTGAAAGAAAGCTAGATCTAGGTCTAGAAAGAGTACTTATTGTGTTTTAGTGTAAATCCATACAGTCGCTTTTTAGTAATAACTGAAGAAACTACTTTGTATATATAAGACGTGGAGGCTCGCGGATCACAACAGATCTCAAAGTGAGATCTGATTGACTGTCACAAGCTCAACTAGGAAGTGGTGGCAGGCATCTTGGTACTCAGACTTTGTCTGAGTCCTTAGAAAAAAACTTGAAAAAAGACACAAGGGTGCAGGGTAGAAATTCGCTGATCTCCTAGGCCTGGGGATAAAAGCTTTTCTTTTTGCATTGAATTCGTGAAAAGATCTGCAGCAAAAGTTTTTTAAAAAGTGCTCTCCCATCAGGCCTGGGGTAATATTTACAATCTCATGAAGGAGGGCCCGCATGCCTCTGCTTCCCTGGTCTGTTTTTGGTCGCCTGGACCCAGATCTCCTGGGGTCCAGCTGTGTCATAAAGGTGAAATGGCAAGTGGACACCCTCCCAAGGCCAATTCCAGCTCCAATACCAGTGTATATTGGAGTGGTGTACAGTGGAATAGCATAGAGTGGAGTGGCATATAGTGGAGTGACGTACAGTGGAATAACGTACAATGAGTGGCGTATAGTAGGGTGGCGTAGACTGGACTGGCATAGAGTGGGATAGCATAAAGTGAAGTGGTGTACAGTAGATTTGCATACAGTCGAATGGTGTAGAGTGGAGTGGCATAGAGTTGAGTGGCCCTCAGTGAAATTAGATATGCAGGAGATGCACACCTCCAGAAAGGATGGTCACACCTGCAGGGTGTGCAGCCTGATCTGTAAATCTAAAAGAGAATGTTGCCATCTTTAGGAGGGCAGAAATAGTGGGTTCTGGGTAGAAAAGTGACCTGCACCACTGATGGCCTACAGTGGAAAAGCATAGAGTGGAGTGGCGTACAGTAAAGTAGCGTACAGTGGAGTGGGGTAGAGTGGATTTACGTACATATGTATTGCTTAGAGTGGAGTGGCATAGAGTGGAATAGTGTAGAGTGGAGTGGCGTAGAGTGAAATAGTATACAGTGGTGTGGAGTACAGTCCAGTGGCGTGGAGTGGAATAGCATAGAGTGGAGTGGCATAAAGTGGAGCCCCTTACAGGGGAATAGTGTAGAGTGGAGAAGTGTAGAGTGTAGTGGCATACAGAGAAGTGGCATTGACTGGAATGCCATAGAATGGAGTGGCATAGAGTGGAATAGCATGAAGTATAGTGGTGTAGAGTAGAGTGGCGTAGACTGGAGTGGCACATAGTGGAATATCAGAGAGTAGAGCATTGTAGAATCGAGTGAGCTAGAGTGTACTGATATACATAGAGTGGTGTAAAGGGTAGTGGCGTACAGTGGAATAGTGTAGAGTGGAGTGCGGGGGAGATGTGTCCAGTGGAATAGCGTAGAGTGGAGTGGAGTAGAGTGTTATGTTATACAGTTTATGAAGCGCACAGCTGCCCCAGCAGAGGGGCGCCCTGGCACTGACAGCAGAGAACTGCAACGCCTCCCCTCGACTAATAGGAGAGGCCCACAACGGAGGGAAGAGGTATGTTTTAATTGCTTTCCGAAATGCCAGATAACTCTTCAAGTTGCGGATGGAGATGGGAAGCGCATTCCAAAGTTTGCCAGCTAAAGTGCGAAAAGAGCGCCCCCAACGCGAACCCTCCTCACCCGAGGAACAACAGCCAGATGTTGTACCATCGACCGAAGTTGACAGAGAGGAGTGTATGGTACAAGCAGGTTGGCCAGGATATCTGGGGAGGAAGAGTTCATGATCTTGAAGGAGATACAAAAATACTTAAACTCTATACGTTTAGCCACAGGCAACCAATGAAGCCGACGAATAGCACTAGATGCAGAGCAAGTCTTGGGTAGGCGAAGAAGGATTCTTCTCACAACATTCTGAACCCTTTGCAGTCACGAGATTTCAGTTTTTTTAGACCCAAGATAAAGTGAGCTGGCATAGTCCAGTCTTGACAATATAGAAGCCTGGACAATTATCTGCCTAATGGAGGGGGCTAAAAACCCAGGCAGAGGTTTGAGCCCTCTCAGGATCCTGAAACAGGTCCCTGCAATCTTCTTGGTTTGTGTTTGGAAACCGAGGGTAGCAGACACCCAGGTTTTTTACCACCTGTTTGGTGGTAGGTGCATGCCCCAAAGTGGCTGGCCACCAGTGCTCACTCCACAGCTCAGTGTATTTTCCTACCAGCAAAACCTCGGACTTGCTGGCATTGAGATGCGTCCCGGGTTAGATCGTCCGAGAGTGTGACTACCAACTGAGTATTGTCCGCATAGGAAACTGCAGTGGGCCCGTGGCTCTATGCCACTGTGGCTAGCGGTTGGACATAGAGATTAAAGAGGGTTGGGCTCAGGGCTGAGCCCTGTGGCACTCCCTGTTTGATAATGTAGATCTTAGAGGCAAAAGGGGGGGCGGCTACCTGGAAGGTCCTCTCCGTAAGAAAAGAGGCGATTCAGTCCAAGGCCGAATCTGTGATGCCCACCTCCTCCAACCGTTTCAGCAGGATCTGGTGGGACACAGTGTCAAATGCCGCACTCAGATCTAATAGGATCAGTGCCGAAATATGACACTCGTCTAAGGCCCCCAACAGGTGTTCGGTCACAGCTAGGAGAGCAGATTCCGTGCTGTGACCAGAGCAAAAACTATTCTGAGATGGGTCTAGTATATTATTGACCTCCAGATAACTGGTCAAGATAGAATTGATATAGGCCTCTGGGATCTTAGAGACCAATGGCAGGAGGGAGATAGGACGGAAACTCTCTGGTTTTGCTGCATCAAGATTAGTTTTTTTTAGCAGGGGGACCACCCTGGCTTGTTTCCATGAGCTGGGGACAACCGCGGTGGAGAATGACAAATTGATCATCTGGCTCAAGGGAGTGAGGAACACAGGTAAGATCTTCATAAATTGGTCCGGCTTCAGTGGATTAGTGGGAGACCCAGACTTAATCTTGCTACAGAGCACAGACAGCTCCTCTTGTGAGATTGGCGGGAAGGCAGCCAAAGTATGCAAAGAGGGAGGTCTAGCACATGATCAGAACATAAAGCAATCTGTGGGAAGGACTTATAGATCGTTTCCACCTTCTCGACAAAGAGGGAGGCAAGAGCCTCACATTGCTTATCTGACAATATTACTGTCATATTTTGGGCTGTTGAGAGCTTTCAGTATCAAAAAGATACTTTTGGAGGGGTTATTACTTTTCTTGATCTCATCCGCATAATAGGAGGCACGTTCAGTCTGAATAGCCCTATGGTAATTCTTAATGGCTGCCTGATAACACCCCTTCAAATTAGGGTCAGAGTCCCTTCTCCATGCTCCCTCCAGCCTTTTACACACCTTCCGCAAAGATGTAAGCTTAGCATTGTACCAAGAATTGGATTTGGTAGTGCGACTTTTAGACCACTTTATCGGGATGAGAGAGTCCAGAGCTCGGAGAATCCAGGCCGACAATAAACTATCGGCCATGTTTGAATCATCTGCAGTGCTGGGCATGGTTGTAGAAAGGAGGCCAAGAAATTGAGCCATGTCGAGTTTCTGCCAGGTGCGTCTAAGTACGGACGTCTGCGTCATGCTTCTCACAAGCATTACCCCCAAGAGTGCCATAGTGATTTAATAATGATCAGAACAGCATATGGGCGTAGGAGTGTGAACGGTCAGGGGTGAAAGGTTGGAAAAAACTGATCCAATAAATGACCTGCAGAGGGCATAGGGCCATGCACCTGTTGAGATAACTGACATGCTGCAAGATCAGCTAGGAAGTTGCTCATTTCAGTATCCTGGGAATTATCCAAATGCAAATTCAGATCACCCAGAATGCAAACATTAGCTGCTCTTATGGCTAAGGGGCACACAACCTCGATAAGTGCTGCCCTAAGCTCCTTGGAGGGCCCTGGCGGGCGGTAGATCAGTAAGCCAGACATAGTATAGCTAGCGTTGAAGGTGATCCCAAAATGTGCAGATTCGCACCCAACCAGGGGCTTCTTTACAAAGGTGCATAGGTAGCAGGATGTAAGGACAACTGCTATCCCACCACCCCTAGACTCTCTATTAAGAGTCAGAATGCTAAAACCCGTGGGAAGTGCTAGACCTGGTTCAGCCAGCATGTCGGCTGACAACTACCTCTCGGTTAGAAAGAGGACATCCGGGTCTTCATCCTGTAGCAGATCATAAACATCTGCAAAATGTTTGGCTGAAGAGTGACAGTTCAGGCAAAAAAGTTTAATACCAGGACTGGAGCTGGGAGGGCGGCAAAGAGATACGATGGCTGCCGAAGAGATAAAACCGCAATTTAAACAACAAACCGGACCCTCCACTGGAAAACAGGGGGGTAGCTACAAGGCCTCAGACTATTCTTAATAGTGAGGAGATCATCCTGAGAATAAAGAGCCCTCCCTCTAATGGAATCACCAGCGGGTCTGGCGTATGGCGACAGCCATGTGCAGACGGGTGTAGATGGGCTTGCCTTTGGTGCGCGCACCACAGCATGGGTTAAAATAGATGAAACCCGTAAGTGGCGAGAGCGTGCCCCTGAGTGGCAGAATGTCATCACGCCCTCCACTCAACTGGCACTCAGCAGCGGTGGAACAGGGCGGAGTACAAGAGGAGGGAAGATGATCCCCACCAACAAGGGAGTGTAGATAAAGCCCGTTTAACATATAAAAGAAGAAGCTGGCCCCCACAAAGTACAAAAAACATAAAACACAGTAGCAGCGAAGTGAAAAACGCTATTCAATTAAGCAGTTTGAAATGCGGCAGTAAGCAAAGTGTTAAAACTGGGTGGAGTGGTGTGGCTCACTGGATAGAGGTGGCAGCTCTGTAAGCAGAGAACGGCCCGGGACCAGGGTTCAATTCCCGACGCGGCAGAGTCTTGGACCAGGGTCAACGGACTCGATAATTCTCGCCTCAGTGCCTACTCTAACCAGGGAACACACTCGGTAACTCTGGGCATTAAGCTTGCCTCATCTCTACAACGGCCCCCCACAGACGCCGGGGATGCCTGGTTTTACCCTGGAGATACCCAGAAAGGGACCATCTCACAGGGAAAACCAGGACAGGTTCCCTAGCGGTCTATAGCGCCAGGACACTCGGGTAGAGTAACAGTGCGCTTTACAAGAATCCCACATTTACATTTACAAAACACTTGCACAGTCACCAGCTGACCTCGTTCGGTCCTCTGCGCGCCTGCCACAGCATGGGTTGAAATAGATGAAAAGGTAGAGTGTAGATAAAGCCCATTTAACATATCAAAGAAGAAGCTGGCCCCCCACAAAGTACAACAAACATAAAACACAGTAGCAGCAGAGTTAAAAACGCTATTCAATTATGCAGTTTGAAATGTGACAGTAAGCAAACAGTTAAAACACTTGCACAGTCACCAGCTGACCTCGTTCGGTCCTCAGTGTGGAGTGGCATAGAGTGGAGTTGCATACATTTGAATTGCCTAGGGTGGAATTGCATGGTGTGTCATAGCATAGAGTAGAGTTGCGTACAGTAGAATAGCGTAGAGTGTAGTGGCATAGATGGGAGTGGTATACAGTGGAATAGTGTAGAGTGGAGTGGCATAGAGAGGAGTGTGGTACAGTGGAGTGTCATACAGTGAAATAGCTTATAGTGGAGCGGTGTACAGTGGAGTGGTGTATAGTGGAGTGGAGTGGCGTAGATTCGAATAGTGTAAAGTAGAATGGTGTAGAGTGGAGTGAGATATATTATAGTGGCTTACAGTGGAATACTGTAGAGTGGAGTAGCAAACAGTGGCGTGGCGTACAGTGGAATAGCATACGGGGAGTGGAGCACAGTCCAGTGGTATAGAATGGAGTGGCATAAAGTGGCAAAGCATAGAGTTGAGTGTCATAAAGTAGAGTTGCTTACAGTGCAAAAGCATAGAGTGGAGAAGCATGGAGTGTAGTTGCATACTGTTCAATGGTGTTGACTGGAGAGGAATAGAGTGGAATAGCATGAAGTGTAATGGTGTAGAGTGGAGTGTCGTAGAGTGGATTGACGTAGACTGAAGTGGAGTGGCATATGGTAGAGTGGAGTAAGATATATTATAGTGGCTTACAGTGGAATACTGTAACGTGGAGTAGCAAACAGTGGTGTGGCGTGCAGTGGAATAGCGTACAGTGGAGTGGCATACAGTGGAGTGGCTTACAGTTTAGAGGCACACAGCGGAATAGGAGCGACGGGAGCATTGTAGAGTTGAGTGGGGTAGTAGTGGCATACAGTGTCACAGTGTAGAGTGGAGTGACGTAGAGTGGAGAGGCATAGAGTGCAATAGCGTAGAGTTTAGTGGCATACAGTGGAGTGGTGTAAGAAAGTGGCTCTGTATATACTGGACCAAAGTAAGGTACAGTGTGCACAGAGTCCACAGTCCCCAGAGGTATGGCAGAGGTTAAAGTTAGAAATATAAATAAACAACAAGGTCCACCTTTAGAAGGTTTCCTGTGAGCCAGAGTATATCAGGCATACACAGTGTTTGTTAACAAATACTGTGCATGCCTGATATACTCTGGCTCACAGAAAACCTTCTAGAGGTGGACCTTGTTGTTTATTTATACCATTACCTGGAGGAGGGTGCGCCCACCTGAGTGCTTTCTAGCACTACCTCTTCACTCCCCCTTTTGATTCTTTGTTTAAAGTTAGATATAACCTTACTCTCTAAACTGGTAGTTTGGTCGAGCAGTAAGGCAGTATGAGAGGACAGTGTTAAGCATTTTTTGTACACACTCAGTCAGCCAATTGTCTCACACACTCAAGATCTGAACTTCTAGGTCAATTGATTTGTATATAAAAATATATAGTAGTTTTATTTTAGAACCACAGTAGGTATCATAAATACTTTCTCAGAATGATGTGTTGCAATTGAATACTTTTAAATAGCAATAGACTTTGAAATGCAATAGTTACAGTTGTTGCAATATGCAACACAAGTTTAAACACACAATAACATTGAGCTCAATGGGTAGTTTTTAGTAAATGCAATAAAATCACTTTACTAATGTTTTTCTTACTCAGGGCTGGATATTGGATTCAGCCCTGGTGCATTTCCAGTAAACAGTTGAAAGAAATCGTTTTTGGTACACAGGCGATTATTAAGGAATACATGTAAGCTTAGAAAATTGACATTTAGAAGAATTTCTGGTGAAAACCAGACAATGTGTTGCTATGGAGGAAAATTGAGTTAGCAATAAATCAAGGTTATAATTACTTTTTAAGTTCGATGCTGGGATCAAAGATACAGCACTAGGATCTCTCCTGATTGCAGGTGAGTAAGCTAGTTTTTGGTACTCGGATGATTTTTAAGGAATATTTCAAAGTTGTGAAAATCGACAGAAGAATTTTCCAAGTGAAACCAGCCAATGTTACCCTATGGAGAAAATCAAGTTATCGGTCTTTGGATAAGTACTCGGCTGGCAGAGTTAAAATTCTAGGGCTAGACTCAGGAGTGTCCCAGGGTCAGGTAAGTACAGTTGTTACACCCTCAGCGGCACAGAGTGAGTAGGCTCAATGTTATCCTATGGAGGATAGGGGCCTTTGGTTGGTGGCTGCTAGCAGGCAGACCACGCGGCTGTGGGAGCTGAGCTCCTGGTCACTTACACAGGGCAAGTGGGGAAGTAATATACGGTAGTTACTGCACTTTCAGCGGCACTCGGGCGGCTGGGTGCATGGTGCTTTTGGGTCTTCTGGCGCCCAATGTTAGTCAATAGGAAAGCTGGAAGCTGAACAAAGGCTGCAGGCTCGGGGACAGGAGCGACCACCACTTTGAGAGGTAAGTTTGGATCTTGGAGGATAGGTAAACACCCATGAGTCGGGCATAGGGGGCCGTGGGGCGCCGGGTGCAGGGGTGTCTTTTGATGTTGGGCAGGAGTCATTAGGGTCATCGAGGAAGGCCCTTGGGCACTGGATTCGTGGTCACAATTGCCGGGGGACGTCCTTGTGGTCTTTGTTCACTCAGGCACAGGCCGGGCTCGGCGGGTGCAGAGTGTGCTGGATTCGCAGTTCCTGGCTGGCACCAGGGGTGTTGCTGTTTGAGCAGAACGACTGCTCATGGGAGTACCAGTCTGTTATATGAGCAAGGCAAGCAGGTCCTCCAGGGTTTTTGAGGTTGCTGTCTGCAGGAGGTGCCAGGGTTTAGCAGGATCAGGTTCAAGGATCAACAGGCCGGTAGGGCTGGGGCCAAGTCAGTTGGTGTCGTCCTCTTGTTAGCAGCTGCACGGCAGGTCTACCTTCTTCTTGTTCTTCTTTCTTGTTTTCAAATCGGGATATGAGGAAGGAAGGTTCAGGGTGCCCCTGAATACTAAATTTAGGGGTGTTACAGGTAGGGCAAGGGCAGGGACCAATTGGGCCCTGTCCTGGGGTGAGTACACCCCCATCCTGCTCCTCTCCTGTGGGAGGGGAGCAGGGGCCTAGCTCTTATAGGGTAGGGCTCCCCATCCTCAAGATGGCGGTAGCCCAGAGTTGTGCTTCACCTCGCCTCTCCCACCTGAGGGGTAGAGTTGGCAGATATTGGCACACCCCCTTTCCTCACCTAGGGTTTCCCACCTGTCTTCCCGCCAGAGTGGGGGTCAGAACCAGTGGGGGCCAGTTGCTGAGTACAGCAAGTGGCCTGGAGAAGCTCAAAAAGGCGGCATGCCTTTGAAGCTTCCCCTGCCCATCCTGGGGGAGAAGGCTTGGCACCTCGTCCCAGGATGTGCATTGTTTCAGGCCCCCGAGAGCGGCAAGCTCTCGACCCAGGGGTCCAGAAACATGTCTGGTGGTGGCAGCCTCGGTAGCCACGCAGTCAGGACACTGGGAGTTGGTTAGGTTTCAGAGGGTATCTCTAAAATGCCCTCTGTCATGCATTTGGTATTAAATCCCACACTGGTATCAGTGCGGGTTTAATGTGCTGAGAGGTTTTGTATCAAACTTTCCCATTCTTCAGTGTAGCCATTATGGTGCTGTGGAGTTCATAAGGACAACCTCCCAGCACCATATACTCTTAATGGCATCACTGTACTTACAGTGCCCAGGAATGGCCCTGGGTACTGTAGGGGTACAGGGCTCATGCACCTGTCCCCACACCACTGGCATAGTGCATCCAGCTACTGGGGTGACTGAGGTATGCCAGGGCAGTGTGTGTTGGTGGGCATGGCACACAGGGATGTCAGCCCTGTCATTTTAGAGCTTTAGGCGGTTCACATGGATAACCCTTTTGGGTGTCCTGCTTGTGTCCAGGTCAACTAAGTAAGTGACCTCATTCTTCTTGTCTAGGATAGGGTACGGGCCACTCCATCTATCTTGGAGATCCCTTGGTGCCACTGGCTCCAAAGCCCACACCTGTTGCCCAGGTTGAAATTCAACCAGTGCAGCTTTTTGGTCATACCGGTGCTTCTGAAGATCCTGGCTGGCCTCAAGATTCTTGGATGCCTTTTCCAAATACTCAGCTATTTTGGACCTTAGGCCAAGTACATACTCCACAATGTCTTGCTTGGGCTCTTGGAGAGGCCTCTCCCAACCCTCTTTCACAAGACAGAGTGGTTCCCTCACAGGATGACCAAACAGAAGTTCAATGGGGGAAGATCCTACTCCCTTCTGTGGCACTTCCCTGTATGCGAAAAGCAGGCATGGCAACAGGACATCCCATCTTCTCTTGAGTTTTTCAGGAAGTCCCATGATCAGACCTTTCAATGTTTGGTTGAACCTTTCTACAAGACCATTGGTTTGCGGATGGTATGGGGTAGTAAACTTGTTCTGCACTCCACACTCCTTCCACAAGTGTTTCAGGTAAGCAGATATGAAGTTAGAATCTCTTTCTAAAACCACCTCCTTAGGAAACCCTTCCCTGTAGAAGACACCCAGGAGGGCCTTGGCTACTGCAGGTGCTGTAGTAGTCCTAAGTGGAATTGCTTCAGGGTACCTAGTAGCATGATCCACTACTACTAAAATGAATTTGTTCCTTGAGGCAGTGGGAGGTTCACGTGGACCCACAATGGCCACACCTACCTTTTCAAAGGCAACCCCACCACTGGCAGTGGTATCAGGGGGGTCTTTGGGTGGCCACCTGTCTTGCCACTGGCCTGACAGATAACACAGGAGCTAACAAACTCCTTCACCTTTTGGTGCATCTGGGGCCAGGACTATTGACTAACTAGCCTTTCCCAAGTTTTGGTTTGCCCCATATGTCCAGCTAGGGGGATGTCATGAGCCAAAGGTAGGAGGAACTCCCTGTACTTCTGTGACACTACCACCTTCCTGGTTGCTCCAGGAGTGGGGTTTCTTGCCTCAGCATACAGTAATCCCTCTTCCCAATAAGCTCTGTGGGTACCACTGACATCTCCCTGTGTTTCTGAAACAGCTTGCTGCCTCAGGCTTTCAAGAGTGGGACAGTCTTGCTGACCCTGGCACAGCTCTTTCCTAGTGGGTCCCCCTGGGCCCAATAGTTCAACGTGGTAAGACTCAAGCTCCATGGGCTTAGTTCCCTCAAGGGTTTCCAAGTCTTCTCCCTGAGGAGAGGGCCCCTGAGTGGTTTTCTGTACGGAAGCTGGTTCCCCAGTCTTCTTACTTTTTCTCTTGGTTGGTTGGGCCATACTTTCAGGCTGCACGCCTACTTTTTCACCCTTCCTCTTGCTCTGTGCTCTTGTTTGCACACACACCAATTCAGTGATAACCAATATGGCTGCATGGGTTTTCAATTCAACCTCAGCCCAGGCTGAGGTTTCTAGATCATTGCCAAGCAGACAGTCAGCTGGTTATTTCTGAGAGACCACTACCTGTTTCAGGCCAGTATCCCCCCACCCCCCAGCCTAGTGTCACCACAGCCATAGGATGATTAGTGGTAACACTGTCAGCATTGGTGACTGGAAACGTTTTCCCAATCAAGTATTGCTCAGGGGAAACCAGTGTATCCCTCACCATAGTGACACTGGCACCTGTATCCCTCAGAGCTTCTATCCTAGTTCCATTAACCCAGGAGCATTGCAAATACTTCTTTAAGTTGGGTGGCCACACAGCTACAGTGGCAAACTCAACTTCCCCTTCTGAAACTAGAACTGCTTCAGTGTGCATCCTGATTGCTCTGGGCACACGGTTGATCCCATGTGTAGACTTGCTACCCCAGGTGTAGCTGTACTGGGTGCCTTAGGGGCTTTGCTGTGGGATAAGATTTATCTGCAGTTTAATGCCCCAACTTCTTACAGTTGTTACTATGGGCCTTTAAGGGATCAAAGTTCTTCCCCCTTTAGGGCTGAGGCACATAGAGAGTAGTTTGGGACCCACCCACCTGTACAGGTTTTTGGGGCCCTTTAGAAGACGCAGACTTTTTATCTTGGGGATTCTCACCACCTTTCTCCTGGGGAGGTTTTGTAACCACCTTCTTCTGGTCACCCCCCAGTGGCTGTCCATGTCACCCTAGTCTTGACCCAATGGTCTGCCTTATTTCCCAATTCTTTGGGAGAAATTAGACCTAGGTCTACCAAATGCTGATGCAACTTTTCATTTGTGCAATTACTTAATATGGTTCCTTCATAAACAAATTGTAAAGTCCAGAAAAAACATGCACATTGTTTCCTGTTATCCAACCATCCAGTGTCTTTACTGAGTAGTCTATAAAATCTATCCAGGACTGGGTCTGGGTTTTGTGAGCCCCCCTAAATCTAATTTTGTAATTCTCAGTAGTGAGCCCAAATCCCTCAATGAGAGTCTTCTTCATGAGGTTGTAGGACCCTGCATCTGGCCCAGAGAGGGTCAGAGCCTGTATCTGCAGTTACCAGAGAACAGTTACCACAAGAGGGCCCCCAGAGAGATTTCTTTAAATTTCTCATGTCACAAGCCCTCTCAAAGGCTGCAAACCATTTGGTGATGTCATCACCTTCCTCAAATGTAGGGACAGTCCCTTTGGGGATTTTAGGATCATAAGATTGCTCTTTATCCTTATTATTTGTATTGCTGCCACCATTGATGGGTGCTAAACCCGGTTGTATGTCTAAACAACGACTGCCTAAACCACGGCTTCCTTAACCACGAAAGCCTAACCACGAGATTTTCTCAACCACTACCTTTTTTTAACACGACTTCCTAAACCACGAAATTTAACATCTCGTGTTTTGCCAGTAGATGGCACAATTGTAATTACAATTCTTCTTGAGTGAACCACTCGAAAAAATAAACGGATCTAAATCTACATTTTTTTTTTTTTACAACGCATACCATTAGCTTTTTTTATTTTTCCTTTTTTTGGGGGGGGGGGAGACCCCCCACATCCCCCCTAATGTTCCCTTAATTCTGAGGAGTGTAGTGGAGAGATTCGTGGTTCAGGAAGTCGTGCTTAATGAAAGTCGTGGTTTAAGAAAGTCGTGGTTCCGGCTTCGTTGTTCAGGTAAGTAGTTATAAAATTATCGTTGTTAAGGATGTTTCCCACTAAACCCATCTCTTTTCTTTCCTTTTCTAGAGCCAGGAGTCTGGACTCTAGGTCTAATCTCTAGGCCAGCTTTGCTAAAAAGCTGTCCTCTTCATTGGGGCTATTCCCAATGTTTTCCCTGGGACATGGTCCACCTGTGTGAGCCCCATGATCCCAGAGATTCATTCTTGGAGTTAAGGGTATGGGAAGCTTCTCTTCCCTGGAGATGGGAGGGGTCACTTTCCTCCTCCTCCTCTCTTTCCCCTTCTCACCATGTTCAGAGTGGTGGCCTTCAGCATACTCAGCCAGGAGCTCCTGGAGCCTTTGTTTGGTTGGATGCAGGCCCATTTGGATATCTTTAAGTTTGAATAAGGACCTCAATTCCTTGAAAGACAAGTGTAAGTAAGGTGTGAGGTCAAGCTCCTCCACCAGGTCCTGCATGTTGTTACCTTCACTAGTAGCTCGGTTCTTTTGAGACATTCTAACCTGACAGTTCTAAGCCTCTACCCTGACTACAGTGACTTTTATTTTCCTAAAATTCTAATGGGACTTAAACAAGGCCCTGACAAAACTTTTAGTATTTTGGAAAAAAAAAATCAGAATTCTAGAGGCAATTTAGGAGTTCTGTCGTGTGATCAGATGGTAACCAAGTAGTCCAACAAATGCAAGTTTGTATCCCACCACTGATCCACCAATGTAAGAAATTGGCTCTGTATATACTGGACCAAAGTAAGGTACAGTGTGCACAGAGTCCACAGTCCCCAGAGGTATGGCAGAGACTAAAGTTAGATATAACCTTACTCTCTAAAGTGGTAGCGTGGTCGAGCAGTAAGGCAGTATCAGAGGACAGTGTAAAGCATTTGTTGTACACACTGAGTCAGCAAATGGTCTCACACACTCAAGAACTGAACTCTAGGCCAATTGATTTGTATATAAAAATATATAGTAGTTTTATTTTAGAACCACAGTAGGTATCATAAATACTTTCTCAGAATGATGTGTTGCAATTGAATGCTTTTACATAGCAACAGACTTTGAAATGCAATAGTTACAGTTGTTGTTGAGCTCAATGGGTAGTTTTTAGTAAATGCAATAAAATCACTTTACAAATGTTTTTCTTACTCGGGCTGGATCCTGGATTCAGCCCTGGTGCATTTCCAGTAAACAGTTGAAAGAAATTGTTTTTGTTACACAGGTGATTTTTAAGCTTAGAAAATCGACACTTACAAGAATTTCTGGTGGAAACCAGACAATGGGTTGCTATGGAGGAAAATTGAGTTAGCAATAAATCACGGTTATAATTACTTTTGAAGTTCAGTGCTGGGCTGAAAGATACAGCACTAAGATCTCTCCTGATTGCAGGTGAGTAAGCTCGTTTTTGGTACTCGGATGATTTTTAAGGAATATTTCAAAGTTGTGAAATCGACAGAAGAATTTTCCAAGTGAAACCAGCCAATGTTACCCAATGGAGAAAATCAAGTTATCAGTCTTTGGATAAGTACTCGGCTGGCAGAGTTAAGATTCTGGGGCTAGACTCAGGGGTCTCCCAGGGTCAGGTAAGTACAGTTGTTACACCCTGAGCGGCACAGAGTGAGTAGGCCCAATGTTATCCTATGGAGCATAGGGGCCTTTGGTTGGTGGCTGCTAGCAGGCAGACCACGCGGCTGTGGGAGCTGAGCTCCTGGTCACTTACACAGGGCAAGTGGGGAAGTAATATAGGGTAGTTGCTGCACTTTCAGCTGCACTCGGGCGGCTGGGTGCAGTGTGCTTTTGGTCTTCTGGCGCCCAATGTTAGTCAATAGGAAAGCTGGAAGCTGAACAAAGGCTGCAGGCTCAGGGACAGAGATTCTTCAGGAGCGACCGCCACTTTGAGAGGTAAGTTGGCATCTTGGAGGATAGGAAAACACCCAGGAGTCGGGCATAGGGGGCCGTGGGGCGCCGGGTGCAGGGGTGTCTTATGATGTTGGGCAGGAGTCATCATGGTCATCGAGGAAGGCCCTTGGGCACTGGATTCGTGGTCACAATCGCCGGGGGACGTCCTTGTGGTCTTTGTTCACTCAGGCACAGGCTGGGCTCGGCGGGTGCAGAGTGTTCTGGATTTGCAGTTCCTGGCTGGCACCAGGGGTGTTGCTGTTTGAGCAGAACCACTGCTCATGGGAGTCCCAGTCTTTTATATGAGCAAGGCAAGCAGGTCCTCCGGGGTTTTCGAGGTTGCTATCCGCAGGAGGCGCCAGGGTTTAGCAGGATCAGGTTCAAGGATCAACAGGCCGGTAGGGCTGGGGCCAAGTCAGTTGGTGTCGTCCTCTTGTTAGCAGCTGCACGGCAGGTCTACATTCTTCTTGTTCTTCTTTCTTGTTTTCAAATCGGGATATGAGGAAGGAAGGTTCAGGGTGCCCCTAAATACTAAATTTAGGGGCGTTACAGGTAGGGCAAGGGCAGGGACCTATGGGGCCCTGTCCTTGGGTGAGTACACCCTCATCCTGCTCCTCTCCTGTGGGAGGGGAGCAGGGGCATAGCTCTTATTGGGTAGGGCACCCATCCTCAAGATGGCGGTAGCCCGGAGTTGTGCTTCACCTCGCCTCTCCCACCTGAGGGGTGGAGTTGGCAGAGACTGGCACACCCCCTTTCCTCACTTAGGGTTTCCCACCTGTCTTCCCGCCAGAGTGGGGGTCAGAACCAGTGGGGGCCAGTTGCTGAGTACAGCAAGTGGCCTGGAGAAGCTCAAAAAGGTGGCATGAATTTGAAGCTTCCCCTGCCCATCCTGGGGGAGGAGCCTTGGCACCTCGTCCCAGGATGTGCATTGTTTCAGGCCCCCGAGAGCGGGAAGCTCTCGACCCAGGGGTCCAGAAAAATGTCTGGTGGTGGGAGCCTCGGTAGCCACGCAGTCAGGACACTGGGAGTTGGTTAGGTTTCAGAGGGTATCTCTAAAATGCCCTCTGTCATGCATTTGGCATTAAATCCCACACTGGTATCAGTGCGGGTTTAATGTGCTGAGAAGTTTTGTATCAAACTTCCCAGTCTTCAGTGTAGCCATTATGGTGCTGTGGAGTTCGTAATGACAACCTCCCAGCACCATATACTCTTAATGGCATCACTGCACTTACAGTGCCCAGGAATGGCCCTGGGTACTGTAGGGGCACAGGGCTCATGCACCTGTGCCCACACCACTGGCATAGTGCATCCAGCTACAGGGGTGACTGAGGTATGCCAGGGCAGTGTGTGTTGGTGGGCATGGCACACAGGGATGTGTGCCATGTCGACTCTCTGTTTAGTTCTGCAGCAAGACACTCAGCGTGCAAAGGCAGTGTGTTTGTGTCAGGGTACGGGGCCCCTAAGGTTGGCACAATAAGTACTGCAGCCCTTAGGGGTATTCGCTGGTCATAGTGCCCTGGGTACCTAGGATAGCATTTAACAGGGGCTGACCTGTGGCCAGAGATGCCAATTGAGTTTAGGTTGAAACACAGTTTTAGGGAAGGAACACAGGCCCTGGGTACCTGGTTGGCAGGAACCCAGGGCACACTCAGTCAAAGTACATCAGCAATTAAGCAGAAAGTGGGGGCATACCATGCAAGAAAGATGGCCCTTTTCTCAGAAGTGGCATACAGTGGAGTGGTATAGAGTGGAGTGGTGTAGAGTGGACTAGTATTTAGTGTAGTGGAAGTCCGAACAGTGGAGTGGCATAGAGGGGAATAGAATAGCATGGAGGGGCAAAGAGTGGAATGGCCTCAGTGGAGGCGCGTACATTACGGTGGCTTAGAGTGAAGTGGTGTGGAGTGGTGTATAGTGCAATAGAGTGCAGTAGAGTGGCTTACAGTGGAGTGGCATAGGGTGGAGTGGCACACAGTGGAATATCATACAGTGGGGTGGCGTAGACTGGAGCGGTGTAGAGTGGAATTGCATAGAGTGTTTTGGCATACAGTGGAGTTGCATACCACAGAATAGCATAGAGTGGAGTGGCATAGAGTGGCATGGGGTAGACTGGAGTGGTGTAAATTGGAGTGGTGTACAGTGGAATAGCATACAGTGAGTAGTGTACAGTGGAGTGGCATACAGTGGAATAGCATGTAGTGGAGTGAAATACCCTACAATAGAGTAATGTAGAGTGGAGTACAGTGCAGTAGTGTAGAGTGGAGTGAGGTTTGTTGTAGTGGCATAGAGTGAAACAGCGTAGACTGGAGTGGCGTACAGTGTAGTGGTGTAGAGTGGAGTAGCATAAAGTCGAGTGGTGAAGAGTGGAGGGGCATAGAGTGGAGTGGTGTAGAGTGAAATAGCTTAGCATGAGTGGCATAGACGAATAGCTTAGACTGGAGTAATGTAGAGTGTAGTGTCATAAAGTAGAATAACATAAAGTGAAGTGGCGTACAATTGAGTTTCATAGAGTGGAGTGGCATAGAATAGAATAGCATAGAGTGTAGTGGCATAAAGTGGAGTTGCATACCACAGAATAGCATAGAGTGGAGTGGCATAGAGTGGGGTGGCATAAACTGGAGTGGAGTAAATAGGAGTGGTGTACAGTGGAATAGCACACAGTGAGTGGTGTAGTGTGGCGTAGAGTGGAGTGGCACACAGTGGAGTGGCATGCATTGGAATAGCATGTTGTGGAGTGGAAAAGCCCACAGTAGAGTGGCGTACAGTGGAGTAATCTAGAGTGGACTGAGGTATATTGTAGTGGCATAGAGTGGAATGGCATAGAGAGGAGTGGCCTGGAGTGGAATAGCTTTAGAATAGTGGTGTAGACAAACAGCTTAAAGTGGACTAGCATAGACTGGAGCGACGTAGAGTGGAGTGGTGTAGAGTAGAATAACAAAGTGAAGTGGCGCACAGTTGAGTTTCATAGAATGGAATAGCGTACAGTGGAGTGGAAAGGCGTAGAGTGGAGTTGCATAGAATGGAGTGTTGTAGAATGGAATAGTATAGAGTGAAGTCTCATATGGTAGAATGGTGTACAGTGGAATAGCATTCAGTGGAGTGGCGTAGACTGGAGTGCCAAACAGTGGAATACCATAGAAAGGAGTAGCCTGAAGTGTTATATATTGTATATTCTGGACAGTAAAGTAGGGTTGAATGAAGCGGCACAGAGTAGAATAGCATAGAGTGTAGTGGTGTAGCGTGGAGTATTGTAGAGTGGAGTAGTGCATAGTGGAGTGGCATATACAGGAGTGGAGTACAGTGGAATATCATTCAGTGGTGTGGCATACAATGGAGTGGTTTGGAGTGGAGTGGCATACAGTACAGTTGCTTACAGTGGAGTAGCTTACAGTGTAGTGGCACAGAGTGTGGTGGCACACACTGGAATGGTGTAGACTTATATGGCGAAGACAGTAGTGGTGCAGAGTACAGTGGTGTATAAAAGCACAGAGTGAGTGTTGTAGATCAGAGTGGGGTAGAGTCAAGTGGGGTACAGTGTAGCAGCATACAGTGTATTAGTGTATAGTGGCATAGAGTGGAATAGCATAGCGTTTAGTGGCACAGAGTGGATCCATAGAGTGGAGTGGCACATAATGTAATAACATAGAGTATAATGCTGTAAAGTGGATAAGGGTACAGTGGAGAGTGTACAGTGGAGGGGCATACAGTGGAGTGACGTAGACTGGAGTTGCGTAGAGGTGAGTGATGTACAGTTTAATAGCATGCAGTGTGGGGTCGTACAGTGGACTGGGGTATAGTGGAGTGGAGTACAGTAGTTTGATATCAAACAACGTGCCCTCTCACCCCTGACACAATTCTCGTGCCCTGGGTGAGGTGGCACCTTAGAGGTTGCCCGCCTGGTTGTCCTAGCTTCTCTGAGCTCTGGCTGACCAGCCTGTGCTTTCCTGCCCCTGCTGCCACCAAGCATTCTTGTCAGTCTTACCTGTAGTTTCTGTAGGGGTGAGAAGCAAGGGTCAGATGTTGGTGCCCAACTTCCCACATCCACTGGTGTGAGCCCAAAAAGATCAAAGCCAGACACGGTGAGAATGGGGAAGAGGAGAAACAAAACAAGGAAAGCAAAAGAAGACGTGGCACTATTGTACTTCTTGCACTGCCTTCATAGGTGAAGCGGGTTGAATTCAACTCCTGGTTAGACACAAAATAGTATGGTTACCAAATATATTCTTTGGCTGGGATTATCTATATCTAACATAATTTCCATCTAAGCGTAAATATCTGGGTGGAGTTCCTCTTCCGTTTCAAGCAGTGCACAGGAAAGCAGGTTGATGTATCTAAAAAATAGAGAAGCTAAGTGTCAGACAATGTGTTCTATGTAACTGCATAATTACATATGCAATATATGTAGTAAAACTAATCTGGCCATATATCATGATTTAATCCAATCAAGCCCACAACTTAACATCCAACATATCCCAGAAAAAACACCAAACAAACATATTTTCTCAGTTGGATAGAAAAGAAAAATACATAAAAATGTGCAAGGCCAGGAAATATTAATCCAATCAGTATGTGTGTATATATATATTCACTGAAAAAACCATAGGTTTCAGGCCTTATATAGTTAGGAATTAGCATTTAAAAAACCTTTGAAATTCACTGAAAAAACTATAGGTTTCAGGAGTTATATAGTTAGGAATTAGCTTTTACAAAACCTTTGAAATTCACTCAAAAAACTATAGGTTTTAGTGGTGTTATAGTTAGCTGGACATTTTACTCATACAAAACCATTGAAATTGCTCCTATATAGTTAGTTGTACTAAGTATATATATATCGAGCACCCGCAATCCACTGCTGATGATGTCACATATTAGATCATTCATGACATGGTCAGTGACATCACTGATGACATCTCAAATGACATCACTGATGACATCACTGATGACAACAACGAAGTTGTGTATGCATAAAGATATGCAGATACATCCCCACTTATGGCACACCAGTTGGACAAAAGATGCCTTTCAATGGTTGATCATTCAAAACGTGGAAATTTATTGAACCAACATATTTTTTCATCAGAAGGTCGATATTTTATTCATATCAATCCAATGTTATTGAGTATTTCCAAAATGAGGAACATTCAAGGTGCATAACTCCGATGCATTTCGGGCGGTGCCCTTTCTCAAGGAGTACTAGGAAGAAGACAGAAATGTGTAAGAATTGGAGGGTGAGGGACGCTATGATGAACTAAATGATTTAAAGTGAGAAGTCACTGATGACATCATCCAGTGAATGTGGTTTGCTTCGTTATTTAAATATGCATTATATATATAGCAATTTGCATTGAAGAATGAGTGGATATATAAATAAATATTTGGATGGAGGATTTAGTAGCAGTGTAATTGACGGTTTACTTGACCAATTTATAATGTCTCACTAAATATAGTGGATAGTGACTAAACTGTGTGAATATCTGTATCACTTTGTCAGTTGTTGTGTAAACTGATTCTACAGTTGGTTACTAGCTATGTGAAAGTCTATATTAGTTATTGATTAGTTAACTGAGTATTTGTATGGGAGTGTGAAAGTGTGTGTGGTTCGGTGGAGGGTGTGTGACTGTCCAAATATGTGTGAATAGTTTATTCAGTAGATATATGAAGTTAAAACTACATGTTCTAACAGTTTGGGTGAGGGAATCTCTTTATGGGTGTGGTGATGAGCAAATATATTTCTCAAAGGTACAGGTCAAACAAACTAGAAAAATAAAAGGCAGTGTATGTGTCAGTTGTTGTATATAAATAAGTATACATAAGACACAATGATTGTGTGAGTGACTGTATGGATAACTGTATACTTGTAATAATGATTTTATAATTCACTAAGTATGACTTACTATCTAAATGAATAGAAGAAGTGGTGTTTGTATAAGTGTTTTGCTAAGTAAATATGTAAGTATGATCCATTGTTTGCATAAGTGAGTAGGATGACTTCATATGTGAATAGGATGCGTGCTGTTGTTTAATGTCGATATAGATGTATAAGTATTTTTGATAGTGTTCTATTGTTCATTGACAGCATGTATGAGTGAATCCATAGGTAAGGGATTAGATGTGTGTATACATGTATGAATCACTGAGTGGATTTTTAGATACTTGTATTGCTGTGACAATGGATTTAAATATGATACTCTGTATTTTACAGAGTGATGAAAAATTGTAATAGTGTATGAAAAGGTGTATGTGATTGTCACGTGGATGATGTCATCAGTGATGTCATCAGTGATGTCATTTGAGATGTCATCAGTGATGTCACTGACCATGTCATGAATTATCTAATATGTGACATCATCAGCAGTGGATTACGGGTGCGCAATATATACTTAGTACAACTAACTATATAGGAGCAATTTCAATGGTTTTGTATGAGTAAAATGTCCAGCTAACTATAACACCACTAAAACTTATAGTTTTTTGAGTGAATTTCAAAGGTTTTGTAAAAGCTAATTCCTAACTATATAACTCCTGAAACCTATGGTTTTTTCAGTGAATTTCAAAGGTTTTTTTAAATGCTAATTCCTAACTATATAAGGCCTGAAACCTATGGTTTTTTCAGTGAATTTCAAATGTTTTTTTAAATGCTAATTCCTAACTATATAAGGTCTGAAACCTATGGTTTTTTCAATGAATTTCAAAGGTTTTTTAAATGCTAATTCCTAACTATATAAGACCTGAAATCTATGGTTTTTTCAGTGAATTTCAAAGGTTTTTTAAATGCTTATTCTATTAGCGGATAACGTTTAAATATATTAATATCCTAGTGGGACCACCTGAGCAGCCCTAGGGGGTCAGGGTGTTTCTACCCTGCCCCCTTTTTGTGTTCTACACGTTTGTTTTTCTGCTTTCTTGTGCCTAATTCCTAACTATATAAGGCCTGAAACCTATGTTTTTTTCAGTGAATTTGCAAGGTTTTTTAAATGCTAATTCCTAACTATATAAGGCCTGAAACCTATGGTTTTTTCATTGAATTTGCAAGGTTTTTTAAATGCTAATTCCTAACTATATAAGGCCTGAAACCTATGTTTTTTTCAGTGAATTTCAAAGTTTTTTTAATGCTAATTCCTAACTATATAAGACCTGAAAGCCCACCAGGAATCTCCAGTATGCACCAGGGGACTGCATTGCAGAGAGGTGTAATTAAGCCACGGCCCTTTTTACACCTCTCTGCAACGCAGCCCCCGTGCATGTTTGAAGAGGGGGAACTAATTCCCCTTGCATACTGGGTGTCCCTGGCAGCCATCTTGTGCTCACAAGAAAGCAGTGAAACAAAGATGTGAAATTCGCAAAGGGGCCAGAGTAGAAACACCCTGACCCCCTAGGCCTGCTCAGGGGGTCCCACAAGGACCCCCAAGGCAAAACAACTAATTTATTATTTTTTTTAAAGTCGCGGGGTACAAAAAAACAATAAAAAAATATATAAAACAACAATAAGAATAAAAAAACAGTTCTTTTCAGAACTACCTTCAATTTATATAAAAATGCTACATTTAAAAAAAACTCTGTCTTTCTTTTTTTCTCCAGGGTACGCGTACCGGTACGTGTACCGATACGTGTACCGGGGCGCGCACCCCCTCAAAAAAAAATGATAATAATGAGTGTGTGTGTGAGTGGTGTGTGTGTGTGTGGGGGGGGTGGGTGTGGGGTGTGTGTGTGGGGGGTATGTGTGTGGGGTGTGTGTGTGTAGGATGTGTGTGTGTGGGGGGGGTGTGTGTGGGTGTGTGTGTGTGTGGGTGTGTGTGTGGGTGTGTGTGGGGGTGAGGAATGTGTGTGTGTGTGTGGGTGTGTGTGTGTGTGTGAGGTGTGTGTGTGGGGGGTGTGTGTGTGTGTGTGTGGGGGGTGTGTGTCAGAGGTGTGTGTGTGTGGGGGGTGAGGTGTGTGTGGGGGATGTGTGGGGTGTGTCTGTGAGGTGTGTGTGTGTGTGGGGGGGAGTGAGGTGTGTGTGGGTGGGGGTGTGTGGGGTGTGTGGGTGAAGGTGGGGGTGTGAGGGTGTATGGTGTGTGTGTGGGTGTGGGTGTGTGGGGTGTTTGGGTGTGGGTGGAGGTGTGGGTGTATGAGGTATGGTGGGGGGTGTGTGTGGGGGGGTGGGTGTGGGGTGTGTGTCGGGGTATGTGTGTGGGACACCCCCTCAAAAAAAGAAAAAATATAATGAGTGTGTGTGTGTGTGGTGTGTGTGTGTGGGGGTGTGTGTGGGGGGGGTTTGTGTGTGGGGTGTGTGTGTGTAGGATGTGTGGGGGTGTGTGTGGGGTGTGTGTGTGGGTGTGTGTGTCGGGGGTGTGTGGGTGTGTGTGTGAGAGGAGTGTGTGCGTGGGTGTGTGTGTGTGTGAGGTGTGAGGTGTGTGTGGTGTGTGTGTGTGTGTGTGTGTGTGTGTGTGTGAAGTGTGTGTCAGAGGTGTGTGTGTGTGGGGAAGGGGTGAGGTGTGTGTGGGGGATGTGTGGGGTGTGTCTGTGAGGTGTGTGTGTGTGTGTGTGTGTCTGAGGGGGGATGAGGTGTATAGGTGTGTGTAGGTGTGTGGGGTATGTGGGTGTGGGTGGGGATGTGGGTGTGTAAGGTGTGTGTGGGAGTGTGGGTGTGTGGGGTGTTTGGGTGTAGGTGGGGTGTGGGTGTGTGAGGTGTGTGTGGGGTGTGTGTGGGTGTGGGGGGTATGTGTGTAGGATGTGTGTGTATGTGTGGGATGTATGGGTGTGTCTGTGAGGTGTGCGTGTGTGTGTGTGTGTCGGGGGGAGGTGTGTGTGTGGGATGTGTGAGGTGTGTCTGTGAGGTATCTGTGTGTGCGTGTGTGTGTGTTGGGGGGGTGAGGTGTGTGTGTGAGTGTGTGTGTGTGGGATGTGTGGGTGTGGGTGTGGATGTGTAAGGTGTCGGTGTGGGGGTGTGGGGGTGTGGGGTGTTTGGGTGTGGGTGGAGGTGTGCGTGTGTGAGGTGTGTGTGGGGAGTGTGTGGGTGTGGAGGTGTGGGGTTGTGTGCATGTGGGTGTGTGTGGGACGTACTTGTAGGTACCTAAAACAGCCACAGAACCAAAAGCTCTTTTCAGAGCTACCCTACCTGTAATCACTCAAAATTATTTGACACTATTATTTTCACTATATTTCACCAAAGTACGCTCCCCGGTACGCTCCCCGGTGCGCGTACCGGGCGCTCCCCCGGCGAAAATCGAAACAAAATTAATTTTATTTTGTCCCGCGGGACCCTTTTATGGCCCCCACATCAAACCTAGGGGGTCAGGGGGGGTGTAACCTGCCCCCTTTTGGTCATTTCCCCCTTTGTTTTGTGCCACCTCTTGTGTCTCGATCCTACCGAGACACAAGATGGCGGCCGCTGCAGACTGTTTCGAATGTTTACAGACACCCAGGGGCCAATCAGCTTTCCGTGCACAAGTCGCGTGGCGCGCCCGGAGCGCTCCCCGGTGCGCGTACCGGGGCGCTGCCATAGATATATAAATTTTTTTGAACCTAAATTACTCAAAACCCATGGAGCACATATCTTGAGACATAGCAAAGGCAGTCCCTACAATTTTGCCAAGTTTGGTGAAAATCCATTCATCCGTTCGAGCTAAAAGTGCGACCGACCGCCCTATGGAAATTAACATGGGGAAAAACACATTTTGGGACCCCCTTTTATCTCGGCCCACGCTTGACAAATCCCCCCCAAACTTTCAGGGAAGGACCGGAGCGCCGCGAGGCAAAGTTGCTGAAAAATTCAGGCAGATTCCTCAACCGGCGCCAAAGTTATTCCCAATAGAATGTTGCGATTTCCCTATGGAAATCAATCCTAACTATATATACCTACTGGCGAACGCATATATATATATATATATATGTATATATATACATATATATATATATATATTACCTACTGGCGGTCGCCAGTAGGTAGTTATAGTTAGGATTGTTTTCCATAGAAAATCCTCAACATTCTATTGGGAATAACTTTGGCGCCGGTGGACGAATTTTCGCGAATTTCTCAAAGGAGATGGGCCGCTCCGCTCCTTCCCTGAAAATTTGGGGGGATTTGTGAAGTGGGGGCCGAGATAAAAGGGGGGTCCCAAAACGTGTTTTCCCCATGTTAATTTCCATAGGGCGGTTGGACTCACTTTTAGCCCGAATGGCTGAATGGATTTCCACCAAACTTGGCAAAATTGTAGGGACTGGTAGCCCGATGTGCCTTTGCTATGTCTCAAGATATGTGCTCCAGTGGATTTTGAGTAATTTAGGTTCAAAAAAATATATATATCTATGAGCGCGCCCCGGTACGCGCACCGGGGAGCGCACCCGGCGCGTAACGCGAGTTCGCGAGCATAAAGCTGATTGGCTCTCGGGTGTTTGTCAACATTCTAAACAGTCCGGAGCGGCCGCCATCTTGTGTGTCGGTAGGATCGAGACACAAGAGGTGCCAAAAACAAAGGGGGAAATGACTAAAAGGGGGCAGGGTAGACCCCCCCTGACCCCATAGGTTTGATGTGGGGGCCATAAAAGTGGGGAGCGTACCAGGGAGCGTACCATGGAGAAAAAAGAATGACAGAGTTTCCCAAAAATTTAGCATTTTTTTATAAATTAGAGGTAGTCTTAAAAAGATTTGTTTTTTTTATTCTTTTTGTTGTTTTATATTCTTTTTATTGTTTTTTTGAACATTTTTTACTTTTTTTGGCTTTTCTGAACAGTTTTATATTTTTTTGTATTTTTTATGGGGAGTAACAAAAAACAGGGAATTGTAAATGGCTCAACTGGAGCAACAAAAAAAACAGGAAAAAATGAATGTTTCTTCGGGCACTTGTGGTGATCCCAAGCACGGGTGATAAGTGTAATGCTTTGCTCACCATAGCATATTGTCCCTCCACAAAATATGCAAACCATTTTAAAATTGGAAAACTTGGATTGAATGCTTGGGATCATCTCCCTTGCCTCTGGACCCGATGGGGTGGGTTGTTTACTTTGGGAGGTGCTGGCAGAAGATTGGGCAGGGTTTCTGGCCAGTTCCCTGACCTCTGCCCTAGCATAGTTATTAGGGTGCCGGCGTTGCATGTGCCGAATCATGGTGTTGTTGCCAAAAGAGTATTTTTTGTTAGGGTTCCCCCTTGAAAGTTGAAAGCCACAGATTAAATAAGTCGCCTTTGGCGCATTAACTTTCTTCTTGTCCTTTGGGATGGAAAAAAACTGCCAGATAAAGTACTCCTTTGGCTTGTATGGGGTAGTATCTTCTGGTAGGAACCTCCCCATCTCCTCCTCCTCCTCCTCCTCTTCTTGTTCTCCACCACTGTGGTGTTGTGGTGGTCCTTGTGGTGGTGGTGGTGGTGGTGCAGATGCTTCTGCAGCTGCTGCTACTGTAGCCATTTTTCAGACAAATAGGTACAGAAAGGTCTTTCAACAGGTCTTCCTCACTCAAAGTACAAAGTGAGAATGAGGAAAATAAGTGGGGGCTTTCATCATTTGGAAAACAAAACTGTCCTGAACCAATGAAAAGTGTTACTTTCAGGTCACATGACTCGGGTCTTCATCATTTGGAAACCAAAACTGATCTGAACCAATGATAAGTGTTATTTTCAGGTCACATGACCCGACGCGCTTACGCTACGCGCCCCGGGGGCGCGTAGCGTAAGCGCGTCAGGACGTTGCGCGATCGTATACGTTCGGGCGCTTCTGGGTGCGTTTACGCCGTGTGTCATAAGACGCATCACGCGGCTACGCGATTTGTCACGATGATGTTTTCGTTCGCGGCAATAGTGCTAACGGGACGCTCACCGGTACGCGCACCGGGACGCGCCGTAACACTGCGCTCACCGGTGAGCGCATCGGTACGCGCCCCGGGAGCGCTCCATGGCAAAAAAAAAAAATTATAAACATACAAAAAATAGTATTACATAATTATACAATATAAAATTCATTATAAAAAATATTACATTTCATACCTATAGAGATTTGCTATTACAAAAACCTATGAAATTCACTGAAAAAACCATAGGTTTCACACCAGTTATAGTTAGGAATTAGCATTTAAAAAACCTATTAAATTCACTGAAAAAACCATAGGTTTCACACCAGTTATAGTTAGCTGGAAATTTTACTTGCATAAAACCATTGAAATTCCCACGTTATAGTTAGTTGGACTCACTATAACTTGCGCGTGCAATGCACTGCTGATGACGTCACATATTACATCACTCATGACATGGTCTGTGACATCACTCATGACATCACTGATGACACCATCCTTGTGACAGAGTGACAGACCTCCTTTCACTGTAATGTAACCCTTGAAACACATATTCAATAATAGAATCTAAAATTTTCAAAAAAATGGAGATACCCATACCAGTTACAACAACCAATTCAATAATTCCACCATCTATATACACATCCACTCATTCACCAACAGTTCTATATAGTCACTCATACATATACTCACTCATCATATGTAGTGATACACCTATACATCCTGTTACACACCGACAGTCATCTAAAAGATACTCTGACACATACTCACACATGCAAATAAACTATTAAACATCCATTTATTTGCATATACAGCTATACACACACTACCACTTTACTTCTAAAGAAACTTACACATACTTACTCTCTTATATATATTCTTCTGTTTCAGCCATAAAAAATTGTAAAGTACCAAACTATAGGCTCTCCACTCACCGTGGGAAGGACACGTCAGATAAGTATATTGCACCTTGCTGAATAATGTTTGCTTAAATAAATGATATCATATTGTTTGACACGTACATTCTTTAAAGTATATATGTTCCTCTCATTGGTTTTCAGGATGCCCAAGAGGATACTGTTGTGATATTGTCGCAGCAATAGGCAGCCACCTTGACTTGAAACCTGACTTTGCAATACAGAGCCCGTCGGTTACCCGGAAGAGAAATGCAAGGCACAGCCCGTTTTGTAATGGCTTGACTCTACCCCGCGCACATGTGCGACCGGGACCGGAGCAAGCCGCACTATTCTGACCTCCTGCCAGGCAGTGTGATCACTCCCAGGAGTCAGGATCAAAGACTTGGGCAGGAAATAGGTCACACCTCTCTCCACTCAAGTAAGCTAGTTAATTGGCACATTAAGTCAGGGAGGTCAAAGACTGCACTGCCTCTGATATGCATCTGGTCTGTCCCCCAGAGGAGGACACAGCCGTCCATTTTTGCCAGGTGAGCTTGCACCCTGGCAAAGCAGGAAATTAGATATGCAGGAGGTGTAAACCTACAGGAAAGCTCGCCACAACTCTAGGGTGGGCGGTCTGATTTGTACACCTTAAATAGAGTTTTGCCATCTTTAGGAGGGCAAAAATAGTGCGCTATAGGTAGAAAGGTTGACCTACACCACCGGAAGTGGACACCTCTGGGCAGATTAGCTGCAGGGACTAGCTGCTCATAGACTACGAGCTCCCACATACCTAACTCCTCTAAATCTAGGATATGATGGGCCGCCTGACACCAGAACCTCAGATCTGAACAATTAACTTTTTTTTTTGTTGCAGATTTATATAGTGCGAACTCGATCAGAAGGTATTATAGCACTTTACATGAGCACTGGTTATGTTACACAAGAACACATTCATTTTTTTTGGTAGGCACAGGGAAATAAGTGATTTGCCCAGAATCACAGGATGTGGACGCGACCCTGAGGCTCGAACCTTGGTTTCCCAGTTCCAAACTCTGTAGCTCCTGCCATCAGACCATATCCTCTCCCACATTCTACTTCAAGGAAGTACCAAGAAGAGACCCCTGTTGCCGAAAACAGGACTTTGCCCACAGCACCAATGCAAAAGAGGCATACTTTGTATCTGAGGCAATAGACTTGAAGCTGAATGAACGATCTCGTCCTTGGTTCAAATTTGACACTACCATATAGAGCAGTGTTTTCCAAACTTTTCATGTTGATGACACACTTTTTAGACATGCATCACTTCACAACACGGTAATTGAGTTTTACTATCAAAATCTATGATTTGTAGAATATTAACATACATACATTTCCAAGACTGCTGTCATTTAGGAGTAACAACATGTAAATATGTTCAAGACTTTAAACAATTTAAATATAACCAGCAAAACTTACTATGTTAATGAGGTGTATGAGGTTGATAGTGACCATGTGGAACTTCAGGAGTCACGTCACTGGCGATGCTGCTGTCGCCCCCACCCTGTGCACGCTTGAATAGGTCTGCGGGGTGGGCAGCAGCAGCAAGCGCTGCAGGAGCCGCAAGCATGTGGTGCTGCATCACGGGCGATGGTGCTGACGGCCCTCTCTGCATCAGCTTGAAAGGGCCTGCGGCGGGTGGGAGTCTGTGAGGGCGGAGCAGCGAGAGGCGCAGCAGTCTTACTCACCACCACAGGTTCCACAGGTCTGCAGGAGGGCAGCAGCAGTGAGCGCCGGATGGCCACTGGCGATGGTACTGCCGGTCTCCCCTTGCCCTGGCTTGAACGGGACTGCGAGGGTTATGCAGAGCTTTGCACTGCAGGAGCCACCGGCAGTCTACTCACTGCCACTGCTGCTGCCGGATGCTTCAACGGGTCAGCAGAAGGGTGTTGGCGATCAGCAGCGATGCTCTGACTCCAATCACAGCTCGCTGCCTACCACAGGAGACGACGACTCTTCCGCATGCGCAGTACTGTACTGCATGATGCCTAGACCTCATTGCCTATGCCAGGTTGTGTGACACACCAACAGACAGCTGCCGACACACTAATGTGTCGCGGCTCACCGTTTTGAAAGCCCTGATATAGAGGGACCCTGGTGGAAGCATGATGCCCCCTTAGTCTACCCTGGACTAGTCCCCTGCAAACTGCAGGTAAAAACTCTTGCTGGTCCAAACAATCACTGGCCATCGGCCTTCCGTGGGATCTCTCAAATCCAGGTGGTCCAGTGCATTGTGGGAGTTGTAGTCTCACCTGCTCCAAAGTTTCCGGCTGCTACATCACTACCCTGGACCCAATGAACTTCCAAATTTTTTTTGCTGTGATTACCACTGCTAAGGCTTTTTGATCACTAATCCAGTAACTAACCCCACACTCAGTGTTGCATGTTATGTTATGTTATGTTAAAATTCTTATACCGCGCACATACACCGAAACGGTTTCTTGGCGCTCATAACAGACATGGCGAGTAAGAGCAAGGATATCATACTGCAGCTGCTTTAAAGAGAAAGGTTTTCAGGGTTTTCCTAAATGACTCATAAGTGGGACAGTGACGAAAAGAAGAGGGGAGGGAATTCCAAAAGAAAGGGCCAAGAAAAGAAAAACGCAATCCGCCATGCTTTTTTCGGCGGTGAGATGGAGTGCAAAGGAGATTATCAGCCGATGATCTAAGATTGCGGGTAGGAAGATATCTCTTTAGTTTGGAGGACACAAATTCAGGGGCGCAGTTGTGAAGGGATTTGAAAACGGTGCATCCGAGTTTAAAGGAGCACCGTTGGGCTACTGGGAGCCAATGAAGGCTCCTCAGGAGAGGGGAAACATGCTGGTGTTTGGGTTGATGAAACACCAGACGAGCCGCCTGGTTCTGAATTAACTGGAGTTTTTGGAGCTGATAAGCAGGAATCCCCGCGTACAGGAGATTGGCGAAGTCAACCCTCGAGATGACCAGAGCCAGTAAGACTAGAATAAGTGCCTCACGGGTGAGAAAACGACAGATCTTACGGATCCTGCGTAGTTGAAAAAAGCAGGATGATGTCACAGCCGAGATCTGGGGTTTCATGGACAGATCCGCAGAAATGACCACTCCAAGGCTTTTCACCGTGCTGACCGGACGAGGGGAGGAACCAAGAGAGGGGGGCCAATAGCTGTCATCCCAAGGATTAGTGGGGCCACCCACCAGGACAAGTTCCGTCTTAGACGGATTCAGCTTGAGCTGGCTGTGAGCCATCCAATCAGAGATGAACAACATAGTGTTTTGAAAATTAAGTTTGGAGGAAGGTGAAGTGTCCAAGGGAAAGACCAACTGAAGGTCATCTGCATAATTGTAAATAGTGGCATGGTAGTGACGAAGGGAAACCATAAGTGGTTGCAAATATAAATTAAAAAGAAGGGGAGAGAGAGCAGAACCCTGGGGGACACCGCAAGTGAGGGGGGAGAAAGAAGCAGTGAAGGTCGACAGGTGAACTGCCTGCGATCGGCCCTGCAGAAAGGACCGCACCCAGTCCAGGGCGATGCCCTGGATGCCGGCATTTCTGACACGGTCGATCAAAATAGTATGATCGACCGTGTCAAATGCCGCCGAAAGATCCAACAATACCAGGGCTTGAGAGAGGTTATTGTCGGCGCCAGCTCTAAGGGTGTCCATGACGGCCGCAATCACCATCTCGGTGGAATGGAGGGGGCGAAAGCCCGCCTGCTGGGGGTCCAAGAAAAGAGAGGTCTCCACAAACGTGCTCAGGCACCTGGTGACATAAGTTTCTAGGATCTTTCCCAGGAAAGGAAGGAGAGAGATAGGCCTGTAATTGCTCAGCACAAGTGGATCTGCGCCGGGCTTCTTTAGAATAGGAAGTACCACGGCCTGCTTAAAGGTCTCTGGAACAACTCCCGATGTTAAGGAGGAGTTGAGGAGGGCCAAGGCAGGACCGGGACAGGCCGTAAAAATTTCCTTCAGTATGTGAGGGGGGCAGCAATCCCTGGGAGAGCCAGAGCAGACTTTATGAAGAAGGCTGTGAAAATCGGAAATAGAAATCGGAGGGAAAGAAGAGAATTCCTGAGGGTTTACCGGGGAAAGGGGGAAGGATTGAGAGGGAGAGGGGGGAGAGATGTTGGTTTTGATGATGGAAATTTTTTCTTGAAAGAAGGTATTGAGCTCATCACACAGAGCCTGGGTAGGCACCAGGGGAAGAGTGATGCGGTCAGGGAGGGAGAGCTCATTGACAATTGAAAAAATGTCTTTTGTTTTAGAAGCCGACTCCAAAATTTTCCTAGAAAAATAGGATGTTTTAGCCTCAAGTATTGAAGATTTATATTTTTTCAGTAGAGTGGTAAACTCTATCTTAAGTGAGGGATCGTACTTGCGGCGCCAGCGACGTTCAGCCTGGCGAAGAGCGAGTTTGTCAGATTTAAGCTGGTCGTTAAACCAGCGCTGGGCATCGTGGGGGCGCTGGACTTTTATGATCTTTAAGGGGGCTACGGAATCGGCTGCATCCTTCAGCCAGCACTCCAAAGAGGAGGCTTGGTGCGACACAGATTCAAAATCTGAAGGGGCAGAGGCTGCCAAAAGAGAATGAAGTTTCGGCAGGTTGGCATTCTTCCAATTCCGGGCCGTGATGTTCGCTGACCGCGGGGGACGGTGAAAACTGGGAAGGTCAACTGAGAAAGAGATAATATAGTGGTCCGACCAGGTGCATGGAGTGATCAGAGGAGGGTCGATATCAAGATTGGCCGACCAAACCTGATCAAGTATATGACCCTTACAGTGAGTTGGACTTGAAATCATTTGCTGGCAGTTCAGACTGGTGAGGGTTTCAGAGAACCGTTCAGACAGTCGACTTTCTTGAGGATCATTGGGCCAATAATTAAAATCACCCAGGATAAGAATCCTAGAGTGATTAATAAGAAGCTGGGAGACCATCTCCCCAACTGACTGAGGGAAGGAAGGCATATAAGAAGGGGGTCTGTACATGAGCGCACAGGTAAGGGAAGTAGTAACAGAGCGAAGCTGTATGACAAGAGTTTGAGTATCGGGAATGGGGGTGCAATCTAAGATGGTAAAGACATATTCCTTGCGAATAATGGCTGCAACTCCGCCACCAACTTGCCCTGTGGGACGGTTAACATGTAAGATATAATACCCGTTAGGGGTAGCGGCTAAAATATCGGGCACTGAGTCCTCGGTAAGCCATGTCTCAGACAGAAACAGAATATCTGTGTCTGTATCATCTAATAGACGATAAATGTCCAATTGGTGTCTCACCAGGGAGCGTGTGTTTAAATAACGAATGGACAAAGTGCAAGACACAGGTGTAAGAGGGGCGGGTGATGGGGTAGGGCAGGACAGAGGGGCGGGGGACATGCTAGGAAAACGAGCGATGCCGCAGGCCTGGGCTCTTCTAATAGCCTCAGGCGGCAAAGGGACAGAGTGGCTAAAAGAGTGTAGATCCAAAAAAGAATAGGTGAGTTTTTTAGCAAGGAGGCCGGCCGCTGGTCGCGGTCGGCCGCGGACGAGCGCAGACGGGCAGGACTTTGGCTTGACTTCGGCGCGACATCGGCGCTCCCGCTGCGCTCGTCCGCTGCGCTTCCGCCATGCCGTCATAATATGTGTAGAGACGTAAAACCACTAGCCCGCTAACCTGCGCTGAGGGCGGCAGGGCGGAAGTGGAGCAAGGAAGGCGGGGAATGGCGCTCACCAGTTCGACCCTCCGCGCAAACGGCACTCAGCCGGGGCGGAACGGGGTCAGGAGCGAGGAGAACAGGTGAGAATGCTCACATGAAACAACAAGTGCTAATAGCTATTTATAACGTGAAACACAGTTTTAAAAACATAAACACAAGTAAATGCGGAGGAGCCGCGATAAAAGCTATTAATCAGCTAAACTGCGAGTCTAGAAACACAGAGGGTAGATAAAACAGTGGCAGCCTAGTTCGCCGCGTCTGTCAACTGTGTCCCGCTTAAGGCTCCCACTAAATACTCAATGGTCAAAAACCACTAGCCCGCTAACCTGCGCTGAGGGCGGCAGGGCGGAAGTGGAGCAAGGAAGGCGGGGAATGGCGCTCACCAGTTCGACCCTCCGCGCAAACGGCACTCAGCCGGGGCGGAACGGGGTCAGGAGCGAGGAGAACAGGTGAGAATGCATCTACAGGGAACACCATGCAAAAACAATCCACTGACAGCAGCTGTGTATCTGTTGTATTTTTGCATTCTGCTTCTTGCAGGACCGTGGAAGCGGTAAAATCAACACCACCCGCGGCTCCTGTTCAGCACCAAGGACAGCCAGAAAAACTCTGCATCCAGGTTCCACAGGCAAGGTAAAATTGATATAGGTGTTGTGGCATGGTTATGGGGCCTGCTTGACCTTAACCCTATAAGGGTTCCATGTAACTCAAATTGCAAGTGACCGATTATCACTAGGGATTTTTGCCATTGACCGCAATGTTATTTTTTCTATGTATTTTTCTGCACTGTTTTAATATTGTTTTAAAAATCTTTAACTCCGGTTATATAAATGCTATTCCATTCATTTTGGTGTATAAATTAAGATAAATACACTCTATTTTTATAAATTGCTGATGGATTTCTCTTGAGGCGTGTCAATTACTTATCATCCACGGTAGTACTCTGAAATGCTTTACACATGTTCCTCTAGCAAAGCATGACTCTCTATGAGGACTGAGGTAACGATATATTAGTGTGAACCCAAGGACCATCTTTGGGGTATAGTGATAGTATTACATGGTAAGGCTACTCAGCCATAACACATACTATTCCACTTTCCTACAGCTATGTAATAATATGTATGTGTGGAGAGCATGAGGAAGATGTTAGATCTGTAGCATAGTGGAGCATGAGATTCTATGTGGTGGATAGATGCTCATGTTAGAGATACGAGTTTGTGGAAGTACCTGTAGCTGAGTATAAACAGGTGTGATGTATGGCATTTCAATTTTTTCAATTTCAATAAGCTTTATTCGATTTTCACCATATAGAAAAATCATAAAAGCGAGTACATACAAGTCTGCAGCCATACAATTAAACAACAATAATAACATTTAGATTAAATAAGTATTAAATCATTACAGTGAAGCTATCGAATAATTTGGAATTCATAATAAATTCTGTGATTTTAAAACGCTTTTTAAAAACATGGTCATAGTCATTATACATAAAGGATTCCCCAGTTGCTGCAAGTTCAAGTACGCAGGCCTGCATTGCCGCCAGGCACCACCTCTCAAGTATTGTTTGATCCACCTACAGCGTTCATTTTTATACAACTTGCAAAACAGGACCAGATGGAATGTAGTTTGGGGAGACATGTTGTCACATGGGCATGCGGACAGAGTTCTATGCCAGTCATTCTTAGATGGAAATGTCACTAAGTGGTGAAACAGGTTGAACCTAAATCTGGTCAAAATAAAGCGTTCGAACCCTAGAGTCACAAGGTTTAGGTAAGGTTGTATTCTATGGGAGATCAACAACGATTGGTGCTCCAGCACAGTTTTCTTTGTGGCATCCCCTCCCAATCTTATTATATTAAAGTGCTCCAAACACAATTGTTTTAAAACTTTCTTTGGGATTTCCCCGATTGATTTAGGGTTACTGTACCATTCTGGCCTTTGTATGTCATTTAGAACCCTCCTGACGTACTCAAGCCATTTAATGCGCTTTGCGTTTTCAAGGGCCATAACGTCTCTAATAATTTCTTGATTCAGGGCGAGTTCTTGTGTCGCCCAGACTCTGCGCCATAGCAAAATTGGTTGAATTCTGATCAGGTCAGTAAGGTGGTCCATACCTAATTCCGCGTGGCAATTGTAGACAGATGTACCCTTTGGGAGGGACAGAAGGGATCTAAAAAAGTTGTTTTCTACAATTTGAAGTGATGCTACATCATGATACCCCCAGACCCCTGCACCATACCGAGCAATGCTTCTGCATTTTGCTACGTAGATACTGAGCATGATTTCAGGCTGTCGCTTACCCAGTTTACTTGAGAAGTTTAGTACAGCCGCGACCGATCGCTTGAAGGCTAGGATCCTATTTTTCACTTCTGGCCCCCAGGTGCCAGATCTTTCGATTACAACCCCCAGATATGGGAATGTTTTAGTATGTTCAACTTGGAGGCTTGCCACTTTAAGTTGTTTACACCTGGCACTCCCTTGGCCACTGCACATCACAAAGGACTTTCCGGCAATAACTCTAAGGCCTCTGGCCTCCATAAATTCTACATATTTGGTTAGGGCCTTTTGTGCACCCACCTTCGTCCTAGCCATTAGGACTGCATTGTCCACGTACAATAGGGAAACTATCTCCCTATTGCCGTACCTCGGTGAGTCGATATGCTTGGCCCTCAATTCTTTCTCCAGACTGTTCGTATATAGTGAGAAAAGAAGTGGGGCCAGCACGCAGCCTTGTCTCACCCCCTTCTGTATACGGAAAGACCCTGTACACTCGCCTCCCAATCCAAACCTTACTTTGGCGGTTGAATTTGAGTATAGTTGTCTTAAAATGAGAACTATAGCTGGGTCAAGCTTCATCTCCTCCAGCATTTCCCACAGTTTTGTATGTATTACGCAATCAAAGGCAGAGGAGAGGTCGACGAATATTGCGTATAAACAACCATCTTTGGCCCTGGTGTACTTCCCCTGTAGTAATACAAAGTTTAAAATCTGTTCAACCGTACCCATCCCTGGGCGGAACCCATATTGTACGGGAGTTAGAATATCATGTTCCTCAGCCCACGTCTGTATTTTAGACAAGACCACTCTCCCTGCGATTTTCATTAGTGAATCCAGGAGAGATATAGGTCTATAGTTTGATGGGCTTTCCCTATCGCCCTTTTTATAGATGGGAATTATCACTGATTCAGCCCACGTTTTAATAAAGCCTTCGGCACAACAAGAGCCCAAGACCCGCGAGCACAGTGGGGCCCATAGATCTATATTCATCTTATAAAGATCGCTAGGGATCCCATCTGGTCCGGGGGCTTTGTTATTCTGAGTTTGGCTTATAGCTATTTGTGCCTCTTCAAGGGTAAACTCAATTGGTACGGGAACAAAATTACTCACTACTTGCGATTCTTCTTGACTACTACTATAAACATTTGAGAAGAACTCTATCCAGGCTTTTTCATCAATGGCTATTTCCATCCTGGCCATCTCTTTATTATTGAGAAAAGGAGTGTTAACCACCTGCCAAAATAATTTAACATCTTTACTCTCTGCTGCCTTCATTAAATCCTGCCAGGCTTTATCTTTAATTGTTTTCTTACGTTGTCTCCTAGCTAAATTGTATGCCTTCCTATATACCCTTATTACCTTGTGGTCCCTTGGTTTGTTGCTCAAAGCTAATTTCAGGGCCGTATGGGTCTTGGTACATTGCGAATCGAACCATCCCTTAGCTTTATTACTTTTTTTAGAGTGGGTCCGAGTTAACAGACTCTGTGTGATAGTGATAATATTATTAAAAGCCTCCAAAATTTCGCCATTTGATGACTTCTCCTCTAAACATATCATAATTGGCTGCGAAGCTTTCTCCACTATTTTCTTAAAATTTTTTATTGGGTCTGCTGAACTCCATTTCAGGGCAATGCCATTCTGCCGTGCAATTACAAGGTCTTGTGACCATGCCAGGGTTTCAATGGTGAGGGAGTTTTTTCTTCCCGGGGCACTAACAACCACCTTCAGGGATAGGTGGTCACTCAAACCAATATTAGGGATTTCAAAATTGACCACCCGACCTGCAAACCTGTTTGGCATAATGATGTAATCGATGACCGAATGAAACCCCCTTGCTAAGAAGGTGGAGGTAAACTCCATCTTGGGGGAGCACAGTCTGTTTGCAAAACCAAGGTCGAAGTTAGCCATGATACTATTTAATATTTCCCCTTTCTCATTGTGTTGAAAGTGACTCCTACCCACAGTTTCCCCCTCCCCATATTCCTGGAACCCGCATGTTTCACTGTCACATAGGTTTAAATTAAAATCACCTACCCAGATCCAAATTAAATCTTTTCCTTTTACACTTTTTATGGTCCTTAATGCACATGTCAAATTTGTTGTTACTTCCAAGAAATCCGAACTCTTAATATTATTATAAAAGTTCACCACTACCAGGACATTCAATGGGTTTAATAATATGGTGACCAGTTGGAAGTAGTGCGAATTTGTGCTACCGGGGATAATGCTAGCGTTTAAAAGATTCAAAACATAAACACATAAACACATAATCCCCCCTTGTGCCTACCATGACTAGAACGTACCGCTGGGACATGGAAAGTCCTAAAACCATCTAAATGTAATTCAATTGGAACCCAAGTTTCCTGTAAGCACAGTATATCGATATTTTGATAAACTCTCCCCACGCTAGTTCTTGCACCTTATTTACTAATCCACACACGTCCCGGGACACTACACTTACTTGGTGACCTTGTATGCTGGTGCGTTTAGGGATAGTGGGGTATTTTTCTTTAATTATTCAACCCATCATCTTCACTTCTTCATTATGATTTGGTTTAACCTCTGTAATTGCATGTCCCTTGTCTAATATAGGTACATAACAATCCCTCCCTTTATCTGGTAGGTGCTCAGGTGATCTGCTCAGAGGAATAGTAGGAATAGAAAATAGTTCCTCTGCTGTCCCACAATTTTTCGAGGGGTGACACGTGCTTCCTTTTTGAGAATTAGTTGGAATAAGTCAGTCATTTGCTTCTAGGCCCCCAAGGGGTTCAAATAGGTTGTGTAATGGAATATTCCATAACTCATTTGGGTTTGTGGGGTGGTAACCACTACCCATATAATGAGAGAACCTATCTGGGCGCTGTTGTGGGGGCAGAGACGTAAAGTTACTTATGTACTGTCTTGAAGCAATATGATGCTGGTTTCCGTAAGGGAATTTCAGGGAATCAGAATTAATTGTATGCTGTCTAGGGGCGATATATTGATGGTTTCCATATGGGAATTGGCGACCTTCATAATTACTTGTATGCTGTCTTGGATCAATATAATGCTGATTTCCATACGAAAATTGCAGGGAATCAGAGAGGCCCAATGTTGGTGGATAGATAGGAAGCTTCATCAGTGTTTCAGGATAAAAGTAACTCAGGTTGCGAGTGGATACTGTTCCCTCCTTGCTTCCTGGATACCAATCACTGATATACGTGACAACTCTGTGATCCCTGAAATTTACTATCACCACCTCCCCCTCAATATCTTTTGGTCGTATACCCACCCAGCTACACCTTCTTACAGATATTATGTCGCCATTAAGGTGTGGTGGCAAGGGTCTGCTTTTCCTTAACCAGTGGATAGTTTTATTTTTGAGACTAATATTGGATTCAATACTTCCGACTGGGACTAGAGGGACTCCAGTCAAAATGATAGCGTAATTAGATGAATCTGGTGGTAATTGTACGTTATTTCGGAAGTTTGATTTTTCCAAGTTCTTAATTGGAACCTTCGTTAAGCGAGGATTAGTAACCTGGGGTTTCAGAGGTCCTGGTTTAGCCTTCTCTTTATGTGGATCTAAGGTGGCCACCGATCTAGTCTGGTGATTGTATGAGGTCTTTTTTTCTGGTATGGGGTTGCCCGCTTGTGGGTTAGATGTCTTCTGTTTTGGAAGTTTAATAGTCGGGCAAATTTCCCGTGGGCTATTTTCTTTTGGGGCTTTATTTACATTTAAGGCTTTTGAAATACAGTCCATGTTTTCTCCCAACCTTTTTACTCTCTCTAGGAGTGGCGACAGGAGCGATTTTATAAGGTGTTCAATATCCTCCAATAACCCTTTAGGCGGCGGGACTGCTGAAAACATAATACTTTGTGTTTTGGGCCCTCTCAGTGCATCTTTCTCAGCCTCTTTAGGTGTATTATTTGTTATAATCGATGGTGGTGAAGATGCATTTAGGATTTTGCTCCCTTTTCTAGCCCCTGCCTTTCTCCTTCTTTTTCTAGGAGGAGAACGATATGATCCCTGGTATTTCTTAGTTGGTACCTTTTCTTTGGGTATACTAACTGCTGTCGGCAGTTGTGTCTCCATTAATACCACCACCTCCGCCCCCGAACTAGATACAGGAGTTGAGGTATTTATTGTAGGCTGAGGGAGTGCATCTACCCCTATTGGGGAGTTCAAATCTATTAAACAGTTTGATGTCCCATTGATAATAATTTCATCATTAATTTCAATAGTAGAGAGAGGGGGTGACCCATCCTGAAAGATCAAAGGGATATTTTCAGTGTTAAAAAGCTCTGCATCAATGTCCACGTCTGGTGAGGTGTTATTATGTAGTTGTGGGATTAATACCTCTTTCTGGGCCAGGAATGAGGGCTTGTTTTTAAGAAGTTCGACAGAAAGGCGGCGCTCCGCACTTTTCTCGGCCAGCACAATCTCTCTGTCTATTTCTTTATTGGCCCTAGCAAAATACCTATCTAGGGGCCCAAGTATTGACACCCCTACGGTAGAAGGTAATGAGTTCGATGAACAAATGGACGTCCTGATGCCTCAAATTGATAACAGTACAAAATCAGTCTGAGGAAACCAAGTCAAAATACCAGTTTTACAAGACAAAATCCCGACCCTGAAAAAGGAAGGGCAAACGGCAACAACAAGGACAACTTACTATATGAAATAACCTAGTGGCACGAACAAAAACGGGTACAAGATGTTAGGGTGAAGGCCCAGCCCAGCCTCCTACGGCCCCTGATGGCCACAGACGGTCCCGCCCTTGTCCCGGGCTTCTCCCGGGACGCTCCCGCTCGCTTCCGCGCAGCGGTGGAGGGACTTGATTTTATTAGATGTGGCCCACTCAGGGGGCGGGGCTAGCAGGGAGAGCGGGCCAGGTGTTTCAAATCGGCCGAGCAGGGACTCCTGGCAAATGGAGTCCTCGCGCTGTTGCTCGCAGCCCTGCACTGCCCCTAAACACCCTGGTAGAGTCCAAAAGTTTTAGCCGGATCACCTCCGCGATGCGGGACCCGCGAAGCGGGTACCGCGAGTAGTAGTTTCAAAAAGTACATAGAACAGCCCAGCAGGAAGGTCCACAAATCAAAGAATCCCCATTTATGGAAGTTAGGATACCGTTTTCTACAGGAATGATCTAGATTCATGCATTAGGCTTCATGCGACGGAACCGTGATGCAGATTTAATGGATCCGAAGTAGAGGGAAAAATGAGATCTTCTATGGTAGATGTAGGTCAAGGTTTGAATCTGGCTTACAGATTTTGGAGATGTATACATTTAAGTTTAGTTTTATTTTGACAAATTGCATTTGTAAGCTACTCAAATGTGCTCAGTTATTTTTGCCTTATACTCACGTTTTAGGGAGAGGTGTGGCGCCGCGGCCAGGGCGACTGACGCTGGAATCTGGGGATCAGGGTTCGATCCCCGGCTCCGGCGGCAGGTTAGCCCAGCACCATGTGACTCTGGGCAATAGCTTGCTTAATCTTCCCGACGGCCCCCAGCGCCTAGAGACCCTTACGGGTGATTGTGCGCTTTACAAATGTGGATTATTATTATTATTATGTTTAATATTTAATTAAGAGTGACACAGGATGGATTTTTAGTATTTTTTTATATGTGGTGATTATATTACGTGAGGCCATAGTGGTTTTAGTAAACCATTTAGTAGTAAAACGCCAATTTGCATGTGGTAGACTCTATTTTAAAACAGCCTGTATATAAAAATCAACCATTTTTAACCTCCTTTGGCTGCTGACACATTGATTGCGGAGACTTACTGTGCCTGTTACTTCTTAACAATTTAAGGGGGAAGAGTAATTACGCAGGGGAATGGCTATATAATGATTTATACTTTTGTAGCACTGGAATGTATGGAGGATATTATTTCTGTTTATGTAGGTTTATAACACATGTTCATGAAACGACTAATGATTTGGAAACACTACCTATACTGAAGATAGGGAAACATATTTTGCAATACACATGCTTGTAAATATACCACAATAGTTGAACCTTTGAGTCAAAGACTTAAATTGGTGTTGCTATTTTATGTACTTGAAGTACTTTTTAGTAACTGATTAAATTAGTTTTGAAGTGGTAATTTTGGAGGTCCAGAAGTGTAAAGTTTGTTTTAAAAAGTGTGTGATGATCTAATTTAGATATTTCACTTGTGGGTGATTTCCTCATATTTGAAATATTAATTAATTGCCTTACATTGATGTGGATGTTTTTAAAGACGCTCTCTTGTATCTTGTTTATATTTATTATGAGGATCGATATTGATTTTCTATGAGTATTTTTCTCGTTGACAGTGGGATTTCCTTCTACTGCAGCGGAATTTCTGAGTATATTTGCTGGTTATTAGTTGTACTTTGTGTTTCTGGTTAATAGTGGCGTTTTGGATCTGTACATTAGGGCCTGACTAGTAGACAGATATCATGAAACACACGTGTTGGATGTTTGATACGTGTGCAGTAAACCAGATAATTACATTATATATTTTTGTCCCTCCCATTGTTTTGTACATTTCCTTAAATTAAGTAGGCCTGGGTGTCAGATTCCGTTCCGCTCGCAGAAATTTCGATAATTTGACATTTTCGCGTTCCGCAAAGAGCGCGAAAATGCCAAAATTACCGCGATCCGCAGCGAACTGGAAATTTTTTTCATGCTCGTGCTGTAAAAATACGTTCTCGCGCGCGCGATCCCCTTACCTGGATCCCCGCGTTCGCCGACAAGTTTTCCCGATCCGGTCGCGTGCTCCACGAGATGTTGGATTGTTGGTAGCCTACAAATTAGCATGCCATATTTTCAAACCAGTGTATTCCACATTTAAACCAATGTATTACATATATAAACAAGGTTATTAACAGAGCGAAGCAATATATTATGTATATGGACCAAACAATTATAAATGCAGACCAGTAGTACAGTGTGCTAGCAAATCATTGTGATATTCATGCAAACCGGCATGTAACGTATTCAAGCCAATAGACTGTACAATACAACCAATATATTAAGGGTATAAGCCAGTGCATTACAAGAGTTAGACAATAAATTATGCAGCCAAACGAAGCAAGTATGTATGACACCAGTACATTAGGCTTGCAAATCAGCATATAATGCTATGAAACCAATAAATTGCAAATTCCAACCAATATATTATGGTTACAAACAACTCTGCTCGTTTCCCGTGGCCCCTCCTGTCAGGAATTGGTTCAAGACCAGGCACATCTTTGGCTCTTGATACACTGTCCCTACACTTATATACAGCACTGGGGGCACGTTTGCGATCAGGGGCACGAGCAAGGCCCTAGGACTATCCAGACATGTACATCTGAAGAAACCGCAACAAGTTACACACAAACGCACGCACAACCGCCTCATTGCTGCTGTTATCTAACAGAGCGAGAGAGAAAGAGAGAGATGTGGTCCAATGATGCCAGGTGTGTTTTTCACCATTTTCCTTGAACTCAACATCGAACTATCTTTCCCTGAAAGCCTGAAAAACCAATGTTTCGTCAAAAAGGGTGAGATATTGGTAGCCGTCTTAAACACAGCATCTGTATCTAACGCTCTGTCTTCAACTGAAACAGACGATTTTCATCGTGACCTTGTTTACAGTCAACGTCATGAAAGACATCTGTGCTGGAAATCACTCAGATCCCACTCTCATATACAGGTATGTCAGTGCTTTGTTCTTGTTTGCGTTATTCATCTGCGAGCGTGATCACCCATTGGCCTCAAAGGGCTTCAGCCCCCCTCCCCACTCCCCCCCCCCCCCGCCCCCGGCGTGTCTGGCAGCCCGGGATATGACACTGCCCGGGCTCTCTCACAGCCGCACCCAAGCACTTCACAGGTCTTTTAAAAGACCTTGTGCATGTTAATGGGGCTTTGTTGTTGTTTCACCCCTTCTAAGAGCCCCTGCAGCTCGACGCTGCCGATTGCAGAAAGATTCAGCCCACCCCGAAATTTTTTTCTTAGCCCCCCCCGTAATTTTTTCTTACCCCTCCCCGAAATTTGACTCTAGTTGCGCCTCTGTTGTGTACCTAGAGCATTTCCCACCACAATGTTGCAGTCCCATTGTTATAGTCCGTGAGTATTATTCGCCTGTTACACTGTAAGACTGACTCCCCCTCCCCCCTGGCTGTAAGCTGTGTGCTACTGTGCTGTCCTTCAGACTCGAGCACAGCTCGGTATCGTTGTGGCCTGTATTGCGCATATTCCATCGGTGCTGAGAATTGTAGCACAACACATCTTGCGCTCCACATGAGAATTCTTTGACCTTCAAACTTGCTGATTACTTGCAGTGGCCCTGATAACTTCCACCAGAAGGAACCTGAAAGGCCCCCATTATGAGAGACTGAAATGTGCTGCTCAGGGGCAGCGGAATCCCTTGTTCTTTTCTTCCAGAGAAAGTTAGACTTGGCAAACCCTTTACCCATATGTGGCAGTGACTTCTGGACGCTGAAAACATACTAACCCTCTTGTTTTTTTGAACGCTTCATTTACAAGGCTGCATTTACATAACAGTAGCTATGGCAGGACCTCCAACCTGTGCCAGCTGCCCTCTTCCCCAAGCCCCCGCGCCCCTCCCCCCATCTGCTAGGAACATGGAGCTGACCTCCTCCTGCGCAGCCTGAAGGAAGATATAAATAACTTAAGTTGTTTTAGACTTTAGAGGCGCCTTCGGAAAGGAGGTCATTCCTTTAAGTTCTGTTCTGTCCGATGACATGGCCTTTGCCCCAAAAACTGGGACATTCATTTAAAATTGAGCAAAGCGTCGGGACGCCGGGAGCCCTTGAAGATTGTCCGGGAAATGCGGATGTCTGATCACCCTGTCGGCCAGGGAGGGTAAATAGTCGCTAGACAGAGTGGAAAGTCTATCACACCACCGTCTAGCTACTCGGCCAGCTATTTGTTATTTTTCAGGGTTTTGTTTTCTTATTTTATCTCCTTCTCTTTCCCCGAGATTATTCGATTTTTCGCTTTGTAAACTGTACTCCACAGATGTATGTGTGGATGTGGGTTAATTCTATCTTTGCGACCGCATAAACTTGGTAAAATGTGAAGTTGGAGCCGGTGTCACCTATCCTTAGCCTCCTTGACACTCAGAAAACATGGGCGTCAAGGAGCACGCGAAGCCTGATTCCAGGCCTGGCACCACGCCTGGCACCCTTTTCTCAATTTTAAGCTGATGGAAGAGGCGAGGATCAGTTGCCCTGGCCCCCCCTGTCATGCAGCATTTGTATACACACCACTGGGGCTGCTGTGAGTTGATATGGGCTTGGATTTCTTCTCTCCTTGCACCTGGGCAAGGCAGGGGGAATTGTGAGCAAAGTACCCCCCCACCCCCACCCCCTTCTGCAATGTGTGAAAAGGTAAGCACAATTCCCCTGACTTGGGGAGATCGGGGTGGCACACTGTGGCATCTTTTTGCTGCAGTAGGTGCTTTTTTGAGGATGACCTCCACCTCATCCTTGGGCAAGATGAGGAAGGTATGGGGTGCACTAACCCAGCACTTGGTCAATTACGAGGCGTTGGCATACCATTTTTATTAAAAAAGCGTGTCGTAGTTGCCTTTGGAGTGAAAGTGCTCCCTACCATTGGGCAAGTTGTGGGATGTTGACATGAATCACGCACACCTCATTTGGTTGGTCAGGGTGAGTGGGGTGGTGTGGCTGCATTATGTTTCACTGGGTATCGGGCGGGGTAGCCATTCGGAACCTCAGACCTCTCTGCTGCCTTTGTCACGCTCTTTCACAACTTGTACTTGTCTCTCTCCCATTGGGTTGTGTAATCAGGCCCTCACATAGCTACATTCCTCTCTCTCTCTCTCTCTCACAGATCCCGGGCAGCCTTTTGTCCCTGTTTTCTTTCTTCTTCCTTTCTTGTCACCAGTGGTTCCCCGATGGTTTTCTCAGCCCTACACTTTTCAGTATTTATATTGTCCTTATTCTTTCAATGATTCACGCTTTTGGCTTTAACCTTATGTTTTGTGCGAAAAGCTACTCAAATCATTGTTTTGATTCATGTTAATCTCACCGGAATGATAAAGCTCTAGGTCCTGCCTGTTTGCAGTTGCCACTGAATGATTAACAATTGCCTCAAGCTGAATGGTGACAACACCCGGCATAATTCACTCAATTTGAGGGAATTTTGTTTTAAGCTTATTACGAAACATTCCTGAAAGTACGACATTGCTCCAATGTGCATAATACACTCCATTTGCAGTGAATGCGGCTTTCGTTGTAATAATATATGCCCACATGCATCAAACTGAATTGCATTTGCAAACGGTGCGAATCGCAAAATTCGGCCGTTTGCGAATGCAATTCATTGCTTTGGGATGCATCATCAATCAAGTGTATTTTCGCTATTTAAGGAATCGCAAAATGCTGTGCGATTCCTTAAAAAATACGCAAATATAGCAATTCCCATTTTTTTGCGAAAAAATAGTATGCATGAAAATTCGTTATTTGCGATTCCTAAAGAAATCGCAAATAAGAATTCTTAAAATTAGAAGAAGTCAAACCTGGTGGTAATTTAAGGTGCCCCAGAAAGCTTCAAACATTTTTTCACAATGGCAGCACTCTTTTTTTTGGCACGGAGGCAGAGGTTTAGAGCTGCAGCAGGATGGAGGAGAAGGATTATTGAAGAGAGAATTTTCAGAGTGCGCATTACCTTACTAGGGCAGACAGAAGCAGAAATCTATGATAAGTATAGGCTCAATGCTCATTTAATTTTAGATTTAATTGCTGAATTGGACCCAATCTTGCAGAGACAAACACGCAGGACACAAGCCATACCTACCCATGTTCAGGTACTGTGTTCACTGCACCTCCTTGCCTCTGGGTCATTTCAGGGTGTAATAGCCATTGCTGGTGGTGTCTCCCAGAGTTCCCTTTCAAGATTTTTTAATGCATTTCTGAAAGCCATGTTGCAAAGGATAAGGCATCACATTAAATTTCCAAGTACACATCAGGATTTGCTGAAAACCAAGTTAGATTTCTACAACATGGCACATTTCCCACATGTCATTGGCTGTGTAGATGGCACACATGTTCCCATTTGCCCACCTTCAGAAAATGAGTACATTTTCCGCAACAGGAAAAGTTACCATTCTCTCAACATACAAGTAATTTGCAATTCTCAAACTATCATCACAGACTTAGTTGCAAGTTACCCAGGAAGTGCCCATGACTCCTATATTTTCAGACACAGTGCTATCCACACACGACTGCTTGCTGGTGAATTTGGAGAATGATATTTGCTTGGTAAATATAAATTTCATAATTTTTACATATTACTGTGCCTTATAGACCCATGGTGCTCAAGTATTATATCTGTTATTACTTCTTAGGTGACAGTGCCTATGCAGTGAGGTCATACATATTAAAACCCTATCTTAATCCAGTAACCAGAAAAGAGCAGCATTACAACCATGCTGACATATCAACTCGCAATGTGATAGAGAGAACCTTTCGTGTGCTGAAATCTCGCTTCCGCATACTACATAAAACTTGAGGAGCTTTACAATATCGCCCAGAAATTTGCTGTAAAATAGTTGCTGCATGTGCAATTTTGCACAACTTGGCCACTAGGAGAGGCATAGAACTGGATTTGGAAGATGTACTACCTCAAAATGATAATCAGCCTCATCAACCCCATGCAAGATTACATGGACCAGAAGCAGCAGAGGGTAGAAGGAGAAGGGCAGAGATAACACAACATTACTTTTGAAAAAGGTAAGAACCACACAAGACCCTCAGATGCTTGACTGTAAACTGTTTATTGCACAGAAATTATATTTTATGCATTTTTCTCTTAAAATGTAAATGCTTTTAGAACAAAAATTAATTTATTTTGCCTTTACTTGAAAGCAGAATGCAAAGTTTTTTAAATGAGATGGTCATCTTTTGGACAAAAAATGTAATCTGAAAGGTACCATACTATTTTTTACGTCCACCCACCCCTAATGCTTTGCCTGTACTTTTCACATCTCCCATGGGCATGTAACTTGAAATGTATTTTTTCCTGTTGCTACGGCGTGCCTCAGGTAACACTGGGACAAGTATGTCACTGACATTTCTGGCAACATCACTAACCCCAATTTGAGGCTGGTTTGCAGGTGCATCATCACTTTGTGTTCTTTCTACAAGATTATGGAGTGTCCCCATTCCCTGTCAATCTCTCCACAAATTTGTTTCATTTCCAATTGCATGGCAACTGTCTGCTTACAGAGTTGAGCAGTGCTGCTTGAAAGTCGAGACATTCCCCTGTTGTGACCCTGCATGCAGGTCATTGCTCTAAGATGCCTCTTAGCACTTTCCCCTTGCTGTGTCTGTAGTACTGTGCACAGTTTCTCCAAAGATGTTGCAATGCGGTGCAGGTTATCTGATGTTGTTCTATGGCCTTTCTCAATGACATTTGTCATGTGTTTAATACTGTTGTGCATTGCACCAATCTCTTTGTCAATCTGACTAAGTTTTCCCTTCATGACTCTGATATCTTTGCCTTGTAGGCGCGGAATTTTAAGAATTTTATCCTCAACCACACTGCCGGTGCTGCTCTCATTTAAAGCTCTTCCTCTTTGTGACGCATTTGACTGGCGCCTATAAAACTGTTGAAGTCTAATACGCCTGCTCTGCATTGGATTAGAAGTTGCTGGTGTTTCAACAGTCTGCATTTCTGGGACATTAACATTTTGAGTTTCATCAGTATCAGACTGCTGCAGTTGGCGCACTCTGTGTCTTTGCCTTCTTTCCAAATTTAAGGATGATGAAGTTGCAGCATTTGACTCATCTGTGTCTTGTCCATCTTGAGTATTAAACTCTGTCAATTCATTTTCATTAATTTTTAGTTGTGTATCTATGATTGAAATAGTGCAAACAGTGTGTTACTTTCAAATTTGCACTTTTTGTTTTTGTTTTCAAAATACATTTTAGGAAAAAAATCGCTTGCTGCATGCCTACTTTTGTCTCCTAACATAATGTAATTTATTTGAAATTAACTTTGCTTATCTTTTACATATGCACATTTTTAACCGACTACAACTCCCATAATGCAATGCTACTTGACTGAAAATGAGTAATTGTTAGATTTTGAAACTGTTAGAGAACTACTGCAAGTGAGAAATGCCAATTAACCATCAACTAAATCATTTTAAGACCTCTTCCTACCCCTTTTTACATTTTTAAAAACAATTAAAAAAAGTCTTACCTTCAGAAGGTCCAACAAGGTCTGAGGTATCAATGTCAATTACTCAAACAACATCTTCTGGTAACAGTGTTCCTTCCACCATGTCTTTAAGGGGGGTATTGGGCCTATCCCTGGGGGTACCTTCACCAGTCCTTTTGGCAGACTTCATCCTGGCTGCTATTCTTTCCTTGGCACGACTGCGCAGGTCATACCAGCGTTTCTGTAAGTTGTTTATATCACGGTGTGCAACACCCACTGCATTCACTTTTGCTTAGATAGCAAGCCAGAGATTCCTTTTCACTGCTTCAGGCACCTTCAAAGACTGTTTACCAAACAGTTGGTCCTGCCTCACAGTAACCTCCTCAATAAGTATTTCCAACTCCTGGTCACTGAATTTATTTTTTCTTTTCCTGGCTTGGATTTCTGCTTCAGCATTTTCATTAGCCATTTCTCCAAAAACTACAGACACACACACTGCTGCAGGTCCTCCAGGCTGAGCTCCAAATTCCAACTGCCAAACCTCTCCTTCAAACCTGGGAGCAGCTGCGTGCAATTACTCTCCTGCCTTCCTGGTTGTAATCACATTGAGATTCAGCATGTGTGCATTTTCGCTAATTGCAAATTCGCAAAAGGCGAATTCGCAATTAAGAAATCGCAAAATTCATGCAATTCGGTAAAAATTGCGATTTTTACCGAATCGCTAAAAAATTGCAAAAAAAATCATGCATTCCGAATTGCGATTCCTTTTTTGTGATTCCTTAAAAATCGCAAATAAGGAATCGCAATTTGAAACGTTGATCCATGTGCCCGTTACTTCGATCGCGCTGGAACAGCAGATGCGAGCGGCTGTTGTTTGCGGAGCTTTCTTGTGCACTAATTGCCTGCCTCGCAGAGACTGATTTTGGTCACCTGTAACATGATGCTGCCATTTCTCCCCCGTGTAGTTTCCCAAAAGACCGCTTCATCTATGCAGCACCACGTTCTGCAGCTCACAGGCTTTCAATGTATAACAAGAGCCACAAAAGTCCTCCAAAAGCTGGGACCCAGGAACGATACCAGTGCGTGTGGGGGTAGGGAACAGACCCTCGTAATTGTATAGAGCCCGGACCCCCTAGGATGATCCCTGCCCCAACCTCATACAATCCTACAATCAAAACTTGCCAATCCAAGGGTGTGGGTAATAACTACGTATGGGCGAATTTTGTGAATTCGCGATCCGCGAATTTGCGGATTTGCTAATTTGCGATCCGCAAAATTCACGAATTTGTGGATTTTTTAATTTTTGCGTGTTCGCGGGGCGCTTTGCGTGTTCGCGGGGCGTTTTGGCATGTTCGAGGGGTGCTTTGCATGTTCGCAGGTTTTTTTTTGTGCGTGTCCGCGATGCGCCCTCTGGTTTAATCACTGCCACCCTCTCGTTTTTTATGCCCTTCTGCCCTCTGTACCACTCGTTTTTGTGCCTTTCTGCCATCTGCCCCACTCATGTTTGTGCCCTTTTGCCCTCTGCCCCACTCGTTTTTGTGCTCTTCTGCCCTCTGCCCAACTCGTTTTTAATTTAATTTCAAAGTATTTTTTATTGAGTTTTAGAACAGAAAAAACAGGCATGGCATAGCAATGGACAATCAACAGGCAAATTAGGCAAGCGAGACAGACAGACACGTCTTCTCTAATAAGCATTAGGTGAGCAGGATGAACATGCCCAGATGGGAAGGTGGTGCCCGGAGATCGAGAAAAGCCCCTAGTCGGAGCAACAAGTAAAAAAAAAAAAAAACAGCCCTAAGAACCCGCCTCCCCCCCTAACACCCAACTCTAACGCCCTCCCCCCACCCCACCAGTACGCCATACTTCCATAGTGATCGTGTGAGCTATAGCCAGTCTAAGTGTATCAAGGTGCCTCGGGTCGCGTTTGGTCCACCATGCAGTCTGTAAGGCGTAGGATACGAAGGTACTTCGGGGCAAGTGATTTCATGGAATTCCCTGGAGAGCAACGTCAGGAGCGGCTGCCAAGTAGTCCGGAATGTATCAGATGTATGTGTGAGTGTGGCCTGGATCCGTTCCATGCCTAACGTGAACCACAGCTTGTGTAGCCAGCCAGTGTGGGTGGGTGGGATAGTGGAGCCCCAGAGCGACAGGATGTGTTGTGACGCTGCCTGCATAGCGATGCCCATCTGTTTGCCGCGAACTGATCTCAGGGGGAATGTAAGCGTGTTGGGAAGCCCTAGGAGTGTGTATGCTGGGAAGCGTGGGATCTCAGTGTCGAATGTGGAATCAATGTCATCCAGGACAGCCTTCCAGTACTCCTGCAAGGCGGGACATTCCCACAGAAGGTGAGTCAGTGTACCCCTGCTGCCACAGCCTCTCCAACACAGCGCGCTTCGGGTCGGGTTGCCTTGATTGAGTCTCGCTGGGGTAAGGTGCCAATAGATAGCCAATTTTATCGCCGATTCCCTGGCTTTGGTATTGCGGGTAGTGTGGGCGGCCCTGTAGTATATGTGGTTCCATTCTGTTGAGGAGAGAGGTCTTTCGAATTCGGCTTCCCATCGCCGCTGTCCAGTAGTTTTAGCCGGGTCGGCAGCAGGGGAGAGCATCCGATAGAGGTCTGAGATAAGATGTTTATCTGAGTCCTTGGACACGAGCCAGCGTTCGAACGGTGTCATTTGCCGGCTGACCAGAGGGGCAACGTCCGGCTGCAAGAGCCAGTGGCGGATTTGGAAATATTGAAACATGTGAGGGTTATCCACTCCATAGTCTCACGAGATGTCGGCGAGAGAGAGGAACCCCTCCAGATCAAAGAGGTGCCCAGCTGATCGGCAAGGCGTGTCACGCCATTGCAGGAAAGCTCGGGCGTCCGTGCCGGGCGGGAATGCGGGATTGTCAAAGAGCGGGGTAAGTGGGGATGGGAAGGTCGTGAGGCCCCGTTTGACCGCTACCATGTCCCAGGCTGCCATAGTGGTCCGAGTAATAGGGGAGCGGAGGAGATAACGCGGCCTGTGCTGGCGAGCAAGAAACGGTATCTTCCACAGGGAGGTCCGTGCCATGGCCCTGTCCTGAAAGAGCCATCTCTTCTCTGATTCGGGCCGGTACTACTCCACTAGATATCGAATTTGCGAGGCCTGGAAGTATTGCAGCAAGTTTGGGATCCCGAGGCCGCCCTCGTCGACCGTCCTGTGCGCTACTCGTCGATGTAGCCTGGCGCGTTTCTTCTCCCACACAAATTGGTGAAGATCATGTTGGAGGTCAGCCAGCATTCCCGTTGGCGGCGGCACCGGGAGGGTCTGAAAGATGTACAATATCTTGGGTAGGACCGACATCTTAACCGCCGTAATCCTGCCAAGTAAGGAGAGGGGTTGCTTTGACCAACGCGCGAGATCGGCCCGGATCTGGGATGATAAAGTAGAATAATTGTGGTTGACCGTCTAGACCGTGGAGGAGGTCAGGGTCAGGGTAATCCCTAGATATGGAAGACGAGTGGTGGACCGTAATTGGCATCCGAAGGTAGGTGGTGGGTTATTAGGAAGAGCATGGCTGCCAAGGGGCAGTATCAGGGACTTCCCCTGATTAACTTTGAAACCTGATACCACGCCGAATTGTTCCAGCTCCGCCAGAAGCGCCGGTATGGAGCTAGATGGGCGGTCTAAAGCGGCGATTATGTCGTCCGCGTATAGTCCCACCACATGGGGTTCGTTGCCGAAAGACATTCCCGTAATGTGAGGATTATCGCGGATTTTCTGCGCTAAAGGCTCCACGTATAGAGCAAATAGGAGGGGTGAGAGGGGACATCCCTGGCGGGTTCCTCTCTGTATCTCGAAGGGGTCGGACTTGAGGCCACCCAGCCGGACACGTGCCAAGGGACGGTGGTAGCAGCTTGCGATCCAGGCCTGAAACCGGTCGCCCAGGTGGTAGCGCCGTAGCACAGCATGTAAATAGGTCCAGTCGACACGGTCGAAAGCCTTCTCTGCATCGAGTCTGAGACCTGAAAATGAGCTTTGTCCACGAGGTGCAGGAGTCTTTTGGTGTTGTCACTGCACTGGCGGTTCGGGACAAAGCCCGATTGGTCCGGTTCGAGGATGCCCGGGAGGCAGGGACCTAGGCGAGCCGCCAGTACCCCCGTAAACAGCTTCAGATCTAGATTGAGTAAGGAGATGGGGCGGAATGCGGAGCAATGCGTTGGGGGTTTGCCCGGCTTAGGCAGGACCACAATGTCGGCTGCAAGCATATCGGGCGGGATGGAGCTCGGCCCTTCAAAGGAGTTAAACAGCCTGGCGAGGATAGGCGCCAGGACATGGCCGAAGGACTTATAAAAGCCAGACGAAAAGCCGTCAGGGCCCGGGGATTTAAGCGAACGGAGGCGTGCAATGGCAGCGAGAATCTCGTCGGAGCGGATGGGGGCATCAAGGGCTTCCACGCTCGCCGAACATAACGGCGTGATATCGGCAGATTGCAAGTAGGTGTCAATGGCTGTTGGCGACGTCTTATCCGCGCTATATAGAGAGGCGTAGAAGGAGAGAAAAGCCGAGGCTATCTGTGCGTCCTCAGTAACTGCATTGCCGGCGTCGTCCAGTAGCGTCGTAATTTTGGAGCGTTGGAGTTTGGCTTTCAAGGCGCTGGCCAGGAGCCGGCCGGTGCGGTTGCCCCCCACGTAGTACGTGTGGCGGAGGCGAAGAGCAGCAAATTCTGCCCTGTCGGTGTCGAGGCTAGCCAACTGAGCCCGGGCAGCCTTAAGTTGGCGCCAAATTCTCGGGGCACCAGTGCGGCTGTGAACTCTCTCCAGCTCCGCAACTTTGTCGGAGAGGTCGCTCCTCTTTTCTTTGCGAAGTTTGGTGTCTGCAGCTGATATTGCTATCAGCTCCCCCCTAACGACAGCTTTCAAGGCTCCCCATAAGGATGACACCGACACATCAGGGGTGTCGGTGGCCAAGTAGTCTGATATGCATTTATGAAGCTGGTGGGCTACCGCCGGCTTCTGTAAGAGGGTTTCGTTAAGCCTCCACGACCCGGGAGTGCGCGGCGAGCTGGGCACGTTAAGCGTCAGTTCCACTGCCTTGTGGTCGGAGAGGGCTGCCGGGACAATTGACACTGTGGCGATGTGGGGAATGAGGCTCGAGGAGCCCATGAAGTGGTCTATGCGTGCGTAAGTGTGGTGTACGTGTGAGTAGAATGTGTACTGCGTTGTAAGTGGGTGTGTGTGTCTCCAAAGGTCCGAGATGTCTCTATCCTGCAGCCAAGTAATGCCCTTCTGCGAAATCGCCCCTGCGTCTCCATAGCGGCGCCCCGATCTATCCTTGACTGTATCCATGACGAGGTTGAGGTCCCCCCCTAGGAGCATGTGGGTGTGAGGTGCTTGAAGCGTTTCTGAGATTGCGGAGAGCAAGAAGGGTTCCTGACCTGTGTTGGGGGAATAGATGGAGCCTATCGCGTAAGTGGTGTTGCCTATCTGGAAAGTATGGGCTAGAAGGCATCCTTTAATTTCCCCTACTTTGGCCCCTACCTTGCCTTTGAAGCGCCGTGATATGAGTATAGCTACCCCAGCTTTCTTTGATGGGAGAGAAGAAAAGAATTGCTGTGGGAAAGCGCGGGAGCGCAGCCGGTGCCAGTCCTTGGCCAAGAGGTGGGTTTCTTGCCGCAGGCAGACGTCGGCTTCAGAGTTTTCTAGGTAGGAGTTGGTAGCCCTGCGCTTAATCGGGTTGTTGAGTCCCTTGACGTTAAGAGACAGGATTTTGAGCGTGTCAGCCATCGCTGGGGCACGTGGGGGCGAACGGGCTCAGTAGTGCAAGACGCTGCGCAATGGTGGAAAACATGGGCCATCCCTGGCGCGTGTAAAGATCCCATGGCGTACTGGTCCCCCCCAACAAGGTCCTCCCCCCCGTGGCCACCCTAACCCCAACAGAGTGGACCAGCCCAACCCCCCTCAAGTATTGAACCCCCATCCTCCAAATTCCCCGCCCCCTCCCAGAACAATCCCCCCAACAGAAACTGGTAAAAGTCTCGGGCCTAGTCGTGCAGGGCACAGGTCCGTAGAAAGTCAAAGAAAGGGGTAGCGTGGTCGCAGCCCAATTGGCGGCTCCCCGGCCCAATCCCCAGTTAAGCCATGTGCGGGTGAGAGAACACCCCCAGATTGGTCAAGGTTCACAAGGTCAATGTTCTACAGATCGGGTGCTGTGTTATCTGCCACTTCCTGTACTGCGGCTTCACGTTCCTGGGCGACCGTGATCGGGTCTGGTTTCGGGATGGTTCTCGGCGTTCTCCTCCTGCGGACCGTCTGCCAGCCGTCTCTTGTAGAACGAGATGGGTCCTCTTGCGACCGGGACGGAGAGGCGTCTCTGGAGGTCGAGCTTTCCGGCATGTCGATCCCCAGTAGGGAACAGGTGTCGCGGAGTGATCTAAGCTGGTGAAGGGAGCCGTTCCATTTAAAGATCAGGCGGAACGGGTGGCCCCAGGAGTAGGGTATCCCGGCATCTCGCAGGAAGTTCGTCGCAGGCCTGAAGGATTTACGCTTTTGTAGGGTGATGTTCGAGAGATCCTGAAAAAGGGCCACAGGGTCGTCGCAAAATCTGATGGGCTGCGCTTTCCTGGCCTCTCTAAGGATGCGTTCCTTCAGGCGGAAGTCCGGGAGGAACGCTAGAATGTCCGGAGGTGGTGCAGGTGCTCTGCGTGCCATGCCTACCCTGTGCGCCCTGTCGATTCGGATTTCAAAGTCGCTCGGCTCCCCCAAGATGTCTCTGAATAGGTCTTGGAGGTAGTTGGTCACATTGTCCTTTTCGGCCTTCAACGGAACACCCCTGACCCGTATGTTATTCCGCCTGGAGCGGTTCTCCAGGTCTTCAGAGTGCGACTGTAAATCCACCTGTTGATCCTGAAGTCGCAGGATTTCCTGCTGGAGTCTCTCCACCTCCCCGCCGCGGGACCGATCAGCGTCTTCCAGAGAGGCAACCCGCTCACCCAGGCCATCAATGTCACGACGGAGTTCGCGTTGTTCCCCAGCCAAGTCCTGTTTCAGAGTCTGGAAGTCCTCTCGCAGTGTGTTGAAGAGGGAGGCCAGGAAGGCTTTCGTGATTGGAGCGGAGTCTTCGTCCAGTGTCTGAGGGCTCGCGGGGGGTTTCGGGGACGACTGTGGCTGGGTCTTGTCTCCTTTTGACGCTGCCTTATGCATGAGTTCCACAACATTCCGGGTCCCTTTGCGATTAGAGTGCGTCATGATGTCCAGAGCAGGGCGAGGGGCCAGCCGACCGGTGTCGTCGGGGGCTGTCGAGTGATCGCCCAGCAACGTAGGCGAAGCCAACCGTGGGGGGTAGCGGACGGTTCAGAGCCGGCCCTGGGCCATGCGAAGGGTCAAGGATCGACGACCCGGGAGGAGGCCCCGCAAGCCGTTCCGGGGCGGCGGTCTGGAGGAAGAGTCTTCCGTGGGGCGCTGCAAGGGCGGTACTCAGAGTGCGTAATAGCAGGTGAGGTAGTGAAGGTAGAGGTGACCAGATTATTCGGGCTGGGGCCACCGTGCCGCGCAGAGCAAGGTTATGTTCGATGGAGGAAGAGCAACGCGGGCCCAGGAAGAGTGCGTAGGCGCCAGGCAGGAGAGCAGCGCCCCGGCAGCAGCCGGAGGAAGATCTCGTAGGCTGGATGTCGCGGAGAGGTCCACAGACGGCCCCAGTGACTGAGTGGAGGACCCGGTGGACGGTAGACAGCAGGCAACAGGGAGGAAGCCGGAGTTGACGGCTCTGGTGAGCGAGGGCCCAGGATAGCGTCTAGCAAGGCTGTGTCACCGGCCGCAGCAGCTGAGGGCCACCCAACAGGGAGTGCTAGGACCCGGGGGGGGAGAGTGCTCGGTGGTCCAGGTCTCTGGGCGCCGCTCACCTTATGCCCCCCGTCCGGGGGCCGTTACCAATGCGGGGATGTGCAGCTGGGTGGCACCCCACATCGCCGGTGCGTCTTTCCGCCGGCAGGCCCGGGAGTGGGGAGGCTCTGGGGCTCCCCCGGCGGCGGACCGATGCCGCTTTGTAAGATGTCCACTGTGGGTGGCGCGATGGGCGGAGATCTCCTCGACCGCCCAGCATGCCCACGCCGGGGCGCGGAGTGGCCGGAGGCTTCCGGTGGGGCTCGTAGTTATCAGAGGGGTCGGGGTGAGTAGGCCCCAGCACAGGTGGGATCCCCCCGCTGGAGATCGAAGGTGCGAGGGGGATTCCGGTGAGTCGTGGGGGGCGGGCGACCGACGCCCCGCCCGTCGTATGGCCCTGTGGGGGCGGCGGGGCTGGTCCTATGTCCCCACCCGGTAGGCCCACGCCGGGGCTTAAATTGTTCAAGGGGCCTCCGCCGGAGTGCTTAAGGCCCCGAGGGGGTGGAGTCGCCGATCCCGGCGCGCTTCCTCCAGAGGCAGCCGATGAGGTGGGGGAAGATCAGCGGGAATGCGCAGGACCGGAGGCCGATGTCCTGCGCCGCCCAAGCCCCCGCAGGCCTGCTAAGAGAAGGCGCGGTTGTTCGTCTGGAGGCCCACGCCGGGGCCCGGATCCGTAGGTTGGTTGCTGGCGGGGCACGGTCCGTCCGGAAAAGCCGGGAACACTGACCCATAAGGGTCTCCGCCGCTGGATGCTCCGGTTGCCTCTCCGTGGGCAGCCGCTCGCAAGCCTGGTACTCTGGCCTGCGCCCTCAGCCGCCGAGCCGTAGGTGCACGGCGGAAGGGCTCTAACCTTCGTCGCCGGTGCACCGGTTGTGTCAGCAGCGGAAGCAGCGGGCCGCCAGTGGTTGGCGGCTCACAAAGATCTGGCCAGCGGTCCACAAATGGAGCAGGTTTGGCATGTGCAGGATATGGGCGCCGCAGGTCCGCCGGGGCCGGTCCCGCTCGGCCGACTGGTAGGCCCACGCCGGGGCCTGGAGTTGCCAGGGGTCCTCCGGCGGGGCGCACTATGTCCGGAGGGGGTCGGGGCGCACTGTTTCTCCCGGCTATCACAGTCGGTCGCCGGGTTCGCCTCTCCGTGTTCCGGTATGCGCTCCCACGGCACTCCGGTCCTGTGTGTGCAGCCTCTGCAGTGCGACCGCGCGGCGGAAGGGCTCAAACCTTCGTCGCCATTGCGCTGTCCTCTCCGGCGGTTGGGAAAGCGGGGGCACAGGCGATCAATAGCCCAGAAAGACCCGGCCAATAGCGCTCCAGGGAAGCAGAGAGGTTCGGAGCTTGATTTGGGCAGATGCACAGGGGGTGGCAGCTAGAGATAACGTGATATTGGGGCTTGGGGCCGGGGAGCCTCTCGATCCACGTCCGTTCAAGCCGCCATCTTGGCCACGCCCCCCCAACTCGTTTTTGTGGTCTTCTGCCCTCTGCCCCACTCGTTTCTGCCCTCTGGCCCACTCGTTTTTGTCCCCTTCTGCCCTCTGCCCCACTCGTTTCTGTGCCCTTCTGCCCTCTGCTTAACTTGTTTTTTTGTCCCCTTCTGCCCTCTGTCCCACTTTGTGCCCTTCTGCCCTCTGCCCCACTTAGAATGGCGCCGGCAAGCTGCCAGCGCCATTCTAAAATAGCTACAAAGTCAGCTTCAACAGGAAGCACTAATAGATAAAGTAAAGCAGGTGCTCGAGTTGAAGGTCAAATTAAGTTACACAATCATTAATCACCCCAAGTTTGGGGTCATTAATGATTGTGTAACTGAATTTGAGCTTCAACTCAAGCACCTGTTTTACTTTATCTATTAGTGCTTCCTGTTGAAGCTGACTTTTGTAACTATTTTAGAATGGCTCTGGCAGCTTGCCGGCGCCATTCTAAAATAGTTACAAAAGTCAGCTTCAACTTTTGACCCAATCCGCAAGCGGAACGAATTTTCCGCCAATGCTCAGTAATAACGACCATGTTTAATAACAATCAACATTCATAAACATGACAGAATGAATTTATAGAAATTCACATTTATAGACTCAATATTTTCAATTTTTATCACTGATCATAACCACCGGTTATGCACTATTTACTTGCTCCAACACCAAGGGGCCCTCAGGCTCGCATCTCCTAACTGAGAACCACGCAAGGCGCAACCCACCTGGGTCCTTGAGAGGGGAGCCCCCAGCCCTCAGTTATTGTCCGCAATTTCCCGGACCCACCCCTTTACCACCAGTCTGCCAAGGAGGCTCGTGTGCCCTGGCGTCCTTGCCTCCCCAGCCGTTGTCCCCATTCTCCCTGCAGAGAGCTTACAGTCTCTCCCCTCTGTCCTGGCCTCTGGAGTATACAAAAAGGCCTCCCGTTAACCCCGCAAATCAATGTTCTGTGGCCTCTTTTCCACCACTAGGATGACCAGGGCCCACAGGTCCTTCACCCTCCCCACCAGCAAACAAGTTCTGAACAATGACCAGATCCCCTTGATCCACACGTCAGTGCCAATGTCTGACAAATGCACGCCGTCCTGGTGTAACATCATGTCCCCTGTGATTGGTCCATGTGGAATATGACAAAAGCGGCCCGGACCTGAGCACAACCTGGCCAGTTCCCCATTGAGGAGCCTCACTGACAGGTTCAAGGCTCGAGATCTAACTCCGGTGCTACATGTCCGGCGTGGTATCATACAAGACCATGCAATCCGTGCATGAGGAAACGCTCTCACAAGCCAGGCGAACTCGGGCAATACGGCTTCCCTGACTGTCATGCATCCCAACTCCACAAAGGGTTGCCACCCAAATGCAGGATAACCAAATCTGGGGACTGATGTCCCTCGTGTGCTCTCGTCTCCTCAACCAGTGCCGCAGCTGCCAAATTCGCAGGCCCCCAACACCTCGCCATAGGAACAACATCCTTTTTAAACCCAGTGGTTTAGACACGCGCTTCTGCCGTAGCCGGACTGTGGCACGCTGCACAAACGAGTGTTCCAACACCCATATCACCTTTGAGGACATACTAGTAGCAGGAAGAGAAATGGAAAAGTCAGAATGGTCATACCAACATATCTATCTATTGTCCTACAGTAATTTGGGCCGCACGCAGCGCTTAAAACAGGCTGATGACCAACGCCCAACCTTTTTGACCACCTCAGCTGGTAAGCCAGTGCCTGCTGCCAGTGTTGCCGCCCCAATTCTGAACGAGTGTGAAGAATAACCCCTAGAATCCAGACCCAGACACACCAGCACCCGCCCAAACACGGCCCTGATTTGATACTGAGACAAGCAGTCGCCCTGTTCATGTATAAACAGGGCCTGTCCTTCCCCTGATGGACGAATCGCCAAGTACGCTTCCATCCTGGCTACCAGGCAAATATCCACCCCAGGAGCAGGGCACAAGCGAATCGTGGTCCCCCTCCCCAACTGATCTATCTTGGATTTCTTCAGAGCCACCACCAAACCCACTTGGACTAATTCGATGTCCTTCCACTGAAGCCCCCCTGCGTGATCTAATTTGGAGGCCCCCACCAATTCCCCCAATCGAAAAGCACCATAGAAGTTTAGGGAAAATGCAGCCCCAAATAGGATGCTCTCGTAATAAGAGGAGCATACCGTCTGCAATACCCCCAGAATGTCACCCAGGGTCTTTACATCCAATGGCATTCTACTATCCTTCTTGACCCCTTCCAGACTAGCCCAGCCTGACAGCGCTTTCCTCACCACAAAAGCTGCACCTGGGTCTCGTTCGCCCACTAATTTAGCAAAGAAACCTATCACCGTCACGTGTGCCCTAGCATGAGAAGCTGGCCTGCCTTGCTCTTTAAGAGCTAGTAAAAATTGGCAGAGCGTCCCTGTGGAAAAAAGGGCCATCCGGCCTGTGCGCTTAGCAAATATCCTGTATGACTTGAACTGTTGCTAGGAAGTTCTTCTAGTGCGTTCGCTCAATGAAGCACCCACCAGCCCTGCTAAAGTCGGCCTCCAATCTTCCAGAGATGTCGGGAACACATCTGCTCCTCTGCCTGAGGGTGATACCTTTGGAAATCCTGCAACTTGGAGCGAGACAAAGCATCAGCAGCCTGATTCTCAACACCTGGAATATGCGCCGCTTTGAAAAGCAGTTTGAGCTTTAAGCAAGCCAGAATTAAATGTTTTAAGAGCATCATAACATGTTTACAAGTAGCTCCGTGGCTATTGATGGCTTCCACTACTGCCATGTTGTGTGACCAAAAAATGACTGATTTGTTCTTAAAGAATCCAGCCCAAATGGTTACTGCCACTATAATTGGAAATAGCTCCAAAAAGGCTATGTTCCTGGTCAAGCCGCTCTAAAGCCAGGACGGCGGCCAATCGCCCCTGCACCAGTGGGACCCCAACACTGCTCCAAAACCAACGCTACCTGCTGAGTGGGTGAGCAAGCCCAAGTCTGTGCTGGATATTGCCGGCTCTGGCCAAATTACCTTACCAATGGAATCACTCAGGAAACTACGCCATACCCTCAGGTCCTCCCTCACATCTGGCTGCAGTCGCACGTGATGGTGCTTTTGAGTCAACCCTACCATTGCCCGTGCAATTGACCTTGAGAAGGGGCGTTCCATTGGGATGATCCTTAAAGCAAAATTAAACTGACCCACTAGAACCTGAAGCTGATGCAGCGTGATGTTGGGACCTGCCAGAGCAGAATCTATCGCTTGCGAGAAGGCCTGAACCTTGTCCATTTGTAACCTACATTCCCCTACTACTGTGCCTATCTCATTGCCCAAGAAAGACATACAGGTAGCCGGACCCTCCGTCTTACCGGGGGCCAGTGGCACCCCCAGCTCTTCAAACATGGCCACTAGCTCGCTCAAGGCCTGACCACACTTTCCTGATGCCGGGGGGCCCATGATCATAAAGTCATCTAAGTAGTGTACTATGTCCACGTGCCCTGTTCTGAAGACAAACATCCACTGCAGCATAGAGCTGAACATCTCAAAGTACCTGCATGACACTGCACAACCCATTGGCATACATCTGTCATAATAAAAGTGGTAATTCAGCTGGAAACCTAGCAAATGATAATCATCGGGGTGCACAGGCAAGAGCCGGAAAGCTGACTCAATGTCTGTTTTTGCCATAAAGGCGTTGGGCCCTAAGTCGAGCAGCCTCTGCAGTGCCGTGTCAAAGGAAGAATATGTCACTGAGCACAGGGACGGATCTATGGCATCATTCACCGATGCCCCCCTTGGAGCTGATAAGTTATGAATCATCCTGAACTGGCCTGGCCCCTTCTTAGGAACCACTCCCAGCGGTGAACACACATATCCTGGCAATGGGGGAGCGGAGCAACCCGCCCCAGCGCCCTTTCCTTATCCACCTTCTGTGACACCACTTTGGGGTGCCTGCGCACAGACAATAGATTATTGCAATACCCCACTGGGGGCATCCCTTGTGCTGGAATGCGGAAGCCTGTGGAGAACCCTCCATACAATGTCCTTGCTGCCTTCCTGTAAGGGTACTGATTCAGCCAGAAAATCAGCCTCCCTATCTCCACTGGCGTGGGTTATTTACTGTTGGGATGGTTTGGAATCCCTCCCTTTTTCTTTGGACTTCTTAATACAGTTAAACTCGGGATGGGTAGAGTGACCGCAGTATGCACATGCGTGTTTGAACTTACATGCCCCGGGGGGCCAGGTACACGTTTTTCGGTTAAAAGCCCAACACGTTCCTTTTTTCTCTCCCGCTCCCCCTGTGAAGTCCGAAAGGGCTGTTTAATGGACGATTTGTTATTGATGCTCTCTAACCACACATTCACCTCTGTTTGGTCCCATCCCATGTCAGTGTCCTCCACCTTGGCCCATCTAAAGTCCCTATCGTAATCCAGCCAAGCTATACCCCCATACATTGTCTATGCCTTTAAAATCTTATTCACCCTTCATATAAGGGGTATTGCCAATTCAGGCTTCTTTTCTAAGATTACTATGGAAAAAACATTGAAACTAAACAACCAATTAGTGATTGATTCTCTGAAGGAACCTTCTTTCCCAGCTTTCTCTCTAGACTCCACTTCCCTCCTCTTTGGTCTAATTAAGGAGAATATCTCAATAAATTCCCCCTTCCAAATCTTCTCTTTGGTGTCCAGCGTAACATGCGTTGCCAACTTACAATGCTTAGATAACACTGAATCGTGACCACCAATGGCCTTAGACCCGCTATATACTTCTTTCCTTGAGCACTCCACCGCCTTACCTGCAGCGGACCCTGTCTTCACTGGTTGAGCGGAGGCTGCTTGACCCACCGCCTGAAGGTTCGCATCCTTTTCTTGTGCTTTGCCAAAGAGGACCACCTATTTACTTAACTCGCCGAGCACACCCCCGGTGCCCGTCGGTGAAGACCAAGGCGCTACCATCGCGCCGCCAATCGGATTCCCTACTGCAGGTGCACCCAATTGTGCCAAAAGAGTTGCCACTGTAGCCAATATACCAACTGTGGCTGCTTGCCCTCTCTCCGCTGCTGCTCCCGGTTGTCCTGGGGTGGTGGGAACTACCCCACTCAGTGCCTCCCCTGTGGGATTGGCGCTACGACTCACACAACCTCTGGTACTGTCGGGATTGGAGGTTTGGGGACTGGTGTCAAGGCCTTCAAAACCCCTCTAAACTCGGCCAATATTGTGCCAACATCATCCCGTCCCTCTACCGGTGGCACACTGACTTGCTGCGGGGGTACATCGGGAGGAGGTTGAGGAGCCAGGTTGGGCACTGGTACTGAAGGTACAATGGGTATCGGAAGACCTGGAACAGTAGGCACTGAGCTGGGGGCCCTGTAGGCAGTGGAAGCACTGGTTCCGGCAAGTTGGGAATTGGCGCTGGGGGCCCACTAGGCAGCCGGAGTACCGGCTGCTGAGGCATGACAGGGGAAGCAGGTGCAGGAGGTTGGTCATCCGGTTCCCTGCCACCCCTTCCTTTCTTATTCACCCTGGGCTTCTTTACTAACGGAGGAAATGCCGCCTTCGACGAGACTATGGTTCTACGAGGGCGGACCCTATCTGCTGGCTCAGAGACCTCCTCACTATCTGACACCGGAGCCTCACCCCCTTGTTCCTCCTCACTATCGTCATCTCTGCCCAATTTGGCTAACACTAGCTTCAATAGCTGTGTTATTTCTGAATCACCCTCCCTTCTCTTCTGGTTGTGCTTAGGTGGCATTCTGTGCTTTTAAACAAGCTCACGTTAAAATTAGTGATGCCTACCAGGATCAAACCCACCACCCCTGGCGTTATTAGCACCACACTACAACAATAGGTAAAACAGTGCTACTCCTAGACACCGATGAAGCACGCGCGGGTGTTCAATCCGCGCACCCTGACCCAGCTGATACAACCACCCGCGCGTTCATCTACAGCGTATCTCAGATCGGGCGTTATTCCCGACCCGCTGCTCTCGCAATCACAATTAGACAATGGCAAACGCGCGCTAGCTAACACCGCGCTAAATCAGCAACAGAACTGAAACACCAAGACTTGATCACTGAACCTTGAGTTATTGACGCACTGCACCGGCTCCACAGCCCACATTACTAACATAAACAAAAGATACATGAAATACAACACCGCGCTACCGCTACTAACAGGCTCGCTCACCGTTGCTTTAACTATCGCGCACCACCAAGCACTCAGCACACGGGCCCGGACAAGCTAATAACAGCACAGATACAGTGAAGCACCCACGAATTGAACCCTTAACTGTGAGAGTATTTACGCGCTGACCCGGTTCCACGGTACCCGCTACCAACCGCAAATAAAAAACGCTCGCAAAACACTCGGGAGACGGGCCCCGGATCCCCGAGTAAGGAGTCCAAACCCAAGCGCACAACAAAGGCGCGCCAACTATTGAAGGGAGACTCCGGGCAGCCACAGGCGGTCAGTGGGGGCAAAAGACTCTCAACACCCTCACTTGTCACCACACACTGGCCACCAGCTGTCCAGCGCTCCCCAAAGCCCCCGACACCTCACCTCCGGATCCGCGATGCCCGAACTCGAGACACTTCCATCGATAACCCGCTACCACGCAAACCGCAAACGTGAATCCACGCCACCAACTGCGATACAAAGTTTCCAAGAGATTGATAAACCCCAAAACGATCCTGGGGCCAGGTGCGGGAAAAAGAGGATGTTCGAAGGTGAACCCAGGGCCTAAATAGCCCCCCGTGGCTCCACCTCTCTACTGCCTGCACTGGCCGGAAACACGTCACGGCCGACCCGGAAGCATTGCGCTGGCGTGTAGCCAATCGGGCTACACAGCCTGACTATGGGGGTGTGGCTTGGGTCCAGGGGGCTGGGCCCTAAGGGCGTGCTCGCTGAATTTCACGCTTTTTATAGTCTGTGCACAACGTGACACTCACTCCTCTCCCACTTCCATCACTTTTCCACCCCTGCTTTGCCCAAGAACTGTCAGAATCAGGTTATTTTGTCCATGGCGTAGATTTTTATTCACAACAAATCACCAGGTAATTCACCACAAACCACTAAAAGAGTAAAAGCATCCTACTGGGATATATATATCATTATACAGGGCATCACACGCTAATGACAACCACATGTCAAAGGCAGTAAGGACATTACACTGAAACTTTAACCGGGCGTACATTTGAACTTGGCTGTCTCGGCCACCTCCCCCCCCCCCCGAGGACCCTCTCTGCTGCGCCCATTGTGCCAGCAGGCCCCAAAGCGCTGCAGCAAACAATTGCACTCTTTGAAATCCATGGCACCTCTTAGCGCTACGGCCCAGCGGGGCACCTGAACACAGGCAACCTCCCCAAGATTCTACTCAGTCCATACATTGCAGGTTAGGGCAAAGGGGCCCGATTCACAAAATGAACTTAAGACTCAATCCTAAACTTACTACTATTTTGGTATTCACAGAATGCACTTACTACTTTTGGCATTCACAGAATGAACTTACTACTTTTGATATTCACAGAAGTTAGGATTTTGTCTTAAGTTTGTCTTAAGACAAACTTAAGACAGACTTAAGACAGACTTAAGACAAAATCCTAACTTCTGTGAATACCAAAAGTAGTAAGTTCATTCTGTGAATGCCAAAAGTAGTAAGTGCATTCTGTGAATACCAAAATAGTAGTAAGTTTAGGATTGAGTCTTAAGTTCATTCTGTGAATCGGGCCCGTAGAGTCCAACACCAACAGTCAGTCCCTCCTTCCCGGTTACCCTGCGCACACTTCGATCCTACCCCCTCTTTGGCCCATCCAGTCGCTGAACCTCCATTTTTGTGCATGCCCCTTTGTTGTTCACCGTCAGAGCTCTGCATGCTCCACCTCGCTCTCCTGCCGGGTGGGTGGGTGGTTGGCGATGCTCCTGCAGCTTCCCCAGGGTCCGATAGGACAAAGAGGATGAGACCCCTAGGGAGCTGCCTTAAATAACCTCCTAATTTTCAATTTTGTTTTCCTCCACACTCCACAGTGACATCACTGGTCCCCCTCCTCATCCATCCCCTCTTCTCCGCCCCGGAGGAAGCTCGGTCTCATGGTGCTGCTTAGGGCGCCCCTTCCCTAGGCACGGGGGGCACAATGTGACACTCACACCTCTCCCACTTCCATCACTCCCCCCCTTCTTTGCCCAAGAACTGTCAGAATCAGGTTATGTTGTCCAAGGCGTAGATTTTTATTCACATCAAATCACCAGGTAATTCACCACAAACCACTAAAAGAGTAAAAGCATCCATCTAGGATATATATATATATATATATATATATATATATATATATATATATATATATATATATATATATATATATTACCTACTGGCGGTCGCCAGTAGGTATATATAGTTAGGATTTTTTCTCTATGGGATTTTTGAAAATTCTATGTCTAATAACTTTGGCGTTTGTGGACGGAATTGACTGAAATTTTCAGGAAAATGGAACATTTCGTTTCTGAGCAGTCCCCGAAAATTTGGGGGGGTTTCGTCAAGGGGGGGCCGAGAAAAAAGGGGGGTCCCAAAACGCGTTTTTCCCATGTTAATTTCCATAGGGCGGTTGGCCTCACTTTTAGCCCGAACGGCTGAATGGATTTGCATGAAACTTGGCAAAATTGTAGGGACTGGTAGCCCGATGTGTATTTGCTAGGTCTCAATATATGTGTTCCAGTGGATTTTGAGAAATTAACATTCAAAAAAATATATATATCTGTAAGCGCGCTCCGGGCAGCGCCCCGGTTCGCGTACCTGACGCGTAACGGAACTTCGCAAAGCGAAGCTGATTGGGTCTCCGGTGTCTGTCAACATTCTAAACAGTCCGGAGCGGCCGCCATCTTGTCTCTCGGTAGGATCGAGAGACAAGAGGAGGCCAAAACAAAGGGGGAAATGACCATAAGGGGGCATAGTAGATCCTCCCTGACCCCCTAGGTTTGATGTGGTGGCTTTAAAAGGGCCCCGCGGGGCAAAACAAAATAAAAAAAAAATCTTTTTTTTTGCGTGGGGAGCGCCCGGTACGCGCACCGGGAAGCGGTCCGAGGAGCGTACTATGAGGAAAAAAGAAAGACAGGGTATAAAAATATTAGCAATTTTGTTATAAATGGAAGGTAGTTCTGAAAAGAACTGTTTTTTTATTCTTTTTCTTTTTTTTTCTTTTTTTTATTAATTTTCTGAACAATTTTTTGATTTTTTTTGATTTTTGAAAACTATTTTGTGTTTTTTTTGTGTTTTTTTAGGGGAAATAACAAAAAAGCAGGGTTTGAACATGTCTCAACAGGAGCAAAAAAAAATAAAAAGGATTCATTGTTTTCTCATCTTGTTGCATTTATGATTTTCTCCAGCTCGGTTAATCAAAGTAATACTCTTCTCTCCATAACAAATAGTTCCTCCACAATATATACAAACTATTTTGAAGTGTTCAAAAGGAGCTTGAATATTGTGGATTATTTCTCGGCCTTCTGGTCCGGCGAATGAGCTTTGTCCACTGGAGGTGCTGGGGATGACATTTGGGGGGTTGGCAGCAAGATCCCTTACTTGTGCTTGGGAAAGATTATTAGGATGCCATCGCTCCATGTGGCGAATCATTGTATGATTCCCAAAGCTGTATTTCTTGTTGGGGTTGCCACGAGAAAGTATATTTTTACATATCAAACAAGACACATGGGGTGCATTGACCTTCTTTTGTCCAGGTGGAATTTTAAAAAATTGCCATATGTAGTGCTCTTTAATATGGCTCTGCCTTGGTGTTTCTGGCAGGAACTGCCTTACTTGCTCTTCCTCCTCCTCCTCCTCTTCGTCCTCATTATCTTCCTCTCTACCAAAGTCCAGTGTTGGAGGTGGTCCTTTTGGTGGTGGTGGTGGTGGTGGTGGTTGCTGAGAAGCACCAGCTACAGCTATTACAGAAGCCATTGTCAAAAATAGGTCTTGCTCTCTGGAAGTAGAAAGTAAGAATGAGGTAAAAACAAGGAGGGGGTTTCATCATTTGGGAAAAAAATAGTTCTAAACCAATGAAAAGTGTTATTTTAAGGTCACATGACCTAGCCTAACAACATTAGGAAACCAAAAGTGAAATGAACCAATAAAAAGTGTTATTTTTAGGTCACATGACCTAGCCTAACAACATTAGGAAACCAAAAGTGAAATGAACCAATGAAAAGTGTTATTTTTAGGTCACATGACCTAGCCTAACAACATTTGGAAACCAAAAGTGAAATGAACCAATGAAAAGTGTTATTAACAAGTCACATGACCTGTTATGCTTACGTTACGCGCTCCGCGCCCCGGATCGCTTCCGGGAAGCTGCGCTTCGCGGACCGGAGCGCTTCCGGGTGCGCTAACGCGGCGCGTCATATGACGCATTACGCGACAGCGCGATACGTCGCGTCACGATGTTGTTTTCTAACGCGGTAGTTGCGCAAACGGAACGTTTACCGGTTCGCGGACCGAGTCGCGGCACCAAATTGAGCTAACGGGAAGCTCACCGGTTCGCGTACCGGGAGCGAAACAAAAAAAATAATAAAAAAAAAATACATTAATTTTTTTTATTAAAAACATATAAAATATATTTTTCGATTTAAAGAAGAATACATTTTAAAGGTTTTGATATTTGCTATTGAAAAACCATTGAAATTCACTGATAGTGATGTCATTTGAGATGTCATCAGTGATGTCATCAGTGATGTCACTGACCATGTCATGAATGATGTAATATGTGACATCATCAGCAGTGGATTGCGGGTGCGCGATATATAGTTAGTGCAACTAACTATATATGGAATTTCATTGGTTTTATGTCAATAAAATGTCCAGCTAACTATATATGGTCTCTAACCTATGGTTTTTTCAGTGAATTTTCAAGGTTTTGTAAATGCTAATTCCTAACTATATATGGTCTATAACCTATGGTTTTTTCAGTGAATATATGTATATATATATATATATATATATACACACACATATATATCGAACACAACACTCCGACCACTTCCACCAAAACCTCGGCGGCGAAGAAGGAGAAGCGAACCACTTTTGTCTCAGGCAAGATGTTCTTTATTCAACCATAAATCAGCACACGACAGATGACCCGTTTCGGGCTCGAGAGCCCTTGATCACATAGAGGCTGGTTTGGTTGTAGCCATTTTTAAACAATATGCCCCATCCCATTCTGGTCACATGGTCAGTAAGTTTAACATGGAAATGGAAATGGAAAAAAGACTCCAAAAATAGCAGCCATTGCAGTCAGGTAATTTCATATGCTATTTTGCAATTTTAAAATCGCTATCTGCAATGGAAAATATATACATTCAACAGTCTAAAACGGGCTTAATATCAAATTGCAACTACAAAATTTATAATATTGATTCTACCACCCGAAGATAATGACAACTTCCTTTTTAAACCTACAAATATACTTATAGAAAAAGAAGGGACACATATATATATATAGGAAACTGACTTCTGGAAACATTACCTTACACGCTACCAGCTCATATCCAAAACATCTCATTGCAAGCATTCCCTACGGAGAAATCCTGAGGTTAAAGCGTACATGAAAATGAGGATGATTTTAATACTTGCCAATCTGAGCTGGTGGGCAGACTTAAAGTCAGGGGATACTCAGAAAAAATTCTAAAAGATGCAATAGAAAAGGCGAAAATAAGATCAAGAAGTAGCCTTTTTGAGCCCGAATCAGATACACCACGAGTTACTGACACATTAGCTGCCTATAAAATCAACAATACTCCCACAATACACATTATAAACATTCCCAATTATATATAGCTTGCAAATGGACCATTATAGTCTACCTTTAAAACATTATTCAGCCCTGGATATAATGTGTATCGCGCATATACTGACACTTTGCATACTACAAGATGGAGGCACTACAAAGTGATAAAGAATAGTCCTCTTTCTAAAGCCCATCCAGGGCTGAATAATGTTTGATAGGTAGACTATAGTGATCCATTTGCGAGCTATATATAATTGCGAATGTTTATAATATGTATCGCGCATATACTGACACTTTGCATACTACAAGATGGAGGCACTAAAAGTGATAAAGAATATTCCTCTTTCTATACTAATGAGAGTATCACGTGACTCATGTATATTTGAATGGCCGTGGCGCGAACTGTGTAACAAATTGATGAAGGCTAAGCGCCGAAACGCGTCTTTGATGTGCAAAGGGTTTTTGGAATAAAAATCTTTGAAAAACCCACCCCGTGAGTGCTGCTGATCTGAAACAGGCCGAGTCCTGTAGGATGTTTGGAGCAGTATGTGTATGACGGGTACACCCCCGTCAAGCAGGCACCCGCTTGAGAGAGCGGCAGGCTGGTGTTGTCAGGAGCAGGAATGTATATATATATATATATATATATATGTATATATATATATATATATATATATATATATATATATATATATATATATCATTATACAGGGCATCACACGCTATCGACATCCACATGTCAAAGGCAGTAAGTAAATGAGACTCAACATTACACTCGAACATTAACTGGGCCGTACATTTGAACTTGGCCATCTCGGCCCCCCCCCCGAGGACCCACTCTGCTCGCCCATTGTGCCAGCAGGCCCAACAAGCTACAGCAAAAAATTGTACTCCTTGAAATCCAGGGAACCGCTTAGCACACCGACCTACCGGGGCACCTGAACACAGGCAGCCTCCTCAAGATTCTACTCAGTCCATACGTTGCAGGTTAGGGCAGTAGAGTCCAGGAACACCAGCAGGTCAGCCCCCCTCCCCGCCTACCCTTCTCACATTTAGATCCTACCCCTTCCTGGGGTCCATCCAGTCGATGAAGCCCCATTGTTGTGCATCCCCCTTTGTTGTTGACCGTCAGCGCTCCGCCACAGGGTGAGAAGCTCCCTGGTGCACTCACCACCCTCATCTGATGCTGACTGTGGTGCACAAAGCCCCCAGTATAGTCTGGATAAAGATCTGTATCCCTTTTGCGAACAGATGCACCCCATCCTGATGGAACAAATCTCTTTTCTTGGGATGGAGCAACAGGTGCCAAATTGTACCCATTGTGGAACCCGCTAGGATTCTTGTGATCGAATGGTTCAGCTTCTTTACCGAGTTACTTATAGCCTTTATTTTGAGCCCCGCAGCCCATACCTCATGCGGTATTACCTCCGACCACAATATAGATGTTGCCGGTAAGTATTGTCTAATCCTAGACATGGCTGAAAATAAGGCCTCTCTCACCCATCGCCTGCCTAGAGGCATGATATCAGTCCCGCTAACGTGAATGACTGAAATGACTGGGCAGGGCATTGCTTTAGATTCTATTGCGTATTCAATCCAACCAAACAGATCCTGCAATTTTAGACCCTCCAATCCAATGATGTGCAAACCTGGCGGCCCCCTGTGCTTCCTCCAGACTGGACCCGTGGAATTACTGCTCCTCTCTGTGAATCAAGGAATGCCCACACCAACATACGTGTACTGGGCTGCGGGACTCAACTGAAAGAAAGAAAGAATTGGTATTAAGACCATGGTTTGTGGGCCCTCGGGCATCAATCCTCCCTTTACACAAGACTTGGCCGAACGTACCGCTCAAAACATGCCGACCGCCATCAACCCACCCTTTTCATAGCTTATGCTGGCAGGCTGATTGCTGCTGCTGTGGTAGCCGCCCCTAAGGAATGGGAGCTAAATTGCGTTGAATCCTCGCCCAGGTAGGCTAATGCCCGCCTATACACCTGAATGAACTGGTACTGTGTCATAGGCGCCCCTTCCCTGTGCACTAAAATCCTAGTTGAGGCCACCACAGACGTTCCTTGAGGTAACCCCTTGCTAACGCCACCGAACAGTACGCGGTATCGTGCGCCGCGTGCAACGTCACACATGTGCCATTCCCTAGGAGGGTAGGTTTTTAACAGCCAGATCCTGAGATGGATCGCCCCAACCTCTATGAGGACATCTGCCATGCAAGCCCCCCATCACCCTCTTTGGTTGATGCCACCAACTCAGAGATATGCAGGGCCCTAAAAAAGGCAAGCAAGTATGCAAAGCTGAATAGCTTCACCTCATATTGGGATCTGCACACCTGCTGTAAGGCTCCCAAAAGCCTCCCCATCTTTCCATATTTGTAGGTCACCTATTCTCCTGTACTCCCGTTACGATGCGTTCCCAACCCCTGATGGCCTTTCGTACCCTAAAGTCCTTGGTAGGGTCCCTGACTCCTTGCAACCCGGCAAAGAAGGCAATGGTGGATAGTTGCCGGCGCACTAGCGACAGCGATTTGCCACTGTCCTTCTGTCCCACCAAAAAACCCAGAACCCCTTCTGGGGTGAACCTGTCTGCTTCTGCGCCTGCCCTGAAAGGCGAGTTGTACACCCCCCAAGCCTTCTCGTACATACGTTTTGTCTTGGGTGCCAGTGCTGCTGCAATTAGGTCTGTGGCAATGGGGCACCAAGCCTCCACAACTCCTCTGGGAACTCCGCCATCACTCCGTCCGCCTGCGACCACCGTTCCCTGAACTCTGCCAACTTAAATCGAGACAAAGCATCAGCCACTGTATTATCCACGTCTGGTACATGCTTGGCAGAAAAATGCACATTATGAAAGAGACATAGGCGAATAAGAGTCTTTAACAGCAGCAGCACCCAAAGGCATTTCGTGCTCTGATTATTGTTGGCCATGACAACCGACATGCTGGCTGGCCAAAAAATTATTCTGGTGTTCGCTAACGATGCCACCCAAATGTGTAGGACGACAATGATGGGAAACAATTCTAAAAAGGTAATGTTGCATGTGAGCTAAGATGCAATACATTCCCCTGGCTAGTGCTTCATGCACCACCTAGAGCCCAACACTGCCCCAAATCAAACGGAGCCCGCTGCGTCTGTGTAGAGGGCTATCTCTCTGCTTCTTTGCACCAGTTGCTACCATAATAGTGATCCATTGAAAATTATCTAGGAACCCCCTCCATGTCTCCAAGTCCTCCTTGACCTCTGTAGTCAATCTTGTGTGGTGGTGCTTTGCCCATAGGCCGGTCATTGCTCGAGCTATGTTCTTTGAAAAAACTCTCTCCATGGTAATCTCTCTTAGGGCGAAGTTCAATTGCCCCACCATGACATGCAACTGATGCAGCATAACCTTCCTGGCTGTTATGCAGGTGTTAACAGCCTCATTGAATGCCCTCACCGTCTCCTGCGGCAACCTACACTCCCCTACCACTGAGTCTATCTCAATATCCAGGAAACACAAACATGTTGTGGGGCCTTCCGTTTTGTCCTCATCTAACGGAACTCCTAATGGCTGAGCAAGCTGACGGAAGCCCTGCAGGACCCTCCCGCATGCCCGGTCCCATGGGGGACCCATGAAGAGGAAGTTGTCAAGGTAATGCACCATATAGTCTGATGACAGCAGGTCCTTCACTGCCCACCCTAGGAGTCTGCTGAATGTCTCAAATACATGGAACACCCCATGGATATGCATAATTCAAGAAAGAACTCACCCTCAAAAGTGAAACCCAGCAAGCGAGTATCCTCCGGGGGGACCGGTAGAAGATAAAACAACGTCTCTATGTCTGACTTGGCCATTAGAGCCCCCCTTTCCTATCTCTGTAGCTTTGCAAAGGCCTTGTCAAAGGTGGTGTATTGCACTGTGCATAGCGTGTGGTCCAAACCATTATTTACAAATAACCCAGCGGGGTGACATAGGTTGTGACAAACATTATTTGCCGGGCTCCTTCCTAGGATCCAGCCCCAGGGTCAAACATACCAAGGATGCACACGGAGGAGAATTAAATGAACCCGCCTCCATCCCCGCACACACCTCCCTCATATTCTTGCCCCGACCAACTCATGCTGTTGCAGAACTGATAGTTGATTCTTTGGTGGGACTGATGTGGGGGGTGCGTGCGAAGGAATGTGGAACCCATCTTTGAAATGGTAGTAAAGTATGTGTGCATCCTTGTTGTTATTATATTTGCTGAGAAGGTGCAGGTGAATTGGGGAAGGGAACTTTACCGCATTAATTGGGCAGTAGACTCTTGAAGGTAGTTTGCTCTCTCTGCTTGCCATGCTTTTTAAAACACTTGAACTCTGGGTGCCATTGTCCCCCGCAGAAAGAGCAAATGTGCTTAAACTTACATACAACCCCTTTGCTACAGTCCTTCTTGCACTGCCAGCAGGCCAGTTTTTTGTCTCCCAAACGTATGTTGAATCGAAAAGACTGAGCCGCCTTCCCCGTCGTATAAGTCCATAGCATGGCAATTGTGTGCTGTTATACTGGCATTAATCTCTCAGTGTCCTTTTTATAGACCTGGTTTGTACGACTCCTGCGATCTCATCAGTGAATCCTCAATTTATCGGGAAACCAGCATTTGTTCCCGCGGATTCCATAACGCTAAAAGACTGCGGTGTCCTCCATGCCGAACTCTGAACTAAACACATAGTTATATTATGGAAAACAGGAGGAAGTCCTTGTCCCTCCTTTGATTACAGTGAACTTTATCATGCCGACAATTAGGGTGTTTCTATTTCCTTGCTGTTACTGTCCTGATGAAGCCAAAATGAATATGGCCAAAACAAGTCAAACTCATGATACAGAGGAGTCCGCCAGAAGTTGATTGATATGATAAAATTGTGTACATGTTCCAGATAAGAGAGTGAGGGTTAAAAAATCCCCTCAAACGTGTATAGGACTTCCTCATTTTTTCATTTGCTCTCATGATGGATGAAATTACGTTGTTGCTACATCCGCACGCAAAAATAACAAGCAGGAAAGATTGTTTGTATATATGTAGATATATGTATCTGTATGTTTGATATATATATATATATTTGTGTGTTTGATTTATGTGTTTGTGATAAATTTGATAACTTGATAAATAGAAATATTTTTACAACCTCTCCTGGAGCACGTATATGTGTTACATATAAATGAAAAATGGTAGAAATTGATTACTCATAGACAGGGACCAATTTAGTTTTTCCCTAAGATAAATGAATGGACAGATGTGTTCCTCTGCATCATAGTCTTGTTTTGACACTGTTTTTTGTAGCCCAGATGCAGGAGGAGTATTAGGGCTTACCCCTATTTTTTTATGCTTGTGTCAGTACTGGCACACCCCTACCTGTGGTGCACCCACAGATGCCGCTGTCGTAGAGATCGCCATAATGCTCTGCCCCACCGCTCCCACACTCATGTTAAGCACAGGCCCCTGCACTGCCTGATCTGAGCAGCGATAGGCCATGTCCTGCCTATTTGACTTACCCCTCACTGCGGCTACTGATTCAGGCTGTGTGCGAGGCTTGTCCTGTTGCCCCTCCCTATAGGGAACAGGGACCCCCTTTGCCGCTTTGGCGCCCCATCATCTGGCTGTTGCTCTGGCTCGCATGCACGCAGCGGGCACGCCACTGGCGCGTCTAAGGCAAGCCCGTCTGCCCCTGTCCGAGCCCGACCGGGGCCAGGGGCCAGAACCCCTGGTCCCCGTCCCAGAGCAAAGATCCTTTTCCAGTCCTCTTGCCTAATCTTACTGATGGTTTACCGTCCTCCTCGAACGAGCCCCAAGTTCATTGAACTCTTCAGCAAGTTAGTTAGAGACCTACGCTCCCAGTATCAGTGCATTTTGGTGATGTGGGGCTTTAACTTTCACTGGGATCAGATACCCAGAGACTATTATGCCAAACAGTTGGATGAGGCCCTATCCATCTTGGAATTTAAACAACGTGTAAATGTCCCCACCCATGACAAGGGCCACACCCTTGACCTGGTCTGGACCACCTACCCATCAGCCAGCCTGATGGATATCAGTCCCTGCGCCTGGTCTGACCATTTCCTGATCAGGGGCCTGTTCCCACTCACAGGTCAAGTGTCCATCCCTCCCCCCCGAGTGGAAAGTGCTGCGTGGATGGGGAAAAATAAAGGAACATGAACTTGTCGGGACCCTGCCTAACTCAGCCTCAATGAGGCTTTTACAAGGCAATCTTGACCAGGAAAGTGAGTCCCTCTCACTTAGGCTGAGCAATGCCATTAATAAAGTCGCCTCGCACATAGGGAAAGATTGAGTAATAAAGGCAATGGGCCCCCCTGCTTTAATGAGGCTTTAATGTGAAGAAACAAAGCCTGCGCCAGTCCGAGAGAGCCTGGCGTAAAGCATAAGACCCAGAGCCTCTGTCCGAATACAAAACCGTGCTCACAGCCTATAAAAAAGCCATTATAGCCAGGAAAGCCGAAAACTATGAGTCTAGGATTCTGGCTACAGACAACATACAGAAAGAACTTTTCAGATTTTAAAAGAACTGAGGCAGGCAGCAGAACAGAAACCCCCTGTCTGTCTGGAAGACTGCAATAAGTTCCAGTCCTACTTCCTCACTAAAGTCAAAGACCTCCTGACGGACATCTAACGCACCCCCGTCGTTCACTGCCCTCTGGCAGCGGACCTCAAACCACTTGTATATGACAAGCCCCTCACCGTCTTCCCAAAGCTAAATCACGATTCTCTGAATCACTGAATGGGTATCTGCCAAATCAGGGTCACCAGTGGATCCCTGTCCTCCCAGGGTGTTCCAAATGGCACTCCCCGGGGTAGAGAGTGAGGTTATCAGCTTGCTAAATCGGTCACTTGAAGCTGGCCAGGTCCCGACCAACTTTAAGGAGGCGAGAGTCATTCCCCTGCTGAAAAAACCGGGGGCTGATTCAAAGATCCTTAAGAACTTTAGGCTCATCTCCCAGCTCCCTTTTCTGTCAAAGGTGCTGGAACAGCATGTGCCGAAAACCCTATCACACCACATAGAGGTAAATCAGCTACTCCGAATAAAACAGGCAGGTTTTAGGGCCCATCAGAGTACAGAATTGGTAATGCTGGCAGTGACAGATGAACTTAGGACCATGGCTGACAACAGGAAGCCTTGCGCCCAGGTCCTATTGGACCTGTCCACGGCATTCAACACAATCAGTCATAGCCAACTCCTGTAACGAATCTCAGAGTGGGGCATCCAGGGAACGGCTTTCCAGTAGCTCTCGTCCTTCTTATCAGACCGATCCCAACAGGCCCAACTGGCTGATCAGATGTCCAACACCAGTGAGCTTTAGTGCGCGGTCAACCAGGGTTCGGCGTTGTCCTCCCTCCTCCTCAATGCCTACCTTCAGCCTCTGGTGGCTGCACTGAGCCGCATGGAGTGGCAAGTTTTTAATTACGCAGTTGACACCCAAATTATCATCCAGATTGACAACTGCCCCACAGCCCACGGGCAGGTGCAGAATATCCTGAAGTACACTGTCAACTGGATGACTTCCAATTCCCTTAAAATTAACCCAGATAAAACTGAGGTCCTGGCAATCACCACGGACACTAATCCTTGGTGCAAACTCTTTTGGCCACAAGAGCTTGGCACTATCCCCAAACCAGCCCAAGTGGTAAAGAGCCTTGGCATAAAAATCGATGCCAAGCTCTCCAAGGCTCACCAGGTATCTTCAGTGGTGGGAACATTTTTGGGCCTGTTTAGACAGCTACGACGACTCGGATGGTAGTGTCAGCAATGATCGTGTTCCGTCGGGACTATGGTAATTCCCTGTACATTGGCCTCCCGGAGAAGCTGCTAACGAAACTCCCAGTAGTCATGAATGATGCTGCCAGAATGATTTTCAGACTCCCAAGGCAGGCGCACGCCACCCCTCTTCTGCAGCAGTTGCATTGGCTCCCGGTTAGGCAAAGAACCATGTTCAAAGGACTATGCATAACCCATAAAGCTATCCATGGCCAGGCCCCAGCTTACATCAGGGACCTACTGGTAAGCTATGTGCCAGGACGATCCCTCCTCTCCTTGGATGCTGGCCTGCTGGCTTGCCCCCATTTTAATATGTCTTCTAAAGGGGCAGAGCTTGTTCCACAGTGATCCCCCAACTCCGGAACAAGCTTCCTGCTAGCCTTCGTAATGAACCTGTCATCCTCCTATTCAGGAGGAAACTAAAAACACTCCTTTTTGTTGAAACCTGGGCCACCACCTAAGCCACGTTTTCAAGGCACACTCCTGCAGATGTGCCCAGGTTGGGCTCTCTCTCGCAGTGCTTAGAGACCTGTCGGTAATAATGCGCTTTAGAAATCCCAATTAACAATATCCCATATCCATGCATTATCACAGTTCTTAGTGATAAACTACTGATGCCCCAACATCTCCTTTGTCAAATTCAAAATGTGCAGGCAGCCCATGAAGGACAGCGTATGCATTCTGAGTGTAGTCTTAGGCATCATCCAGCAGCCCATGTAACCACTGAAGGCTCCCATCACTGCCCTCCATAGAATACCATTATTGCCTATGAATAGACATACTGCAGCGTTCCAACATGCGTACGCTGAAGACCATCGCACTGATGCGAACTAAACAGTTGTGCGTAAGAAAAACTAAAATAACCACATGCATACCGGGGCCTATGAAATAAAAAATACCGTGCATGTTCCGGAAGTGAAGAAAATGAAATAGTACCACGTACACTGGGGCAAATGAATGAATAATACAGCGCATCTTCCTAAAGCCAGACCGCCACACCCCAATCGAGTCTACATGGAGGCCCACTGTTAGGGTTTGTGCACAGCAAAGAGCATGTCCCCTCTCATTGCACTAGTGGTCTCTGTAATAGCTCTCTTTTAAACATACTATTGAAAGCCTTTCTTGTTATCTCAGCCCCCCCCCCTCTTAGGTTTCTGTGTATGTTGCTCATTGTACTCACAAGTGTGGACATTGCTGTCTTGTTTACACATTGGACCTTGCTTTTACCAAGGCTTCTTTAGAGCACCCCTCCCTAGGCCATGTGATAATTCAACTAATTTTCATAATAACTGAAGCTCAGCACACCTTTCAAGAACATGTGCAGCATGTGAGAACCACACCCAGCTCTTCGAGCCACACCCAGCTCTTCGAACCACACCCAGCTCTTCGAACCACACCCAGCCCTGTCTATAAAAGGCAGCCCCCGAGCCTCACCCAGTGCATGTGCTCGTCTACCTCCCGCTCACCTGAGAACAGATCCTTCGGCGCTGGCACTCCTGCTCTCTACAGACCTTCATCGGCTGCAACAGGCGCGGCTGCTGGCTCTTCCTTCTTCCGGTTTCCGGCTCCTCCTTGCCTCAGTCCCTCTCCTGTCCAATACAATCGACCTGCAAAAGAGAAAGAGGACAAGGTTAGACTGATCAGTATCCCTTTCCAGCCACAAGTAAGTGCAAAACTTTTTATTACCTGAAAGAACTTTTACAGCGATTTCTGGATTCGTGTATAGACAATTTGGAACAAGATGCCTTCCACGAACATTGTGATTCAAACCCTTTGTTACAAGAATACTTTGTGGAACTTTGTGAAATAAACATTGTTTTACATGGAACTTTTAAGAATCGAACAGTGGAAACCATTGACAGCAAGGCAAACAGTAAATCAAGGACTTGCACAAATTACCTGCTGTATTTTGATGTAAAAGTACAGTATTCGTTTTATAAAAATTCTGGAAATTTGTGAAAAGTGAGTTTGCAATTAAGAATTTAGGCTTTAGTTATATTAAGGTGAATGTTTGATATTGGTAATTCTGATAATGGTATTCGTTTAATTTTATAGAAGCTTTACAGTAATAGAAAGCACATCCCAGAACAATAACACATTCCAAACCTGGAAGCTAGAGACCAGGATTTAAGAGGTACTTTTAGAAGAGAATTTCTAATAGATAAAGGGATAGTGAGGAACACATTTAGGAATAGGTTGCACTTACCTGTTCTTTGTTTATGTTTTATTAGGCACCAGTTTCTACAGAATTCAGAGAGGGCCGCAGATTTTAGCAGCACTTCAACAGTGGAACACAAGAACGGTGTTGTCTTTTTTTTAATTTTATCCACTTCCCCCCTTCCCTTGAGCTTCTGGTTCTTAGTGCACTGTCTAAAACTAGTGTGCTGGAACAAGCAGTTTCAGGGTGGGGTCGGACTGTCTTTAACCTCCATCAGAACTGAACAGAAACTCAGGTGAGCTGAGCTTTGACAGAAGCACAAGCCTTAAAATATTCAGTTCTGTTGGACGATGAATGCCGGGGAAGAAATAGAGGGCATTGACGCCACGGATATGGCGCAGGCTCTAAATAAGGACTTGGCCCATAATGAATCAGTGTCTGGCATCTTGCAACATATGCAAGAGGAAATAGAGAAATTAAAGATGGAGAACACCTCTTTAAAACAGGATTTAAGTAGGTGTAAACGTAGGGGATCTCAGTGGAACACAGCTTTTATGCCTTTGTTTAAAACCTCCTCAGAGACAGGGGCGCGATCAAAACATACAACTTTGCCTCCCCCAGTTGAGGTTACTGTTAATGTTCCTAATGCTGTGCCTTTAGCAGCACCTGAACGTTTTCATGGAGATAGTAACAAATTCAATGTTTTTATCAATAAATGTCAATTACACTTCGTTTGTAAGCCACAACAGTTCCCTACTGATGCTACGAAAGTGGCATTCGTCTTGTCTTATTTGGGTGGCACAGCAGCCAATTGGTCAATTCCTTTCGTGGATAGAGATGATCCCATCCTCCATAATTGGAATCAATTTAAACGTACTAGGACCAGCCTTTTTTTGCAAAACACACTTTCATGCAGGCAAGTGATAATGAGCTTTTAAATCTTAAACAAGGTAACAAGGATTTATTGACCTATCTCACTAGTTTTAATCCTTTACTCACCGAGACACAGTGGCCAGAAGAAAAGCGTGTCTCCCTTTTTTATAAAGGTTTGAGAGACAAGTTAAAAGACGCGCAGGCTCATATCGTTGATTTGACAGAAGACTATTCTGACTTTGTAGATTTAGTCGTGAAATTGGAACACAGACTAGGAGAAAGAAAGGGAGATAAATCCAAACTGGAATCACGGTTAACTTTTATCAGACACGAGAAGAAAGACACAGATAATAAACTCCCTGAACCTGAGCCTATGCAAATAGGGACACTCAGAGGTCCACTCACATCAGAGGAAAAAGAAAGAAGGAGAAAACTTCAATTATGTTTACATTGTGGCAAGGCAGGTCACTTTGCCAGAGAATGTCCAGTAAAACCTAAAACTTCACGAAAGGGTGCTGTTTCCTCAACCTCCTCAACTGAATCGGGAAACGATTAAGCTCGACAAGGGGGAAGGTTACTTGTTCGAGAAAACATCTTAATCAAACCTCTAATTCTGCAGCCTTCATGGTACCGAACATACCTAGACATTTCATAATTCAGATCTTTTTAATTGTTACTACCCAAGTTAAAGAACTGAGAAAGTCCCAATATTCAGTAAATGAAAGACCTCTTGTATATTCCCCTCATAACAGCTGTGAACTTTGTATTTTTAATGTTCTTCGTGTGTATTGGAACATTTTTAAATTTTAATATATGGCACTGCATTGCTGTTATCAAACATTGAATTGAATGTAATAAATTGTTCAATTTTTTAATACTGTTTTTTTTTAATTATTGTTTAACTTTATGTTTAAAACTGTACATATACTTGATAATGTGGGTGTTACCTGTCCGGGTTCTTGAGTTATGAGGGGAATATACAAGAGGTCTTTCATTTACTGAATATTGGGACTTTCCCAGTTCTTTAGTTAATCCTCCTTGTCCCTGATTGGATTGTTAAGGAGACCTCCCTTTTTTCGATATTTGTTTACTACCCAAGTTAGACATTCTCTCCCTGTCCTACTGGACTCAGGAGCGACAGGAAATTTTGTGGATAATAAGTTAGCTAAAACATTAGGTCTTCCTATGTGCCTAAAGCCTTGTCCAGAAGCAGTATGTGCAGTGGATGGGTCAGAACTGACCTCTGGATTAATCACAAAACAAACAAGTCCACTTGTTATGGTCTGTCAAAACGGGCACACAGAGGTGATTAGCTTCGATCTGATAGATAACCCATATATTGGCTTGATTCTCGGGGTACCCTGGTTAACAACTCATAACCCAAAAATTGATTGGGTGAATAGAACAGTTACTTTGGATTCCTCTTTCTGTAGACCCAATTGCTATCAAGAAGCAGGTACAGAACAGAGCACAGTAATACACTGTGCTAGTGTTACACAAGACGAACCAAGTCTCCCTCCTGAATATTCTGACTTGAAAGACGTCTTTGATCCAGTGAAGGCTAGTGTGCTGCCCCCACATCGGTCTTATGACTGCCGTATAGATCTTATCCCAGGGGCCCCTTTACCTAATAACAGAGTATATGCTTTGACTGACGAAGAGACCAAATATTTAATAACCTACCTAAACGACCTACTACAGTCTGGGTTCATCCAACATTCCACATCTACAGTGTCGTCTCCACTCTTTTGTATCCCGAAGCCGGATAAATCCCTGCGTGCGTGTATCGACTATAGAGGACTAAATAAGGCTACAATAAAAAATAAATATCCTCTTCCTCTAATACCTGTGTTGTTGGATCAATTAAGACATTCTACTGTATACACTAAACTAGATCTGCGGGGAGCTTACCACCTGGTCCGAATAAAAGAGGGGGATGAGTGGAAGACAGCTTTCAAGACAAAGTTTGGTCTATTTGAGTACACAGTAATACCCTTTGGGTTGTGTAATGCCCCTGCGGCCTTTCAATTCTTTATAAATGAGGTCTTACATGAATTCCTGGACGTTTGTGTCATAGTATACATAGATGACATCCTCATTTACTCTAAGAACCCGGAAGAACATACCCAACATGTTTGTGCAGTATTATCAAAGTTAAAAGAAAATCATCTTTTTGCTAAATTAGAAAAGTGTACTTTTAATGTCAGCAAGGTGGACTTTTTAGGATACTGCCTGTCACCCCAAGGAATAACTATGGATGTAAAGAAAATCAGTGCTATTACTGATTGGCCAGAACCATCATCTGTAAAAGATGTTCAGAAATTTCTGGGTTTCGCCAATTTTTATAGGAGGTTTATTTCTCATTTTGCAGACATTGCGGCCCCAATAACCACCTTGTTGCGGAAAGGTCAACGATTTCTTTGGACTGATGAGGCGGCACACGCCTTTCAACTCCTGAAACAAAAGTTCACTTCAGCCCCAATTCTGAATCATCCTGATCCTGACTTGCCATTTTTTGTTGAAGCGGATGCTTCACAAGTAGCTTTAGGAGGAGTTCTCTCTCAACGAGATGCAGTAGATGGCCAATTACTTCCTATAGCCTTCTATTCCAAAAAGTTATTACCAGCTGAACAAAATTACACTGTGGCTGAAAGAGAACTATTAGCTATCAAAGTAGCCTTTTCTGAATGGAGGCACCATTTAATGGGAGCCAAGTACCCTGTTACCATCTTTTCTGACCATAAGAACCTACAGTTTTTTGGATCACTTAAAGCACTAACAACACGTCAGATGCGCTGGTTAAATTTTTTTAGTACATTTGACTTCGTTATAACCTATAGACCAGGTGCACAACAAATTCAATCTGATGTGCTATCTAGATACGGACATACCTCAGGCATGAAACAAGACACAATAGGAGAATCCATTATTCCTCCCCAAAAACATTTGGCACCAGTACAACAGAAGGATTTCATCACAGATCTATATAATGCACACATGCAAATAGCACCTCAAGATTGGTTAAAGGATTCCCATAACATAATACAACAAGGTTTATTTTATCACGACAACTTGCTGTTAGTGCCCACCACAGAATTACAAACACAGGTGATAATTTGGCATCACGCCTCACCGTTGGCAGGTCATCCTGGCTGGGTAAAAACCCTGGAAAATGTGTGAAAACACTTTTGGTGGGACAATATGAGCAAGGACATCAAGCAATTTGTCACTACCTGTCCAATTTGTGCAAGACATAAATCTTCTCATAAGGCCCCTGACGGCTTGTTAATACCAATGCCATCACCCAAACAACCTTGGCACACTGTGAGTGTAGACTTTATTGTAGGTTTATCACCAGTAAAATCCTTCACAACAGTGTTAGTGATAGTGGATTTTTTTAATCTAAAATGGCACATTTTGTACCATTACGGAAATTGCCAACTGCGGAAGAATTTGCAGATATTTTTATAAGAGAAATTGTGCGTTTACATGGTTTGCCAAGCAAAGTAGTGTCAGACCGAGGTAGCCAGTTCAACTCTAGATTTTGGAAAAATTTATGTGAAAAACTGAAAATAGATGTGGCATTATCCACTGCTTTCCATCCAGAAACAGATAGACAAACTGAACGACTGAACCAAACCTTACTTCAAACGCTACGTTGTTTATTGGCTGATTATTCTAGTAAATGGTTGGAAGCTCTCCCTGTAGCGGAGTTTGTTTATAGTAATACTGAGCATTCAGCTCTACTTTGCTCACCATTCTATTTCATGCAGGGGTATCATCCAAGAGCTATACCCATTTTGTTAGAAGATTCCCTGTTGCCTACAGTAACGGATAGACTAACAAGATTAGGTGACATACAAGACAAGGCCAGGAAACATTGATTAAAGTACAAAGAAAGCATGAAAAGACAAGCAGACAAACACAGATCTGAGGCCCCAATGTATAAAATCGGTGACAAGGTATGGCTCTCCATAAAGAACCTAAATATAGAGGGATCCCGAAAGCTGCAACCACGTTTCATTGGACCCTTTAGTATAACTGCCATAGTAAACCCGGTAACAGTAAAATTGGATTTACCAAAAGAATACCCAGTACATACTACATTCCATGTGTCCTTGCTTAAGCCGTACATCCCAAAAACCCGACCCGAACCACCACCTCCACCCATACCAATTAAGAGAAATCCAGAATATGAAGTGAAAAGCATAAAAGACGCGAAAAGAATTCATGGACATCTGTTTTATTTAGTAGAATGGAAAGGATATGACGAAACTGAGAATTCATGGGAACCAGCATCCTATGTACATGCCCCACGGTTGATTAGACGGTTTTATCTAAAAAATCCAGGGAAACCCCATCCAGTAGGAGGGCCTTTGAGGGGGGCGACTGTTAGGGTTTGTGCACAGCAAAGAGCATGTCCCCTCTCATTGCACTAGTGGTCTCTGTAATAACTCTCTTTTAAACATACTATTGAAAGCCTTTCTTGTTATCTCAGCCCCCCTTAGGTTTCTGTGTATGTTGCTCAATGTACTCACAAGTTTGGACATTGCTGTCTTGTTTACACATTGGACCTTGCTTTTACCAAGGCTTCTTTAGAGCACCCCTCCCTAGGCCAAGTGTTAATTCAACTCATTTGCATAATAACTGAAGCTCTGCACACCTTTCAAGAACATGTGCAGCATGTGAGAACCACACCCAGCTCTTTGAGCCACACCCAGCTCTTCGAACCACACCCAGCTCTTCGAACCACACCCAGCCCTCTCTATAAAAGGCAGCCCCCGAGCCTCACCCAGTGCTTGTGCTCGTCTACCTCCCGCTCACCTGAGAACAGATCCTTCGGCGCTGGCACTCCTGCTCTCTACAGACCTTCATCAGCTTCAACGGGCGCGGCTGCTGGCTCTTCCTTCTTCCGGTTTCCGGCTCCTCCTTGCCTCAGCCCCTCTCCTGTCCAATACAATCGACCTGCAAAAGAGAAAGAGGACAAGGTTAGACTGATCAGTATCCCTTTCCAGCAACAAGTAAGTGCAAAACCTTTTATTACCTGAAAGAAATTTGACAGCGATTTCCGGATTCGTGTATAGACAATTTGGAACAAGATACCTTCCACGAACATTGTGATTCAAACCCTTTGTTACAAGAATACTTTCTGGAACTTTGTGAAATAAACATTGTTTTACATGGAACTTTTAAGAATCGAACAGTGGAAACCATTGACAACAAGCAAACATAAAATCAAGGACTTGCACAAATTACCTGCTGTATTTTGATGTAAAAGTACAGTATTCGTTTTTATAAAAATTCTGGAAATGTGTGAAAAGTGAGTTTGCTATTAAGAATTTAGGCTTTAGTTATATTAAGGTGAATGTTTGATATTGGTAATTCTGATAATGGTATTCGTTTAATTTTATAGAAGCTTTATAGTAATAGAAAGCACATCCCAGAACAGTAACACATTCCAAACCTGGAAGCTAGAGACCAGGATCCAAGAGGTACTTTTAGAAGAGAATTTCTAATAGATAAAGGGATAGTCAAGAACACATTTAGGAATAGGTTGCACTTACCTGTTCTTTGTTTTTGTTTCATTATGCACCACTTTCTACAGAATTCAGAGAGGGCCGCAGATTTTAGCAGAACTTCAACATTGGAAACGCAAGAACGGTGTTGTCTCTTTTTTTATTTTATCCACTTCCCCCTTCCCTTGAGCTCCTGGTTCTTAGTGCACTATCTAAAACTAGTGTGCTGGAACAAGCAGTTTCAGGGTGGGGTCGGACTGTCTTCAACCTCCATCAGAACTGAACAGAAGCTCAGGTGAGCTGGGCTTTGACACCCAAACCCGGGTCTCCTGGATCGGGATCGACCGCCCTGCCCACTGTGCCACACCTCTCACACTGGCGCGGCCTCTGCTGTGCAATTACAGCTTCCTTATAGACGTCATATGTATAAACGCTCAACACTCCAATAAATATGAAACATGGCCGATTCCTAAGGAATAATTCATGTTGTTGTCTATTAATGCATGATCTCCCTCAAACATGAATACAAAGCACGCTTTAACCAGCAGGAGTTTATTTACTCTGGAGGAAATGAAGTTGGAGCCGCAAACCCGGCCACCGTATCTAAGACAACTGCCCTGCCCCTATGCAACACCCCTTTCACACGCCATGGGCGCTGCCTCGCTCTTGCGCATCCTCAAGACATGTGCCGCACTACATAACTTCAAATAAAGCAAATAATCTCCATTAATTCACGCAGCCGCTTCACCATCGCGCCTCCACACGGGTGCTGCCTCACTCCTGTGTGGCTCCAACAACAGCCGAACTACACAAGGCCACATAATGCAATTACTTTGATATTAATGCCACCTTTTCCATTCGGCGACAGAGCTGTAGTACACACGCCCACTCAATTCCAATTACTTTTAACTATTAACCCCACCTGTCCTATGCTGCACCAACACTGAGGCTACACACCCGTAAAGACCACCGCTCTGTTCTGTTTATTGGGCGCGCCACCTGCAGACCGCCGCATCCGTACCATTCACCGCCACGGCCTCGTGCCCCATTATCCCTCCCCATTAACAATCTGCATACATTTTTTTAAAATGCAATATGCCCGGCTTAGCCATTTTGTGCTATTATCACTACGCTGGGCCCCCTCAAACCCACAACCCACTGTGCTACACTCGTTAACCCGTCAACCAGACACCTTGCTCGCTGTTGACAATACTCCTGCAGCTTCCCCGGGGTCCGAGAGGACAAAGAGGACAAGACCCCTGGGGAGCTGCCTTAAATAACCTCCTAAGTTTCAAATATGTTTTCCTCTGCATTTCCCAGTGACATCGCCGGTCCCCCTCCTCATCCAGCCCCTCTTCTCTGCCCCGGAGGAAGCTCGGTCCCATGGCCCTACTAAGGGCGACCCTCCCCTAGGCGCAGGGGCGCCTGCTCAGTCTCTTCTGGTATGCTGAGAACAACGCTCAGAAATGTGCACTCACCCTCACACCAAAAAAAGACGTCAACTTAATCGAGTGTCCATGATTTTTTACTCCACATGCTGAACAACCCAACTCGTTTCGGCGTTGAACACGCCTTGTTCATGGATAGGGCAGGTATGGTAATGGCATACATTTTTAAGTGCAAATCAGTAACATAAACAAAGGACAATACTTGTCAGAGGTACAGCATGCAGAAGAAACTGGTGGCCATCTTAGCACATGTTGTGTTTTCAATATTTAATGTACTATCCAAAGCAAATCATACCATATATTTGGCCCGAAAAGGTGCAAATCCATGCTGAGGAAGCAATCCGTGTTAACATTGTTAACATAGATAATCTTAAATCACACGATAAATGCAATCCATTTTCAAAAGCCATGCTGTGATATAAATATGTACAGTGAGGAAAATAAGTCACCCAATATCAAAATTGAGTTTGACAAAAGAAAATCTAGTTTCAAAATCAGATAAATGCACTTATCGCTACCTATTATTGTCTGTTTGTTCCAGAGAAAGGTGTATTATTTGTCAACAGGTGAAGAAATATGATTTCATAGGTGTGGGTCAATCAAGCCCCAGTGGGCACAGCCTATGTCTGCAATACTCCTATATACCAGACAAATCGTATGATGACCTATGTGTGTTATTCTGACGAGATATAGGTATGTACCATTGTATATAAATATAGAAATATGTTGCCTGAGAGCGTGTCTCCACTAAACTGGTATGCACACTGGAATAATCAGGTGACCATTACTGGTGTCACAGCCACATGAACCATATACTGGTGCAGCCAATCACTGTGCTGACCCCTCTTCTGGGTGTCACATGCCAGGTAAAGCGTCTGTGTAGCCAGAAGGTAGAGATACAGACCCCCGGGGTGTCATGTGCTATTGCGCAGTATGTAGCACAAAGCCTTACTAAGGGGCATCAGAAATGCACAAATCAGGCCCAAAAATAGGCTAAAGACCTTGACTGGGGCGTCGCTCTCCAGGCAGTAATTGGCTCCTGGCTGTCGGCATGCAACATCAATCCAGCTGTGAGGGAATTGAAAGTCGCATGTCGCAGCTACAATGGTGCCTATGAACACGCCACTCAATGGGTGGGGGACTGCACCATGAAGCCGAACCAAGTTAACAGCCGTAAATGGAGCGCAAAGCAGTTCCATAGCCGGCAGACGATAAGCCTAAAAGACATATACAGGTTTTAACACAATAATGCTAGCAAATACCCAACTATGAGAGAAATAGAGAGAAATTAACTTATCTCGGCTGTAAGCAGCGAAGAAAGAGGATGTAGGGACATAGGTGAAGGACTATTTTGGAGGCTGATGGCCCATGATTGATTGTTACATGGACTCAATCACCCATTGGTTGCTGAATCTTTAGTTACATTACCAAGCATTCATGGGAACAGTAATTTTTGTATGTTTAAAATGGCTGCTGTTATTAAAAGTGAAGGAATTGAAGCATAATCCTCACCTCTGTTCCTGACATTGAAATGGCAATGACGCCTTAGAAATGTTTTGACATCAGTGAATGTACTAATAAGGTGAAAATATGGCACTGTAGATTACATTATTTGCGTTATGGTAGTTATATAATCTCGAAAAAAACACCTGTCCTAGACTGATTTCAAACTGGGGTTTTTGTTGATGTCTATATCTGAATGACTTGACACTTTCACCGTTCATGGACAGATAGGCACAGACAACATCTATGTCAAAGGCAGACATGTTGATTATTCTGCATAATTTGATGAAAAATGGGAGCCTCTATTGTCAAAGATGGCATCCTCCATGGTCTACGATGTGACCTACATTGCCTAGGATGGATTCGTGGACAAAGGTAAACAAGCTGGATAGGCAAACCAAAATGGAGACTATAGATACAATGGAACATGTCCTGTATGTGTTTAAGAACCTAAAACTAACAGAAAGAAAACTAAAAGCAAGTGATTAAAATAGCCAAAATAATAGATTATGGAGGGGAACAGCAATAAGATTTATGACATTCCTGGAATTATTTCTAAGCTAAGTAGCTACTAAATTATCACTGAATGTGTTTTTGTTTGAACTTGCTTATCATGCATATTCATCATAGATTGACAGAATAAAGGCACATGCCAGAAATGAGTATTTGATGAGACAATAACACGTCTACAGAGTTCAAACTGAAATGAAAAATGGATCTCTACGCTGGAAGACATGATCCTTACAACAAGGAGAAAGTGGATTTGGGGAAAAGAGAAACACATATGCTGGCTGTGTAGCAGATTGTGATGTGTTTCTGATTGTGGCTCATATAGGACACTCAACATCGTCAAAGAGATTACCAACCCCAGCGCCGGCACCAACGACATCACTCCCTCTCAAGACCTCTGCGACTCTCTAGCCTCGTTCTTCCACAGCAAAATCGCCGACATACATAATAGCTTCTGCGACCAGTCCACCCCCCTTACCACCGAACTGAAGCCCCCCACCACCACCCTCTGCACCTGGAACCCGATCAGCATCGAAGACACCATCCGCTTGATGAACTCCATACACTCCGGATCACCATCCGACCCATGCCCCCACCACATCTTCAACAAGGCCGACTCCATCATCGCACCCCATCTCAAGGATATCATCAACTGCTCCCTCAACTCCGCTACCATCCCGGAAAGCTGGAAACATGCCGAACTCAGTGCCCTCCTGAAGAAACCTACAGCAGACCCCACCGAACTTAAGAACTACCGCCCCATCTCGCTCCTCCCTTTTCCTGCCAAAGTCATAGAGAAGACCGTCAACAGTCAGCTCGCCGCCTTCCTCGAGTCAAACGGCTCCCTCGACCCCTCACAGTCTGGATTCCGAGCCAAACACAGCACCGAGACCGCCCTCATCGCATCCACAGACGACATCCGAACACTACTCGACAACGGGGCAACAGCTGCCCTCATCCTCCTGGACCTCTCCGCAGCGTTTGACACGGTCTGTCATAGCACCCTTGTACAACGCCTCAGCAACGTTGGGATACAAGGAAAAGCATTGGATTGGATCATCTCGTTCCTCGCCGGAAGAACCCAGAGAGTCCGCCTCCCCCCTTTCAGATTAGAGGCTACCGAAGTCATCTGCGGCGTACCACAAGGATCATCACTCAGCCCCACCCTCTTCAACGTCTACATGAGCCCCCTCGCATCCATCGCACGCCAGCACAACCTCAACATCATCTCCTATGCTGACGACACACAGCTGATCCTCTCCCTCACCAAAGACCCAAACACCGCCAAAACCAACCTACACGAAGGGTTGAAAGACGTAGCCGAGTGGATGAAGAACAGCCGCTTAAAATTAAATTCAGACAAGACGGAAGTCCTCATCCTAGGACCATCCCCCTCTGCATGGGACGACTCATGGTGGCCACCGGCCCTGGGCAGCGCACCCTTACCAACGGACCATGCTCGCAACCTGGGATTCATTCTAGACTCCTCCCTCTCGATGACCAGACAAGTCAACGCCATCTCATCATCATGCTTTAACATCTTACGTATGCTCAAAAAGATCTTCAGATGAATCCCCACTGAAACAAGAAAGACGGTCACCCAAGCACTTGTCACAAGCCGACTGGACTACGGAAACACCCTCTACACCGGAACCACAGCCAAATTACAGAAAAAACTCCAACGCATTCAGAACGGCTCCGCCCGACTCATCCTAGACATACCCCGCCACAATCACATCTCCGGTCACCTGAGAGACCTTCACTGGCTCCCCGTCAACAAAAGAATAATGTTCCGCCTCCTCACCCACGCACACAAAGCCCTCTACGACCTAGGACCCAAATACCTCAACATGCGCTTAACCTTTTATACCCCCACCCGCCAACTACGATCGTCTAATCAAGCCCTCGCCGCGATTCCACGCATCCGAAGAGCCACCATGGGAGGAAGATCATTCTCCTACTTAGCGGCCAAAACCTGGAATTCTCTCCCCACCCACCTCCGCCTCACACAGAACCACCTCTCCTTCAGAAAACAACTAAAAACTTGGCTATTTGAAAAGTAGCGATTCCCCCCCCCCCCTCAAGCGCCTTGAGACCCTTGAGACCCTCTGGGTGAGTAGTGCGCTATACAAATTTTGACTTGACTTGACTTGACTTACAATTAGTCTTATTACAATATTAAAATAAAATTGTATAGCAACTAACTAACCCTATTTAAATACCTCTCAGAATGTCTTATCTAGATCAACATGGGTTTCTTAGACATCCTTTATGTTTTTAATAATACTCCTAAAAATAAAATATGAATTGTATATATCTCTATAAATGCATATGTGTTTCAACGTGGCAGAAGGACCAAACCAAACTTTCAATAGTCCTGAAGAGTTGATTCTCTGACAGAAGAAGTCTCAAAAGATAAAGAAATCCAACTAGGCAAAGAAGTGTTTGGCAACTTGCCTCAGAGCTTAATTTAGCTCTGTGGAAATAACAATTACTCTTCAGCTTCTTCTAGAGTTCATGACACATACATCTTTCATCCTTCTAATGAAAGCGATTAAACAGAATGAAATGGTTTCACATGTTTGAATAATAATAATAACCCCAGCTGTAATCAGACTTTAGCAACTTGCATTTGGGAAGCACTTTGGGAAGCAAGAAATGTTTATCTCCAGCTGCTTGAATATGTGGAAGTGAGGAATTACATATTAACTCTCCTTCGAAGATGACTCAGTGGGTTGTTTTCAAAGAGCTCTGCAGGACCTGGTTGATGACTCAAACTCTCCTTTTATTTTTTAGCTGAAGGGAGGGCAAGTTATGGTGTGCAGCCTGCCCTGTGCCACAGCCTGTATGCTGGTGTGAATATGCTTTAATGTTGTAGCATCTTCTCTTTTAGCTTGCATATTGTTTTCCGAATCCTATTTCTTCCTGATCCTTCCTGTCCTCTTTTAGTGCATAATCTGGCAGTGATGTTGATGTGTCTATCAATATAATAGCCTGTACGTCTCCACTACAGTGAAATTGATAGGGCACAATGTCTGATCGCAACTGGGGATTCACAAAACATGGTATTCTGCCACCACCACTTCATGTACTGAACCCATGGCAGGTACATTTTCTACTGTCAGTTAAATGAAGGTTAGCTTGGTGCGTCCCTCCAGGTCACAGAATAAAAAATGAGGACTTCACTCATGTCAAGGGTTTAGTGTGAGGCTAAGGAAAAACTCAAAAGTTAGGATACCAGATACATGTTGTGGTCACTTGGGGCAAGGAAACATGACTATACACTATGCAGGGGACATTTCCGGCCCAACACCAGTTCTATAAATTACGTAATTCAAGAGAAACTAGGCCCATCTTGCATGTCAAACTTTTCAATATTTCACTGCATGTAATATGAGGGGGCGGATTTATGTTGGGAATGCGCCACGTTTGCGTCACGCAACTGTGGCGTAAATGTGGCGCATCCCTATGACCCATTTACAACGTGACGCATCTAGGCAGATGCGTCACGTTGTAAAGCCCTGCGCCACCTGTGGGCGTTCCGGCGCAGGGTGGGCGTTCCGGGGCAGGTGCGCCTCGCAAAAGTGGCTGAGTGAAATCTATAAGATTTCACTCAGTCACTTTCAGGCCAATGCTGCGACAAAACCCTGCGCCTGCTTGAAGCAGGCGTAGGTCTTGACGCAGCATTGTAAAGATGGGGCACCCCCGAGCCTTGCTGGAACTCCAGCAATGCGCCACCTTTTTGCCTCATGGTGCGCCACATTGTAAATGCGGCGCACCATGGGTGGCGGAGCAGCGGCGCAAAATAACTGGCGCATCCCTGGGGATGCGCCAGTTATCATAAATCTGCCCCGAGATTTTTATGATCAGTTCAAACTGTGATGGGATACACAGCCCAGTCCAGACACAGCATCCACTCTGTAAACACCTCCTTGATTGCAAGGAGTTCTTGATCATAAAAGGGGTGAGGCTCTGAGGAAGATAATGCCAACTACAGCAGGCTACTGGATTTATACCTTCCATCTCAGGATTTCTCTGTGACAGCATTGCTCCGATAACAAAGGCTGTGGCATCCGCCTCTATTGTAAATGGTGGTTACGCGTTTGCATGCCTCGAAATGGTTGTTGTCATGAAGGCTGCTTTTAATATTTGAAACCCTAATTCTTGTTTTGGTCACCAACTGAAAGGTTGTCATTTCTTGAACAAATTCACAATAGGTCTAACAATCTTTGAAAAGACCTTGATAAAGCACCTATAAAATTTGGCAAACCCTAAGAATCTTTGTATTTTTTTTAACTATTGTGTGCTGATGATTAGTACAGCCTTCATCTTCTTGCCCATATCCAGTGTTTATGTCCTTTCCTGATATCTGAAAACTTCAAAAGATGACTTGATTAGCTTCAAACACACACTTTACTGCCTTAGCACACAACATTTTCTAAGATGAGATAACACTTAATTTCCATGAGTGCTGTTTTTGCAGATCTTTGGAATAAATTAAGATGTAATCCAGATACATGATCATGAAGGTGTCTCTGGAAATATAAATAACAAGCTAGGCACACACATCTACTCCGGTCAAGATACCTTGGTGATATTGCACTTTACAAATACACATAACGTAATTGAAGAAAGTGCTAGAACGCTGCGGTAGCATTACACAGCAATGCAATCTTCACATTTTCTGCATTTGCACCCCCCCACTGCAGTTCATTTACTTCATGTATTCATTTACTGCAAGTGTACATTTCTCATTTACAAACATATATTGCATTTAGGGCCTTATTACGAGTTCTACGATCAGTGGACTGCGGTACTTGCGGTTGCTGTCTAACTGATGGGAGGTCAGCGGTCCAACCGCCGTATTCCGAGCTGTACAGATTGGCTTTGTGAATTCTGTGGCTGAACATTGACACGCCATCCAACTCTGACCATGGTGGCTGGAGAATGGGCCTATAAGGCTGTGGGAAGCTCGGCCATCCAGTGAAACCGCCAGCCCATTTACAAGTTGCATTACAGCCAGCATGACCATGGCGGTCCAACTACCACTCCTGAGACGGAAAAAAGGAGGATATAAGGCCGAAACTCACTTGTACTCACCACTACTCATCTTATACCATACTGGAGCCCATCTGACACATCCTGCTGCTGCTCTACCATGTTCAAAACACTCCATTAAGGACAAAATCTGTAGTAAGTCATCAACTACCACTGTATATATATTCTTTATTGACCGTACGATTACTTAAAATCTTTACAGTATAACACACACAAGCAACACCCCTCCCCATCCTCCTTTCCACATAAAGCTTCCCAACATTTAAAATACAGATGCCCCATGCCTGCATGTGCTCTGTGTGCTATTTTGTGTGCGTTTGAGGCTCCAGGTTAACAATGAATTAAAATGTAAGATCAACTCGATCATGCCAATTTTTACGTAGTCATGTATAAAATCCATCAGGGTCATTGCCTACATTATATAGGCTGTCATTAGTAGAAGTACTTGCTGTGCTCCTGTAATGAATCTGCATTTTGCAAAAAGGACGGACCCTAACTGCAACACCCCCATAGGCCGAGGCAAGACCCAGCACTCCCCTAAGTGTTAGGGTTTGTTTAGTCAACCCTGCACAACTTCATGCTGTATATTGAAGATTGGTTTCATTGTATGTATTTGCTCCTTGATGTGGAGTCTTTTGGCTGTGCCATGTGTAATTGCCCTTTACTTAATGGTAAAAGAGGTTGGAGCATGTTTTCAACTTTCAAATATTGCTCACACTTGCATTTGTAAACCTATAAAAACAATCATGAACACTCTCAAGGCAGTTTGCACGTGTTGTAGCTTAAAGGTCATATTTGCATTTATAAGAGTCATCTCACGTGTCATCACATTCGCTGACTCATCTTGGCACGTTACTAGCACCCCACCCTAACAGAAAATCCCCACCCATCTGCTCCCTATAAAAACCCTGCTTCAATAACGAGACGCGCTTGCGTTCGTTTGAACTTCTTCACTTACCTGATTTCCAGCGCTCGGCACAGACGCGTCTGTCGAGAGCCTTCGGATTTTTCATCAAAGCGGATTCCTGCAAATCATTTCTCTGAGCCTTCCAGTTCCGCATTCGTCTTCCATTTCCCTGGCAACCTTTAAACACAAGGAAGTTCCCATTCTCGCTACTGTTAAATCTTCTCAACCCGCCAATCGGAAATGAAAGAAAGCAAAAAACAAAACAAGTAAGATCTTTCCAGTTTTATTTTTGGTAACATGTAACACGCGCATAAAGTGAAGTGACAATAGAAAAGTGATTTATCTTTGGTTTTCCTGACTTGAAGGAAATCGAAGTCTTCGAACCTCAGAATCATTTCTGAAAGGAAAAGAACATTTCAAAAAGGGTTAAGTGTACAAGAAAAAAATCGTTTGTTTTTTTCAAACAAGAAACAAAAGGACCATAGTGAACATTTGAATTAATCTTTTGTAGACAACTTTATAGAACTCTTTTAAAACAAAGAATTATTAGTAAGTTTCTGCTAGAAAGGAAAATTACAAGTTTATTTCTTTAATACATGTAAACAGTGTTTAATGATATTTCATTCTTTACAGCATAAATAAGAAAGAACGTTTAGAAGTTATTCTTCCATGAAGGTATTCAAGGAATTTATGTATGAAAATAAATTGAGCAAAATATAAAGGTTTGTTACATATTGCTAAAATATTTGTCATAATATTTATAGATATCGAAGCCATTGAAGAATACCAATTCCTACAGCAATAAGCTGAAATTCAAGCAGAGGAAGAATTACTTCAAGCAAAGCAACGGCAGTGGAGTGTTCCTTTGTCTTTTTATTATTTTGTCCCATTTTCCCCTTTCCCTGGAGCTCTATTCTAGCCAAACTTGATATTTATGCGCAATATAGGCTGGCATAGGTTTTTGGGGGCTCAGGGAGCATTCCTCGCATCTCTCAAGTGGAATAACCTGGATTTCAGGTGAGTGAAGACTTAACAGAAATGCAAGCCTTCACAATAATTAGGTTCTTCTTGAGAGATATGGATCAAGATAGTGACCGTATTGATGGTCAAGCTATGGCTCAAGCCCTTATTGAAGACACTGAGAGAGACACCTCCGTAACTGTAATGTTACAGTCTATGCAAATAGAATTAGAGAGGTTGAAACAAGAAAACTTGGAATTACGTCAGGAGGTTGTTCCTGATAAACGTAGGGAGACTCTATGGGATAGTTCATTTCCCAAAACATTTAAGTCATCATTTGAAACTGAAACTTGGTCAAAAACCTCCAACACATTTATGACATCCGACTCAGCATCAACAGCTGTACAAGTCACAGTAGGGGTTCCTACTGTTTTTTTTTGGGATAGTGCAAAATTTTATATCTTTATCAGTCAATGTCAATTACACTTTATTTGTCAATCACAAACTTTCCCTACAGATGCAACTAAAGTGGCCTTTGTATAATCTTATTTAAGGGGCACAGCAGCTAATTGGTCCATTCCGTACATTGATAGAAATGATCCCATATTGTATAATTGGCCTTTATTCAAGCTTACTATGACAAAACTGTTTGCAAAGCATACTTATGTTCAAGCAAGTGATAACAAATTGTTGAATTTGAAACAAGGTAGCAAAGACTTATTGACATATGTAGCTACCGTTAATAGATTGTTGACTGAAACTCAATGGCGAGAAGAAAAAATAACTTCCTTATTTTATAGGGGTTTGAAAGATGATTTAAAAGATGCTCTGGCCCATATTGTTGATTTACCAGAAGATTACTCGGAATTTGTAGATCTGGTTGTCAAATTAGATCATCGTCTATGAGAACATAAAGGAGATAAATCAATACGTGCAGTACATATAAACAATGTTTCAATAATTTGAAGGAGGGAGGGGAGGAAGGAGTAATAGCGGGGAGACAAGGAGGAACAATGCCTAATGTCCGGCTGGGTAAGTGACGGTCAAGGGGGAAACCAGGGCCAATCTCCTCATTAGCTGTCGAGCAGCTCCACTGGTGGTCATCAGCCATGTTGCTCAGGTCTCAGAGTTCAGGAAAAAACAGTTTTTTGTTTATTTGATTTGCAAAGGTTATATAGCACTATCTAGACTCTACGTCTGCAGAGCAGGAAAACTAAAAAGCTCGTACGAGAAACTCCGTTCCTAAGATCTCCCACGACCTAGCTAATACGGTAGCACGCATACCTCGACATTTCATCATTCAGGTCATTCTAATTATCAGCATTCAAATTAGACATTCAGTGTCTGTCCTATTAGACTCAAGTGCAACAGGAAATTTTTGGGATAAAAGGTTAGCTCAAAAATTACAGATTCCAAAGCACTAAAAACGCAACCTGAACCCTTTTGTGCAGTAGATGGTTCAGCATTATCTTCTGGTCTGATAACAAGTCAATCATTACCTATTACCATGGTTTGTCAAAATGGGCACACAGAAGCCTTGAGTTTTGATCTTATTGATACTTCCACATTTGGTTTAATCTTAGGTGTACCATGGTTGACAGTACATAATCCCAAAATAAATTGGGATTTAAGAACAGTGACTTAGGATTCCTCTTATTGTAGATCAAATTGTTATCAAGAAGCCTATCATGAATCTATGACAATCTTACATTGCGCCAATATTATATCCCCTTCTAGTATGATCCTTCCTGAGTATCAAGAATATAAAGATGTTTTTGACCCTGTAAGGTGAGTACTTTACCTCCTCATAGAACATACAATTGCCGTATTGACTTAATACCAGGAGCCCCTCTTCCAAGTTGAAGAGTATATGCTCTTTCTGAAGAAGAAACAAAATATTTGAGAACTTATTTAGATGAGTTGTTAGCATCAGGTTTCATTAGACACTCAACATCTCCAGTCTCTTCTCCCCCTTTTTTTATTCCAAAACGTAATAGTGGCCTAAGAGCATGTATAGATTATCGCGGATTAAACAAGGCCATAATAAAAAACAAATGTCCATTACCTCTGATCCCAGTCTTGCTTGACCAGTTACGGCATTCTACTATATACACTAAACTGGATTTGAGAGGGGCATATCATCTTGTTCGAGTCAAAGAGCATGATGAGTGGAAAATAGCTTTTCGAACCAAGTTTGGTTTGTTTGAGTACAATGTCATGCCCTTTGGCTTGTGCAATGCCCCTGTGGCCTTTCAATACTTTATAATTAAAGTATTGAATGAATTCCTTGATGTTTGCGTAATTGTGTATATAGACGATATACTCATCTACTCAAAGGATGAAAAAGAATACGTACAACAAGTAAGAGCTGTATTAGCCAAACTGCAGGAGAATCATCTTTTTGTAAAATTGGAAAAATGTATATTTAATACAAAATCAGTAGAGTTTCTAGGATATTGTCTATCTCCGACTGGAATCATGAAGGATAAAAGAAAAGTAAGTGCTATAATGGATTGGCCAGAACCAACATCTGTGAAAGAAGTACAGAAAGTGTTAGGTTTCACCAATTTTTATAGGCGCTTTATTCCTCACTTTGCTGAAACGGTTGTTCCAATTACTAGATTATTACAGAAAGGTCAAACCTTTGTTTGGACAGAAAAAGCAGCTCAAGCTTTTGTTCAGTTAAAACAAAAGTTCACCTCCGCACCCTTGTTGAAACATCCAGACCCAGACCTTCCTTTCTTTGTAGAAGCAGACGCGTCACAAGTGGCAGTGGGAGGAGTTCATTCACAAAGAGATGAACAAGACGGACAATTACATATAGTGGCATTTTATTCTAAAAAATTGCTTCCTGCTGAACAAAATTATACAGTGGCAGAGGGGGAACTCTTAGCTATTAAATTAGTTTTTACTGAATGGCGACATCATTTAATGGGAACTAAGTAACCCGTCACTATATTTAATGATCATAAAAATCTACAGTTCTTCAGTTCCGTTAAAGCTTTAACACCTCGACAAATGCGATGGCTAAATTCTTTCAGTACTTTTGATTTAGTTATCACCAATAGACCAGGTGCAAAACAAATACAATCTGTTTTTCTATCTAGGTATGGATATTATACAGAGTCTAAGAAAGATGTAATAAATCCTCCTATTATTCCACCACATAAAATAGTGGCACCTATGAAACAAACAGATTTTATGACTCAAGTTAGAAAAGCACATCTGGACATAAATGCACAGTAATAGTTAAAGGATCCGAGAAATACCATTCAAGATGGTTTGCTTTATCATAATGCTCTTTTACTTATACCAGAGATAGAACTACAAAAGAGAGTATTAGCATGGCATCATGATTCAGCCTTAGCAGGTCATCCCGGAAGTCAGAAACCTTAGACAATTGTAAGAAACATTTATGGTGGCCTACATTGACAAAGGATGTTCAAGACTTTGTGGCATCTTGTCCTATTTGTGCTTGAAATAAATCCCTACACAAAGCTCCTGCAGGGCTATTGCAACCATTAGTAAATCCTCCTTGTCCTTGGCACACTATCAGCGTAGACTTCATTACTAACCTACCAATGGTTAATAGTTACACAACAATCCTGGTAGTTGTGGATTATCTGTCCAAAATGGCTCACTTTATTCCATTATGTAAACTCCCAACATCAGTAGAATTTACGGATATTTTCATGACAAACATTGTGCGATTACATGGCCTGCCGTCCAAAATTGTTTCCGATCATGGTAGTACTAGTCAGTTTATTTCTAAATTTGAAAAAATCTCTGTAAACAATTGAAAAAGGACATAGCTTTATCCACTGCCTTCCATCCAGAAAGAGATGGCCAAACAGAAAGAGCAAATCAAACATTGTTAAAAACAGTACTTTGTTTGATGTCAGAATTCACTAGTGAATGGAATCAAACCTTACCATTATCAGAATTTGTTTATAATAATTCTGTACTTTCAGCTACACAATATACACCATTCTATTTTTTAAATGGTTATCATCCTAAGACTTTACCTATAACAGTTAATTCCTCCTGTTTACCTGCAGTAACAGATATTTTACAAAATTTACTGGAAATACAAGAAAAAGCCAAAAAACACTTAACTAGAAAGAGTTAATGAAAAAACAGGTAGATAAACATAGGAATCCTGCACCATGTTATGAAGTAGGAGATAAGGTTTGGTTGTCAACCAAAAACCTCAATGTTATAGGTTCACAAAAGTTGCAACCAAGATATATCGGGCCATTTTCTATTAACAAAGTAATAACTTACTGTACAATTACATTTGCCCTCTGAATATTCCATGCACCCTACTTTTCATGTCTCCATGTTGAAATTGTATAATCCAGACACTAGACAAGAACCCCCACCACCACCTATTCACATTGATGGACACTTAGAATATGAAGTGCGACCCATTTTGGATGCCAAAAGAATACAAGGCAAGTTATATTATTTGATAGCTTGGATGGATTACTCTTCTGATGAGAATTCCTGGGAGCCAGCTTCATTTGTCCATGCTCCTAAGTTGATAAAACAATTCCATTTGCAGTTTCCTCGGAAACCTCGCCCTGTATGGCGGCCTTTGAGGGGAGAGACTGTTAGGGTTTGTTCAGTCAACCTTGCACAACTTCATGCTGTATATTGAAGATTGGTTTCATTGTATGTATTTGCTCCTTGATGAGTCTTTTGGCTGTCTCATGTGTAATTGCTCTTTACTTAATTGTATAAGAGGTTGGAGCATGTTTTTAACTTTCAAATATTGCTCACACTTGTATTTGTCAACCTATAAAAACAATCATGAACAGTCTCAAGGCAGTTTGCATGTTTTATAGCTTAAAGGTCATATTTGCAGTTATAAACACGTTTTTCCTTTCAAGGGCTGAGTCATCTGGACACGTGTCATCACATGCGCTGACTCATCTTGGCACGTTACTAGCACCCCACCCTAACAGAAAATCCCCACCCATCTCGCTCCCTATAAAAACCCTGCTTCAGCAATGAGACGCGCTTGCGTTCGTTTGAACTTCTTCACTTACCTGATTTCCAGCGCTCGGCATGGATGCATCTTCTGAGAGCCTTCGGATTCATCATCAGCGCGGATTCCTGCAAATCTTCTCTCCAAGCCTTCCAGTTCCAGATTTGTCTTCCATTTCCCTGGCAACCTTCAAACACGAGGAAGTTCTCATTCTCACTCCAGTGCAATGTTCTCAACCCGCCGATCTGGAACAAAAGAAAGCAGAAAACAAAACAAGTAAGATCTTTCCAGTTTTATTTTTGGTAACATGTAACACGCACATAAAGTGAAGTGACAATCAAAAAATGACTTCTCTTTGGTTTCCTGACTTGAAGGGAATCGAAGCCTTCGAACCTCAGAACCATTTCTGTAAGGAAAAGAACATTTGAAAAAGGGTTAAGTGCACAAGAAAATAATCGTTTTTTTTAAACAAGAAACAAAAGGACCATAGTGAGCATTTGTGGACAACTTTATAGAACTTTTTTAAAACAAAGAATTATTAGTAAGTTTCTGCTAGAAAGGAAAATCACAAGTTTATTTCTTTAATACGTGTAAACAGTGTTTAATGATATTTCATTCTTCACAGCATAAATAAGAAAGAACGTTTAGAAGTTATTTTTCCATGAAAAAGAATTACGTGTTATTCACAGAGTGTGATCATTTCCAAGGTATTCAACGAATGTATGTATGAAAATGGATTGCACAAAATATAAAGGTTTGTTACATATTGCTAAAACAATTGACATAATATTTATAGATATCAAAGACATTGAACAATACCAATTCCTACCGCAATAAGCTGAAATCCAAGCAGAGGAAGAATTACTTCAAGCAAAGCGACTGCAGTGGAGTGTTTCTTTGTCTTTTTATTATTTTGTCCCATTTTCCCCTTCCCCTGGTGAGCTATTCTAGCTAAACTGGATATTCATGTGCAGTATAGGCTTGCATAGGTTTTTGGGGGCTCAGGGAGCAATCTTTGCCTCTCTTAAGTGGATTAACCTGGATTTCAGGTGAGTGAAGACTTCACGCTAAGGCGAGGTAAGAAAACCAATCCAAATGTATGGAATATAACAGATATAAGTTTATTATTACAATACTTCATTCTCCCAAATGTCAAAAGGACAATTGAAATAAACGGTCAAAATAGAATGCAGTATGTACTTATAGCAGAGAATAGCAAAGAATAGAAGATAAATAGAATAAAACTGTTTAGGACCACCTCACCGACTGACTCTTCTGCAACATCCTTGCCATCTGAAGCTGAGGGAAGTCCGTTTCTGCAGCCCAGGCAGGAGTTTCAGTCAGGACTCAAGTCCCAGCACCAACCCACAGCAATTTGCATATTCTGTGGAGAACTTCCACCTGGTCCGTGGAGACTTCCAGTTTTAATACTATTGTGAAGCGAAGCTTCTAGAAAGTCTCGCCCCTCTTCATTAGAAAAAAAAGTGCTAACTAGTACCAGTCTGCTTCAAGGCCAAGACAGTGGCTGGCCAACCCCCTGTATTTTGGCTCCAAGGCAGAGTTGTACATTCTACAGATAATATCCAGTTCACTCTGGTCAGTGAGGTGCAAAAAGCAAGTGAAGAGTAAAAAACACACGAGGAGCGAAAAACATGCCCTCCCCACTTTGGAGCAACTTGCAAGCACAGAACATGGCATCAGTTATGAAATTGGAGTCAGTTATGGTAACGCTGCCATGCACACAGAAAAGCTTAAAGCAGAGCAACATTAGAAAGCAAGATGACATGAGGCCATGTCAAAGCCAATAATAAGAGCTCATATCGAAATGTACTGTTATACTCAGTAACGGCTCTCACTAAGCAGGCATATGTAGGGCCATTCTACATTGAGGCTAGAATAAAATAACTCACTGAAGTCAATTTAACATGATGGTAGTTGACGGTCATCATGGGTACTCAACCACAAGAGTGGCACATTCACGGCTGGGCCCCATTCTATCTTTAAATTCCGATTGTCCATAAGAGAAAGCCCCTGAACTGGATGACATCCATCAGAGTTATAGCCTCGGCTGGTTTAGTTGCTGAATAATTGCAACCCTGGACTCTCCTGCCTGGTGCTGGAAGTCAAGTACGATTCTGATTTGATTAATAAACTTGCCTGCTCTGGCAAGTAAGCAGGTGGTGGTTTCTGAAAAGCACCATAAGAAGCATCCTTGCAGATTCTAAGGCCCTTATCCCTTAGGACCGAGCATAGCAAACGATAATGATCACTGGCCTTCTCGGGGCAGCAGCATAAAAGATGTAACCATGATTCTCTGTGATAGTTGCATAGTTGACAGTGTTGTTTTTTTGCCCCCATGTCGGGTTGAACTCTCGGATCTTGAGGGCAGTTAGACGCAAAAACAGGATTTTCCTTCTAGCTTGAGCTGAGAGTGGGTATAAGGTTGTACTTTCCCAGGGCTATACGAATTGTCAAGTGCCAGTGTAAGGGAATTGTGCCGGAGTGAGGAACGATCCAGTTCAAATGCGATGGAATTGACTTGGCGATTCACTGCATTAGCCCAGGCAATATGTGAAATTTCATGTAGGGGCATGCTCGCTGCCTCTATTTTCAGTGAGTCTATGGCTTGGTCCAGCTTATAGTGCCAAGGGGATCCTGCTGCCCTGAAAATCCTTTTTAAAAAGTGTTTAAGAGTAATTTTGGAGGCTTTAAGCACTCTGATGTAGTATTTTATTAGGTCCTCCTGTAGTCCCAAATCTGGTCTTTTCAATCAATCAATCAATCATAGCATTTGTAAAGCGCACTACTTACCCGTGCGGGTCTCAAGGTGCTGGGGGGTGAGGGGGGTGGGGAATGCTGCTACTGCTCGAAAAGCCTGGTCTTGAGGAGTCTTCTGAAGGTCAGCAGGTCTTGGGTCTGCCATAGGTGGATGGTGAGGGTGTTCCAGGTCTTGGCGGTGAGGTGGGAGAATGATCTACCTCCGGACGTTGCTCTACAGGTGCGGGGGACTGTGGCGAGGGTGAGGTTGGTGGAGCGGGGCTGGCGGGTGGAGGTGTGGAAGCTGAGTCGGCTGTTGAGGTACGCTGGTTCGGTGTTGTGGAGTGCCTTGTGTGCGTGGGTGAGGAGCTTAAAGGTTATCCTCTTGTTGACGGGGAGCCAGTGCAGGTCTCTCAGGTGGGGTGTGATGTGGCTGCGGCGAGGGATGTCGAGTATCAGGCGTGCCGAGGCGTTCTGGATGTGTTGAAGCCTTTTTAGGAGTCTGGCCGAGTCTCCTCCGTAGAGGGCATTTCCGTAGTCCAACCTGCTGCTGACGAGGGCCTGGGTGACCGTTCTTCTCGTTTCGATGGGGATCCACTTGTAGATCTTGCGAAGCATGCGGAGGGTGCTGAAGCAGGGGGAAGAGATGGCGTTGACCTGCTTAGTCATGGAGAGGGTGGAGTCGAGGATGACCCCTAGGTTGCGTGCATGGCCAGTGGGTGTTGGAGTTGTTCCCAGTGCGGTCAGACACCAGGAGTCGTTCCAGGCCGAAGGGGAGGATCATAGGATGAGGACCTCCATTTTGTCTGAGTTCAGCCACCAGGAGTCGTTCCAGGCCGGAGGGGAGGATCCTAGGATGAGGAACTCCGTTTTGTCCGAGTTCAGCTTCAGTTGGCTGTTCCTCATCCATTCGGCGACGCCTTTATCCCTGTGTGGAGGTTGGTTTTGGCGGCATGGGAGTCCTGGGTGAGGGAGAGGATCAGCTGGGTATCATTGGCGTAGGAGATGATGTTGAGGTTGTGCAGTCGGGCGAAGTGGGCGAGCGGTGCCATGTAGATGTTGAACTGCGCTGGGCTGAGGGATGAGCCCTGGGGTACGCCGCAGATGATCTCGGTGGCTTCAGAGCTGAAGTGGGGGAGGCGGACACTCTGTGTTCTGCCGGAGAGGAAGTAGGTGGTCCAGTCCATGGCATTCTCTTGGATTTTGGCGTTGTGGAGGCGTTTTTGTAGTGTGCGGTGGTAGACCGCGTCGAAGGCGGCTGACAGGTCCAGGAGGATGAGGGCCGTGGTTTCTCCATTGTCTAGCAGGGTCCCAATGTCATCGGTGGTGGCGATGAGGGCAGTCTCGGTACTGTGGTTACTGCGGAATCCGGACTGGGCCGGGTCCAGGATGCTTTTCTCCTTGAGGTAGCAGGTCAGTTATTTGTTGACGGTCTTCTAGATGACCTTCGCCGGGAACGGGAGCAGGGAGATGGGCCGGAAGTTCTTGAGGTCCTTGGGGTCCGCTGTGGGTTTCTTGAGTAAGGCGTTGATCTTGGCGTGCTTCCAGCTCTCCAGAAAGGTTGCTGTCTCGAAGGAGATGTTGATGGCTTTCCGGAGATGGGGTGCGATGGCGGTGCTGGCTTTGTTGAAGATGTGGTGTGGGCATGGGTCTGAAGGAGATCCGGAGTGGATGGTGTTCATGATTTTGATGGTGTCGTCGTCGTTTATGTTGGTCCAGTAGAGCAGGCGGTTGGTGCGGATGGTGGTGGTGGGGCAGAGGTCTCAGTGGTGGTCAGGGTGGTCGTGGCATTAAAGCTGTCGTGGATGTCTGCGATCTTGCAATGGAAGAAGGTGGGTAGCGAGTCGCACAGGTCTTGCGAAGGTGGGATGTCGTTGGTGTTGGAGATGGGGTTGGAGAGTTCCTTCACGATGTTGAAGAGGTCTTTGCTGTTGTGTGCGTTGTTGTCTATGCGGTCTTTGAAGGGGGCTCTTTTGGCTGATCTGATGAGGCCAGAGGGGTCTGTTGGGGTCAGTGTGGATCTGGAAGTGCAGGTGTTCGGCGGTGCTGAGGGTGTCGTCGGTGCTGATTGAGACTCTGAGGGTGTTCCTGTGGACGATGGCGATTCCTCCATCTACTCCGATGGTGCTGTCCCTGAGATCTTGTAGCCTTCTGGGATGGCTATGCCGATGTCGGGTGCCGAGGCGGATTTCAGCCAGGTCTCCATCAGGAAGGCGTCGTCTGGGGAGGTTGAGTCGAGTAGGTCCCAGAGCTCAACGGTGTGTTTGCGGGCGGAGCGGGTGTTGAGAAGGATGCAGCTCAGGTAGTTGGGTTCTTTCCTGGTCCTGTGGGTTGGTGGCTTGGATACTGGTGAAGCTGCAGTTGCGGCAGGAGAAGGGTCCTTGCGTGCTCTTCGGGGTGGCCAGGAAGCAGGTGTGTGATCGTCTGGAGTTGAGGGCCTGGAGGGTGCTGGAGTCGCAGCAAAGACGGGCGTTGTGGCGTTCACGGGGGCCAGGGGTTCTGGCGCTGGGCATGTTCCAGGCGCGGACGGGCACAGATGGGCTTGCCTTAGGCATGCCCGCTGCTCACGTCCGCTGTGCAGCCGCACAGCGACCGCCATAAGAGTGGAGGTGGGAGGGAGGAGCAGCTGGGAGGCGGGAGCGGGGCGGCAAATGGGAGAACAGGGGGGCGGGGCCGCAGGAGACGCAGCAGAGGGAAAAATGAAGGGGGGAGTGGGCGGGGGTACAGAAGGCAAGAAGGGTGCAAAATTGGGAAACGGTCACAGAAGGAACCGTGAAAACAATATAATACAATAAAAACAGCAGGGCGATCCTATACAAAACAACAGAGGAATGGGCGAGATACCACAAAGCAAGGGGGGCTATGCAGGAGCACGGACCTAAGCAAGTGGCAGCAGCGGGCTAAGGCAGCGTCACACAGGTAGGGCACCTGGGTAGGCTAGGTGGTCGTAGGTGATTGCTTAAATTAATTTTGCCCTAAGTACTGTCAGCATGGACTCTACAGATGGACTTGCAAAGCGATAGCTTAAACTTGTAAGTGAGAGGATTATTCTATTGATTTTCGAAGTTACATACAACTACCAGTTTCTATAGACTCCTCTGCAAAACAATGCCCCCCATTGACCATGCAAGGGAGTTGGGGTTCCTAAGTAATTTGCACATATATAGGGACCATGTCTGGGATTGTTTCATAACAATACTCAAAAATACATCTATGGGATGTCCTCCTAGGCCAAAACATTGGTCCTGCACAGGCACAGTGTAAACAAATGGACACACGTTTGTTAATTATATACACTTGTATGCCATGTTACTACTGATCTTCATGATTCATGTAGATTACCATATGTTGAGTGTTGGTAAAGTGAGATTGTAGTGACTACAACTCCCATGAGGCCTTGTCACTCCCACCCTAAGTAAGATGCTAGACACCTTTTGCCCCTTCTCACGTGTCGGGCATGTTACTACTGATCTTCATTTGTCATGCAGATTACCATTTCTCAAGTGTTGCTATAGTGAGATTGAAATACCTACAACTACCATGAGGCCTTGTCCCTCCAACTCTAACCAAGATGCTAGATTCCTTTTGCCCCTTCTCACTTGTCTGCCATGTTACTAATGATCTTCACTTGTCATGCCGCTTATCATTTCTCAAGTATTGGTAAAGTGACATTGAAGTGACTACAACTACCACGAGGCCCAAATTATATTCAGTGATAGTGATGTGTGCATTATTTTTTGTTCCATAACAGCACCTCCTCGTCAATATCACACCTATTAATGTCTGTCACACACTTCTTTTGCCCTTTATCACTTGTTTTGCATGTTACTACTGATATTCATGGTTCATGCTGTTTACCATATGTCGAGTGTTGGTAAAATGACATTGAAGTACCTACAACTACGATGAGGCCACGTCACTCAAACTCTAACCAAAATGCTGGACTCCTTTTGCCCCTTCTTCTCTCTTCTCTCTTGTCTGCCTTGTTACCACTGATCTTCACACATAATGCTGCTTACCATTTCTCAAGTGTTGGTCAGACATAATATTTTTTCATTTTTAAAATAAATAAAAATATTACTGTAATCAAATAAATCTATATATTTCAAATCAAACATTAACTTATTCAAAAATTGTTTATTATTTAAAATATGCATTATATTATACATAAAATGTATTGATATATAACACTATACAAATAAATATATACATACATTAAATAAAATCATAAAATATTTTAACATATATAAAAATTCATATTTACAATTTTAAATAATTAAACCATATATTCAGTAAGAAAAACAGAAACAAATATATTCCCAGTTCCCAATTATTATAACAAATAAATACATAATAAATGTTTTGTTAATAAAATTGTTGTTTATTTGTAAATTATAATACGTATAAAATATAAACATTTTTTTTTTGTTTGAATATCTTTTATTGCAGGTTTTATATGAGATTACAGTACAAAACAGCATTTCTTCACAGGATAAATTTGTATTTTCCCGTTCCCTTCCTTTGTACATGATAAAGAAAAGTAGATGGTAAAAAAAAAACGGGAATCATTGATGCACAAATACATATACTCAATAACAGTTCGCTAGGATAACAGTGTCTTCCATACAATGCCTGCAAATCAAAAGTTCGGTGTTAGGGCACCTTTTCCAGAGACTGGAAAGTCCAGGGATGAGTGAGGTCTATTGGAAACCAAAGAGGTTTACATCCAACAAACCGATGAAGGTACCCACCAGTTGGTAGGCGCCATCTCATTTGGGAGGAACTGTATGCAATAAAGGGGCAGATCGGAACAGAGTGTTGCAGTATGTCTGGCCATGTGTGTCCCTCGTCAATGTCCCCCTTTTCTAAGGTGCGTCGCCCCTCCCGTTCCCAGAAGGAGCGCACCCATCTTTAGGGATTACAATGTCAGCATGTTCAAGTCTGCGCCCGCAATCGCTGGGGTAGTCCCAGAAGGATTTGCACGTCTTACAATATTCAATACCTTATGTGTGGTGAATCGAACGTAGAACATTAACTTGTGAAATAGGAACTGAGAACACAAGGAAAAGAAACAAATCAAATAATAAATAAAATAGACTAGAGTGAGCACGTGTGGTTTTCTTTCTTCGATATGAGTCGTTGGGAGTGAGGTGTAATGACGTTGGGGGGCAGCTGGGGAGGAGGAAAAGTTCTGCAAATCTCTGGTCTCGGTGAGGGCTGAGGAGGGAGGCGTGCGGGCAGGGGGAGGAAAGGAGGAGGGGGGTGAGGGGCGGGGATAGTCGGGGGGGCCTGCATAGGGGGTCAGAGGGGCTAGACATGGTCTCTGCTCTGGTTCCACAAAGGTCTGACCCCGTCAGGTTGCGGCAGGTGTGCTCTCCAGGTATACTGCAACAGCGCACTTCCTCTCGCTAAGGTCAGTCTCCGAAGTAGTCTTTGCTGTTGTGTGCGTTGTTGTCTATGCGGTCTTTGAAGGGGGCTCTTTTGGCTGATCTGATGAGGCCAGAGGGGTCTGTTGGGGTCAGTGTGGATCTGGAAGTGCAGGTGTTCGGCGGTGCTGAGGGTGTCGTCGGTGCTGATTGAGACTCTGAGGGTGTTCCTGTGGACGATGGCGATTCCTCCATCTACTCCGATGGTGCTGTCCCTGAGATCTTGTAGCCTTCTGGGATGGCTATGCCGATGTCGGGTGCCGAGGCGGATTTCAGCCAGGTCTCCATCAGGAAGGCGTCGTCTGGGGAGGTTGAGTCGAGTAGGTCCCAGAGCTCAACGGTGTGTTTGCGGGCGGAGCGGGTGTTGAGAAGGATGCAGCTCAGGTAGTTGGGTTCTTTCCTGGTCCTGTGGGTTGGTGGCTTGGATACTGGTGAAGCTGCAGTTGCGGCAGGAGAAGGGTCCTTGCGTGCTCTTCGGGGTGGCCAGGAAGCAGGTGTGTGATCGTCTGGAGTTGAGGGCCTGGAGGGTGCTGGAGTCGCAGCAAAGACGGGCGTTGTGGCGTTCACGGGGGCCAGGGGTTCTGGCGCTGGGCATGTTCCAGGCGCGGACGGGCACAGATGGGCTTGCCTTAGGCATGCCCGCTGCTCACGTCCGCTGTGCAGCCGCACAGCGACCGCCATAAGAGTGGAGGTGGGAGGGAGGAGCAGCTGGGAGGCGGGAGCGGGGCGGCAAATGGGAGAACAGGGGGGCGGGGCCGCAGGAGACGCAGCAGAGGGAAAAATGAAGGGGGGAGTGGGCGGGGGTACAGAAGGCAAGAAGGGTGCAAAATTGGGAAACGGTCACAGAAGGAACCGTGAAAACAATATAATACAATAAAAACAGCAGGGCGATCCTATACAAAACAACAGAGGAATGGGCGAGATACCACAAAGCAAGGGGGGCTATGCAGGAGCACGGACCTAAGCAAGTGGCAGCAGCGGGCTAAGGCAGCGTCACACAGGTAGGGCACCTGGGTAGGCTAGGTGGTCGTAGGTGATTGCTTAAATTAATTTTGCCCTAAGTACTGTCAGCATGGACTCTACAGATGGACTTGCAAAGCGATAGCTTAAACTTGTAAGTGAGAGGATTATTCTATTGATTTTCGAAGTTACATACAACTACCAGTTTCTATAGACTCCTCTGCAAAACAATGCCCCCCATTGACCATGCAAGGGAGTTGGGGTTCCTAAGTAATTTGCACATATATAGGGACCATGTCTGGGATTGTTTCATAACAATACTCAAAAATACATCTATGGGATGTCCTCCTAGGCCAAAACATTGGTCCTGCACAGGCACAGTGTAAACAAATGGACACACGTTTGTTAATTATATACACTTGTATGCCATGTTACTACTGATCTTCATGATTCATGTAGATTACCATATGTTGAGTGTTGGTAAAGTGAGATTGTAGTGACTACAACTCCCATGAGGCCTTGTCACTCCCACCCTAAGTAAGATGCTAGACACCTTTTGCCCCTTCTCACGTGTCGGGCATGTTACTACTGATCTTCATTTGTCATGCAGATTACCATTTCTCAAGTGTTGCTATAGTGAGATTGAAATACCTACAACTACCATGAGGCCTTGTCCCTCCAACTCTAACCAAGATGCTAGATTCCTTTTGCCCCTTCTCACTTGTCTGCCATGTTACTAATGATCTTCACTTGTCATGCCGCTTATCATTTCTCAAGTATTGGTAAAGTGACATTGAAGTGACTACAACTACCACGAGGCCCAAATTATATTCAGTGATAGTGATGTGTGCATTATTTTTTGTTCCATAACAGCACCTCCTCGTCAATATCACACCTATTAATGTCTGTCACACACTTCTTTTGCCCTTTATCACTTGTTTTGCATGTTACTACTGATATTCATGGTTCATGCTGTTTACCATATGTCGAGTGTTGGTAAAATGACATTGAAGTACCTACAACTACGATGAGGCCACGTCACTCAAACTCTAACCAAAATGCTGGACTCCTTTTGCCCCTTCTTCTCTCTTCTCTCTTGTCTGCCTTGTTACCACTGATCTTCACACATAATGCTGCTTACCATTTCTCAAGTGTTGGTCAGACATAATATTTTTTCATTTTTAAAATAAATAAAAATATTACTGTAATCAAATAAATCTATATATTTCAAATCAAACATTAACTTATTCAAAAATTGTTTATTATTTAAAATATGCATTATATTATACATAAAATGTATTGATATATAACACTATACAAATAAATATATACATACATTAAATAAAATCATAAAATATTTTAACATATATAAAAATTCATATTTACAATTTTAAATAATTAAACCATATATTCAGTAAGAAAAACAGAAACAAATATATTCCCAGTTCCCAATTATTATAACAAATAAATACATAATAAATGTTTTGTTAATAAAATTGTTGTTTATTTGTAAATTATAATACGTATAAAATATAAACATTTTTTTTTTGTTTGAATATCTTTTATTGCAGGTTTTATATGAGATTACAGTACAAAACAGCATTTCTTCACAGGATAAATTTGTATTTTCCCGTTCCCTTCCTTTGTACATGATAAAGAAAAGTAGATGGTAAAAAAAAAACGGGAATCATTGATGCACAAATACATATACTCAATAACAGTTCGCTAGGATAACAGTGTCTTCCATACAATGCCTGCAAATCAAAAGTTCGGTGTTAGGGCACCTTTTCCAGAGACTGGAAAGTCCAGGGATGAGTGAGGTCTATTGGAAACCAAAGAGGTTTACATCCAACAAACCGATGAAGGTACCCACCAGTTGGTAGGCGCCATCTCATTTGGGAGGAACTGTATGCAATAAAGGGGCAGATCGGAACAGAGTGTTGCAGTATGTCTGGCCATGTGTGTCCCTCGTCAATGTCCCCCTTTTCTAAGGTGCGTCGCCCCTCCCGTTCCCAGAAGGAGCGCACCCATCTTTAGGGATTACAATGTCAGCATGTTCAAGTCTGCGCCCGCAATCGCTGGGGTAGTCCCAGAAGGATTTGCACGTCTTACAATATTCAATACCTTATGTGTGGTGAATCGAACGTAGAACATTAACTTGTGAAATAGGAACTGAGAACACAAGGAAAAGAAACAAATCAAATAATAAATAAAATAGACTAGAGTGAGCACGTGTGGTTTTCTTTCTTCGATATGAGTCGTTGGGAGTGAGGTGTAATGACGTTGGGGGGCAGCTGGGGAGGAGGAAAAGTTCTGCAAATCTCTGGTCTCGGTGAGGGCAGAGGAGGGAGGCGTGCGGGCAGGGGGAGGAAAGGAGGAGGGGGGTGAGGGGCGGGGATAGTCGGGGGGGCCTGCATAGGGGGTCAGAGGGGCTAGACATGGTCTCTGCTCTGGTTCCACAAAGGTCTGACCCCGTCAGGTTGCGGCAGGTGTGCTCTCCAGGTATACTGCAACAGCGCACTTCCTCTCGCTAAGGTCAGTCTCCGAAGTAGGCGCCAGCGTCAAGGCAGTAAGCAAAGGGGGAATGCGTCTAAGTAATACCTCCTTGTAGGCACGCCTGGTGAAAAGCGGTCAGAATGTCATCCCAGGCCTGGGCTTTGGGGTACGCCCGAAGCCCCGCCGTTTCTTCCCTGTGTAAAGCTACACTCTCCGCTCTCGCCTAATTATCAAAGGAGTGATGCCAGTGTATTGCCTGAGGGGGCTCGCTGTTCTTCCAGCGCTTAGTAATAAGCCTTTTCGCTGTAATTAAGCCAAGATCCCGAAATCTGGCCGGAACTTTCGTCCGTTTGTAGAGGCCCAATAGACACGTCTCCCATGTGTGTGGTAAACCACCCCCGTCCCTGCCGCCAGGTAGGTCGATACCGCTTTCCAATAGTCTTGTGAGTGAGAGCAAGATCAGAGCAGATGTAGTAAATCGGCATCTACCAGACTGCACCTAGGGCATGCCGTCGTGGTCAGTCCAAAATATCGGTTTATCTTGTCTGGGGATAAATACGCGCGGTGTATAATATAGTGCTGTATGATTTTGAAAGGGGAATTGCGTGGGATGTGGAGTGCTCCGGCCAATACCACCGCCCACTCCTTGTCAGACCATGCCCGTCCCCTATCCTCCATCCACTTGTCTCGTAAGCGTTGGGAGGAAAACTGCGTATGCATGTGCAAGGCTTGCGCAAGCCAGTGTACCACGTGAGATCCGTTCCCCATAACATGTAAATACTGAATTTGTAGATGGGTCGGCAATTCCACTGTGAGGTCGCCCCAGGCCCGTTTTAGTGTGTGTATGAGTGCTGCATGCGTCAGGAACTGTCCCACCGGCAGCCCCGTGTCCATAGCTAGCGCATCTAATGGGATTAAGGCACCCTCCGCAAACAGGTCCCCCAGTGTATCCAGCTCAGCTCGTGTCCAGCTGCTCAATGCCGCTTCCGCAAGCACACCGTCCTCCCATGGAGTCCCCAGTAATGGTAGGTTCGAAGCATACGGTTTTGTGGAGCTCGTAAGCTTCAAACTCCTAATATAACACTTCCACGCCACTGCTAGGTGTAGTTGCTCTGGGCAGCGGGTTTTAGCCAATGGGTGAAAAAGAGCATGTACTTGAGAGCTGTTGTCATGATCGTGGTGTCCGTGGCTGTGTCCACCAGATTTTTCCTACTTAACTAGTAGGTCACCCACTGCAGCTGCGCAGCTAAATAATAAAGCTCCTGGTTAGGGACTGCCAGTCCCCCAGCCTCTGTAGGCGCATAGGGTGTCTTCAGCGCAACCCTGGGCCTTCCCACGTTCCATATCAATTTTCTAACCAATGTCTCCAATTCGCGGAATATTCGGGTAGGGACGTAGACGGGAAGATTAGCGTAGAAATATTGCAGTTTGGGCAACATTATCATTTTTGTTAGAGTGATTCGGCTCAGAACATTGAGCGGAAGTGAGTTCCAGAAGGTTACCTGCGCCCTAAGGGAGGAGATTGCCTTTACTAGATTGCCTTCTAAGACGTCAGTGGGGTTTCGGTACATGTATATCCCCAGATATAGAAGGTTCCAGAAGGTTACCTGCGCCCTAAGGGAGGAGATTGCCTTTACTAGATTGCCTTCTAAGACGTCAGTGGGGTTTCGGTACATGTATATCCCCAGATAGCGAAAAGTTGTCGTATACCAGACAAGCCGTTCCTCTAGGACCGTAATAGCGCACTCCGGCGTGGCAGCGTCAAAGGAGTACACCCCAGACTTTGCCCAATATACCTTGAGTCCTGACATCTCTCCAAATGTATGGAATATGCCCGGGAGCGTCGGGGGAAAGCAAGTCAGGTCTCTGATGTAAAGTAATAAATCGTGAGCGTATAGCGACACCGCATGAGTTCCGTCGGCTAAAGGAATGCCCCAGTCGGGCCCCGGAGGCTCGGAGCTGGGCCGCCAAAGGTTCCATCATGAGAGCAAAGATTAGAGGGGAGAGGGGGCACCCCTGCCTGGTTCCCCTGCATACCCTAATAGGGTCCGAGAGTAGCCCACCCGTGCGAACCCGGACTGTGGGCCTCTGGTACAGGATTCCACCATCTGGAGGAAGTCGTCGCTCAAATCGTACTTCCGCAGTACCGATACCAGGTAGGGCCATTCCACAGAGTCGAATGCCTTCTCGAGGTCGAGTATCAGGCATCCCGAGCTAGGCCATCGAGGCGCGGCCAGGCTCTGCACCCTGAACAGCCGTCTAATGTTATACGACGTGCTGTGAGTCGGCACGAAACCGTTTCGGTCAGCATGAACAAGGTGGGCACCAACGGCGGCAATCGCTGGGCCAACGCAGATGCCAAAATCTTGTAATCAGTGTTAAGGAGAGCCAATGGCCTATACGAGCCCATACTGGTCTTGTCTCTGCCTGGATTCAGGAGTGATACTAAGGTCACCTCGTTTAGGGTAGGCGGGAGAGCAGAATCAGTAATTGCCGCCCCAAATATACGCAGTAGTACAGGTATTAGCATATTAGAGTAGGCTTTATAGAACTCCACAGGTAGCCCGTCAGGCCCCGGGGATTTACCGTTAGAAAGGGAAAAGATGACTGTGCGGAGTTCTTCCGACGTGAGCGGCGCTCCTAGTTTATCGCGCTGCGTGTCGTTTATCTCTTGCAGAGGTAGGGCCGATAAATATGCAGTTATGTCAGCCATGGGAACCCGCAAGCGAGAACGGTAAAGGCCCTCGTAATGTGTTGTGAAGGCTTCATGAATTGCCCTTTGTGTGTATACAGTAGTGCCTTGAACAGTGCAGATGGATGTCACTGGGGCGGTCTGATCAACCACGATAGTAATTTACCTGGCTTGTCCCCAAAGTGATGGGTACGTGCCAAATGGGCAGCATAGTTTAGGTTCTTCAGCCTATCGAGTAATTGTGCGTGTTGTTCCCTAGCTGCTAATAATGCCTCATCATCTCCCTCTATTGCCTCACGCTCCCCTTCCAGCATTTCAGATTCAACTTGCGTCAGTTCTCCCTCTATTTGTTTCCGCATGCCCACTTGTGTACCCAAACAGTGACCTCTCCTTACCACTTTAAATGTGTCCCACTCTAACTGTGGAGTAGAGGCAGTATGGTTGTTTTCCTCAAAGTATTGCAGAAGGCGTGTAAACAGTGCATTCCTAAATGGGGCATCCAGCAGCATGTCAGGCTGGAGTCTCCATGTGGGTACAGGTGGGTGCGGCCTCTCCCAAGCTAAGTCTAAGATGTGGGGGTTATGGTCGGAATGGGTACGGCCTAAGTAGTGAGTATCCGTAACATGAGGGAGCAGGTCGCTTGTCAGCATGTATCTGTCTAACCTGACGTGTAACGTATGGGCGCCTGAATAATAAGAGTATACCCTTGTATGTGGGTTACGGCTGCACCAGGCGTCGTGTAAATCCCATTGTGCTGCCCAGTCCGTGAGTGCCTTCTTAGCCCCGTGTGCAGGCGCACTGGCCAGGGGGGGGGAATGACCGGTCCATGTCAGTGTCCCAAACACAGTTGTAGTCACCCCCCAGCAGCAATGGGATACCATGCCAGGGCGCCAGCACAGTCGACAGTCGTTGTGAAAAAATGGCCCTGTTCGGTATTGGGGGCGTAAAGGGATGCAAGGACTACTAACTGCCCATCTAGTTACCATGTAGTATTACATATCTGCCCTCCGCGTCTATCATACATTGGGTGAGTGCAAAGGGGACCCCTGGGCGTATCCAGACTAGCGCCCCCCGGGCATAGGCTGAAAACCCAGTAGCATATAGTTGCCCTCTCCATCTGCGATGTAATGTGTGCGTCTCCGGACCAGTCAAGTGGGTCTCCTGCAATAATGCTATATGCACACCATGCCGTCTGAGATATGAATATATTTGGTAACGGCGAGATGGAGTGTGCATTTCTTTAATCACAGCCATGGTAAAGTTGGCCTGTTGCCACTCCTCCTGCCAACCCCCTACCAGTAGCCAGCATGCCCTCTTGGCGAATTAAACATCCACACTCATCATCAAAAGACCTTCGCACACATATGCCATATTTAAGGAGAATGTAGGGGAGAAAAAATAGGTTAAACAACACTAAAAGTAAAACAAGCAAGAATACAATGCCAAAAGGACAACAGCAGAACATGTTATCGCCCAAACGCTCTAACGAGCTGAAGAAACCGTAAGTCCAGGGGGGGTCGCCGAGCGCTTGGCTCGGCTGTTACAGGTGTATTGTCTGATCGGGTGGAGGGTGTCTCCCCCACACAGGCATACAATATCGTTCGGCCTTGCTTCAGCAAGTGTTCTCCCAGTGTGGAGTCCCAGGTCCCCCACGCCCTGCGGGTCGCAGCGTGACAGTTCCCTTGGGAAATTTCCAGCGCGTCACTCACCTCCGGGGGGTCGGGCCACCCCGGTGATGCCGCACCATTACCAGCTGGCAAAGCTGGTATGCGTGTACTGACTTGACTCGTCTCGTAGAAGTTGTAGCGCCATGCCGGCTATATCTAATCACCTCTCATGATTAAGTATGGGCGAAATTTGCAAATTCGTGGTACGCGAATTCGCGCGAAAGCGAATTCGCGGTCCGCGAAATCCGCAAATTTGTGAATTTCTCTTTTTTTGCGTGTTTGCGGGGCTTTGTGCGTGTCCGCGAGGCTTTTTGCGTGTTCGCTGGGCTTTTTGCATGCTCGCGTTGTGCAATTGCGTGGTGGCGTCCGTTTTTGCGTGCTCGCGGACAAAAAGTCTTGCGACCAAGCAAAAAAATCCGCAAGCTTGTGAATTGTGAATTTTTTGTCATGTACTTAATATTTTTTGTTAAAATAATGAAAATGAAAACATGTACATAACTATTAACATTAAACAATTTAAAACTTCATTCATTCAAAATAATTTTAAACTGAAATATAAAAAATGTTATTAAAATTTACATTAAAACACAAATATACATTTATATTTAAATTATTTTAAAACAATTAAATATGCAAGAATATCTTTTTAATTATTTACTTACATTAGTAAATAAAAACTATGATTTACAAACTTAAAACTTTTAAATGTACATAGTTATAAAAATTTAACATGATATCAAATTACATTTTTCAAATGTAAAAATTCTCCCTACTGTTATCCCCTAAAAACCCAACATACCACTCCTATAACATAATAACATAAATATTAATTTCTGCACATTATACAAATAAAAACAATGAAATAAATGTAATTACAAAATACCCTAACTAACGAATTACCAAACAACTAAAATAAAACACACTACAGTAAAATACATATAAAATACATATAAAATAACTCTTAAAAAATATATTATAATCAAAGATATTTTCACTAACTATATTTTTACAACAATATTAAAAACAACACTTAAAATGATATTCTTGCCTTCAATATTCTTTTTGACAATATTTTTGACATCCCTATATTCTTGACTAAAATTTTTTATATCACACTAGTTTTATTCAATATTTTGTCCAAACACAGGACATTGAGTTTTATAAAAATCATAAAAACATATTCCTAGTGTGTATTCTTGAGCGAGTGTCTATTCATGGTGATAAGAGGTTCAGAACTCACTAACAGCAAAAAAGTCTGTGAGTCACACAGGACTGATAGTTGCCCTGAATGCACCATCGTATTGTAATGCTCTGGTGGTTTGTTGACTACAGTCCACCAGGTTTCTTGTCTGCTATTGGTAAGTTGTCATTGAGTCTGCACTTTCATCAAAGGGTCTAGAAATCAAAACCTCGGACCATATTCTACAAGTAGCGAAAAATGTATGAAGTCAAATGGCATGATGAGTTTCTCCAAATGATGATAATGAGTATTGAATGCCGCTTTCACTCATCCTTCTCAAATTTTTTTAGCAGATTGTAGGCTCTATGGATATCTAGTTTGGAAAAGATCTGAGCTTCCTTAATCTAGTCTAATAAGACAAATTTAAGGGGGAGAAGATATCTATTCCTGATGATCATAGCATTCAATTCTGCATAATCTATGTATTTGATGTTTGGTTTGGTTATAAAAAAGGTTGGGGGATGCTGCAGGGGCTGTAGAATGGTGAATTGAGTGCATATTTAGATTGTCTTGCAGAGACCTCGTCCTCTTTTAATAGTTAGTGGATGGAGCCCTCCATGAGGAATAGAGGTGTCCGTGATCAAGTCAATAATAAAGTAATGAGGACAAGTTGGTGGAAGGGTATGTGCTCCTTGGTTACTGATGGCATCCTTAAATGTTTTATACACCTCTGGAGTCTAAATCACCTGAAATACTAAAATGTGTCTATTGCTGTACAGTAAGACAGATTAAGTTGTGAACCTTGGTGTGTGTATGAGTGCTGCATGCGTCAGGAACTGTCCCACCGGCATCCCCGTGTCCATAGCTAGCGCATCTAATGGGATTAGGGCACCCTCCTTATTTTATTATATTTATTTATATATATTATATATATATTATATATATAATATATATATTTATTATTATATTATTATTGTGTATAAGAATTTTAAAGGACTTAGAGCAGAAACTAATAACTGGAATCTACCACTCTGTCCTGGGGTTCTATATGCAGAGGTATGACGATCCTGGAACTACAGAAATCGCTGGAGTGTCAATTATATCAAAGACTATTTCCTCTTCATGACCTGCATGGGTTGATATTATCATAGCCTTGTCTCTTTGCACCTAGCTACTGAAGTCAGAGATGCTCCATCTATACTCTATGAGCCAGATTTAGAAGCCCCTTCCAACACTTTTGCGCTGCCGTTGTGTCACTTTTGTGACACAGTGGCAGCATAAAAAACGTGGCCAATTTTCAACGTGACACATCTAGGGAGATGCGTCACGGTAAAAAGCCCTGCATCACATTATACCAGCGTCAGGTATAATGTATGCAGGGTGGTCGTTCCCACGCAGCAAAGCCTCGTAGAAGTGACGCAATGAAATCTTCTAGGACACCACTGCGTCAAAACCTTACACCTGCTTGTAGCAGGCGTAAGGAGTGACATAGTGTAATGAAAATAGGCCTCAACATGCTTTGCTGGAGTTGCAGCATGCTTGGACACGACTCCAGCAATGCGTGACGTTTGCACCGACAGATGTATCAGAATTTCTGACACATCTGTCAATCCTTGCGCCCTGGTGCGCCGTTTTGTAAATACTGCGCATCCATGGTGGCGCAAGGGTTTCGCAGGCTGGCACAGGAAACTAACGCATCTCTACAGATGCGTCAGTTTCTTGTAAATCTGCCCCTAACTTTCTTCCTGTGTTCCTGTATCCTGGTGGGAAATTCATTCATTTGTTAAAATCTGGTGTTCATAAATCCTGATGCACCATAGTCAATTGAGGCTTCGAGATGTAAGATCTTCTATTGGTAGAAAGAACTACTTCCATATGGAGTTACGCCATCGTATTGACTGATGAGTTGGAAATCTTCTAATGGTGTGCTTTCTCAGTACCTGAGAGGTGAGGACATTTTTTAAATAAAATGTTCAGGGTGACCACAATACAAACACACCCCTTCTACTGCCTCAATCCCTTCTCATGAAAAAGAGTTATTTGTGTTCCTTTTAACTGCATAGACTCAACTTCTAATAGCAAATTGTCAGGCTCCTGTATGTAGATTCTGAATTCAGATCTCCGGGGATGTTTCCATTTTTTCTATTGTGATTTTTTACTTTCGTATCACTTTGAAAGGTCAAATTAGTAAATTCCGGTGTCATTGTCATAGCAGACCGATTCCCTAAGAAAACTAAAGCGCTTCTCAGTACTTCATTTAATCCTAGATAAAAAGCTGCTACCACTGCTCCATATGTCTATAGGACTTCTACAAATAGTTGCTGACAAGGATCCGAATCGCCTTGTTGAAAGGTCAATAATCCTATACCTACTGCTTGCTTATTTTGCCGTCAACCGAACATTGCCTGGACCTGCCAAATTAATTGATAGCAGTTTTTCAGCCACAATTTGGAATGTGTGACATCTCCAGACGAATGCCTCACTCATTACATATGACAATATAAATGCCACCGGAGAGCCATCAGCAGGACAATGTAGGGCTTTAGCTATAAATGTCAACTTACGTAGAACTAAGGGGCTCATTATGATGGTGGGCGGACATCAGTCCTCCCGCCATCATAACGGTGATGGGACCACTCACCAGACGTGCAGCAGTCCCACCAGCCCAATTAGGATGCGCCTTTGACCATTACGGATGGCGCTGCTGGCTGCAGCACCATCCACAATGGTAAAAGAGAATACGCAGCATTTCCCTGCGCCACGTGGCAGGCACCACACGGTGCCTGCCACTTGGTGATTGGAACTGGGGGGTACAATGCACCCCTCCACCCTCCCCTCCACAGAGGGGGCCCGCAATGAGCCCCAAAGCCAATCTCCGCTAGCCTTTTCATGGCAACATCGCCGCCATGGAAAGGCCTCTACAACACCCAAATCCTAATATGGCGGACGGTGCCTGCTAGGCACCGCCACCATATTAGTGGCCCAGATCCGCCCGGCAGGCAATCGTAACAATTGCCACCGGTGGAAAAGTGGCAGACGGACTTTGCGTCCGCCGCGATACCCACTGCCATACTAGTATGGCAGTGGGTAGTTCTCCTTATGATGGCGGAGCGATCGCCACCACCGGTCCGACAGTGGCGATCGTTCCACCATCATAATGAGCCCCTAAGATCTTCTGAAATAGTTGTGGTTCTCTTGAAAACTTAGCAGGTGGAGCGCGAAGACTTGAAATCCACTTATAATTCCTGCATCAAACTACAGTGGTTTGGAGGTGCTTTGTCCAACAGTTACACCTTCTGAAGTAGACGCAGCCTCATTTGAATAAATGAGGCAGACTCAGAATTGGGTACCGTTAATTGACTAAGACTCGTAACAAAAATGCTCCATTTTGTTTCGAATTTTTTATATTGCTTTCGGTATTACTTGCAATAAATTGCCTACAGTATCTATACTGAGGTGGATATGTGACCTGGAAAACTGTCAGGATAAGAGAATAACGTTTAGCCCTACAAAGGATACAACTGACAGCCCCCCTTTCCCAACTGAAAGGCAACACTTCAATTAGGAACCTAGGAAAAAGAGGTAGGGGATAAGACACCAGAGACACTGATTCAGAATGACACCAACAATATCGAGCATTGTCTCAGAATCACCGCTCGGTAATCTTGACAAAACACACATAGAAGCAATCTATTAGACCCTGCTAAAGACGTTGGAAAAGTCATATAGCCTAATAATGGAATGTGGCTCACTTCTTACTTGGTGGAGGAATACTGTGAAAAGCTGTAGTCCAACCAAGCAATAGACTCAGAGTTATACATGCTGCAGAAACTAGCGACGTACAACCTAGAATGAAAGAGGTTGCACAATGCCAGCAGTTCTTGGAGAGCCTAAGGGATGCAGGTAATATCAAATACAGATTTAACCGAGCAGGGAGGAGAAAGATGTAGAAAATATATGAGTAAGGGCACATTGGCACAGGGAACAGAGAACTGAGAGGGGGAAAAAATGACAAAGTGTGGGGACACAATTACGAATGAAGAACTGAACGTAAGGGGAGAGAACCAAAACAATTGGTGGATGTTGTCAGGATGGATGTATGACGTTACAACGCAGGCTATTACAACGCCTGCCTTTACAACGCGGTTTTTACATCGCATACCATTACAACGCATAGCGCTTTTGGGTGTTGGATAGTGAATAGTTTAATTTACTATTCCAACTCCAGTCCCCGTGGACACTAGGGAAGGTTATTGGATAGTAAATTAACCTATTCCCTATCCTAGAGCGCCCCCCAGCGCAATGCGTTGTAATAGTTTGCGTTGTAATGACCGCGTTGTTATGGTAGTGCGTTGTAAAAGTTTCGTTGTAAGTGATGTTTACCTGTCAGGATTCTTACCAAAGTCTATGTGGGCCTTATATTGCCGCTCTACCACTCTGGCCCTGGAGGTCCTGCCTCTAACCTGGAAGTGAAGCTTGTGAGTCCTCATAATAGTTTCCTTTGCCCTCCATATCTTCCAAAGCTGCCATCTCCTGGTCTGAAATGAAAGACTGAAACTGGACCAGTTGGGGCCCGATTCACAGAACTAACTTAAGACAAATTCCTAAACTTACTACTTTTGGTATTCACAGAAGTTAGGATTTTGTCTTAAGACAGACTTAAGACAGACTTAAGACGGACTTAAGACACAATCCTAACTTAAGACTGTCTTAAGTCTGTCTTAAGTCTGTCTTAAGACAAAATCCTAACTTCTGTGAATACCAAAAGTAGTACGTATAGGATTTTGTCTTAAGTTAGTTCTGTGAATCGGGGCCTTAGTGTTTGTACCTGCACTTCCTGACCTTCCTTCCTAATCCTGACAGGACCTGCTTCTGTGACTGGTTGTTACTGGTCCTTTATAATTTATATAAAGATGCAATTATGTGCACCTCCCAAGGGATCATTTAGAAATGACTGCAAGCCTGTGCACACGTCAAATTCAAATGTAGAGTGAGAACTCCTTATCTTACAAATCTAGGCTGGAACATTCAATGTACAAAAGAATTAAAATAAAGACACGATGATCAATCTTGAGTGCTATGCTCTTTACTCTCGAACGGTATCCCAGCCAACACGTGTTTCGCATGGGGAAGTACCCCAAGACTTCATCAGGGCTATAAGGCACTGCCAAATTGAATCTTGATTCTCTCTACCGGTTGTACTTCCGTCCCGGCTGGTTGAAGGAAATAGGGAAAAGCCAAACGTTTGGGGGGTCCAGAATTCCAACCGATAGGTGGAGCCAGGGTGAGGACCCAGACGCTGCGGTCGTCATTTCCAGACAGCTCACTCGCTACACAAGACAAGCCCATTTTTTGGCTTCACCGCTTAGTCCTCACTCTGAACCAATTGTGACACAATTACCTTCTCCTCTTCACGACAGCCAGTACGGAAGTATAACCGGTACTCAGGGAAGCCCTTATTTTCTTCAACCAGCATGAATTTGACATGTGCACAGGCTTGCAGTAATTTTGTGTGACCTATGGTCTAAAATGTAGGGGGTTCAGGGTGGTTTCTCCTCTTGTCAGCACCGTCTCACACATATTTAAACCCAAGACCACCCACACTCGTTGTAGGCGCCATCTCCGAACCACATACATTCAAAACCCTGTCCTTTGTCCTATCAGTATAACTCAGTACAAGTGCTTGAATTATCTGAACATTGGTAATACATTCAAATTGGAAGCTTTTGCCTGGGGCCCTAAATGACAATGACCTTCCAAACACCCTAGGTTCCAAGATTTAGAGATAATACATAATCCAAGGGGCAGGATCTCATACCTCCGTGTTACCTGCCTAAAATGTACTTTTCATTCACATTTTCTTTATGCAAGACTACAGTATAGCTATTGGGGCAGCAGTTGCAGTGGTTCCATTTATTTATTTATTTATTTTTGGCATTTGTACAGCGCTCTGTTACCCGTAGGTGTCCTGGCGTTCCAGAGTCCAGTGATGTGAGAAGCCCACTATGGATGCGATGAGCATGTTCCTGTGTTAAGCCCCATGGCGCTCTGGCTACTCCACTTAAGAAAAGTAGACTAGATACCAAAATAGGGGACAGTGCCCTAAACTTTGCAATGAACATGCCTTTAGTCATAATAGGCTCTCAAAACAATTACATCGGTGTTCAGGTAAAATACTTTCCTCAGATCTGATAGTTCTCTGTAATGATCAGACCAATATTGGAAACAAAAATCTAAATTTTCATGTAAAAGAAGGTAATTAAAGTAATTTATTGTCTGCCTCTGGCCCCAAAAATCTTAAACTGCTTTGTGTGAGTAGATAAAACGAGTCATAAATCAGTCAGCAAGGAGTCTATTGTTTCATATCCCTTGGCAGTCCAGCCACCGCCGCACCGACTGTTTGACCACCCCATTATGAGTTGGGCGGCCGTTCCCTGGTGGTGTTGCGGTGGTCAGAGGCTGCAATATGCTTGGCAGGACTGCAGCGAACACTTAGGAAGCCTTGGTTCCAGCAAATACTCCAGTACCCAGAGCATTAGTGCAGGGAGCTCCTTGAGGGTCTAATGTCTCAAAACTCACTGGAGAAATAGGGCTGGCCTCTTGGAACCATGGTGACCTTCTCCTAGCAAGATGCTCCCTTGGTGGGCCTGATGGCCAGTAAAACAAAGTACGGGACAAGTGCCGTCGGTGCGTAGGGATGCAGGGGGATGGTTCCTCCACCCCAAGGAAGCTGGTAAGTGGTGTTGAAGTGCTGGACAGACCTCCAAGGGTTTGGAAAGGATATTCAGCTTCTGGGTGAGTTGGTCCAGCAATTGTCAAGGTTACCAGCAGCCAGGAAGTGTTTGGCACAATTGAGGAGCAGGTCCCCTGTTCTTGCAGCGTGAGCTCTTCTTTGCCCTTCTTCATTTACCAGGTAGAAAAATCAGGCATGTAAATCAGGGCTGTAGCCAATGGGCTACCTACCCTTGGGGTGTCTAGACCCCCTGTATGACCACTTCCTGTGTGGAGTGGGTATAATCTTGACCCATTGTTCCTAGTTTTGCCAAAATGAAGATGATGAAAGCCTTCTTCAACTGTCCACTTCAGGTGGCCCACCTTAGGGGTGTGCCTAGCCTGTAAGTGTGAGACGTCTTTTGACTATCTAAGTTCTTAACTACTCTAGTGCCAAATGGGTCTATGGGCAGGAGGGTGGCATTCTCCAGCCCAGGTCTGGGGGAAAGCTATGGTCACATTTTAGAGGCTTTGAAGTCTCTGGTCTTGAGATACTAATCGGTTAGTCATCCTGGTGGAGCAGGTGTTATCACCTCCTACAGGACAGACATAGTTCCTGGCCTCAGACAACATGGGCTCTCACCTGCAGGGGGTCAGAAACGTGGCTGTGATAGCAGGCTGGCTGATACCAGTTAGCCTGCACACTATGTGATTAGTAGGGTTTCAGAGGGAACCTCTAAGATACCTTTTGGGTGCAAGTCAGAAAACATCCAGTGCTGGTATCAGTACAGATTTATTAAGATGAAGTGTTTGAGACCAAACTCCATTATTTTCAGTGACGCTATTATGCAGCTGGGTAACTCGTAATGACCAGTGCCAGTACATACCTTAAGATGGCTTCCTGGACACTTGCAATGCTTGGGAATGGAACTAGACATTACAGGGGGCCATCTATTATAATGCAGCCTGCCTTAGGGCTTTAAGGTCTGCTGTAGGAGTGACTTACAGATAATACATGCAGTGTAAAGGAACATGGCACACAGTGAATGTGCTATGTCTTATTTTCAGTAAGGTTTTCACCATTTCACGCCTCATATAACGGCATTCTGCATGCAGTTTGTGTAACGGGTTGCTTAGGGTGGCAACATACATGCTGCAGTCCTTAGGGTCCCTCTTTAGTACCCGTGCCCTGGGTACCAGGTGTACTATTAACTCGGGACTTACATAGGTGATATGGTCCTTGCCAATTGGGTTACAATTGAACATTTGTCTAGTTTTTAGGGCGAAAGCACTGGCACTGGGGCCTGGTTAACAGGGACCTAGTGCACTACCAATAAACAACATCCATTCCAGTGAGCAAAAAGTGTGGGCGACCATATAAAAAAGTGGTACTTCCCTACATGAAGTACAAAAAGGGTCATAGTAGGACGGACCCCAGTGCCCTTGTGGCCGATTTTCCAAGAAATTGTTGTGACGTTTGGTACGGGTGGAAGTAGCCATGCCTGTATTTGGTCTGCATGGGCTATGCCTAAAAAAGTGATTGATTTCCATGCCTATATAAGGGCAATGTGAATTGTACCTATATAATGGCATGAATCTGGACAATTCACTCGGAGCTCTAAATGCCACACAACACCCACTCCACTTTATTATGTACAACATTACTAATTTCTAAACACATAAAAAGATATCTAAACATGATGTGTTAAAATCCACCCCAAAAAATACATAAAAAATGCATTCGAATTGGTTGTCCACGAAAAGCATTTGTGCTGTACGCATTTAAAGCAATGTTTCATTCAAAGCATATAGTTTGACATTTTAAAATGCTATCCGAATAAATCACGAAAATACATTTATGAAATGGCTCTTATTTGAAGAAGAAAAAGGTCGAGACCATTCCATGGCAGATTATATAACTGTTTGAATGTGGACAAGGTCAAATATTGTCTCTTGGAAGCTTTTCAAATAATTCTAGTTTTCTATGAATAGTTCTACTATGAGCAGATTACTTTGTGCCCAAAAAATAAAAATACAAGTTTGGAAAAACAAAAGCTTGATCACAGAAAAAATAGAGTTCCAAAGTTAAAAATTTGTTTTGAAAAATGAAGGTCAAATTCAGAGTCTCTTAGAACACTGTGTGCCAATTCAAAAGTCAGAGAACTTTTATGGGTTAAACTAACTAAACAATGTATATCAGAAAACCTACTAAAGATGATTAAGCTCTTGCACTCCGAAACCTGGGTTAGAGTTAGGACGGGTAGCGGCTCAACATTGACCAAAATAATTCCAACATCGAGTGGTCTCAAACAGGGATGTGTGTTGGCTCCCTTACTTTTTAATTTATTTTTAGCTGACCTCACCACCGAATTAAATACAATTAATGCCCATCCCCCAAGGTTAGCTCAAACTCAGATATCGAGTCTACTATACGCGGATGATGTCATACTCTTAAGTTATGTTATGTTATGTTATGTTAACTCCAACACGCTGCAACCTCAGAATTTCGGCCTGATTGGCACCAAGCAGCAAAGAGCTCGCATAATCGAGCCTAGACAGTATAACTGCCTGAATAATCAGTTGACGAGTCGGAGCATCAAAGAATTTCAACACCGGCCTAAGCCCACGTAAAGTGCCAAAACAAGTCGCAGCGACTTTTTTAGTATGGCAGGAGAAACTGAGCATCGAGTCCAGCCAACACCCAGATTTTTCACCTCAACGGCCGGACTCGGGGTAGGGCCGAGGTCACCTGGCCACCACCTGTCTGTTTACCCACGATCAATACCTCGGTTTTATTTGCATTGAGCTGCAGGCAATTCGCCGTCATCCATCCAGCCACCGCACTGAGACCCTCACGGAAGTTAGAGGCCTCAAGATCAGAGTTGCCACTAAGTGTCACCGCAAGCTGAGTGTCGTCAGCGTAGGACACCATAGTAAGGTCCCAACGCTTGGAGACAGCAGCCAGCGGCTGCACATAAAGGTTGAAAAGCGTGGGGCTCAGTGCTGAACCCTGCGGAACTCCCTGTTCGATGAGGTGGGATTTAGATTCAAAGGGAGGTGTAGAAACTCGAAAGGTACGATCAGAAAGAAATGATCGAAACCATTCCAGAGCTAAACCCTTAACACCCGCCTCATCAAGCCGCTGCAGAAGTATTGCATGGGAAACAGTGTCAAAGGCGGCACTGAGGTCTAAAAGGACCAAGGCCGCCGTTTGACCCGCATCCAACACAGCGCGCAGATGTTCTACCATGGAAAGGAGAGCTGTCTCAGTGCTGTGTCCAGCACGGAAGCCATTCTGCGAAGGGTCAAGAATGTTAGCAGATTGTAAATGACTGGACAGAATGCCGTTCACATGGGCTTCTGTCAACTTCGCAGTCCACGGAAGGAGGGAGATAGGATGATAATTCTCCAGCTTTAAGGGGTCCAGCGATGGTTTTTTCAGGATTGGAGTGACGTGAGCTTGTTTCCATCTCAAGGGAACTTTACCCGAAGAGAGGGATAGATTTATGAGATGACGAATGGGGGGTAGGCAGAGAGCAGCTGAGTCTTTAAATTGGTCAGGTCTAAGTGGATCCGCAGGAGAGCCAGATTTCACTTTAACTGCCAATTTCTCAAACTCCTCCATCGAAATAGCAGGAAGAGTTGAAAGACTCAAGTTGGTACTAAAGGTGGATAACGACTCCTCACTTATAAGCGTAGTACTAGGGAAGGAGCGGTAGATGTTAGACACTTTTTCCACAAAAAAAGCTGCGAGAGCCTCACAGTGAGATGATGAACAGACCTCGGACACTGAGGCTCTGTTAGCAGTAAGATCTTTTAAAACTTTAAAAATCAGTTTAGTGGGATTAAGGCTAGTGTTGAATTCAAGAGAATAGTAAGCTGCGCGAGCCCTGCAGAAAGCTCGGTGATAGAATTTGACTTTAGCAAGATAAGCAATTTTCAATCCTGCTTCGTAGGTCTTACCCCAGGCTCTCTCTGCTTGTCTGCAAGTGGCTTTCAGAAGACGTAAGGAGTCATTATACCATGGGCTGGATATAAGCCGGCGGCTCTTACTCCATGCCACAGGAATTAGGGCGTCAAGAGCTTTGGTGATCCAGTCACAAAAAAGGGTATAACCAGACTCAACATCGTCAAACGAAGCCAATGGAAAGGACTCCAGGAAGTGGTGAAACTCTGCAAGTTTGAGTTTTTTCCAAGGACGTCTAAAAATAGCTCTGTCAAGTGTTTTATACAGAGGGTCCTGAGTAGCGACCTGAAACTCGATCAAATACTGATCACTCCAGGCTATAGGTCTAGGCATACTAACCTTCACCGCACTCAGATTAGTAAGCAATGGGTCCAGAATATGGCCACATTTATGTGTGGGATGGGAGATCATCTGTGATAGTTGAAGAGCCTCCAGGTCAGCAAGAATACCACTTATCACTGGATTGTTACAAGCATCAAAATGAAGATTAAGATCCCCAATGATGGTAAAGTTAGCTGGGGCGGATGCCAAAGAGCTAACAAATTCGGGAAGTGCTTTCCTAAATGCTAAGTCACTGCCTGGTGGTCGATAAATCACCAAACCAGACAGAGTAAAATGATGGTTTATAGAAATAGCAAAGGAAGCACATTCACAGCCAGCTATATTTATCAATTTCCAAATACAAGGGTAACAGGATTTTACAGCCATGGCAATACTTCCTCCTCTGGAATGACAATTAAGCGTAAAAATCACGTAATTCGAAGGAAGAGCAAGATTAATTATAGCCAAGGCTTCGTCCTGAAGCCAAGTTTCAGTCATGCAAAATATATCAGGAGATTCCTGAGATAGCAGGTCATGAATGTCCTGATGATGTTTAGGCAGGGACCTAACATTAAGGTGCCAGATTTTTAAAAGTGGAGACGCCGGAGTGTGGGGAGCGGGGATGGCCGGTAAAGAGCCCATTACACGGTGGGATGTCATACAAACAGATATAGGAGAGGGAATAGGAAGGCACAACTTACCACAGGGACAAACATAAGGACCACATAAAGGGAGTACGGGAGTGATATGACATTGAGTGACGGTATCTCGTAATCTAAGGATTTGCTCCCTAGAGTATATGAGAGCCATCAGAAGGTTAAAAGTAACTAGAGTACTGCCGTGCCAAACGCCTCCTTAGCGCTGACGGGCGCAGACGGGCAGGACTCTGGCACGACTCAGGCGCAGGGAAGGCGCACCCGCTGCGCGTCACCGCTGCGCTCTGAGCCTTAAGTAGGCGTATCACGCTTCGCAAGAGCGCTAGAACGCTCGAAAATGACCCCCAAGAATGACCCCTTCGCTCCCAAGATGGCGAGCGAAAATGAAGATCCCCGGACCCGGACCCGCTCGAACAGCGGTGATTCACCAGACTATAATGCAGGTAAGTGGGCGCGAGGGAGCACGAGCACGCAGTTAAAAACAGGGAAGATATAAAATAAATTAAAGCAAATAAGAAACGGGAGGTTTTAAAAATACAGACGCAAGCACAACAGCGCTGGTAAATTGCTGGCGAGGTTACCTTGTAAGCTTGTACAAAGGTGGGGATGCAACGACTGATTGATGGCATCTCTAAGTATTCTGGGGCAAACGGTATGCACATAAACGAAGCCAAAACCAAGGTGATGGTAATTACAAAAAAACAAACGAACAACACACGCACACAAATGGATCCTGCAAGGAAAAAAATTGGAGCGAGTAGCTGACTATAAGTACCTGGGAGTAACGTTCAATGATAACGGCAAGTTCAATACTCAAAAACTCGACATTAAAAGGAAAGCAAACACCCTCATTGGTGCATTTAGATCAATTCAGAGAACCATTGGAGACTTGTCCTATCGCCCTTTATTAAAAACAATTGCAGCAAAATTACTGCCAACTCTAACGTATGGCAGTGAGGTGTTCAACGGAAAAGACGCATACATCATTAACACCTCAGTTGCTAAAACGTACAGAATCTTATTTTCTCTTCCTAAGAATGCTTCTCAAGCCCAATTGCGATTGGAATTTGGGCTAAACAACCAATGTTGTGCAAGGAAAGGGAACACAATGAAAGTGTGGAATAGAATAAAAAACGATCATGATAATGAAATGTCTCGTCTACTGTGGCTTGAAATAAAAAATAACCGGTCGCTAACTGCCAGCTCTTACTTAAATCTAGGAATTGAAGAGTTTGGTATAACACCTATCTGGAACACCACTGTTGCGCAGGAAAGTTTAAAAAAAGCGGTAAATAAACTAACTGGTTATCTCTCCTTGATAAAGGACAAATACATTTTTGTTAAACGAAAGCACGCATGGACAATTGTGAATGGTTTAAAAAAAAGAAGATTCAAACTTACCTGGAAACTTCATGGTAAAAAAAAAACAAGCAAGTTTTTATGAATGCTAGGTTTGGCCATTTTCTGGGCTTATGCCACTTGGCACCATGGAAAATATCAGACGAAAACTGCTTATGTAGACTATGTAAGTCAGGTCAAGAAGCTATTTTACACTTATTGTGTCTTTGTCCTGACTTGAAAGTGGAAAGAAAAAGTACACTCAAGAAAATGTTTAATGAACGTGGTGTTAGTACTTGTGGGCAGGCACTAGTGGCAAGCTTAATCCCAGATGACTTGCCAATGAACTCAGCTTTTGTTAAATTTCTATTTATGGTCCAAAAAAAGTTGGAAGCTTGTACTTGATTAATTTATGAGATGTGTGAATATGAACCTATTGAATTAACCAAAAATCCAATTTTAATCCATTGACTTTTATATCAGATTGATGAAAATTATTTGAACATATGGATAGTTTTTAGCATTTTTATAACTGCAAATGTTTTACCTGCTTTTTGTAAGATTTTAAGTAATCAAACAAATAAAAATGTAATAATTAATTCAAAAGTCAGTGTTATTGTTTGGAGAAAACATCAAATCTTCTAAGTCTGAAAAGAATTTGTCTACCATTGTAGGTGAAAGTTGGATTACCTCTTTAAGAAGATTAATTGCATTAAGATGGAAAGCATCGCCTTCAGCGTTGGTCGCGTTAGCAATGTTTAAGTTGGATACCTGTGCTCCGCTCTCCTCTCGTACCTCACTGTCAGCATTTTGCGTCTGTGAGATCTCAATGAATGCCGTCATCAGAATTGGTAGTCGCTGGGGACAACACTGAGCATGGGCCTTTACCGGGTCCAGCAAAGCATCAACATCCATTGGCATGACTGATGGTAGTGTGAGACAGATGTCTAACACGCATTCTTCTCCACATAGCAGGCATCGTAGAACAAGTAAGATGCAATCTTGCCAGATTGGTATGAATGACATAAACCATGTGGTATGTAATTCTCTTAAACAAGTTAATCCCAAAACTTGGACTATGTGCTCACGACACTTCATCGCCAGAAGAGTGTTCTCCACGGTGATCTGGGTATCGCTGGTGATTAGGCTTGCCATATGGGAGCAAAAAGAGCAAAAATAGTATCCCTGCTGCGAGTCCCAAAATGAGAGGCAGTCCGCCAAACACAGAGTGCACGAAGTTTGGAAAAAATCCTAGACGACTTCAAAGGGTGCTAACAGTCCCAAAAAATTGTCTTAAATACATGTACAATATCACTCATATCAGACATGTTTAAGATATGACCTAACATTTCTGAGAAATGTACAGGGCAGTGTGTAGTTAATAGGGTGTGTATCTCTGCAGAAGTCGACTTGCAGATCATAGATTTCTTTGGCCGAGATCAATGGCACAGTTTCTTGTAAAAGAATGGCTTTCATTCTGCTCAAAGTATCAATTTGTATAGAAGAGATGTTCAATGAAGGCCATAATGGCAACTCCCGGTCTGTAGTTTTTGGAAACAATATTTGCATACAGCAAGTGACCCTGGCTGACACAGTTACGAGATGGGCTAAACCTGGCAACATGCCACATTAGCTGTGATCATTCAACATAATGTAACTTCAATTAGAAAGCTGCCTACAAATTGGATCTATCACTGCAGCTGGTGAACCTTGCAGGTGGCAGGATAAGTTGTTTGAGGAACCATTGCAGGCCCGTGTAAGTTTATACCCTGACATAGGAGAGAACCGCTTAGAGCGTTTTCACAGTTATTGCCACTAAGAAACCCTTCTTTCCCCCACTCCAACATCTGTGTGTATAAGGTAATTCCCAGAATGTCTTGATGTATTCTTTACCCAACCTTTCATATATGTCTGCTGGTATACGTTTTAAGCAATACTGAAAGTGGAACATTGTAATAGGCAGAGTGATTGTACCGTGTATTATCCATTCAATAGCTGGTGTTTCAGCGACTGTAAATGGCAATCTTTCCAGTTTTTCAAAGCTCAGCACCGTATAGTCTGCTCCCCTCTGCGCCAATTTGATTTGTTTAACAGTGAGATTAAATTCAGAAAACAATGATGTTGTGTTGATTAAACGCCAAGGCACATAGCCTGAGTGAAGGTTTTGTAACGTTCAGCCTAATAGCATTATAGAACGCAATTGTGACTGACCATGTTGCAACATGACCAAGTCCTGTTCCATTATGTCCATGGCAGAGGATACTATGCTGTCCAAAGAATATATTCTGGATGACAGAGTCGTTAACCCTTGGTCAGCTACAGAGCGAGATTTCTCTAAATTAATACAATCAATTTCTCGTATACGTTCTGCAGTCTCTGCTTGCGTAATCTTCCATGCTTCATTATAAAGAGCATAGATACCGGCGTATATAAAACGTTTATGACGTGACTTCTTCGGTCCTTGTAAGAAGTCCCTCTGGTCAGCACCATCTTTAAGTAAAGATAAGTGTTGTTTCACTTCCTTCAGTGTGGACTTGTGTAGCCACTCAAGGCACAGTTTCCCTACACTGTATGATGTTACTATCCTGGCATGTTGTCTTTGAACATATCTTGGATCTCGCCTAGTGTATGTGAACCCTTGTGTCTTGTTCAGGAATCTATCTTGACAGTTGTTTGTGTCTGTGGGCCAGATTAACCATCTTTTCCAATCAGGATCTGTTCTGTTGTGAAGCAAAATAGTATGTATGTCAACCTCCCCCTCTGAAGTGTTACTGGTATCAGGTGTAGGGGTAGGTATGGACGGGTTGTTGAAATCTTTTATCTTGGCTAACCCAAGACAAGATGTCTGTTGAACAGTGTCATTCAAAAACATTATTTGTTCTGGGATGATGCACACTCTGAATAAAGCTCCTAATCCCTGCACCTGCCAGGCCAGACCGTTTTTGTCTCAATAGTGTTTTTCCAAAAGTCAAAGCCTAATGTAGACAGCTGAGCATAAAAGGCCACAGAATACATTTGCTTTGTATTTGTCAACATACCTTTCATTCCTGTCTTATTAACATTTTTAAAGTAAAATGATTCTGCATTTGAAACATTATACCCTGAAAAGTATGGAAATTTGCCCAAAATGTTTTTGAGCTACCCTTTGGTGGCGTAGGACAATGTTCCCATTGGTTATAAGTAAATACATTTCTAGGATTTGCAGATTTATGCAAGAAATGATGACCATAGTGATTATAACAATACATTTGTTCATAATCTGATGAACCTTCTAAGTATTCATGATCTGTAAATTTTGCAGACATTTCTAAGTCTGGCATCATATTATTACCAGTCCCAATCATCAGAAAAGGTACAAGATGAAACAAAGTCACTCAAGGAAATCTTGAATTGGCGTAGAATCTTCAACAGCTCTGCTGGACCAATAATGTCATATTCAGTTCTGTCACAAGCTATACCACCTGGTAAATGAAAGGCTGTGATGTTCACTTATGAAAAGTCTCTTTGTTCACGATGAGATGATTTATGTTGCTTGAGGAGTAAGTTGATGGTCTTACTTGCTCTGTCCTTTTTAACATATCTTCCATTTATCAGCATTCCCAAAGAAAATACAAGTCAACCAAATTAGAAGAAAAATTACACCCAACACAATCCAAAGTTCAATCCATGGTGAAACCAGATAGGTCTTTTCCAGTTGATGAAAAAGTACTGTTGCTTGTTCTTGGAATGTGTTTTAGTTGGCGTCGTGTCAGGTTCACTGGGATCCTTGGAAAACGTATCAAAGTTAATGAAATAGACAGTGGCAGTTCTGTCAAATGTAGGGATTCCATAGGGATTGGTTGAAATCTCTGGAACCACTTGATCACTTGTTACATTTGTATAGTCAGTTGCTATTTCATTGTTGACAGGCGTTTCTTGACGAACTGTTATTTGGGTCTCAAGAGGTACAAGTTCCATAGCTTTGTTGCATAGTCCTTGTTTTTGCACTGCAAATTCTTCAAACGTGATGAGTCTCTCAGTTTGAACCTCTTGGATAGTAGCCATATTCGGGCGTCTGCTACATCTTTGGAGTCCACTTGGCCTACTACTTATGATCGGCCACATAATGTGGTTTGACCAGGTTGATGGACATGAACCTGTTCTCTTTTTACCAGCAAGGGGCTGCAGTAATACTGTTCTTGATCCGTGGATGGCTAGGACAGGTACTGTCTGTAAGAAGGCCCAAATTCCTTCTTGTCCGCGATCTTTTCTCTCTGACTAGATCCCCAATCTTTGGAATCCAGACAGGTCTTGCTGGGATGGATGGTTTCTCTTCAGTGGTTGCTGGCTTCAGGAGTACGTTACTTTGTCTGGATCTTATTTCATTTAAGTCTAGCAAAACAGCCAAACGATCTTTTATATCAAAGTGTTTTTGTTCCACCACTTAAGTGTGACACACAATCTGCACATTCATTCTAGTTCCAAAAAGGATTTCATATGGAGTGATACCCCCTAGATAACTTCTTTGCAGAATATTATGACTACCTTGGACACTTATTAGATGTTTGACCCACCCGGAACCCGAGCCTAGTACCATAGCTGTTATAGATTGCTTTATGTCCCGGTTTTTTCTCTCCACTACCAAATTTCACTCAGGATGGAATGGACTAGAATACCGCAATGCAACGCCCATGCTGGCCATGGCCATGGACTCTTTGTAAGCTCGAGAGCTAAACGCAGGACCCTGGTCAGAATGTAGCGTGCTAACTGCGTATGTGCCGATAAAGACTCGCAAATCTTTTATAACAGTTCGGGCGTCAGCTGAGCGCTGAGGCCACATCCAAATGAATCTTGAGCACAAATCCTCTGCGACCATGATATATTTATAGTTACCATCCCTTGTAAGGGACCGCAGTGATCCAGGTAAACGCAAGCTAACGGTTTGTCTGAAATCAATAGGGGTGTCTGCGCAGGACGTTTCACTGCAGAGACTTTCATCTTTTGGCTGATTTCACATTCCAAAATATAGTTTCTGGTCTGTTTCCTCATGTGCGGCCACCAGTATCGCTGTTTTAATAATGACTCTGTGGCGGAAACACCTGCGTGTGCAGAGGCAAGCCCTTCATGTGCTGCTAAGATAAGTCCTAATCTATGTTCCATGTTTGGAAATACTCTATCCCCCACTCCAGGGATTCGAGCAAACGGAACATTATTTGCATCAGTTATGTACGAGTATTTAAGTGGAAAGCCTTTTGGAAATGTTGTACCACTTTCTTTGCTTGAAGCATTGACAGCTTGCATTATTTCTCCGTCTATTTTTGTTTTTGAACTAGTGATTGCAGCTACGGAAGCTGTTTGCACTGCTGCCTTCGCGGCTTCATCAGCCAATGAGTTCCCTGCGTGGGGGCTTAAGATAGAACTAACACCCCCACATACCTAATGACACAACATAACATATCTGATACTAAACCCTCTCCACCACCCTCCCTTAGACAACTGTACCTTCAAACATGTTAAATCTCTCCCGTTAGTGGAGACACTAGATACAAATATGAACTGTATCTTCAATATGTGTAAATGTGCAAAATATTCTCAACATTGCCATTTATGGTTACGGGAACGGAAGATATAGTATGTATTGGCGTGTATTGTCATTGACTGTTTTATGAACGTGTTATTCTCCTTGTCGCAGAGGATAACATAAGATACACACGTTTACTGTTTCCAGAATACGCAGAATGTTTTCCACAAGATCCATTATGCATCCACAATGCCAGTTGTAACTACGCCGAATTAGCATTTTGGACAATTGAGATAATGTTGGAGATACTTTTCGGATACGGGGTTCAGTACCTCATAATCATGAAACGACTGTTATTTGTACAAACCTGAACGTAACCTTGATTGTTCTAATCACAACATGTAGATGCATAACGTGGGTGAATGTTACACCGATCCTTGTGTAAGCAATGTTTCATTACTATACGAGACTGTCTTTTATTCCACTATGAGGTCCATTATGCATCCACAATGCCAGTTGTAACTACGCGGATTAGCATGTTGGGGAATTGAGATAATGTTGAATATACATTTCGGATACGGTGTTTAGTACCTCATAACTCATGCCACGATTCTTATTTGTGTAAACCTGATAAACGTAACCGTGATTCTTCGAATCATAACATGACCCGTTTGTAGATGTATAACGAGGGTGAATGTTACACTGATCCTGGCCTAAGCAATGTTTCACCTCTGTCCCACTATGCTTTTCTAGTGTAGGGGACATGATTTAGGCAATGAGAGGTTTACATAGTCGATGCGTTCTAGTGCCACTGATCCACATACACATACACACATTACGTAGATCACCGAAGCGATACACCCATTGGCTCTTCAGCTGCCGAGCCCCCGCCGGTATCTAGCGGCAGCACCGCGTGTAGTGGCCAGGCCCTTAGGCGTCATTTAAGGAGTTAGGTTTGGCGCGGCTGACATCCCGGTGTGTCAGAGTGCGATACGTAGAAGCAGAGGTAAGACCTGTTAGGCTTGGTCAGATCTGGAATCATTGTCCCCCGAGTGATGTTTTTTAGATCCTCCTAGTTCCGTCTCTAGTTTAAAATGTCATTGCAATGATTCCTTAATAGAGCTGTGGTGGGTCATACTACCGTCCCAAAATCCGGTATTGTTGATTTTTTCCAAACACAATAGTAGTTATATCGATCCTACGGGTTCAAGCAGGTTTTACACAAAACCGTATAGAACAGATTAGGCTCAACAGAACCATGCGAATTTCCTGTGCTTCACCCTGTAGATTAGTCATGTCATACCCGTGCTCCCGCACTTATAGTGGACTAACTAGCACATGTCCCCGTATATTTCTCCAAGTAATGTGTTGGCGTTATGACCTCACATGCGAAGACCGTCCAACACTATTGGAGCGTCTTCCTTTTATGATTGCATTTTTTAATGGTTTACTGAACAACTCTGTTTTCTCTTCTGACCCGTTCTGGGCAATCACTTGAATCCCTTCAGATAGACTGTGGCAAATGTTCTCCTCCGAATTATAGTTGACTAACTAACACCCGCTTATGTCTTGATTGTATTTTTGAATGATTAACTTTGTTTTCACTTTCGACCCATTTTTGGCCACCACATGAATCTCTCTAGATAGACTATGGCGTATGTTCTCCCCACATATCCCAGCCCTAATGCCAGATTTCTTCTCTTTTGTAAAGACGCCAATGTCGACTTTTTAGCGACATAGAACATTTTTACAAGATACTGATGCGGGCGACGACCTACAGGCGACACTCCTTGAATACAATGGAATCAGTTTTGTTACACAGCAAGCATCTTTAAGAACATCTGGCACAGACCCGAGTGAGTCTCCCCAATCACTATTTGTATAAAATTGTTCAGCAGTCACATTTTTTAATTTATCATGGCCACTAACCCGGTAACCATTTTTATAGATACGACTGAGCTTGACGGCCACCAATTAAGATCAGTCATCCTAAGCCGACCTTTTATGTAGGTATTCTGGGTTTCTTTAATTTCAATAGACCCTTTTCCCGTAGACATCTATTGACTCACATTTATGATTTCAGGTGCTCTATCAACCTGTCCTGAGGAAGACCCCAGCATGAGGACCCATCAACCCTTTACAATCAGGGGTCGAAACGTTGACAACCTTTCAAACACCGATATACACCATAGGATTGAGAATCTAATTAAAGCTGTCCTTTGTGTAATGTTTTATAAAGGGATATGCAGACCAAAACTAGGCTGTAAAGGTTCAGTTGAACAGGATTGAATTGTTTTCATATCACTGCAACTTTACCCTATCCCTCACAGACCCAACCACCCTCATTCCTTCCTAACTCTCTTGGCACCCGGGGCACTGTATTATATTGTATATATTGACACTATGCAGAAAACGCATAACATGTACATGAATATTCTGAATTACAAGAGCATGTACTAATCATCTGATGATTTGATTGAATGAATTAAATTCAACTAACGAAATCTTTTTATGGTCTACTGCTTAAAATATTGACTACGCTGTTACTACATCGACCATTCCACTAATGTACCAATGATATGACCCAGGTCGGATAGTTTTAATGGCTTAACCCTGTTAAAACTTAACAATGAATTCCCTGCAACGTGAACACCATCACGTTGATGACTCAGTGTATGGATCACGTGAGCTTTTTGTAGTTCTTGTCGTAAATGAACTACTTGTTCCCATAGCAACTTATGCTTGATTGTGCCACCTTTTGCATCCTTGAAACCGTTTTCAATCCAGTTCTGCAAGTATTCATTATAAGATTGAACGCAATAATATGAATCGCACACTATAAGTGTGGGGAATTTGCGATCAGTATTTTCAAGCGCCATCTTGAATGCTTGTAGTTCAGCTCGTTGAGCTGTGCAATCTCCTAGAGACTGAGTTTTAGTGACCATTGGTCGGAAATTGCCATCTCGCCAGCGACCGTTAACGATCGCGCATGCAGCACTGTAAGCTTGTTTACCCCCAATGGCGGGCTGTGCTGATCTGTCAGTGTAAATTATACATTCATACTGCTCTAGAGGCAGAATTTCAGTAGGCAGAACACATTCATGTTCATATTGTAGAAATTCTTGTATTTTCAAATAAGGGTCAAAAACGTATTCAACGTCTGTTGCAGCAAGAGAATTAACCCATTGTATCCATCTCGGATGTGGGACGCTATCCTGAGCACGGAGGCATTTTATCTGCTAATTTGACCTGAAGTAAAGCCTTTGCATTTGGAATGCTCGCTTTTGTCACTGCCTCTAAGGCAGGTACAGGGGTTACGACCATTATGCGCTTACCATGTGCGAGGGCTCTTTCTTTTGCTACTGCAGTTTTTCTGTAGAGGTGAATTTCATTTCTGCTTGTGTATACAAGTGTGATTTGTAAGCGAATGGAACCTTTTCTCCTTTGTCAAAGGTTAAGCATGTGAATCCGCATTTTCCTGGAATGATTCGGATTACTAAGTTACGTACGTTTACACGTGTTTGCAAATGTTTTGTTGCCATCATGTCCATTTGGACTGAACGCAACATTTCTGTGTGTTTTTGAGTCCAATTAATTTGTTTGAAATCTGGTTTGATTAATTTGTAGAGAAGTTTAACCCTTTCTGCATAGTTTAGAAATAAGTATGGGCGCAAAATATTTTTTTTTTTTGCAGCATCTTCGTGGATAATGCAGGCAGGATTCATTCTGGCACGATGCTCCTGTCACAAAAATTAAACCTCAACAGGAAGCACTTACAGAATGATATAAATAAAGCAGCTGCCCGAGTTGAAGCTCAAATTCAGTCACGCATTATAATCAGCCCAAACAACTAGTGAGCACGGTCGAGGCTAGGCAGGTGTGCTTCCTCCCCATATCTCTACCGCCTACAATTAGATGTAATCCTTGATGGAGGTCTGCATCCACAAGTTTCTCGAGCGCAATCCCGCCTTTCCTCACTATGATGGACAGCTCACTCGAGGGACCTCGGCGCCTTTCGGTAAAGTTACAGACACACGTGTCACAAATGGCAAAAAAATCCACAAGTTCGCGGGAAAATCTGTGAACTCTCAGATTTTTTTGCCATTTTGCGCAAATTTGCGGACCGCGAATCCACAAAATTTGCCCATACTTATTTAGAATGTAAGTTCTTCTGAAATTTAGGAAACCTAGAATCGACTATAAGTGTTTCAGCATTTTTGGAGGTTGGAGCAGCGCACATTTCTCTAGAAAGTTTGCTGCCAGGCTTTTGCCTTCACTTGATAACTCGTATCCTAGGAAAAGGACGTTGAGGTGGGCAACTTGTGATTTCTTAAAATTGAATTTATACCCTTCAAAGGCGAATCCCAAAATAATGGTGTTCACTCTGTTCCAGTGCCTATCCAAGCCATCGTCTGTTAGATAGATGTTATCAACATATGATAATGCCTCATCATCTTAAGTTTGTAGTAACTCTGTTACTCTGGCTGAAAATAACCCTGGACTATTCTTGAATCCCTGGGGGAGATGACAGAATTGATGCTGTGTCCCCATAATAGAGAAAGCGGTCAAGTACCTACTTTCTGGTGCAATGTTTTGACAGAAGAAACCGTTAGAAATATCTAATGTGGTTTTGTATTTTTTACGCACAATGTTATTCATTAGTGCTGCACTGTGTGTATTTTGTACTGCAAAGGTTTTGCGACAAGAGTTTAAATGTCTGTAATCCGAAACTAGATGATATGTATTGTCTGGTTTGGAGACAGGAAACAAAGGATTGTTCATGGACGAGGAGCATGTTTCAATCACCCCTTGGTATTCAAGTTAATCTAATATCTCCCTGACCTGTTTTTTAGCTTCTTGCTTAACTGGATACTGCCTTTGTGCAGTTGGTTGATTTCTTAACTGGATTTTATGTTGAGGAGAATCCTCATCCCATCCTACATGATTCTTATATAATGCAGGAGCCTGGGCTACTGCCCATTTCCTGGCATAGGTATATTTTTTATGAATAAGAATATGGTTGGAGAAAGTTGGCATAATGATTTCTTCGCCATGTGGGCACTCCCTGACAAATTCAGGTGGCCAGTCTTGTTCAGCTAAAAGTATGCCATAACCCCAAGAGTGGTACAAAAGGGGGTGGTGATGGACGGAGCATCTGAACCAATCAAACACTCTCACCCAGTCAACAGATCTGGGTTTAATCCATCACCATTCTTTAGCCCACTCTGCCACCCCAGTTCAGACATGGCCATATGCAAATCAGTCTGACCCTGTGCCTCATGGGAACAGTCCAGCCCGAACTGCCAAGCCATGCCTTCCCTGGACCGGAAACAAGCTTCCGAGGACCGGTTTCTGGCATTTCAGCCGTCTTCAGCCCGGCTTGCTTGAATCCAGTAGCAAAGTGAGCAAGGGACTTACGTCTGAGCATACCCTGCCAACTTATGGTGAACAAAGTGCGAGTGTTTGATTGGTTCAGATGCTCCGTCCATCACCACCCCCTTTTGTATAACCCTGAGAGAGCTTCTCCCAAAAGAGTGCTCTTATTTTTCTAGTTATGTCCCCCTACATCCGGAGTGTTACTTCATATAACTTATATGGGACACTAACCCTGGTATCTGCAGTTTCAACTTGGATGTACTCATTCAAGTCCACTGTCTCCAGATGATCCTTAAAGTTCTTGCGAGCTATGGTGACTTGTGCTGTGCTGTCCAACATCGTCTGAGCCCATTCCCCGTTCTTGAGTTGTGTCCTCAAGATCCTCGGCATGTCTGAATTTTAGACCTGCTTCCTTCTTTTTGGTGAATTGAATTTTCTTATTTTTTTTAACGTGTTGATCGTCTTTGGTCTTCACACGTTCTTCTTTTCGTTCTGATCGTCCTCTTCTTTCCGATTTCTGTGAGGAACGTGTACCAGTATCTTGATATCTATCAGGTTTTCTCAAATTATCCCTATTCCTAAGGTTGTACCTCTTTTCAGAGGGCTCCTTTTGAGGAGAGCTACCTCTGGATTGAGAACGCTTCTCTTTAGAAGTTTGTTTAGTATTCTCCCACTTCTTCTTAGAAGCAGTAAGAGGGTTTTTAATAAAGACATTTTCAGGACTTTCAGTCAGTTGGGGTTTCACTGGTTTACCACCCAAACTGTCTCTTCCTAATTCTTCATAGGTTTTTTCAATTATTCTGGCCAGTTCATATGGTTGCTCAGTTACATCAAATTCTCTTAACTTTTGGCAGATTGCCACGGATGCTGCTTCACATTTAATATTAGCTAATATTGTTGAGACCTGTTTGAAATCTTTCAGTAATTTCATACCTAAATTTAAAGCAGGCTCTGCCCCGTATTCATTTTGAATCTGTTTCAGGATGTCTGGTATTACCGCCAGAGACGGAACACCATGTGTTTTGGTGTAGATTGCAGCAAAGACTGTACCCCAAGTGTCGCAGTCCTCAGGTGTGGTGCGATCCCCACTGGTAAACAGTTTGTTAGAATCCTTTGTTTCTCATGAGCGGTAGTATAAGGAAATACCGCCTCGATTTGAGTACTTTTTTGAGCTATCCAGAATGGAATTTGTTCCCGTTTTGCGGGTAATTTACCAATGACTGATTGTATAGTCTGTGGTGTAATTTTATTTATGTTCCCCTAGTAAGGGGTGTGTTGCGGAATCCTTATTTGTATTTGGAGAGTAAAGGTCCGCATGACATATTGAACCAATTGTCTGTGGATTTTAATTAGCACTTTTAATTGAACTAGTAGTTCCTCATCTGACATCCTTCCAATGGCAAGATGAGGTGTATAGCTGGCTAATACTGGCCGTGTTGCTCCTGGTCTACCTAGTGGACCGAACCCTGGTAATGTGATGTGTATGTTTTAGGGCGCCTTTAAACCAGACAGCATGCTCTTGGTATGTTAGTGGAATTTCAACATCCTTAAAAGGAATGTATTCCTTTGGAGCTTCATCTTCTTTGTAGAAGTGAAACTCTTTTGATACTGGATTTGCTTCAGAGAAGATTATCCATGAATAGAATACCTCTGTCTGATGATATTCATGTGCCTCTAGCACAAAAACTACTACCACCTCTTGCTGATAGGCCATTTCTTATAAGTTTCATTGTGATGGTTTTCCTTAAAGTTTCTGGGATGATTATAGCATCCTCGTCGGTCTCTTGGAAACCTGTAAAGGTTAAAGCTTGTATGGCATTGCTGCCTGTAGCTCCACCGGTTGCGGTGTTTTTCGTTTTCGGTCATTTTTGTTTAATGAAAGTTTGCAGAGCAAGTTTCAAGGAAACAAAGATAGGGTGCACAATATTTTGGAACACTGTATCCTTCAACGTTGAACAAACCAAAAACGAATACATAGGATTTTCGTCCTACTCAGCCGTGGCGGATATTTTATCATTTTACCCTCTCCAGATGTCTATTGGAGTATTTTACGGGAAAAAGGGGTCTCTGAGAAAAGCACGACTGAGTTACTTTAGTATCTAGCGTTAAATTAGTGCCTTACCCAACGTTGGGTGTCATGTAGTGTAGTTCCTATATTCCCAATAGGCTCTGCACTTTGGAATACTATATCCTATAGATTAGACGTAGGACTGAGGTCGACTAGGTCTCTATTGAATATACTAAACTTAATAGTGAGTGCCAGCTAGCTCAGAGGTCACTAGAAACTTTCTCGAATTCACAAGAAGGGATTAGTTTCTGACAACCGCATAAACATTACAACTTTGCGCTTTATAAATGTTTCCCAAGAATAAGAAATGTATCTCTAGAGTCGGGGAAACAATAGATAAGTATTTCACTCAGTCAATCGTGAATGCTTCGTTTCAACAGAGTTTGTAGAGAAAAAGAGAGACGGGCGTTTCCAATAAAAAGGTTTATTGATTTATCGATGGGCGACCATCGGCAACTGTTCCTGGAATATGTAGGGTCGCCAACTACCTAGGGGTTAAACTTTCATCTAAAATTAGTGATATAATCATACTGAATTATGATGTGCTATTAAAATCAACAGTTCTGTCATTAAAAAAATGGCATAAACTCCCTTTAAACATCATAAGCAGAATCAATCTTATTAAAATGAAAATTCTTCCGAAATTCCTCTACCTATTTCGCTCTATACCACTGGCACTTAACAATTCGTTTTTTTTAAAACTTGATGGAATCTTTAGCAGCTTCATCTGAGGATACAGGAAAGTGCGCAGATCCTTGTCCTTACTCAAGGGTTCTTTAGATACGGGTGGACTTAACTTTCCAGATCTTAAACTATACTTTTGGGCTACCTTCATTGGTCGTCTCCGTTCCTTGCTTAACTCAGATACTCAACTTTTTTTTCATACTATCATGCTTAACTCAGACTCCAGAATGTTTCTGCTAAGACTGAATGACCCTAACTACTATAAAAGGGTTAAATTTAAGACCGCCAGAGACACAGCCAAGATTTGGTTTAATATTTTGTCTTTTTGTAAAACGTCTTTTTTTCATCCTAGATTACCGCTCTGGGGAAATCCGGGTCTTCCCAGGATTTTCAACGACGGACGGGCAAACATTTGGTCTGCCCACGGAATTGTCACATTGGGAGATCTTTATGGCTCCAATGGTTTTTTAGATTTTGTTGCACTTAAAAACTTATATAATTTGACTGAGGAAATGAGGTTTAAATACATCCAAATCCATGATTTTCTGATTCGTAGGATGAAAATTCTTGAAATCTCAGATTCGGATATTTGGAACTGTCTTTATTCATCTAAAACAAAATCTTTAATCAGTAAAGGGTATGGATGTCTCATCTCCTATAAGATAAGCGACTGCTCCAAATTAGCCGAGAAATGGAGCTCCAAACTAAGTTCGACGGTAAACTCGGACCAGATTGCTCACTCTTTTTTGAATATCAATAATTTGGTGCAATCATCGAGCTTAAGACTGCAACAATTCAAAACCACTTGCATGCTATACTACACTCCTGAAGGGATTCTTAAGTGGTCAGCAAACGTTTCATTTAGAGATCGTACCAAATGCCCTAAATGTGATCTTGTAGGTGCTAATCTAGAACATATGTTATTTTCTTGCCCGATGGTAAAATAATTCTGGTCTGCTCTAGATAAGGTTATGAAAATGAAACTGGTCTGCCCTCCTTTTCTTTCTGCTTTAACTGTACGTCTAGATATACATGATGCTACCCTTCCCCAACAGGCTTTAATTACCATTTTATTTTCTTGTGCTAAATTAACCATTGCTCGTGCCTGGATTTCTTCTCAGCCCCCTCATATTATGGAATGGTGGTCTGTAGTCAATGAAATTCATGGCATGGAAGCGGCCCTGGCAAGGCTCAGAGGTGCTCGGTCTTTACGTAAATTTGTGAAAATCTGGGGCAATTTTATTTAAAATTATTTTCAACTTACCTGAAATATGAGTATGAGTATGAGTATGAAGAGTATTTCTATAGCGCCTAACTACCCGGAGGCCTCGTAGCGCTTAAGGAAAAGAAAGCAGGTCACATCAGTCTTCACCACCTAGGAGGGCAATCCAAACAGGTGCGTTTTTAGGAGCTTGCGGAAGGTCAACAGGTTGCTGTTGATATGATATGATATGAAGAAAACATTTGTACAGCGCACGTTCACCAGCGGCTTCTTGGCGCTTTGGGACAAACAGAAAACAGACTGCGGAGGGGACATGTTATTCAAAGACTTGCGAAAACAGCCATGTCTTCAGGGCTCTCCTAAATGAATGGTTGGTGGGCATGAGACGGAGATCAGATGGAAGGGAGTTCCAGAAATGCGGGGCCTGGAAAGCAAATCTCAATCTCCCAAGCCTTTTCCGCCTGAAAGGACATGAAGATAGCAAATTAAGGCTGGCTGATTGGAGAACTCGAGAGGGAGTTTAGCGGGGGAGAAGGGAAGCAATGAAGGATGGGCCTTGATTGGCAAGAGCCAGATAAGTGGTGCAGCCCACCTTAAATAGACTGCGCTGGACTACAGGAAGCCAGTGCAAGCTCTTCAAAAGGGGTTTGACAGGACTGGTCTTTGGCTGCCGAAAGACTAGTCTGGCTGCTTGATTTTGAATAAGTTGCAGTTGATGGGACTGGCAGAGAGGGATGCCTACGTATAGTGAATTGGCATAATCAATACGGGATACCAGTAGTCCCAGTGTAGCATGGACCAAAGCATCATGAGTGAGAAATCTGCTGATCTTTCTGATGCGGCGTAGATGGTAAAAACAGACCGACATCACAGATTTAATTTGATGTTTTATGGAGATGTCCTTGCTAATGGTAACTCCCAAGCTCTTAACCGAGCTCCCTGGACAGGGGGCACAGCCCAGGGTGTGCAGCCAAAAGCTAGAATTCCATGGGTTGGCCGTGGGTCCAGTGAGCACCAGCTCGGTCTTGTCTGGATTCAGCTTAAGTTGGTTGGCATTCATCCAGCAGCTGATGGTCAACATTGCCTACTGAAAGTTTTCAATGGAGGCGGGGGAGGAATCGATATTAAAGATAAGCTGGAGGTCATCCGCATAATTTAAGATGACGACTGGTTTCTCCCTTAGCATAGAAATCAAGGGAAGGATGTAAAGATTAAATAATAAAGGGGAGAGGGCGGAACCTTGTGGGACCCCACAAGTGAGGTCCTTCTCTTCAGAGATGAAGGGGCCGAGCCGAACAGCTTGCTTTCGGTCTTGCAGGAATGACGCAAGCCACCGGAGCGGTGTGCCCCTGATGCTGGCGTTCTCGACCCGCTGAATAAGGATGGAATGATCAACGGTGTCGAACGCTGCCGACAGGTCAAGGAGCACTAGGGCCTGGGAGACATTTTGGTCCGCCCCCTTTCTGAGTTCGTCATGGGCCGCCACCATGACGGACTTGGTGGAGTGCTGGGGTATAAAACCCGCCTGGTGCTGGTCCAGGAACCGAGAGCTTTCAATGAAGGAGCCAAGGCAACTGGAAACATGGGCCTCTAGTAATTTACCTAGGAAGGGGAGCAGGGAAATTGGATGAAAATTGCTCAGGGTCACCGGGTCTGCCCCAGGTTTCTTAAGGATAGGTGCCACAATGGCCGATTTAAATGGGCTAGGGACCTCACCCAGTCCAAGGGAGTTGTTAAGCAAGGAAAGGGGAACATCGGGAAGACTAAGGAAGATCTTGCGAGCAATGTGGGCAGGACAACTGTCCGAGGGAGTGCCTGAGCGAACTCTACTGAGGAGTGTGGAAAACGTCTCTTTTGTGATCAAGGGGAACTCCAGGAATAAAAGGGAGTTGATAGGAGAGCAGCCCATGTCGACTCCCAAATCAGGTCTGGGAATGGTAGCTTTGATAAGAGCTATCTTCTCAACAAAATAATTGTTGAGGGAATCACAAAGAGGCTGAGAGGAGGGGGGCGTCATTGTAATTCTATCAGGTTTGACGAGTTCATCCACTATGGTGAAAATCTCCCTTGATTTGTTGGAGGAGTTGAGAATTCTTTGCGAAAAGTACATAGTTTTAGCCGCAAGGATTGCTGATTTATATTTTCTCAGGGCAGTCAAGAAGACTGTCTTTCTGAGAGAGCACTAGTCAGCCCTCCACTTGCGCTCAGCTTGGCGAAGGGCCAGCTTCATATCAGATAAGTCCTTGGAAACCCAGCGCTGGGCATCATGGGGGCGCTTAATCCTGATTTTCTTTAGTGGGGCAAAGGAATCGCGAGCTTCCGCCAGCCAGGTATGAATATTGTCTGCCTGAGCATGGACAGACAAGGGGAGGTCATCCACCCCAAAAGCTGAGGGGGTCGTCGTGGTTAACGAAAGGCAGAGCGAGGGAAGATCTACCCGACCCCAATTTCGAACCAATGGGGGATTGTAGGGGCAGGCTTTCACAGTTGGAATTATGGGCAGCATAAAAGAGATTAAAAAATGATCCGACCAAGCGCATGGAGAGATCTGTACGCTTACAACGTCCTGATTTAAGGACCACAATTGGTCCAAAGAATGGCCCTTAACATGAGTAGGAGCGTGGATATGCGGAAGAAAGTTAAGTCCTGTTAGAAGGTCAGTAAACTCCCTGGAGGAGGCACTTTCATGCTGGGCGTTAGGCCAGTAATTAAAGTCGCCTATTATGAGGATACTAGCGTGATTTATAGCCAGCTCAGCCACCACACTTCCAAACTGGTGGGGGAAGCCCGGCGACTGACCGGGAGGGCGATAGAAGAGGGTAAAAGTAAGAGGGCAAATATCTGACTCAAGTTTAAAAATTACATACTCTGCTGACGGAATGGGAAGCATGGTAAGAGATTTAGATTTATGAGAGTGGGAAATGATCGCGGCAATACCCCCCTCCTGTTTTCCCCTGAGCGCGATTAGCTTGGAGAATATAATAGCCGTCAGGAACTGCGGCCAAGATATCAGGGGTGGAGTCTAATGTGAGTCAGGTTTTGGACAGAAGAAGTATATCTGGTTTTACAGTGTCTAAGAGGTAAAAAATCTCCGCTTGGTGTTTGACCAGCGAGCGTGTATTTAAATACCAGATAGACAAGCAATCCTGCTTGGCAGCTAAGCAGTCGGCCGGGGGGTTAAGTAGCATTGACTCTGAGCCAGAGTCAGCATTTGAGGCGACAGTATCAATAGGGATGGGACGAGAAGGTAGCAGATGGAGGGGCGCCCAGCAGGGGGACTGGCCCCTGGTCCCGGCCGTGCGCGGACGGGTGCAGACGGGCTTGCCTTTGGCAGGCCTTCGGCGGGCCGCTGGTGCGCCCGCTGCGCGCGTCCGCTGCGTGTTGTTGCCTGCATCGGGTTTTAAGGAGAGGAAGGTAGGAGCACTAGACCGCTCACCTCCTCCGACCGGAAGTGCCTGAAACCCCAGGAAGTGTCACTGCCAATGGGCTCCCTCCACATCAATCGAGCTCTACTCAGCTCACGGTGGAACGGGGAGACCAGCGGCGAAGACACAACGAAGAAGAAGGTAGGGTAACAATTTAAAAAGCACACAGCTATTAATCAGCTTTAAAAGTAAATAGGAATAGAGTTTAAAATAAGTGTCACCGCAGCAGTGAGCAACAGCGTGTCCAACGCGCATCCTCCCTGAGTCCGGTTTTAAGGAGAGGAAGGTAGGAGTGCTAGACCGCTCACCTCCTCTGACCGGAAGTGCCTGAAACCCCAGGAAGTGTCACTGCCAATGGGCTCCCTCCACATCAATCGAGCTCTACTCAGCTCGCAGTTCTCTCGCATGGCTTGGGGAAGAGAGTTCCACACTTTGGCCGCAGTAAATGAGAAGGAATGTCCTCCCCATCTTACCTTCCTTATTTTCTTAGTGGTGGCCAGATGTAAGGAGCTAGAGCGTGAGGCTCTCGGTGGCAAAAATGTAAAAATATAAAATGTATAATGTAAAATGCTAACATTGTATGCTTCTATGTAGCAACTGTTAATTCTTTTTTTATTCTGCCATATTGCTGCTGCTAAACTGTATTCTTATTGAGGTTTTTTTCCTCTTATATGCTTTATTTTTTTTTTTTTCTCTTGTTCTCTCCATTTTCGTGCTGTCAATAAAATTTAAAAAAAAAAGGTTTATTGAACAGTCTTCTTTCTCATACAAGAGAAGTGAACTGCTACAATCGTTAAGCAGGCTGCAAAGTATAATGTGTACAGCGAGAATAGTATTATAAAATAATACTGTAAAAGCATTGTATGGTTTCTAAGCCATATACAAATACATACATAAATAACATTGACTAAAATACTGGTGCTTCTAAATACGCCTACCCCATGTACCTAACCTAAGTCTAGTATGAGGGAAAAAGTAAGTATTATGTAGCTTAGGTTTAGTTTTTGCCAAGAACCTACCAAAGGTTTCTCTAGGTTCTAATCAGCTCCATACCTTGGTTTAGAATAAAGGAGGTCTGGTATCTCTGTCTCAGGACTCGATTTCCCAACACCCCGCAAAGGGAGCTTGGAAACACTGGAGTTGGATTCTCGGCGAGAGAAAGGCAGCCTCTTGATCAGTGTGTCAGCTGGAGGGTCGGATTCCCTCGGCACTTGCTGTAGCGAGCTGCGTTGGGCAAGTAGATAGTCGAACTGCTCCGAACCACTGTAGTTTGCTATAGCAAGTGAAGGTATATTTATACCTTGAAGGTGTTTAGAAATGGCATAGATTGACGTAAGGACGGGCATAATAACATCAGGAAAGAACCCCTAGGGAATAGTTGTTCTTTTCAAAGCACATGAGTTCTTGGTCTGAACTGGGGTGGTTTGGTGAGCAAAATACCGATGGATTAAACCCAGATCTGTGACTGGGGGTGAATGTTTTGCCATTGTGCAACATTCCGTCCATCATCTTGTGTGTTTTGCTGTTCACCCTATGTGGGAAGGGTATGCCCAGACGTGGGTCCCGTGCTCACTAAGCTACTGGAGTCAAGCTATCCTGGCTGAAGACGGCTGAAAGCCAGAAACCGGTCCTAGGATGCTTGATTCCGATCCAGGAAAGACAAGGCTTGGCAGTTCGGGCTGGACTGTTCCCATGAGGCACAGGGTCAAGACTGATTTGCATATGGCCATGTCTGAACTGAGTTGGCTTGGTGAGCAAAATAACGATGGATTAAACCCAGATCTGTGACCGGGGGTGAATGTTTTGCCATTGTGCAACATTCCGTCCATCATCTTGTGTGTTTTGCTGTTCACCCTTTGTGGGAAGGGTATGCCCAGATGTGGGTCCCGTGCTCACTAAGCCACTGGAGTCAAGCTACACTGGCTGAAGACGGCTGATAGCCAGAAACCGGTCCTAGGATGCTTCATTCCGGTCCAGGAAAGACATGGCTTAGCAGTTCGGGCTGGAATGTTCCCATGAGGCACAGGGTCAAGACTGATTTGCATTTGGCCATGTCAGAACTGGGGTGGCTTGGTGAGCAAAATAACGATGGATTAAACCCAGATCTGTGACTGGGGGTGGATGTTTTGCCATTGTGCAACATTCCATCCATCATCTTGTGTGTTTAGTTGTTCACCCTATGTGGGAAGGGTATGCCCAGACGTGGGTCCCGTGCTCACTAAGCCACAGGAGTCAAGCTATCCTGGCTGAAGACGGCTGATAGCCAGAAACCAGTCCTAGGATGCTTGATTCCGGTGCAGGAAAGACAAGGCTTGGCAGTTTGGGCTGGACTGTTCCCATGAGGCACAGGGTCAGACTGATTTGCATATAGCCATGTCTGAACTGGGGTGGCAGAGTGGGCTAAAGAACGGTGATGGATCAAACCCAGATCTTTTGACTGGGTGTGAGTGTTTGATTGGTTCTGATGCTCCATCCATCACCACCCCCTTTTGTACCGCTTTTGGCCGCCATAAGTGTGGCAGGGTATGCTCAGACATGAGTCCCTTGCTCACTTTGCCACTGGATTCAAGCAAGCCGGGCTGAAGACGGCTGGAATGCCAGAAACCGGTCCTCGAAAGCTTGTTTCCGGTCCAGGGAAGGCATGGCATGGCAGTTCGGGCTGGACAGTTCTCATGAGGCACAGGGTCAAACTGATTTGCATATAGCCATGTCTGAACTGGAGTGGCAGAGTGGGCTAAAGAACGGTGATGGATCAAACCCAGATCTTTTGACTGGGTGTGAGTGTTTGATTGGTTCTGATGCTCCATCCATCACCACCCCCTTTTGTACCACTTTTGGCCGCCATAAGTGTGGCAGGGTATGCTCAGACGTGAGCCCCTTGCTCACTTTGCCACTGGATTCAAGCAAGCCGGGCTGAAGACGGCTGGAATGCCAGAAACCGGTCCTCGGAAGCTTGTTTCCGGTCCAGGGAAGGCATGGCTTGGCAGTTCGGGCTGGACTGTTCCCATGAGGCACAGGTTCAGACTGATTTGCATATAGCCATGTCTGAACTGGGGTGGCAGAGTGGGCTAAAGAACGGTGATGGATCAAACCCAGATCTTTTGACTGGGTGTGAGTGTTTGATTGGTTCTGATGCTCCATTCATCACCACCCCCTTTTGTACCGCTTTTGGCCACCATAAGTGTGGCAGGGTATGCTCAGACGTGAGTCCCTTGCTCACTTTGCAACTGGATTCAAGCAAGCCGGGCTGAAGACGGCTGGAATGCCAGAAACCGGTCCTCGGAAGCTTGTTTCCGGTCCAGGGAAGGCATGGCTTGGCAGTTCGGGCTGGACTGTTCCCATGAGGCACAGGGTCAGACTGAGTTGCATATAGCCATGTCTGAACTGGGGTGGCAGAGTGGGCTAAAGAACGGTGATGGATCAAACCCAGATCTTTTGACTGGGTGTGAGTGTTTGATTGGTTCTGATGCTCCATCCATCACCACCCCCTTTTGTACAGATTAATACAATACAACACATTACTACACATCCCCCTTTCTAAAAATTGAAGAAACAACAGCTGAATACCCCAAAAAAATGAAACATCAAATATATGCGACCTAGAACAAAGATGTACAAGAAGTACAAAACACACCCAAAAAATAATTTACTCACAAACAAAAATCTTGTAAACATTTAGGTGCAACAATTTGCCTTCCAGACTTGGTAGACACAAGATGACTACCTTTTCCACTGACAGGTTCTGCAGTGGACACAGATGACGAAGTATCTTGAATACCAGGACTCTGCACAACATCAGAATCCAATTCAGTACTACAGGACTCCCTTTCAGTGTTATCATTTTTAAACCCCAAGTCTTGACTAGTCACTGAATCAAAGCTTGAGATAGGACTCAACCACCAGTAGTCAAGACCCACTCCTCCCTCTTTAGGCATGTTTTCTAATCCGGAAAGTCGAGCCAAAGCAAAGTGGCTCATGTGGTGAATGCTACCATCATACAATATCACAATATTGCGCATTACCTTAGTGACAGTCTTAGGATCAGAAAAACGTAGTTGTCAATTTCCGACTATCTTTGCATTTTTGATTCTTACTAACTGGCCTAGCTTCAAATACATATTATTGGTGCCATGTTTTCCATCAAAATACATTTTGTTCTTACTTTGCAATTTATTTATGTTTTCTCTAACTTTTGTGCTGTCCCATGTGTACTTTTTACTTCTACCCATCCATACAGGATTAATATTGCAATACGGAAATCTGCCTCTCATGAGTCCAAATGGACTCTCCCCACAAGTGTCATGAACTGTTATTCTGTATGACCATATCATTTTATCTGCATTCCAGTCTTTTCTTCCTTTGTTAGCCAATTGTAATGTTCCTTTTATGACTCTGTTGATTCTTCCAACAACAGAATTTCCTTTTGGTGGGTACAGAGCTGTGAACTTTTGTTTAATACCAGTGGTCTCCATGAACCTTTTCATGGCATCAGATTTGAATTGCACACCGTTGTCAGTTAGATTAGAAGTGGGCAATCCTTCTCTGATAAAACATTCATCCAAAAATCGCATGACAACTTCAGTGTCAACTCGTTCAACTACTTTCACCTCAATCCACCTTGAAAATAAGTCCACTAAAACCAGAAGAAGTTTACACGTACCATCTTGCCGTACCATAGGTCCCACAATATCTAAGGCCAGTTCTTCCTACGGTAGCCTGGGGCACCCTAAAGAAGACATGGGTGGATTAAGAGTTTTTTTAATTTTGTCCGCACATTCGCAACTTACACACTCTCGAACGGGTAACATCCTTTACAACACAACTTTTACCACGCAGTGCCTTTACGACACAACTATTACAACGCATGTCATTACAACGCATTGCGCTGGGGGGCGCTCTAGGATAGGGAATAGATTTAATTTACTATCCAACACCTTCCCTACTATCCAAGGGGACTGGAGTTGGAATAGTAAATTAAACTATTCACTATCCAGCACCCCTAAGCGCTATGCGTTGTAAAAACTGCGTTGTAAAGGCATGCGTGGTAAAAGCATGCGTTGTAATGTCATACATCCCTCTCGAACACGTCTTTCAATCTCTACATCAACTCCAGGCCACCAGTACAAAGCTTTAATATTTTTTTGGGTTTTGGAAACCCCAGCATGACCTTTATGTCCAATATCAATAATGTTTGGACGAATAGCTTTAGGTGGAATAAGCTTTTCACCGCGACAAACAAAATTGTCAACAACGCTTAATTCATTTCTGACTCCCCAATATGGTCTAAATTGTAGGTCAGATTTGGATTGTGTAGACCAACTGTTAGACCTGGGATTTCTGGTTGGCTACGGTTTGCACCAAAGCCACCTAAACTGGTCCCTGTACTTCTCAGGAGTGAGCCCATACCCGGTTAGGAGAGCGTCTTTCATGTCAGCATTGTTGAGGTCCTGCCCCTTACCCAAAGCTATCAGGATGTCCCTAGCTTCCTCGGGAAAGAGAGGCCACAACCCCGCTCCCCAGTTCCTCCCAGGAACCCCATTCATATGAATAGATGACTCATATCCTTGAAACCACCTTTGAATGTCATCACCTTTCTTGTACTCTTTACCTACATTCTTGGGGATTTGTACAATCCTGTCTGTGTGTGCTGAAGGGTTGCTGCCACCATCTGAGCCGTTTCTACTCTTTAGCTCCAGCTCCTTGATCATCCTCTCATGATCCAGTATCATCTTCCTTTCCTCTATGGCTATTCTTTTCTCTTCCCTCTCACTTTCTATTCTGAGTTTCTCCGATTCTTTCTTGCTTCATGCCTGTCCTCCAGCTCCTCTGGGGACAAGCTACTTCTGCCTTGCCGGAAGGGTTCCCCCCTCCCAAAAGCACATCCACCCTAGATGCCGGATCCTCTGCTTCTCCAGTGAGATCACCAGATTGCCCACTGGCATGTCTGGCTGCTACACAGGCCCTCAGTGCCTTTTGTAGCTCCTCCTCTCTCCTGGTGAGGCCTCTGACCTGGACTTTCAGGTTTTTGCAAATGCAGATGTAGGAAGCCATTTACCGACCGGTAACGGACGATTTCGGCCGTTACTGACGGGTAAATGGGTATTTGATGTAGGGGCATCATTTTACAGATTCGGTAAATTTACCGAATCGGTAAATTTACCGAATCTGTAAAATACCGAATCGGTAATTTTACCGATTCGGTAAATCCAAGATGTAGGTAGCACTGTTTACAGTGCTACAGGCCTTCAGAATTCGGTATTTTACCACACAATCCTATTGTGTGGTAAAATACCGAATTCAGGTGTGCATGCACATCTGTGCATGCACACCTATGCCATGTTACAGACAGACATGCCCCTAGGGCATGTCTGTGTGCCACATGGCGCACATGCCTGTATTTGGGGTGCTAGAGGGTGTCAAAGTGACACCCCCTGCACCCTTGCTGGAATCGGTATTTACCGAATCGGTAAATACCGATTCGGTATTGCCCATTGATTTCTATGGGCTTCAATGCCCATAGGAATCAATGGGCATTACCGAATCGGTATTTACAGAATCGGTAAATACCGAATCTTAACGATTCGGTATTTACTGATTCAGAAATACCTACACCCCCCCCTCTATTTTACCACTTCTTAAATACCGAATCGGTAAAATTCGGTATGTAAGAAGTGGTAAAATAGAATTACCTACATCTAGCCCCAAATGTTTACCATCCGCCGATGTAAGCAGTAACTGTAGTGAAAGAACCGTGTCTGGTTCCTTAGGGAATTGCAGTAGAACGGCTCGTAGCCCCTGCCTTAGCCGAACATAATAAAAAATGTCTAGTGGTGTAGGTTGGCGGCCGTGAAACAATCGTTCACGCGTTTTAAACTGCCCATGCTCAAACAGATCACCTCAAGTAATGATTCCCAGTTTTGCACACATCATTTGGAATCCCTTCTCCTGCAATAGGGAGAGATCCGGATGATACACCAGTGGCATCGCTGGAGCGTACAGGAGAGTGACAGGCAATTGGCGCACTATTCGTCTCCATGCATCAATCATACAAGTCACCGTGGTAGCCGGTGTCTCAACCATAGTCACAGGGCCATGAATAATGCCCTTCAGTGGGAGAGGACGGGCAATCCATTCCTCCACAGCCAGCTGCGGCATGCATGGTGTGGGTGTAAACCAATTATAGGCAAATTGGGCTTGAGCGCTCAGGTAGTAAATCAGAAAATCAGGGACATCAACACAGCCTTATCACTGAGATAAGGCTGTGTTATGACCGACCATGCCAATCTCGGTTGCTTACCTGCCCAAAATAGTCGCAGCAATCCGACCGCAATGTTTTTTTAAAAAAAGCACCCGGATAATACGGAATATTCTGAAACAAATACAAAAACGAGGTAATATCACCATCTTGATGAGGGACGCCCTGCAAACCATGGTGAGCGGCAGAGATATCCACCCTGTAACATCCTCCGTTAGCTTAGTGATGGCGGTACCGTAATTGAGTCGTAACGTCTCATCCTTCACAGCCGATATCTGTATCCCTAAATATCGGAGATCAGAGTCACACCACTCCAGTGGATAATCCAGTGCAAACCTGGCCACAGCAGGAGTCAGGGGAAAAAATTGTGACTTTCTCCAGTTAATTTGTATACCGGATAGTCGACCGAAGATCAAGAATTCCCTGAGCAATGAACTGATGTTAGTCTGTGGGTCTACCACATAGAGCGTTAAATCGTCCGCATAGATTGACACATCTATTTGACGTTGGAAACATTTAAAAGCACTTTGTTTGTGCAGTTGTCAGATACGACATGCCATGGGCTCAATCGCAATCGCGAATAATAGTGGGGATAAGGGGCACCCTTGCCTGGTACCTCTGGTGAGGGAGAACGATTCCGAAAGCTCCCCATTTATGAGCACTTTTGCCATCGGGTCTGTATATAGCAGTTTGATCCATGCTATGAATATGGGAGGGAACCCCATCCTGTTTAGAATTGTAAACAGGTAGCTCCACTCAACTGAATCAAATGCTTTAGTCGCATTGAGGAATACCGCAGCTACAGGGAGGTCCGGCGCTATTGTCTGGATAAGAGAGAAAAGAGTACGCAAGTTACTAGAAGTGGATCTTCCCGGGACAAATCCAGCCTGATCTGGTAGAACTATCTTGGTCATAAGCAGGGAAAGCCGAGTTGCCAGGACTTTCCCCAGTATCTTGGCGTTACAGTTTATTAAAGAAAGCGGTCTGTATGAGTCACAATCAGCAGGGTCTTTATTTGGCTTTAACAGAGAGGTGCTTACCACTTCCCTCATGGACCTCGGCAGCTTTCCTACTTCCAAGGACTCTTCAAAGACCTGCCTCAGGACCGGAGCCATTATATCAATATAGCATTTATAAAACTCCGCCGGGAGTCCATCTGATCCAGTCGCCTTGCCATTACTAAGGGACATAATTGCATCACGTATTTCATCAAGCTCAAGTGGTGCCCCAAGGAACTGTCTATGTGTGTCACTTAGCCAACACAGTGCTATATTGTCTAGGAAACTTCCAAAGTGTAATTCCCCATCTTGGTGTGTTGTGTATAACCTCTCATAATTAGCCGTAAAAAGGCCTAGTATATCCTTCGAGTCTCGGCATATATCACCCTCCCGTGTGTGTATTTCCAGTACGTGCGTACTACCTCGCGGCTTCCTAGTGACTTCTGCCAGTGCACGGCCTGGCCTTTCACCCTCACAGTATCGTCGTGCCTGCCATTGTTTGCCTCTAAACTACGCTTCCCTATCTGCTTCTTCTTCATACTGCGTGAGCTTGTCTCTGAATAGTTTATGTATGGGGCGCATTGGCTCTCGTGTCAATTGTAACTCCAACATCTTTAATTCTTTTTCCAGTTTATCAAGCGTCCCTCTAATATCCCTAAGTACCCCAAAGCTCCTAGCAATGTAATACCCTCTTACTGTCACCTTAAACGCCTCCCAGATGGTTTCAACACTATCCACCGACCCATGATTTTGAGGAAAAAACTCAGAAATTTCCTCTCCTAGCTCTTTTTTAAACAGCTCATCCAGAAGTGCCGTGGGCTGCATACGCTATGCTGGCGTGGCCTTATCAAATCCCGGTATTGATATCTGCACCAGTACCGGGCAATGGTCCGAGTAGGACCTTGGTAAGTGAGCCACTCTACCCAGATTAATCACCAGCCCCCTAGACAGAAGACAGTAATCCAATCTCGCCCACGTGTTAGCATGTGTGGTAAAGTGTGTGCCCTCCCGGATTCCAGCATGCATAAATCGCCAACTATCTATAAGTCCCCCCTATTCAATGATCCCAACTAATGCATCTCTTGCATGTCTATTATATTGGGGGCTCCCATCTGACCTATCCAACCCTGGAGTCATCGTAACATTAAAGTCTCCACCCCATAGAATATGCATAGAGCCAGTGTTCAGTACGGTACCCCATAATTGCGTGAAAAACTCAGGCAAATCCACGTTAGGTCCATAACAATTCACTATTGTGATCGTATCAGTTCCAAGTCTACCCCATAGTACAATAAACCTCCCCTCCTTATCCGTATGTTCACCAAATTTCACAAACGGCACATTCTTTCTGATCAATATCGCAGCGCCCCTGGCATACGCTGAGTATGAGGAGAAACTCCTAAACGCAGCCCACTTGCTAGCAAAGGAATACGTTGTGGGTGGGCTCAAATGTGTTTCTTGCAACAACGCAATTTGTATATGATGCTGCTCCAGGTAGGCCACAACCCTCCTTTGCTGGGCATCGTTTAGTCCCCGCACATTCCAGGATAGGACCGAAAGTCTAGCTAAGCGACCCTCGCCTGCCTCGTCCACATAAACCCACATTCCCTGAGCAACCAGCCATAGTAGAGCATGTCTTGTATCACATGATCCCGTAGTCTGAACACAAATAGCCACAGCACCCATAGCACCACAGTCTCGGTAACTGGTGGAACTGTACTCCATTGAATTCCCCACACAATTCTGTTCCGCAGAAAGAAACCCCGTAACTGTCCCAACCCTCCCACCCCCCACAAGGAACTCCCATCTCCATCCCCTACCCTTAGCATTTTTGACCAACCCCCTCCCACTGAAGCAAACCCCAATCTGCCAGCCATGTGCCTTCCCCATCCCACCCACAATTGCCCCGAGAACTAGGGCCAGTGTATGCCCCGAACACCCAAAAACCTCTTGGGTATTTCCCGCTGGGGTTCATAACTAGGTGGCCACACGTCTCCCCCTCATTTCCGCCAAGACCACAATGTGACTCGTAGTTTGACCCGGTGACCCTGAGGGGTGCCCGGCGGCAAAACCATAGGCAATTCTGGTGCTACACCAGCAAGCAACATCATTATTAGGCAACAAATAACAGAATAGTAAGAAACCACATATTATTGAGACCCCATTGAAAGTCGTGTCTCCTAATACCTATATCAATGGGGGACATGTTAAAAAAAACATATTTTTAGTACCGCTCCTTATCTGGACAGCAATCGCTATCTCACAGAGGCTGTCCCTCATACATTCTTCAAGGGCCTTTATTATGACAGTTAAACATTGTTCACCCACTAACTATATAGCGTTCTCCACCTCGTCGTGCATTGGATCCGGTTCATCCTCCGCTCTTTCAGCATTCCTGTTAGCACGCTTATACTGTTTGATGAAATCCTCAACTTGCTGAGGGTTGGAAAAGAATTTCTGCCGTCCCTGGTATGTGACTCTCAGCTTAGCCGGGTAGAGCAATGCATAGTCCAGTTGCATGTCACGCAATTTGGCCTTCACAGATAGAAACTTTCTCCGCTCCTCCTGCACCACCTGTGTGAAATCTGGATATATGGTGAAGGAATTGCCATCATACGAGAGTGTCTTGGTATTGCGGGCAGCATGTAAGGCTGCATCTCTATCCCTATAGTTCAACAGCCGAGCGACGATAGGTCTAGGAGGCACACCTGGCTTTGGCTTAGGGGCCAATGACCGGTGCGCTCTTTCCACGATGAATTGCGGAGAGAAAACCTCAGTACCAATTGCCGCCAACAACATCTTCTCTACGTATTCCTCCATCCTGCCCACATTTGTCGTCTCCGGAATGCCCACTATGCGTACGTTATTGCGTCTACTTCTCGCCTCCAAATCCTCATTCTGGGACGCAATAACACGCAGCAGGTTGTCCATCCTGGAAAGTTGCGATGTATGTCATGTCGTTGTGTCCTCTGCGTCCGAGATCCTCTGCTCCGCCTCCTTCAGTCGCCCCTCATGTACGTCCAGTTTGTGGACTACCGCATCCATTCGTGAAGACATCCTATCCACTTTGTCAGCTATCGTTGCGAACCCCTGCCGCATTTCAGGGAGAACTTCTTTGAGGTCCGAGGAGACATCCGGTGGACCCCCAGTGTCCCCACTAGTGCCTGCCTGATGCTGTTGGTCCGGCCCGGCACGATTCGACTTCCTGGCAGCTTCAAACGTGATCTTCGGCTGCTTCGCGTCCGGTCTCCCCATTCTCGCCACTGCTCAGATCTGGCAGTTATCACTTCAAAGCGACGTTGCACCAGAGCACCAATAATGATCTCTGCGACACAAAAAAATCAAGGAGCAACACCTATGCCTTAAGCCAGGGACCAAAGAAGCAGAAAGTAGACGTTTCCTCCGTATGTCCAACCCCCCAAGGCAAGAATATAGGCAGCGGCTGCGGGCAGTCCGGTCTCGCACGGTCTCCCCAGGTCTCGACCGTTGCTGTAGGTGGTAGAGGGCCAGATAAATCAGGGGTGTCCACCGCTATCTGCCCAGTTCACTCCTGTACTCCCCATAATCAGGTCTCTTGTCACGCTCTACCCTTCACTCTACACAGTCCTGCAGCCCTGTTCAATGAGGGTTGGGGCTCAAGCCACAGCACACGTCAAGGTATGTAGCCGCTTCCACCAGTCTTCGCCTCTTTCGCAGAGCACCTCACTACTAGCTATGGAGCGCAAAGAAGGGGCCACATACCAGCAGGGTCACAGTGAGTCCTCTCCTTTAAGGCCTCAAATTTTCATCCAGGCAACCTCCCAGCCTTCTGCCACTGCACCGGAGGTCAGGAATGTAGCTCACGTCACTCTGGGGGGACTCAGGAGACGTGCAAGCGTGCAGGCCCAATATGGCAGCGCTCGTATCCCAAGGGTAGGTATCCACTCACCGCCGCTGGTATTCAAGGCCGAATTGCCCCTATGGCGTATATACAATTAGCAGGCCAGCCTGCCCTCCATCACCAGTCCTCCCCGAGGGGCCTCCTGCGACGTGTCCAGGTTTACAGGCCAGCGCGGCCCATCCGGTGGTGAGCGCCGCTCCGAACGACCCCGCAGCTCCAAAGATTGTGCCCGTATCGTATGGAGAGGAGTGGTGGCAGGATCGGAGCCCTTCGCCGGTGCCCCCCTATCGATCAGCAAGGGGAATAAGGCCCGCGGCCCGCACAGAGCAGTTCCACTAGCGTCTCGCGCCCAATGCGGCCCAGGGCCCTCGGTGAAGCCGCGGCCTCACCTAGTACGTGCAGCCGGATATCAGCGGAGCCTCTTCCAGAGGTCAGTCGTGCTGGGGATGTCGTCGCTCCTCTCAGGCAGTTACCGATTTGGCCCAAATTCGAGGAACATGCATCGGAGGTCCCGCTGCACAGATGAGCTCAAGCACAGCTCAAGGAATTGCCATTAAGTGGATAAATATCCGGATTTTATTGGCCGGGCGGTGGGAGCCTCACGCGAAGGCAGCCATTCACCAGTGCGGCACCTAGCGCCCCCGAGGCAGACTGGATGGTTAGGTCAGAAAATGCCGGCTTTCTCAAAGCGGCATTTTCAAACACAGAATGTTAAAACCAACTTCACTAAAAGATGTATTTTTATAATTCTGAGTTCTGGCATATGAAACTCGAATTTCTACCATGTTCCCTGAGTCAGTTAGGATCATAGTATGTAATGATCAAACTGCCCAGCCTGGCCTATTGAGAACAGGTAGCCTTGCAATAGTGAAAAACGAAGTAGGCTGGAATTCACTACCAGGTCATGCAACACACACCAGGGCATGTCCTGCCTTTTACCTACAACAGACCCAGCCCATGGGGGTACCTTGGGATTACCTTAGAGGTGACTCACATGTAGAAAAGGGAAGGTTTAGGGACTTGCGAGTGTGTGCACTTGCCAAGTCGACAATGCAGCCCAAGGCTGCGCACAGGCTCTGCAGTGCCTGGCCAGAGTTACACTTTACAGGCTGTTTACGTGGGTGGCACAATCCAGTGCTGCAGCCCACCAACAGCATCTGATCTATAGGCCTTGTCACTCATCATTACTAGGGTCTGACGCATAGATCAAATAAGCCAAACATGGAAATACCAATCCATAACACATTCTATACAGGAGCACTTGCACTTTACCACTGGACAGCAGTGAGAAAAGTGCGCAGAGTCATTACACCAGCAAAAACAGAGCAAAAACATGGAGGTCAGACAGCAAAAAGTCAGGGGAAACACGCCAAAAGATGCCAAGTCTAACACCAATCATTAGTAATTTTATCCTTGACACTTTTTAGGACTACATCCTTAGCAAACTCTAATTTCCATTTATCCCTGGAAAAAGCCACGGGAATCAGAAAATACTCCAGCAACACAACAATCATTCCAAGAATTCTGATGAATTTCTTTGAGAGGTAGGGAAACTCTGCTAAGAAAATCTGCAATTACATTCTTGACTCTAGAAACATACTGTACCTCATATACATAGTCTTGAAGTCTCATGGACATACTTGCAATTCTTGCTGAAGCCCTACAAAACCCTTCAGTTTTTAATAATTTGGTTAAAGGTTTATGATCAGAACGGAGAGCAAACTTTTTGCCCCAAATAAATTTGCGAAAGTGTTCCATTGCCCGTACGCAAGCCAAAGTCTCACGCTCGATAACAGAATATTTCTCCTTACAAGGTGAGAGAGAGCGCGAGGCAAAGACTATGACAACTTCTGCACCCTGAGTAGACCTGTGTGAGAGAACACCTCCCAGACCAGTACCACTTGCATCCATGGTGAGATAAGTATCAGCTGATGGATCAAAGCCTTGTAGAGCAGGTGCACTGGCAATTGCGGACTTTATTTCATGGAACGCTTTCTGGCACCCATCATTCCAAACAAATGGGGTATTATTCTTAATCAGAACACGCATTTCATACGTTTTCTGTGAGAATTGATTGACAAACTTTGAATAAAATTCAGCTAATCCTAAAAAGGATCTAAGTTCGTCTTTCGATTTGGGTGCTGGAGAGTTAATGATTGCATCAACCAATTTTGTCTTAGGCTTGATGCCCATCTCACTAATTTCGTGCCCTAAATATGTAACAGATTTTTCGGCAAACTTACATTTGTTTAACTCAGCAACTAAACCATTGTTTTTCAGAAATTTGAGAACTTCCCTGAGGATGGAATCATGATGAGATTTATTCTTTTCCATATTAAAATGTCATCCTGAAAAAAAATAACTTCAGACAGATGATCCAATAGCCTAGACATTAACCTTTGGAAAACCGCAGCCGCTGACGCTAAGCCAAACGACATACGCTTAAACCTGAAACAACCGAAAGGAGTACAGAATGTTGTTAGATGTCTGCTATCAGGATCAAGACCCTGATATATGCTGCTGATAAGTCCAATGTGGAAAACCATTTAGCTTCACGTGTCAAAGACAGCATTAAATCTATCCTAGGCAGTGGGCATTGATCAACTAATATGTGATTGTTTAAATATCTCAAATCCACACACAAGCGGGCCTTTCCATTGCCCTTCCGTGCAACGACCAATGGAGTAACCCACTCTGCCGCTTCCACTGTTTCAATTACATTGGAACGTAACAAATTATCCAATTCAGATTTGACTTCAGCTCTTATAATAAAAGGTATATTGCGTGCTTTATGTATCTTTGGCACAGCACCTTCTTTAAGTCAAATTTGGTGAATAAAACCTTTGAGTTTTCCAATTTGGCCTGAGAAAATAGAAGGAAACTCATCTAGAACCCATTTCTTAGTGTCTCCACCCTCACAAAAAATTAGTACCTGCTCATTGCTATTGGGGTCAAGAATGATATTCACGTTCTTTTGATCTTTCCATCCTAAAACGGATGGTCCTTCTTTAGCAGCATATCATTTAGTAATCTGAATTCTTGAACATCAATTCTCTCTCCCGTATACCTCTCAGGGGTAATGTCAGGAGGTTCCAACCAACTACCAATTTGAGAGGTGAAATGCTCCTCCCAAACATTTTGAGCTATAACAGTATAAGGTGAGCCTGAGTCAGCCACTAATTGAATAGACACACCACCAGAGTTAAGAAACTAAACCCCCTAAATTGTTCCCAGCTCCTCTCTTCATTAGCAAAATGACCTAGTTTAAGAAACGTTAGTACAGAAGATCTAAAGGAAGTGGGGTTCCTGATGACCACCAAAGGGAAAGAAATAACAAAGGTCTTACTCCACTCAGCACTAATTAAAAGTCGCAATGGAAAAGGCAGAAGCTGAGATGCTAAGGGAAGGAATTAGGTTAATAAAAAGAGAGGATGTGCAGATGGATAAACAAAGGAAACCATTTCTTAGGAACCATGCGGGGTTGGGAGAACTGCAAATAAAAATGATTCGTTCGGGACGAGGTATGAAGGAAGCCCTAGAAATCACTATAACCCCTAAAATCCCATGGTGAGATGATGTAGATGTACTGGCCGGGAATAGATATACACAATTGGCATATATGGATGGTGAGGAAGACGGGTATCTGAGTAATGTGGATTAGGATCTAGGGTCGTCACGCAGCCTGGCCATTCTGTCTTGGAATGTCAATGGATATAAAAGAATAATGGTTCATGAAAGCTTCAAAGATATTCCTAGGAAGACCAATATTGTTTGCCTACAGCAGACTTGGCTGTGCGACAAAAACCTTGTTAGGGAAGGCTTTGCGCACCATGTAAAACCCGCAAGAAAGAATTCATTATGTAGGCCATCAGGCGGGCAGATGACACTAGTTTCAACAAGGATAGGAGAGATATAAAATCCTTAGAACTTAAGTGTAACTGGGCGTTAGGTAGTAGAGTGTTGATAATAAATAATAACGTAGATGGGGAAGGTCTAGGCATTATAAATTTGTATATATTTGCAAAGAAAGAATAAATGAGTATGAAGCGGAGTTGGAGCGACTAAAAAAGGACTTGGAGGATCTACAAGATATGTACCCTAGATATGTGTTATTGGGAGATTTAAATCATAGACTAGATCCCCCAAAAACAGACTCTTGGCAGAGGGAGCTGCTAAGAGTATTTAATATAGAGTTTGCCAAGTTCCCAAGGTGTGACAGCTCAACCCAAGATGTGGAGCTTGATAAGATGTTGGGGGCCATGGGCATGCTTTGTGCTAATGGTAGAAAGGAATCGGATTGGCCCGCAAGGCCTACTTTTAAATTAGGGCCCCATAGACTATGCATTTATTCAGACATGGAGTTTCCATATAATTAAGCACTTTGAAATAGGTAGAGTAGAGGGCAGTGATCACTACCCACTACTGATAGAATTAAAGGTAAATAGGGTACCGCAGAGATAAAAAGCGCTACAATTAGAGGTTGAATATCCTAAGCATCTCACAACCAGGATTAGTGAGGAATATATAAAGAAACTTAGTGCACTCCAGTGGGGGTAGAAAATCTACCACCAGGAAAGGGTATATCCTGGTATGAGGTTATAATAAAGCAGGAAATGGTATACCCTGGTATGAGGATATAATAAAGCAGCTGGTAGAATGCCTCAGGACAAAAACTTAAAGGGGGTAATCACGAGCCACAAAGTAAAGTTAAAGTATTCCCCAATAATAAACCATGGTTTGACGACGATTGCCGGAAGGTAAAGGCCGCTATTAGGCGGCATGCAAGATGCCTCAGAGGTAGTTACAATGAGGTATTTTACCTGAACTTAAGAAACTAAGGATAACATAGAAAGCAACTATCAGAGATAAAAAGAGATCCTATAAAGATAAATGCTGGGTGAATTTACTAGAGACAATCGAAGAAAAAAACTGCAACGTTTTTGGAAAATGATACAAGAATGTACGGGGAAAGTTGTAGGGATATTGCAGTGCTCCGTTGTGGAAGACAAGTGGGTAGCTTATCTTGACGAAATCTATGGCAAATGGCCAAGGAGGGGGAAATTAGTATCAAAGAACTGGCCAGGGGTCAGGGAAGATGTGAAAATGTATTTCTCTCCAGGTCATATTAAAAGCATAATATCTGGGTTAAATTTAACACGAGCTGCAGGACCAGATAATTTACCAGCAGTCGTTATAAAAACAAATTCAGACTGGTGGGCCGAGTTTTTCTTGAGGATTGTAAGTACAGGAACTTTGCCAGATAGTTTGAAAGGGGTGATTGTTAGGCCAATACATAAAAAAGGCGATGTAAACTCCCCTAAAAACTATCGTCTATTAAATCTCCTGGACATAGGCGAAAAGGTATTCTCCAAGGTAATCCTGGGTTTGTTAAAGGAGTGGGCATATGATTATCAGATAGTACCCCCAGAACAGGGCGGGTTCAAAGAAGGACATTCGACGGTGGACCACTGTTTTGCCCTCTGGTCTATCGCTCGGAAGTCAATGGAACAGAGGGGTAATTTATTCTGCTGTTTTGTGGACTTCTGCGCGGCATTTGACCTTGTGGACAGGGAACAGCTGTGGGCAACCCTGATAGGGTATAAAATACAGGACGACCTTTTGGCCCTGATCCAGGCCTTACACACTGAAAACTGGGCCCAAATAATTTTGGATGAGGAGGGAGGTTTGTCCGGGAAGATCCAGATTGGAAACGGCATGAGGCAGGGGTGCGTACTTTCCCCTTTACTCTTTTCCCTGTTCATAGCCGATTTACCCCGAAAACTAAGAGAGGTTAGAGGGGCTAGCCCGAAACTAGGAGGAAACCATGTATCCTGCTTATTATATGCAGGTGACCTGGTGATTATGGACCAGACGGAGATAGGTCTTCAGAGAAAACTAAACATGTTTAAAGAATACTGTTGAATTAAAAAACTAGTAGTGAACATGGAGAAGACCAACATTTTATGTTTCGGGAGGAGGAAAACAAAGTTCACTTGGTATCTTGGTACAGAACTTCTCGAGAGGGTAAATGATTATAGATATTTAGGAATGTGGTTCATGAATAATCTAAAATGGTACACCCATCTGGAAACCTTAAAAATGAGGGCAGGAGCTTCGGTGAAGGGCCTAAAAAGGTTTAACAGTGTATACGGAGAAATGTTGGACAGGCCGGTTATAAAGGCTTATCTAGCAATGGTCCCTCCACAATTTCTGTATGGGGCAGAAGTACTTTACTTAAGTGGCAAAATCTGCTGGGATAAAGAAGAGGACAATACTCTAAAAAGCTTGTTCTCGTTGTCAAAATCATCTATGGTACAAGCTGCAAGGCTAGAGTTGGGAATTACCTCTTGGACCATAACAGCCTGTATGGCCCTAATACGTTTTTGGCAGCGATTAGGGGCAGAGGAGTCCCATAAAATTTCCCAGTGGTGTAAATGTGAAATTGCCATTAGTGAGCTGTCATGGGCGATAGAGACAAGAGCCTCACTAAGGGAAGCGTATGGAGTGTTAGGTTTAGAGCTTTGCCCGCAGCTAGGACATCCACTAATAGACAAGAAAGAACTTAGGACATTGGGCTTTGATACGTCCTGTATACATGATCGGGAGTATCCTTTGCAGAAAACTTCAGTGTCCCACATGATCCTGCCTTGGGAAATGGACCAACACTATCCTTATGTGGATATGTTACCCAGCTATCACTTAAGACGTGAGGTGTTAAAAGCGCGAATTGGGATAAACCCCTGTTACGCAAATAATGGGTTTAAAAACGTCATTTTAGAATATAATGGGAATTGCACTTGCACTTTCTTTACCCGCTGCGATATTTTACAAGTTTTATTTGACTGTATGACATTTTTAGATATACGAAAGGAGATCTTATATCCAATATTCAGAAAATATAGGATTACGAATAGGGTGCAAGCTGTTAACCTCCTAATGGGTTTGATGAACTTAGACATAGCCTGTGCCATGGGGAAGTTTATGTGTAAAGTTAAGGTGTTCCTCAAGTGTACAGAGTAATTAACTTATGTGTTCCCTGAAGATAATAGGAGATGGGGTAATTGAAAGATAACAGTACCATACCTAATCTATTGGAAGTATTGGGCGTATAGAGATGAACTGTTGGTTTGAATAATTTTATAATAATATGTAACTTCTATTTTTATAGTCATGGGTCATTTTATGTGTGATGAACATGTGCTATATTTTTTAGAAATTGACTTGCCTATGCTTTTAACAGAAGGAATAGATGTAAAGTGTATACTTTTATTGATTGATTGACACACCAACCAAAGAAACTTGACACATGGGCTTAGTGGAAGAAACGTCCGAAATGTTTAAGACAACTTTCTTTTTCATGTTGGTTTGTGTTTATACACCATCTTCGCTTGAAGAAGAACTAGTGTCAAATTCTGCTTCTTGTATGCAGGATTGTTAGACCTGTCGGCCCTTTGGGTGGTCCCTCCTATTAGTTATTTATTTTGTCCCTTTTTGCCTCCTAGTATTTTTCATTTTTATGTTCACCGGAAATTTTTGGGTGTTATCCTAGGGGTTAGGTGCTACCTTGCCCCTCTAACTTTCTGAAGCCAAGCTGCCCACATAAAATGATGAAAAACAGAGTCACAAAATGGAGTCCTGCCAACTGCCAAGTGCTACCTCAGGGCTTGGGGCCATTGGGTAATATGAGGGGTTCCAGAACTTTCTGGTCCACTCTAGACCCTCTGGTCCTGGGCTATAAATATTGGAATGTTGTGCGGCCATTTTGTGGAGAGAGCTGAGGGAGGTGGTACTCAGGACAAGAGCGAGCTGGAGTCCAGGCTGAGGAGCAAGGAGGTGGGCGCGCGGTAGAGGGTCTGACAGCCTCTGGGGGCTGCTTCCTTTTCACTGACTGATACCCCCCCTCATCCGTAGATCTGACCCGGCGGAGCTGCCTCTTCATGACATTCTTGAGGTACCAGAGAAGAGTTTCCTTCCCCCCAGCAAGGATCGCTAGTTAAGATCTAAGTGTTACTTACAAGTAAGCGTGACTGGGACTGACTTATAACAGGGATTACTACTACAAAAAGAACTCCCGTGGAGTCAACATCCTATTTGGTGGTTTTTAGTGACAGAGCAAAGAGATTCCCCTCAGTGACTGGGAGACTTGCCAGAATTTGCCCCCCCCCTCTTTACCTGGCTGTAGTCTTACCAAGGCCGGCCTGAGCTCCCGGTGGCAGACGCTTCCCTGGGCCTGTGTGAGATGGATCGGCAGGTCTGCGAGGGCTCATGTGAGGAGGGGGCGCTGCACTGAGAAAGTGTTGATGGCAGCGCCTCTCAGTGAGAGCTGAAGGTGGGGGACGGGACCCGAGCAGGACTTGATTTCTGATGGAGAGAAGCCTTCGTGCCCGTAGAAGGTCCTGCCATCGGAGGCTGTCCCGGTGCTGAGAATTGGAGCCCGGAAGGGGAAAGGCAAGAGTGAGGGAAGTCGGGAAGGGAGGAGCCCGAACCTCCGAGGGGCGTGGGGAGGAAGGGAATCGCAAACGCTGAGGCGCTCCAGTTCCACGGAGATTTCATAAACGGATGTGGCTGCTTTAACATATCAGGCTAGAGTTAACCCCTACACTCCCCGTATTGACGCTGTGAACCTTCAGTCTGCTGGTAGCGTGGCCGGGTGATCCTGTTAAAAAGTAAGCAGGGAAGTAAGCTGGGAAACAGAGGGTGATGAAACCTCTCTGGGAACTCTCCCTTCACGCATAGCAGGCCAGAAAACTAAGGGAGAACTGTGGAAACATCATATACTGTGTTAGTTAGGAAAAAGGAACTGAATGTAGCAGTGCTTTCAGGGGAGGAGGATTAACACCTTTGAATGTATGCCAACTCTGACAATCCTCTTCCTATACTTATGTGAAAGTGAGAAGAAGGTGAAACTAAAAGGGAAACTGCATTTAGGGTGCTATGTTGTTGTAAACCATTAATGTCATTGGAGACTTTTCTTTGATGTATGCTAGCGGCTAATATTTACTGGCTATGGTGCTTTAGCAATGGGTAGTGACGAGTTCTCCCACTAGCCTAAGTCAAATTTGAGTAAGCCAATAATTGTATGGGTTGCGTTTGGAACCTTTTGCCCTGACGTAAAACAAGAGCTAAAGGGAGAGTCTTAGAAAAATGAGAGTTGGAACATGGGGTGTAAACTCAGAGTCAAGTACACTAAAAGTAAAATGGTGAAATGTTAATGTAAAATAACTGCTGGAGGACTGAGATGCCAAGGGTTTTGCTAAACTTTTGTGTATTTGGAGAATAAGTGTAACATGTAAGACAAAACAAAGTGGTGTTCTATTCATGCAAATAAGTAAACGGTGGAAGTGCTTAATGTATTAAAAAGTTTGAACTACTGAAGGAGTAAACCTATCAAAAGATTTTTATAAAGCATTTCTATTTTTCTAAAAAGGTGTGGTGTCTTCTTTTAGTGGATGGGCGCTGGGTTACTGTGATAAGTGTGACGCAAGCATAACACGATTGCCTTTGTGATAAGTCCTTACACTCTGTACCAGGCTACCCTATGTGGACTTGTAACCCCAGGCCCAACATAATTGGTGGCAGCCGTGGGATTAGAGCTTGTGCTTGCATCCACTTAATAGTAACGCAGTGTGTACCACAGGCCTACACCTGGAGTTTCCTCCTAGCAGACTCCCTAATTACCGTTTTGTTTTTCCAAATTCTTTCCTGGTGGTGGGTGTAGGTAGCTTTTAATTACCACCTTTCTTGTCTTCGTCCAAGTGACTGACAGAGACCCTGTTGGCAAGATGGAATTTGAATTGGAAGAGTTGGAGACCTACACTGTGGCCCAACTCAGGGAATTTTGCCAAAGTAAGGGAGTGTTTTTCAAGCGTGGTGCTAAAAAGGGGGAACTCCAAACCAGCTTGAGAGCGTGGGTGGCAGCTCACCCAGATGGGAGGGAGGAGGAGGAAGAGGGGGATCGGGACACTGTCATCGGAGTGGATGGACTGTAACAACCTGAAGAGGGGAACCTACTAACAGGTCCTAGGACACTTTCAAAGGAGGGCAGTAGTGTCTCTGTAAGGAGCTTGACAGAAGCCGAATTAGCTGACCGGAGAGAGAAAAGACAGTTGAAGTGGGAGCTAGCTAGGTTGGAAAAGGAGAGGGAAGAAAAGAGGATGGCTCATGAGTTGAGTCTCAGAGAGTTAGGCCTCAAGGCCCTGCAAATAGGGACTCCCAGTACTCCTGTTGGTGGCAGCGAATCCAAAGACCTAACCAGGGAACCCAGACCCTATTTGCCCAAGGACGTAGTCACCAGCTACAGCACAGGGGATGACATTGCAAAGTGGCTGGCTGCCTATGAGGTCTCCTTAAGAGCCCATGGGATATTGGAAAAACACTGGGGGGGTGGCTTGTATAAATACATGCCTCCTGCAGGAAGGGATACACTTTTGGCCCTAGAGCAGGGAGTGCAGACCCGCTACCCCACCATGAAAGTGGCAGTGATAAAAAAGTTTAGGCTGACTCCAGAAAAATACCGACAGAAATTTAGGAACAGCCACAAACTGGGCACACAGAATTGGGTGGATTTTCTGGACTATGCAAAGAAGGCTCTGGAGGGGTGGGTGCAAGGCAGCGAGGTGGGGGACTACGAGGGGTTGTATGACCTTATCCTCAAGGAGCACCTACTCGAGAAATGTTTTCCCGAGCTGCGACAACACCTGGTGGACAGCAAGCTGACCAGCCCCCGGAAGCTTGCTGAGGAGGCGGACATCTGGGCTAGTACCCGGGTGTCCTCAAAGGGGACTGGAGGGGATTCCCAAAGGACCGGACAGGGCGCTCCCCAGAAGAAAGAGGGGGGAGATAAAAAGAGGGAGTTCTCAAAAGGCCCCCAAAACAGTTTCCAGGGAAAGGGAACAGGATTCATTCCCAAGACTAACCCGCCAAGAAACCCTCATCCTGACCATAGTCAGCAGCCAAGGGTTGTCCGCTGCTTTGAGTGTGGTGGGGTTGGGCACTATAAAGGTGATGTCAAGTGTCCAAAGAGACCACCCCCTCCCACTGGAGGAAAAGCCCCGGGAGTAGCTAGTGTAGTACTCGGGGAGGAGTTGCCCTTAGATAAGGGGGGGTGTGGGCGGGTGTCACCTTAGTGTCCCTGGGAGATCGGGAGATGGTTCCTAAGATCCAGGTGCCCTCAAATACTACTAAGTATGGGCAGTGGGTCACCATCAATGGCCAAAGAGGGGAAGCTCTGAGAGATACAGGAGCCAGTATAACTATGTTAAGAAGTCATCTGGTGTCTCCAGAGCAGGTGATTCCACATGTACTCCACCCCGCCACGATGGCTGACGGCAGAATGGGTCACTACCCGGTAGCCGAGGTTCCATTTGAGTGGGAAGGGGTTGCAGGTTTACTTCGAGTTGCCGTAAGCCCTGCCGTGCCAGTATATTGTCTGTTGGGGAATGATATGGAGCACAATGCTTGGAAGGAGGTGGAATACCGGACTCATTCTGAGATGCTGGGTACACCTGACTGGGCCTGTGCCAGCACATGGTCCGCGACTACCCAGAGGAGGAGTTCGCTTGGGCTGGAGCCTGGAACAACGGCACAGCCAGCTGCCAGAAAGGGAAAGATTCGGGGATAGGAGAAGCCTGCCTCGACATCCCCGCCCCGTGAGATGGATAGGCCACCTGCGGTGGTGGACCAGGAGTCCACAGAGGGGGATGTTGTCTCGCTGTAGAACCTACCTATCCCTGCTGAGTGGCATGTGGAAGGAGGGCCTACCAGGGAGGAGTTTTGTAAGGGCCAGAAAGAGTGCCCTACCCTTGAGGGACTGAGGCGACAGGCCGCAGCCCAGGCAGCGGGTAACACTACGGGGAACTACCATATTTACTGGGAGGATGGTCTCCTCTACAGTGAACCCAAGGCACCAGTGCATGGTTCGTCACGGGCCTTGGTTGTCCCTCAATGTTACCGAGCCTTTCTTTTAGAACTGGCTCATGAGATACCCTTGGCAGGACACTTGGGTCAGGACAAGACCTTTGCCCGGCTTGTCCCCCAGACCTCAGATGAAGGTGGCGTCCGACACTTACTGCCGGACATGTTTGTCTTGCCAAGCCAGTGGGAAAACAGGGGTGAAGCTGAACGCTCCCCTGGAACCACTTCCTGTTGTTAGCACCCCCTTTGAAAGGGTGGGCATCGACATTGTGGGGCCATTGGATCCACCAACTTCAGCTGGTCACAGGTGTATCCTGGTTCTGGTGGATCACGCCACACGGTACCCAGAGGCAATTCCTCTGAGGACCATTACTGCACCTGCAGTGGCGAGGGCCCTGATGGGGATCTTTACTCGAGTGGGTTTCCCCAAGGAAGTTGTGTCCAACAGGGGGACCAACTTCATGTCAGCTTACATGCGGGCTATGTGGAAGGAGTATGGGGTTACCTACCGGTTCACCACTCCTTACCACCCACAGACCAATGGTCTAGTGGAAAGGTTCAACAAAACCTTGAAAGGCATGATCAGAAGTTTGCCTGAGAGCCTGCGGAGGAAATGGGACATCCTCCTACCCTGTCTGTTGTTTTCGTACAGGGAAGTGCCACAGAAGGGAGTGGGTTTCAGCCCCTTCGAACTTCTGTATGGGCACCCTGTGCGTGGACCTCTCAGCCTGGTGAAAGACGGATGGGAAAAGACTCCCAGGAAGCTTCCCCAGGATGTGGTGAGCTACATGCTGGCCTTCTGGAGCCAAATGGCTAAGTTGTGGAAGCAAGCTTCTGACAACTTTGAAGCCAGCCAAGCAGTGATGAAGGAGTGGTATGACCACAATGCTCACCCTGTGGAGTTGGAGCCTGGCCAGAAAGTGTGGGTGATGGAACCTGGAGAGCTAGGTGCCCTCCAGGATCGCTGGACAGGCCCCTTTGAGGTGATGGAAAAGAAGGGTAAGGCCACTTACTTAGTGGATCTGAAGACCCCCCGGCAGCCCCTGCGGGTACTCCATGCTAATCGCCTCAAACCCCACCATGAAAGGCCCAAGGTCATTTTAATGATGGTGACCGACGGAGCAGAGGAAGAGGAGAGTGAGCCTCTCCCTGATCTATTTTCTTCTCAGGAAAAGGATGGGTCGGTGGAGGGAGTGATTCTCTCTCCATCCCTAACTCCTGAACAGCGGGAGGGCTGCCGCCAGGTCCTGGAGCAGTACTCCTCGCTGTTCTCCCTTATCCCGGGAAGGACCCACCTGTGTACCCATGATGTGGACACAGGAGACAGCCCACCAGTGAAGTCTAAGACCTACCGGCTGTCAGATGAGGTGAAGGCCAGCATCCACAGTGAAGTCACTAAAATGCTGGAGCTAGGAGTAATTGAACCTTCGAGTAGCCCCTGGTCCAGTCCGGTGGTTCTGGTACCAAAAGCTGCCCCACTGGGCACCACTCCAGAACTAAGGTTCTGTGTGGATTACCGGGGACTGAATTCAGTGACCAAAACTGATGCTCATCCGATCCCTAGGGCGGATGAACTCATTGACCGGCCCAATACCTGAGTACCTTTGACCTCACTTCCGGGTACTGGCAGATCTCCCTTACAGATGGAGCAAAGGAAAGGTCAGCCTTCTCCACGCCTGAGGGCCACTACCAGTTCAGTGTAATGCCCTTTGGGCTCAAGAACGCTCCTGCCACCTTTCAGCGGCTGGTGAACCAGGTCCTCTCCGGGAAGGAGGCCTTCTCCGCTGATTATCTGGATGACATTGCCGTCTTCAGCAGCAGCTGGGAGGACCATTTGTGTCATCTGCAAGCTGTTCTCCAGGCCCTGAAACAGGCTGGCTTGACAATCAAGGCCAGTAAATGTCAGATCGGGCAGGGTTCGGTGGTATACATAGGCCACTTGGTGGGCAGGGGAACGGTGCAGCCCCTCCAGGCGAAGATTGAGGCTGTCATGGCCTGGGAGCCCCCCAAGACCCAAACCGAGGTCCGAGCTTTCCTGGGCCTCACAGGTTACTACCGTCGCTTTTAAAAATGGTATGGCACAATTGTGGCACCCATAACTGAACTTACTTCCAAGAAGCAACCCCGACAGGTAGTCTGGACAGAGGCTTGTCAGCAAGCCTTTGACACTTTGAAACAGGCAATGTGTGCAGCTCCAGTCCTAAGGGCCCTGGATTTTTCCAAGGAATTCATTGTCCAGACAGACGCATCAGAGCATGGCATTGGGGCAGTGTTATCACAACTTAATGAAGAGGGTCTGGATCAACCTGTTGTCTTTTTGTCCAGGAGACTGCTTCCCCGAGAACAGAGGTGGAGTGCAATTGAGCGGGAAGCCTTTGCGGTTGTATGGGCTCTGAAGAAGCTGCGGCCATACCTGTTTGGCTCGCACTTCCTGTTGCAGACCGACCACCGACCCCTTAGTTGGCTGATGCAAATGAAGGGAGAGAATCCCAAGCTGTTGAGATGGTCTATCTCCCTACAGGGAATGGACTTCCGGGTGGAACATCGGCCTGGAGTGGACCACGCCAACGCAGACGGTCTCTCTAGGTATTTCCGCCTTAGTGATGAGAACTCCCAAGGGGTTGGGTAGCTCTCCCCACTTTTAGCTGGGGGGGACGCGTGTTAGACCTGTCGGCCCTTTGGGTGGTCCCTCCTATTAGTTATTTATTTTGTCCCTTTTTGCCTCCTAGTATTTTTCATTTTTATGTTCACCGGAAATTTTTGGGTGTTATCCTAGGGGTTAGGTGCTACCTTGCCCCTCTAACTTTCTGAAGCCAAGCTGCCCACATAAAATGATGAAAAACAGAGTCACAAAATGGAGTCCTGCCAACTGCCAAGTGCTACCTCAGGGCTTGGGACCATTGGGTAATATGAGGGGTTCCAGAACTTTCTGGTCCACTCTAGACCCTCTGGTCCTGGGCTATAAATATTGGAATGTTGTGCGGCCATTTTGTGGAGAGAGCTGAGGGAGGTGGTACTCAGGACAAGAGCGAGCTGGAGTCCAGGCTGAGGAGCGAGGAGGTAGGCACGCGGTAGAGGGTCTGACAGCCTCTGGGGGCTGCTTCCTCTTCACTGACTGATACCCCTCCTCATCCGTATATCTGACCCGGCGGAGCTGCCTCCTCTGGTCTTGAGGTACCAGAGAAGAGTGTCCTTCCCCCCAGCAAGGATCGCTAGTTAAGATCTAAGTGGAACTTACAAGTAAGCGTGACTGGGACTGACTTATAACGGGGATTACTACTACAAAAAGAACTCCCGTGGAGTCAACATCCTATTTGGTGGTTTTTAGTGACAGAGCAAAGAGATTCCCCTCAGCGACTGTGAGACTTGCCAGAATTTGCCACCCCCCTCTTTTCGTGGCTGTAGTCTTACCAAGGCCGGCCTGAGCTCCCGGTGGCAGCCGCTTCCCTGGGCCTGTGTGAGACGGATCGGTAGGTCTGCGAGGGCTCGTGTGAGGAGGGGGCGCTGCGCTGAGAAAGTGTTGACGGCAGCGCCTCCCAGTGAGAGCCGAAGGTGGGGGACGGGACCCGAGCAGGACTTGATCTCCGACGGAGAGAAGCCTTCGTGCCCGTAGAAGGTCCTGCCATCGGAGGCTGTCCCGGCGCTGAGATTTGGAGCCCGGAAGGGGAAAGTCAAGAGTGAGGGAAGTCGGGAAGGGAGGAGCCCAAACCTCCGAGGGGCGCGGGGAGGAAGGGAAGCGCAAACGCTGAGGCGCTCCAGTTCCACGAAGATTTCATAAACGGATGTGGGTGCTTTAGCATATCAAGCCAGAGTTAACCCCTACATTCCCCGAATTGACGCCGTGAACCTTCAGTCTGCTGGTAGCGTGGCCGGGTGATCCTGTTAAAAAGTAAGCAGGGAAGTAGGCTGGGAAACAGAGGGTGATGAAACCTCTCTGGGAACTCTCCCTTCACGCATAGCAAGCCAGAAAACTAAGGGAGAACTGTGGAAACATCATATACCGTGTTAGTTAGGAAAAAGGAACTGAATGTAGCAGTGCTTTCAGGGGAGGAGGATTAACACCTTTGAATGTATGCCAACTCTGACAATCCTCTTCCTATACTTATGTGAAAGTGAGAAGAAGGTGAAACTAAAAGGGAAACTGCTTTTAGGGTGCTATGTTGTTGTAAACCATTAATGTCATTGGAGACTTTTCTTTGATGTATGCTAGCGGCTAATATTTACTGGCTATGGTGCTTTAGCAATGGGTAGTGACGAGTTCTCCCACTAGCCTAAGTCAAATTTGAGTAAGCCAATAATTGTATGGGTTGCGTTTGGAACCTTTTGCCCTGACGTAGAACAAAAGCTAAAGGGAGAGTCTTAGAAAAATGAGAGTTGGAACATGGGGTGTAAACTCAGAGTCAAGTACACTAAAAGTAAAATGGTGAAATGTTAATGTAAAATAACTGCTGGAGGACTGAGATGCCAAGGGTTTTGCTAAACTTTTGTGTATTTGGAGAATAAGTGTAACATGTAAGACAAAACAAAGTGGTGTTCTATTTATGCAAATAAGTAAAAGGTGGCAGTGCTTAATGTATTAAAAAGTTTGAACTACTGAAGAAGTAAAACTATCAAAAGATTTTTATAAAGCATTTCTATTTTTCTAAAAAGGTGTGGTGTCTTCTTTTAGTGGATGTTGCAAAAAACACAGTTGATGGACAGAATGTAGAACAATGTCATACATTCACCCCAGTACAAGGATCTGGGCCTAAATCCATCGATTTTTTGCACTCCACACCACCCTGGGTTAGACACTGGCTATATGCAAATCAGCTCTGACCCTGTGCCTCATGGGAACAGTCCAGTCCGAACTACCAAGCCATGTCTTTCCCAGACCGGAATCAAGCATCCAAGGACCGGTTTCTGGCTATCAGCCTTCATCAGCCTGGATAGCTTGACTCCAGTGGTGTGGAGAGCCTGGGACTCACGTCTGAGCATACCCAGCACACTCGGGGTGAAAATTGCAAAAAACACAGTTGATGGACAGAATGTAGAACAATGTCATACATTCACCCCAGTACAAGGATCTGGGCCTAAATCCATCGTTTTTTTGCACTCCACACCACCCTGGGTTAGACACTGGCTATATGCAAATCAGCTCTGACCCTGTGCCTCATGGGAACAGTCCAGTCCGAACTACCAAGCCATGTCTTTCCCAGACCGGAATCAAGCATCCAAGGACCGGTTTCTGGCTATCAGCCTTCATCAGCCTGGATAGCTTGACTCCAGTGGTGTGGAGAGCCTGGGACTCACGTCTAAGCATACCCAGCACACTCGGGGTGAAAATTGCAAAAAACACAGTTGATGGACAGAATGTAGAACAATGTCATACATTCACCCCAGTACAAGGATCTGGGCCTAAATCCATCATTTTTTTGCACTCCATACCACCCTGGGTTAGACACTGGCTATATGCAAATCAGCTCTGACCCTGTGCCTCATGGGAACAGTCCAGTCCGAACTACCAAGCCATGTCTTTCCCAGACCGGAATCAAGCATCCAAGGACCGGTTTCTGGCTATCAGCCTTCATCAGCCTGAATAGCTTGACTCCAGTGGTGTGGAGAGCCTGGGACTCACGTCTGAGCATACCAAGCACACTCGGGGTGAAAATTGCAAAAAACACAGTTGATGGACAGAATGTAGAACAATGTCATACATTCACCCCAGTACAAGGATCTGGGCCTAAATCCATCGTTTTTTTGCACTCCACACCACCCTGGGTTAGACACTGGCTATATGCAAATCAGCTCTGACCCTGTGCCTCATGGGAACAGTCCAGTCCAAACTACCAAGCCATGTCTTTCCCAGACCGGAATCAAGCATCCAAGGACCGGTTTCTGGCTATCAGCCTTCATCAGCTTGGATAGCTTGACTCCAGTGGTGTGGAGAGCCTGGGACTCACGTCTGAGCATACCCAGCACACTCGGGGTGAAAATTGCAAAAAACACAGTGCTGGGGTGAATGTATGACATTGTTCTACATTCTGTCCATCAACTGTGTTTTTTGCAAATTTCACCCCGAGTGGGCTGGGTATGCTCAGACGTGAGTCCCAGGCTCTCCACACCACTGGAGTCAAGCTATCCAGGCTGAATGAAGGCTGATAGCCAGAAACCGGTCCTTGGATGCTTGATTCCGGTCTGGGAAAGACATGGCTTGGTAGTTCGGACTGGACTGTTCCCATGAGGCACAGGGTCAGAGCTGATTTGCATATAGCCAGTGTCTAACCCAGGGTGGTGTGGAGTGCAAAAAAACGATGGATTTAGGCCCAGATCCTTGTACTAGGGTGAATGTATGACATTGTTCTACATTTTGTGCATCAACTGTGTTTTTTGCAAATTTCACCCCGAGTGGGCTGGGTATGCTCAGACGTGAGTCCCAGGCTCTCCACACCACTGGAGTCAAGCTATCCAGGCTGAATGAAGGCTGATAGCCAGAAACCGGTCCTTGGATGCTTGATTCCGGTCTGGGAAAGACATGGCTTGGTAGTTCGGACTGGACTGTTCCCATGAGGCACAGGGTCAGAGCTGATTTGCATATAGCCAGTGTCTAACCCAGGGTGGTGTGGAGTGCAAAAAAACGATGGATTTAGGCCCAGATCCTTGTACTGGGGTGAATGTATGACATTGTTCTACATTCTGTCCATCAACTGTGTCTTTTGCAAATTTCACCCCGAGTGGGCTGGGTATGCTCAGACGTGAGTCCCAGGCTCTCCACACCACTGGAGTCAAGCTATCCAGGCTGAATGAAGGCTGATAGCCAGAAACCGGTCCTTGGATGCTTGATTCCGGTCTGGGAAAGACATGGCTTGGTAGTTCGGACTGGACTGTTCCCATGAGGCACAGGGTCAGAGCTGATTTGCATATAGCCAGTGTCTAACCCAGGGTGGTGTGGAGTGCAAAAAAACGATGGATTTAGGCCCAGATCCTTGTACTGGGGTGAATGTATGACATTGTTCTACATTCTGTCCATCAACTGTGTTTTTTGCAAATTTCACCCCGAGTGGGCTGGGTATGCTCAGACGTGAGTCCCAGGCTCTCCACACCACTGGAGTCAAGCTATCCAGGCTGAATGAAGGCTGATAGCCAGAAACCGGTCCTTGGATGCTTGATTCCGGTCTGGGAAAGACATGGCTTGGTAGTTCGGACTGGACTGTTCCCATGAGGCACAGGGTCAGAGCTGATTTGCATATAGCCAGTGTCTAACCCAGGGTGGTGTGGAGTGCAAAAAAACGATGGATTTAGGCCCAGATCCTTGTACTGGGGTGAATGTATGACATTGTTCTACATTCTGTCCATCAACTGTGTTTTTTGCAAATTTCACCCCGAGTGGGCTGGGTATGCTCAGATGTGAGTCCCAGGCTCTCCACACCACTGGAGTCAAGCTATCCAGGCTGAATGAAGGCTGATAGCCAGAAACCAGTCCTTGGATGCTTGATTCCGGTCTGGGAAAGACATGGCTTGGTAGTTCGGACTGGACTGTTCCCATGAGGCACAGGGTCAGAGCTGATTTGCATATAGCCAGTGTCTAACCCAGGGTGGGGTGGTGTGGAGTGCAAAAAAACAATGGATTTAGGCCCAGATCCTTGTACTGGGGTGAATGTATGACATTGTTCTACATTCTGTCCATCAACTGTGTTTTTTGCAAATTTCACCCCAAGTGGGCTGGGTATGCTCAGACGTGAGTCCCAGGCTATCCACACCACTGGAGTCAAGCTATCCAGGCTGAATGAAGGCTGATAGCCAGAAACCGGTCCTTGGATGCTTGATTCCGGTCTGGGAAAGACATGGCTTGGTAGTTCGGACTGGACTGTTCCCATGAGGCACAGGGTCAGAGCTGATTTGCATATAGCCAGTGTCTAACCCAGGGTGGTGTGGAGTGCAAAAAAACGATGGATTTAGGCCCAGATCCTCAACTTCTACGCCCCCACACGCCAGCTTCGATCGACCGGCCACGCCCTCGCCTCCGTCCCCCGCATCCGAAGAGCCACCACAGGAGGAAGGTCCTTCTCCTACCTGGCCGCCAAGACTTGGAACTCCCTCCCGACCCACCTCCGCCTGACCCAGGACCACCTTGCCTTCAGGAAGCAGCTCAAGACCTGGCTGTTCGAGCAGTATCGGACCCCCCCTCCCCTAGCGCCTTGAGACCCTCCGGGTGAGCAGTGCGCTATATAAATGCCTTGATTGATTGATTGATTGATTGATTGATTGAATGTATGACATTGTTCTACATTCTGTCCATCAACTGTGTTTTTTGCAAATTTCACCCCGAGTGGGCTGGGTATGCTCAGACGTGAGTCCCAGGCTCTCCACACCACTGGAGTCAAGCTATCCAGGCTGAATGAAGGCTGATAGCCAGAAACCGGTCCTTGGATGCTTGATTCCGGTCTGGGAAAGACATGGCTTGGTTAGTTCGGACTGGACTGTTCCCATGAGGCACAGGGTCAGAGCTGATTTGCATATAGCCAGTGTCTAACCCAGGGTGGTGTGGAGTGCAAAAAAACGATGGATTTAGGCCCAGATCCTTGTACTGGGGTGAATGTATGACATTGTTCTACATTCTGTCCATCAACTGTGTTTTTTGCAAATTTCACCCCGAGTGGGCTGGGTATGCTCAGATGTGAGTCCCAGGCTCTCCACACCACTGGAGTCAAGCTATCCAGGCTGAATGAAGGCTGATAGCCAGAAACCAGTCCTTGGATGCTTGATTCCGGTCTGGGAAAGACATGGCTTGGTAGTTCGGACTGGACTGTTCCCATGAGGCACAGGGTCAGAGCTGATTTGCATATAGCCAGTGTCTAACCCAGGGTGGGGTGGTGTGGAGTGCAAAAAAACGATGGATTTAGGCCCAGATCCTTGTACTGGGGTGAATGTATGACATTGTTCTACATTCTGTCCATCAACTGTGTTTTTTGCAAATTTCACCCCAAGTGGGCTGGGTATGCTCAGACGTGAGTCCCAGGCTATCCACACCACTGGAGTCAAGCTATCCAGGCTGAATGAAGGCTGATAGCCAGAAACCGGTCCTTGGATGCTTGATTCCGGTCTGGGAAAGACATGGCTTGGTAGTTCGGACTGGACTGTTCCCATGAGGCACAGGGTCAGAGCTGATTTGCATATAGCCAGTGTCTAACCCAGGGTGGTGTGGAGTGCAAAAAAACGATGGATTTAGGCCCAGATCCTCAACTTCTACGCCCCCACACGCCAGCTTCGATCGTCCGGCCACGCCCTCGCCTCCGTCCCCCGCATCCGAAGAGCCACCACAGGAGGAAGGTCCTTCTCCTACCTGGCCGCCAAGACTTGGAACTCCCTCCCGACCCACCTCCGCCTGACCCAGGACCACCTTGCCTTCAGGAAGCAGCTCAAGACCTGGCTGTTCGAGCAGTATCGGACCCCCCCTCCCCTAGCGCCTTGAGACCCTCCGGGTGAGCAGTGCGCTATATAAATGCCTTGATTGATTGATTGATTGATTGATTGAATGTATGACATTGTTCTACATTCTGTCCATCAACTGTGTTTTTTGCAAATTTCACCCCGAGTGGGCTGGGTATGCTCAGACGTGAGTCCCAGGCTCTCCACACCACTGGAGTCAAGCTATCCAGGCTGAATGAAGGCTGATAGCCAATAACCCGTCCTTGGATGCTTGATTCCGGTCTGGGAAAGACATGGCTTGGTAGTTCGGACTGGACTGTTCCCATGAGGCGCAGGGTCAGAGCTGATTTGCATATAGCCAGTGTCTAACCCAGGGTGGTGTGGAGTGCAAAAAAATGATGGATTTAGGCCCAGATCCTTGTACTGGGGTGAATGTATGACATTGTTCTACATTCTGTCCATCAACTGTGTTTTTTGCAAATTTCACCCCGAGTGGGCTGGGTATGCTCAGACGTGAGTCCCAGGCTCTCGACACCACTGGAGTCAAGCTATCCAGGCTGAATGAAGGCTGATAGCCAGAAACCGGTCCTGGGATGCTTGATTCCGGTCTGGGAAAGACATGGCTTGGTAGTTCGGACTAGACTGTTCCCATGAGGCACAGGGTCAGAGCTGATTTGCATATAGCCAGTGTCTAACCCAGGGTGGTGTGGAGTGCAAAAAAACGATGGATTTAGGCCCAGATCCTTGTACTGGGGTGAATGTATGACATTGTTCTACATTCTGTCCATCAACTGTGTTTTTTGCAAATTTCACCCCGAGTGGGCTGGGTATGCTCAGACGTGAGTCCCAGGCTCTCCACACCACTGGAGTCAAGCTATCCAGGCTGAATGAAGGCTGATAGCCAGAAACTGGTCCTTTGATGCTTGATTCCGGTCTGGGAAAGACATGGCTTGGTAGTTCGGACTGGACTGTTCCCATGAGGCACAGGGTCAGAGCTGATTTGCATATAGCCAGTGTCTAACCCAGGGTGGTGTGGAGTGCAAAAAAACGATGGATTTAGGCCCAGATCCTTGTACTGGGGTGAATGTATGACATTGTTCTACATTCTGTCCATCAACTGTGTTTTTTGCAAATTTCACCCCGAGTGGGCTGGGTATGCTCAGACGTGAGTCCCAGGCTCTCCCCACCACTGGAGTCAAGCTATCCAGGCTGAATGAAGGCTGATAGCCAGAAACCGGTCCTTGGATGCTTGATTCCGGTCTGGGAAAGACATGGCTTGGTAGTTCGGACTGGACTGTTCCCATGAGGCACAGGGTCAGAGCTGATTTGCATATAGCCAGTGTCTAACCCAGGGTGGTGTGGAGTGCAAAAAAACGATGGATTTAGGCCCAGATCCTTGTACTGGGGTGAATGTATGACATTGTTCTACATTCTGTCCATCAACTGTGTTTTTTGCAAATTTCTTTTAGTGGATGGGCGCTGGGTTTCTGTGATAAGTGCGACGCAAGCATAACACGATTGCCTATGTGATAAGTCCTTACACTCTGTACCAGGCTACCCTATGTGGACTGGTAACCCCAGGTCCAACAAGGATACTTTACCTTTTGTATATTTATACACTTTCCTTCTACAGACCTTTGCAAAGTGTCCTATTAAGCCACACACCAAACATTTGGTCGATCTAGCTGAACACGTAGGAAAGTTGACCGAGTGAGAACGACTGCCACACCTGTAACAGACCAGATCAGTGCTTTTCTTGAATTCAATTTGTTAATAAAGAAATTGAGTACCATTAAATTCCTTTAGAGAAATTGCCGATTTCTGAACTTGTTGCTCCAATTTGATGCATCGTTGTTAAGGTAACAGGAACTATCCAAAATGGCCGCTGTACGTGACCCTTGCGCACCCTGACGTAGTTTAACCCAGCGAGGGTAGCATCAGGATTACGCGTATACGTCACAGACACTTCGAGGCCAAGCAGATGGAACTGTGGAGCGTGAAGGATGCACCTTTCAAAATGACGATGGGGCGTACTGGAGATGGCCAGCGGTTGCTCAACTGTGAGTAAGGCTAGATTGCAGCACCACACTTACATGAAAAAAAAATTAAATCGCAGTGTTCCGTTCTCCCTGCCTCACACTTCAGAGCGTACACACTTTCGTGACTCCAGCAATGTCTTCTTCCAATATTTTACGTTCTTCCAAAAGTCCGAAAAAATGCCCCTCACACATAGTAAGTTGCAGGATTCACCTCAGGGATCTCACGTTAGGCTCTTCACCAGTCCGCCACCAAATTTGTTGTAACACTTCACTCGAAATTTGATTAAATCTTCTTTATTTTGAAAGTAGTTAAGTAGATAAAAGGGTGCTGGCACCGCCGACATGGACACAAGCAGAATGACGAGAACATTCCACAGTTCCTACATAAATACATATTCTAATTGATGTAATCAAATTCTACATATAATATTCTACCTCCATGCCCTCTAACACATTACTTCAAGATTAATACTAGGCCTGGGCGTAGTTTGCAAACACGTAGCTTCATGTAGTATACTTTAAACTTCACATAGTCTGTGTAGCGTAGCTGATAACTCTGTGTACTTGTCTGCACTGTGAAAAAATTGCAAATTAATTGCAAATGGTATCCAGACAGTGCCAATTATGATAAAATATGTATCTCTAACTTTATATGTTAAAGTGCATATAGTACTCTCACAAAAGTGAAACTGAAAAAATTAGCAAGCAGTGAGAGAGGTGATGATTTTAGGATCCTCCCTAACCTAGGGGGAGTACCAAACAGATGCCTTGAAAACAAAAAAGCACATCCTATTGAACGATTTGGTGGTGGTCCCATTCTCTTAGGACCACCCCAAGCACAGTTATTGAAAAAAAAAACATTCCCAACCAAAGGCCCTGCAAAGCATTATGGGATGAGATTAGCAGTGGGCAGTGAATATTATATAGTATCCAATATCAAAATAATTCTACAAAGAGCTGCAGTTCAACTGGTTGGTTACAGATGTCCCTCACGAGTCAAATGCAAATGCTTGATGAAAGGGTTTAAATGGTTTTGCATTTGACTCGTGAGGGACATCTAGTAATGACTAGTGGAACTGCAGCTTGATGTAAGAATAATTTCAATGCTTTGCATTTGACTCACGAGGGACATCTAGTAATGACTGCAGCACTTTGTAGAATTATTTTGATATTGGATACTATAATATTCACTGTCCACTGCTAATCTCGTCCCATAATACTTTGCAGGGCCTTTGGTTGGGATTGTTTTTTTGCCAATAACTGTGCTTGGGGTGGTCCTAAGAGGATGGGACCACCATTGAAGTTCAACAAAATTTACTTTTTGTTTATGCTCTTTGTGTTCAAGGCATCTGCTTGGTCCTCCCCCTAGGTTAGGGGGGACCCCAAAATCATCAGCTCTCTCATTGCCTAATGTTTTCATTGTAAACATTCACTTTTGTGAATTGGTTATATGCTTTTTAGCATGTAAATTTGCTTTTTCAAAGCATCTGAGGATTTTATTGATTTACCTACTGCTAGGTGACTGCGACTACGTGCTTTGCATGCTCTGTTAGTGTAGTGTAGTATTATGCCCAGGGTTAGTTAATACAATACAAAACATTACTACAGTTGTGCAGAGTGCTTCAACTGCATATGCAAATATCACTCCAGACCTTTAGAAAAATTTGGGAAGTTGAACTCAGCAGAGTGCTCAATGACAGGGAATGGGACAGAAAGTCAAGCTTAGGTATAAATTAATATCTTGCAAGGCACCAACTCCTGATACAATTAGTAAAATCTTTGCCTCTGCCACCACCTCCGCTCCCCTCTACGCCTCTCCTTTGGTACATTGCCATCACATGATGTGGAGTTGACCAATTCTGATGGGCTGCTGGTTTGTAATTCTGGCAGTCATTACTGGAATAATTCACCTTAAATGCTGGGAGGTGTGGACCCTAGGGCTTTATAACTGGCCTACAAAGATCATAGTTTTCACCTGTTTTCTGAATTTAGCATAATTCCATACAAAGCAAACAATTACTATGTGATGAAAGGCAGTTGTGCCGCCCACACTCGGGGGCTTATTTACAAGCCACTTGCGCCACTGGTGCGTCACGTTTTCCCATATTAAAAGTGATGCGCCAGCAGTACAAGAGGCTTGTAAATAAGCCCCTAGAAGCCTGGTGTAAAGTTACTCTCAGTGGGCTGATTAAAGCTCTGCGCAAAGAAGTAACCAGAGGCCTGCGTGAAGGCCCGATTGCAGACTGGGATGATTTGCTACTCACCCTGAAGGAGAGATTTAACGATGATGGGGCTTATTTACAAGCCCCTTGCGCCGCCACTGCATCACTTTTAATGTGGGAAAATATGATGTACTGGCCACGCAAGGGGCTTGTAAATAAGCCCCGATAATCTGTTACCGTAACCTCCCAAAGGGGTCGATTTTTTCCTTTGGGTTGCTTAGGTTCTCCGATCCCAGCTAAGAACGGATCTAGTGTGTAGTTCTTCCCTGATGGTACACAGAGCGTAACACAAATTCCCCCCTAACACTAGAGCCACGACCCGTACCATAATGTGAATGACCTCAAGCCCCTCTTCTCACATGCCCCTCGCCCCCACCTCTCTCTTTCTCTCTACTTTGTTTCCCTCCACACAGTTCAGCACATGCCTTAACACGTGGGTACTCACAAACAATTGCCCAAGAGCCACAATGTATGGTCTGTGGCGTGACCTAGGGCCGCACTGATGCCAGCAGGGTGGCGGCACGGGTCAGGGATTGTGTAAGGAGGTTAAAAACACGTTAAATTAAAGGGGCAATCATTTATTTGCAGGTTAATAAATGCTGGCCAGTTTATTGAAAAAAATTTCTGAATATTAGTGCTCAGCAGCTAAACAGCAGCTGGTGCTGCTGTTCACCAGGTGGGCCGCATGTAAAGTTCAAGAGGGCTGCAAGGGACCCCCGGGCCGTACCTTGAGTATCACTGCCTTAACATAACTGTTTTATATGGGGCTGTGTAAAATATATTTGGTCATTCTGATTCCTAGTGATGTCAAATAGAATGTACAGGTGACGGAGATTAAGCATGAGCGCAAAATCCGCTCCGATCGCGGATTTTGCGGATTTTCAGTAAATTCGCGGTCCGCGAACTCTCGCGAATTTACCGAAAATCCGCAATCCGTGATCGGAGCGGATTTTGCGGTCAAAAGTTCAAGCGAGCCTAATTATTTACGATGGCGCCGGCAAGCTGCCAGCGCCATCCTCAAATAGTTACTTAATTAGCTTCAACAGGAAGCTCTAATAGATAAGATACAGCAGGGGCTCGAGCGGCTGCTTTATTTTATCCGTTGGAGCTTCCTGTTGAAGCTAATTAAGTAACTTTTGCAGGATGGCGCTGGCAGCTTGCCGGCGCCATCGTAAATTATTCATGATGGTGACAAACGGTTCTGTCTCTTAATCTGCTGCTCTGATCGGTCTCTGACCTTTTATACACACAAGAGGCATGTGCGCTCGCATGGAAGCCCCGTCCGTTTGGCCCCGCCCACACACTTGAGGAACACTTGCAGATATCAATAAAGCATGTGCCCTAGTTGAAGCTTAAATTCAGTGACTCATTCATCAGCCCAAAAACAATCGTGAGCATTGTGGGTGCTGGGCAGGTGTGCCTTCTTCCCAAATATACCATCGAAAATCCTCTGTGATGCTGGCCAGAGGCATTTGCATCTTTGACTTTCACGAGCGCAATCCCCGTGCTGTTCCTGTGACCAGGAGCTTCTGTCTCTTAATCTGCTGCTCCGATCGGTCTCTGACCTTTTATACACACAAGAGGCATGTGCGCTCGCATGGAAGCCCGTCCGTTTGGCCCCGCCCACACACTCGAGGAAGCCCCGCCCCCAAATCCGCCGATCCGCATAATCCGCGGATTTTGCGGATCCACGATCCGTGAATCCGCAAATTCGTGAATCGTGGATCCGCAAAATCCGCCCATGCTTAACGGAGATTAATTGCCTGATTTGACGTGAACATTTCTGCTCCTCTATTAAAGGAATAAAGCACTGGAACACAACCCTGTGTTGCAATTTCCTACATTTGGAGCAGATGGGTTTCATTCACTACCTGTTGTTCTTATAAATGTTCCTCTGTTATTGTTTGATCTGATATGTTTTCTTTATTTTAGGCCTGACTTGGGGGATGGGGAATATAGTTGGGGGGAATACCTTGTTTCTTGTTTTCTGTTCATGTGGTAATATTCACCGATCCATGTTACAGATACTGAACCAACATGTATGTATGTTTATTTATGACAGTATGTTCTCCCATCCTTCACTTTCTTGCCAAAATGTATTGGCCCATTCGTTACACTCTTGTGTTCAGTAACCGAGTTACCTTTCAAAAACTCTAAGGGGGATATTCACAAGGACTCAACTCAGAATTATCCCCATTATAACGCAACAAATGTGGAGCTAGATTTAACACCCCATTCACAAGCTGGTGCAAACTGTAGACATCGCCTGTATTCCCACAATAACTGCCCAAAAATTTATCTCATCAGTGGACACCACCAACTAACCCTAATGAGATGCAGAATAGGCGTTCCAGTGCAAAAACACACAAAAAAACCACAACACCACTTTCACAACGAACTGCCAGATCTGCAAAGCACCACAAAAACATGCGATAAGCCGCGATAGCACCAGGGATTTAACAGCTGCCTTCTGCTGGTGCTAAGCAGGACGACTTCCCACAGCATGAAAGGGAGCCCAGCCAAGAGCCACACCTGAAGACCCACAGATGCCATGGAGACAATGATCATGCAGCTCCAATACCCATGAGGGCCACAACATTGCCGGAAACCACCCTAGGCCCCCCCGGACCTCCCCCTCCGGACAAACAAATACCTTGCACGACACAAGAGCCACAAAAAACGCACGATGATGCACAGTACCAAAATGAATAAACACATCTGTGGCCAGAAGAACGAGAAACAGTCACACAGTACTGAAGTAACAAAAAAACTTTATTGAAACACAAAACAGCAATGCAGAAGACTCCTGTCTCTCTTCCTTTCCTTCCCTCTCTTGCTTACTTTCCTTCTCTGGTTCTCTGTTTCGTGTTCCTTTGATGTGCGCATGACACATGCCCTGATTTTGTGCTTTCTTTTCCAGGCTGTGTCGTCCAGATTGTCCCTGGCGGTCCACCAGGGACAATCTCGACGACACAGCCTGGAAAAGAAAGCACAAAATCAGGGCATGTGTCATGCGCTCATCAAAGGAGCACGACACAGAGAACCAGAGAAGGAAAGTAAGCAAGAGAAGGAAGGAAAGGAAGAGAGAGAGAGAGAAGGGAGAGAGAGTGTGTGTGAGAGAGAGAGAGAGAGAGGGGGAAGGGAGTGAGCGTGAGAGAGAGGGATGGGAGAGCGAGTGATAGAGAAAGAAATGAAGAGAGAGAGAGTGAGGGAGAGAGAAAGAGGGAAGGGAGAGAGTGTGGGAGAGAGAGGGAAGGGAGAAAGAGTGAGAGAGGGAAGGGAGAGCGAGTGAGATAGAGAGGAAAGGAGAAGAGGGTAGGAGAGAGAGAAAGAGGGAAGGGAGAGAGAGAGAAAGAAATGAAGGGAGAGAGAGTGAGAGGGAAAGAAATGAAGAGTGAGAGAGTGGGAGAGAGAGAGGGAAGGGAGAGAGAGTGAGAGAGAAAGAAATGAAGGGGAGAGAGGGAGATGGAGAGAAGGGAGAGAGAGAGAGAGAGGGGGAAGGGAGTGAGTGAGAGAGAGAGAGGGAAGGGAGAGAGAGTGAGAGAGACAGAGAAAGAGGGAAGGGAGAGAGAGAGAAAGAAATGAACGGAGAGAGAGTGAGAGAGAAAGAAATGAAGGGAGAGAGAGTGAGGGAGAGAGGGAAGGAAGAGAGAGTGAGAGAGAAAGAAATGAAGGAAGAGAGAGAGAAAGAGGGAGAGGAAGGGAAGGGTGAGAGAGAGAGAGGGGGAAGGGGAAGAGAGTGAAAGAGAGAGGGAAGGGAGAGAGAGTGAGAGAGAAAGAGGGAAGAGAGTGAGTGAGAGAGAAAGAAATGAAGGGAGAGAGAGAGAGAGAGAAAGAAATGAAGGGAGAGAGAGAGAGAGAGAGAGAGAGACGGATGAGCGAGAGAGTGAGAGAGAGGGAAGGGAGAGAGGGTGAGTGAGAGAGGGGGAAGGGAGAGAGAGAGAAAGAAATGAAAGGAGAGAGAGAGAGAGACACCCCCGCCCCTGCGCACAGAGGCCTCACTGCTCACCTGCTGCCACCGATGTGTCCATCAGTAGGCCCACTGCATGCCCGTGTGAGCTCCAGGTCCTGGTCACACCACCATGGCATGGTCCACATCATGCGAGCCTGCCTTGCGGCCCAGCAAGTCCCACACATGACGCTGAGTTCTGATTCATTAATGGCAGAGACCACATCAGTGCACACATCATCATCGCAGGCTGCACACCCGCTCAGCAATTACGTGTGCCACCAACCCTGTGCAACGCCAGTCAGTGCCACGTGGTGGTAGGCCCGTGTCGGCCGCATGGCCTTGGGTGCCACTAACCCTGTGCAATGCTAGTTAGCGCCACGTGGTGGTAGGCCTGTGTCGGACGCAAGGCCTCGGGTGCCACTAACCCTGCACAACGCCAGTCAGCAGCATGTGGTGGTAGGCCCATGTCGGCCGCAAGGCCTAGGGTGCCACCAACCCAGTGCGCATCAAATCATGGGTCCTTTATGATTGAGCACCGTGAAGCGTCCGTCATCCGAATCATTTGTTTACGTTATTCGGTGTCACTTAGGAGAAAACCATAAAAGTATATACATATAAAATTAATGCATTTTTCCATAAAAAGCATGAGTTATTTTTTAAAAACACAGTATATTATGTAAAAATAGGATGAGCATTCAAAAATTGACGTTTAAAAATTAATACAGCAAATTATTAAAGTTGGTTCTGAGACGAATACAAATTTTTAAGAACCTAGCTCTATTTAAAGCTAGAAAATCAGACTACAGGAGTTGGAGAACCATAAAAGCGGGGCGACATTGGCGCAACCCCAAACTTTTTAGAATTGGCACTAGCCAACGCCTTCTAGGTTCAATGTAAAATTTACAAAAAAGGATCAGATGTAATAGTGGCTGGGGGGATATACCATGACATGGACATTGGCATAGCAGCTTTGACCAATCGTTAACAGTTGGAGATGTAACAAATCGATGGAAAGTATTGAGCCTGAATCGAGTCAGCAAGTATCTGTCATAGCTGCTTAAAATTCCAAGTTAAATATGGCTGAATCTCCAATAAAGTTTGAATCGACAAAGAATGCTGAGCCGAGATTTTGTTGGCTTCAGACGCTAAGCGGAGATCAGCCAGATGGGTTAAGCATTGATTTTTTAACAAATTCCTTGGGATCTGTACCAATTCTAGGGGGTTATGAAAGTATTTCTCCAAACCAAGATCGTAAAGAAACTTCCTAACGTATTGAAGCCAGCCAATCTTAGTAACATTTTCAAGTAGGAGACAATCCGTTAGGACAGTTTGGGTAAAGACCAACAGGTTTGACGTCCAGAGGCGATGCCATAAAAGAATTGGCTGTATCTTTATAATATCAGTGATGTAGGGCAGACCAAGTTCTAAATGGCAACTGAATGTAGAGGTGCTCTGTCGGACAGCGAGGAGGAACCTTAAAAAGCTGTTCTCCACTTTTTGGAGAGATTCCACCTGTACATATCCCCACACCCCCGCCCCATAGATAGCAGTGCTAATGCATTTGGCCTGATAGATACAAATCATTTCCTCAGGGGGTCGTTTGCCTAATCGGGGAGTAACATTTACCAGGGCCATGGTTGATTATAAAAACAGCAATTTTCTGGCCTCTATAGCTCTTCTCCATGTCCCTTTTTCATCAATTACAACTCCAAGATAGGGATAAGTCAGGGTATTCTCCACCCTCGTGTTCTTTATATAAATGGCTCTCCCTTTACTTAGTTTTCGGCCAGAATTCATAATAAAAGTTTTTTTAATATTAATATTTAAATCTAAATTTGACATAAATGAATTGTATTGATTTAATGAGCGCTGGCGTTCAAGGGGAGTGCGGGCTATGATCACCGTGTCGTCCGCATAAGGGAAAGCAGGGATCGGACGATTTTGGATTAGGGGTAGGTCTTGGCACCCCTCCAACATTGCCACTTCCAGGCCGTTTGTGTATAGAGTAAAGAGGAAGGGGGCCAGGACGCAGCCCTGTCTGACTCCCCTCTCAACCCTAAATGGTGCTGTCAGTTCACCCCTCAAGCCAAATCTAACTCTGGCTGTAGCATTAGAGTAGATTTCACGAAGGAAGTTGACTAGAAGAGGGTCAAGACCCATTTTTGTTAAAATGACCCAGAGCCTCGAGTGACTTACGCAGTCAAATGCTGCGGTGAGATCTACATAGGCCATGTGAGGTCTTCCACCCTTCGCTTCCACATATTTGTCTCTAATTAAGGTCAAGTTTAAAACCTGCTCTATGGTCCCCAGGCCTTCCCTAAATCCATACTGGAGGTCATATATGTTATGTTATGTTATGTTATATTTATTTATATCGCGCATGGCTACCCCAGCAACAGGGCGTCCCAGCGCTTGCGGACATACCTTATTATAGTGCGGCCAAATGGAATTGTAAGTGCCAAATCACCAGGAAATCCTAAGCAGAAGAAAACAACCAGGTTTTGATGTGTTTTTGGAAGAGAAGATGGTTAGAGATAGTACGTATGCTTAAGGGAATGGAATTCCAAAGTTTTGGAGCGAGATACCTAAATGACCGGCCACCTGCTCTGCACCTCCGAATCTTGATAGTACATGCCAGAGAGAGGTCCGCAGAGCGGAGAGCCCGCAATGGAATATAGAAGGAACAGAGGCCCTGTAGGATTTGGGGGCCAAGGCGATAAAGCATTTTATGAGTTAGACAGAGGGTTTTGAATTGTATGCGTTGTTTAACGGGCAGCCAATGCAGCCTACGCAGAACCTATATGATCTTATTGTCTTCTGTCCAGTGCTGTAAGCGTTCTAATATTATGCACACCACAACTTTTCCAAGGGAATCGAGCAATGAAATAGGACAGTAACAAGTTGGACTAAGACGATCACCCTTTTTAAAAATTGGAACCAGAAAAGATTTTGACCAAGAGTCCAACAGTCCAACTTTACCGGTTGCTTCTCATACCCTAAGCAAAATCGGGGCCCAAAGATCCGTATTGAATTTGGAAAGGTCGACAGGCACCCCATCAGGACCTGGGGCCTTGCCCCCTTTACTGGCACTTAGGGCTAACTCGACTTCAGCTAAAGTAAGATCTAAATCGAGTGAAATAGTAGGGGACCTAGTACCATTACTACTCGTACCTGGATAGCACTGAGCTGAGGACGAACTTGCTGTTACTCCAAATATTTGGGAAAAATTAGCTATCCAGGACGATTCATAGATTGCAGCTTCAATTTTGCTGGTCTCCCTAGGATCAGACAGAAATGGAGTATTTATAACCTCCCAAAATGCAGCACTATCATTTGTTACACAACTTTTATGCAAGAAATGAAGGGAGAGAGAGTGAGAGAAAGAGAGACGGATGAGCGAGAGAGTGAGAGAGAGGGAAGGGAGAGAGGGTGAGAGACAGGGGGGGAAGGGAGAGAGAGAAAAAGAAATGAAAGGAGAGAGAGAGACACCGCCGCCCCTGCGCACAGAGGCCTCACTGCTCACCTGCTGCCACCGATGTGTCCATCAGTAGGCACACTGCGTGCCCGTGTGAGCTCCAGGCCCCGGTCACACCACCATGGCATGGTCCACATCATGCGAGCCTGCCTCGCGGCCCAGCAAGTCCCACACATGGCGCTGAGTTCTGATTCATCAATGGCAGAGACCACATTAGTGCACACATCATCATCGCAGGCTGCACACCCGCTCAGCAATTACGAGTGCCACCAACCCTGTGCAACGCCAGTCAGTGCCACGTGGTGGTAGGCCCTTGTCGGCCGCATGGCCTTGGGTGCCACTAACCCTGTGCAATAGCAGTTAGTGCCACGTGGTGGTAGGCCTGTGTCGGACGCAAGGCCTCGGTTGCCACTAACCCTGTACAACGCCAGTCAGCAGCATGTGGTGGTAGGCCCATGTCGGCCACAAGGCCTCAGGTGCCACCAACCCTGTGCGCATCAAATAATGGGCCCTTTATGATTGAGCACCCTGGAGCTTCCGTCATTCATTCACCACTGGCAGAGGGGAATGTGACGTTGTCTGCCCCTTATATTTGCGGGGTCACATGGCCTGTGACGCCTGTGCTGGATGGGTGTAGTGTGTGTGCAGACCTGCCCTCAGGGAGTGGCTGTGACATGCTGACAACTAGACCAGTGACCTGCACACCACCAGCGAGTATGCCTGTGACAGGTAGTTATGTGGCCCCCCCTCAGAGCGTCAGCGGAGTGGTCTGGCCTGGCATACGCCGGACCAGCTCAGGGCTCGCACAAATGACTCGGGGGCACTGGGCGTGGTTTAGTTCATGTCCAGACAAGGAAGTGACTAACGCATTTGCCCTTGTTGTAGTGTCCACTGCACCCGGGACACAATAGGCAATGTAGCACACGGTGACTGGCATCCCACTAGAGAGCATCATTGACGTAAGAAAAATCACTGTCCCCACTTCCATCCACACATTCATGCAGAAATGATGAAAGACATGACACAGCAGTGCGTTACTGGATGTTTATTGCACATCCAGTGGTGTTTTGCAGCTGGAGCAGTACAGGGCTATGCCAAGCATACCACACAATATGGGCCCATGGAGGGCCAGCCAGAGTCCATCAGGGGATGACAGGTACTGCTGAAGATAAAGGGTACAGTCCGCAGTCTGGTCGACGTGTCATCGGTCATCAAACAGGATATGGCAGTCCATGTCGCGGTCCGAAATGAGTGCAGTGGGAGGTCATGAGACCATGTGCAACACCAAGCAGAAACAGGCTAGGTGGCGGATATGAATGCTACTGCCTCCTTCTGACAACAATCCCATCTATGTCCTCATCTTTGTATGTGTGCTCTGCTCCACCTGTGGGTGTTGCAGTACTAGATGCGGCACTGTGTGTCACTGACACATCAAGGGCCGTAGGAGGATTGTCGGCCGCAATGTGTGGCAGTGGCACATCAGGTGCCGAAGTGGATACGCCTGCTGCACTGTGAGGCACTGACACACCAGGGGAGGAGATGTGGATGGTGTGGGAGCAACAGCATTCATGAGCACCACGCCTTGTGTGCAGCGGTGGCTGCCATCCTTTCCACCTCCATCAGCACCATGTCCTCCATGAGCCTCCGCATGTGTGCCAGCTCACGTCTGGAATCTCTGGAGCCAGTCTGAGAGGACAGGTGATCTTCTCTCCACGGTATGACTCCAGTGATGTCAGTCAGGGCTCCTTGGAGACCTTGGAGTGGGCCTTGGGTGTCCGTTAGGGACTGGAGCTGGTCCCTGATGGGACCTAGACACCCATGGATGTTGTCCATTTTGGTAGCCATGAGGCCGAACCCCACCCGCACCTGCTCAGCTGTCTCCCTCTGGCCCACCAGCACACGGCATTGGAAGGCCATGGTTTATTCCTGGGGGTCTTGGGAGAGTACCCAGGTTGTGGGTGCCTCCTGCTAGGTGATTTGGGTCGTGGGTGGGGTCTCCTTGATGCAGCTGGGCTACCCTGATCCTGGAGGTGAGTTGCAGATGATTTCCATGATGTTTTGGAGGGTTTGGGTGTCGATGCTGGCAGTGTCCTCCTCGTCATCAGTGAAGAGTGGCTGGGACTGCTCTGCAGGGGGTGTTGGAGGTGCCCCTGCAATGGGAAGGGGAGATGGTGTATTCCAATGTGTCCACATGTATGTAGCCACATTGTACATGTTGACATTCAGACAGCATGGCATTGTACATTGTGACAGTGTGTAGTTCAGGGGCATGACCCAGAGTCATTGTGAGTGTGCACTGCTTGATTGTGCATGTGTGCCATTGTGGCCCTCTCCACCCGTCCCCCCAGTACCTGGTAGTCACTCACCTTCTTGTGGTTGTGTTGTGTCCTGTCGAGCAGTATACGGTCCCCTGACTCTGGCCACAGTCTCCACACTGAAGACTGTCGACACTTGCTCCTCCATGTCATCCAGCACGAGCTGTGGCGCTGGGATCCCACCTCCAGTCTGCATTGCTGCCTTCTGGTTGGCTGCAAGTTTCTCCTTGGTCTTTGCTTGATGTCAATCCATCACCTCTTGGCCTTGTCCATTGACCTCCTGTGCTCTGCAATGGCATTCACCTTGTCCACGATGTTCCGCCATATTCAATTTTTGGTTCCCAATGACACGTTGGAGGTGACGAACAGTTGTTGATGGTGTTCCATCACCTCCGTAATCAGGATCCTATTTTCCTGCAGACTGAACTTCGTCTTCCTCTTCTTCTTGTCCTTGCCCTTCCTTGTCCCCGAGGTCCCGGGCTGGTCGTCCGGGGTGCTTGTGGGGTTGCGTTCATCCACTGCGCCTGCTCTGGCTGCCTCCATGGTGCTTGGGTGTTGGTCAGTTTGTGTATGGGTGTTTTTTCTACTTTTATAGTGATTGTTCCCACCTGCCATGTGTGTGTTGCAGGCCTGGCGCTGCTTTTCGCTGATTTCCTCATCGCGCTTTAGCACATCGCATGTTTTTTCGTGTTGAGCTTTGTGTTTTTATCGCTGTTGAGGTGGTTGTATCGGGGACATTGGCCGCAGTTTTGGCAGACTATCGCATGCTACCGTCTTGTTGTGAATTCCACGTTGACACAGGGTAATTTTCCCATGATCGGCTGCGATGTGTAAAGGGGCGTTAGCATTTTATGGTGATGTTTAGCACACATGAATATACCCCTAATACTTTAGTGTGGTTGCATGACGGCCAACACACCCCTCTGTTGAAATTTGTTCCATTACCTCCTCGTAACATTTTCCCCATAATTAATTACATATTGAGGCTCCGTGCATCCTAGACACACCTCTTTCAAAGTAGAACGTATAAAAGCCCTCCCCCCACCCTTACCACTTCCTGTTTTAGACAACAGAATGTGGGAGCACACCGCTAACCTCTCAGGCAAGGTTCGTCCATGGCATTCTGGGAAATGCAGTCTCTTGTAGCTCGCTCCGATATTTTCGAGTATTTCGCCAAGGTTGGCGCATATAGTGCGGATCTATAGACATGTATTTCTTGTTTATTAACCATCATCAGTAGAGAATACAGTTTTGTATTTTTGGGGTTTGCTGAGTAGGCTGCCACACATTATATCAGGTCCAGTACCTCTCACTGATGCGCAGGTGCTTCATCCATTGTCTATTTAAATTACTCCCGTGAGTCATTGAGCTGACGAGCTCGTGGTTGAAGCACCTGCGCGCCAGTGAGAGGTACCGGACCTGATATAATGTGAGGCAATGTGGCAATATGGCTGACACTACTGGTGCTTGCTTATCATTTGGTGCTTGCTTATCATTTGGTGGACTAAAATGTTCTAGTCAGAAAATACTTCAATGCAGCCAAATCCTATCTCAATAAGCAGGGGGACACACAGCCCCCAACTCTGTCAAGGATCTCAGATTAGAGCTTCTTGTGTGCATTAGACAAGACCTTAGATTTATAATAGGTTTATATTTTTTGGAAATCAAGTGTGCAGACAGGTGGCACAGGAAGATTCTTTTTTCATAAGAAATCTATCTGAGCCAGCGGGGATTACCACGTTATACGTGAGGCAGATATATTCACATTAGCACAGATTAACCTGCTTCCCCTATAATGTATGTGGGTTGGGGAAGAAATGACTTGGACCGGGAATGCCATTCTTGCCCTTAGCTGAAGGAGGTACTCTTTACTTCCGTTCTTCTCTCTACTTCTCGGGTTTGTGATTATGATGAGTCGGCAGATGTCTGTAGTGCTCCAGATACCTCCAGTATGTCCCACTCTGCTTGGTTCCATCTGATATAGACAAGGGAGGATAAGGGAGGAGCTTTTTCTTCTGGTAGTCTGTCTCACCTAATGTTTCGCTGTCTTCTGACCAAGACCTTGACAACCCTCAGGCTGGCGACCTGGAGATGAGAGGGCACAGCTGATTCTGGAGAGGTGGATTCCTCTATTCTGGCTTTTTGGGGGGCATCCACACTGTCTTCCTTTGCAAGACATTGGGCTTAATTCCAGAGATAGTGTGAGCCCAGACACTTGATGGCTCAGTCGGTTGAGCTAGCAAGGGTGTGAGATTTCCTGCAGGATAGTTTTGCTCTAGGGTTGAGGGCTTTTATTCTTCAAGTTCAATGGGCATTCATTAGGATTTTGTTTTTTTATTCTTTAGGGGGTAACAAGTAGCTGGTAACTTGATGGTGGCTCTCCAACTACCTGCAAGTCACTGTCCTGTGTGCAACTCAATGAGCTAAATTAGTAGCTTTTGCTTGGTTGAATTAGTATATGTATACCAAAATTAAAAAGTATGTATTTTAAACTAGAATGTCTGTATTTTCAGAATTAATAAACAGATCTTTGAAGAAAAACAATTGAATTTCCATAATATATTTAAGGATGACATTTGAGTAATGGTGGTCATTGATGTAATCTTGTCTGATGTGATTACTATAACATCTCTATTCATGTTAGCAGCTCAGGAGGATTTCCACTGAACACAAGTATCTCTTATTACAGAAAAGGTTTGAGACCCCTGGTATAGTTCAAGTGGTTATTCGTTTTTTTTTTAAACATGAGACCTCTCTGCCTTGGCCAGTTTTTCCCTCTTTGGGATCTTTCTTGGGCCTTGATGTCTTGAAGTGTTCTCCCTTTGAACCTTGGAGAAAGTTGAATTAAGGATGTTTACCCTGAAAAAGTTCTTGGTAGAAGTTATTTCAAGGAAGATGTTGGGGGAGGAGGAGAATTGGGATTCTTGTCAGAGAGGCATAGTTTTTAAGGACATGGTGGTACTCCGGCCAGGTCCTTCATTTGTGTCCAAAATTACCCCTGTTTTCCAAACAAAACAAGATTCATTCTCCCAGTGTTTCATACTAATCCTAGCACTTTTGAAGAGGTGGAGTTGCATTCTTTGGTTGTTAAGCATGCATTTCTTATTGACATGGATAGAATTTCTGTAGTCATGCTTTCTTCTTTATTATTTGATAATTGTGGTCCTGCCACCAACTACTCTAGACCTTCCATTCAGACCCGAAGTATGTAGGTCTAATTCCTTATAGCTTTAGCATCCAAGAAGGCCGGGACCCTGTTCAGCAAAGGTAGAAGGTAGATCCACCAGAGCCATGTCTATTTCCCTTGCTGAGTCTTAGTGAGTGTTATTGACTGACATTAGAGACTGCAATGTGGGCTACAGCCTCTACGTTTGTCGGGCTTTACAGGGTAAAGCAGGATATTGACCTGGAGGAGGTTTGGGGGTCAAAAGGTGTTTTCTCGTATGAGGCAATAGAGGGGATTTTTGATTCCAAACAAATAAAACTGGGTCCGCATGAGAATTCAATTGTCCTGGTCTGTCATTAGATGCTATATCTCAATATCTAATTAATCATGGGGAAAACATTACGAGAAGGTAATGCTTCAATAACTTAGTGGTAGTAGCATTACTCCGACTACGTTTTCACCATAACTAATTAAGCCCTCCTTCCTGCCCTACTAGGGCCAGGCCAACTGTATTATTTGGGACCATGAGTCAAATAGGGAGCTAGGAAGCAAGACCTCTGACCTCCTGGTCAGGGTAACCCCTCTCCCTTCGCGCAGCTCCGTCCTTAAGGCACTTCCCTCAGCGCCTTCTGGTTTCCAGGTAGGTGTTCGAGGCCCTCCTACACCCGCAGGCTCCTGCCTGCACCTCATCCCTGGTGGTCCAGTGGGAGAGCCTTGCTCCTCTGCTGGCCCTCTCTGCCAGCCTTTCTGTGTTCTCTGTTTTCGTCTGTCTGTGCCTCTTTATCTCTTGTGCCTTTTTATCTGTGTGTGCCTCTTTAACTGTTGGGCCTCTTCATATGTTTGTGCCTTTTTGTCTGTGCTATTTTCTCTGTTTGTGCCATTTGTCTGTCTGTTCCAGTTCTGTTGCTGTTTTCACTTCTGTTTTGGTTTTCCCGTTGCCTTTTTTCCGACCACTTTCCGCTGCTGCTGCCCCTGCAGCCCTCCCTCCTTTGTGTTCCTGCTCCCATGTCCCAGCCGCTCTCCCTCCCCCAAACCCCTACTTAATGGCGGCCGTGCCGGTGGTGCATCCCTGCCTTGCAAAAGGCAAGCCCGTCTGCACCCGTCTGTGCCTGACCGTGACCCGATTCCGACCAGAGCCAGGGACCCTGGTCCTTTGATCCCCAGCCACTATGACTCAGCAACCCTCCACACACTCAACCCTAGACGCAACAACAACTGCCAGCTCTCGACTCCGAGCATCACCCAAGGCCCATTCTCCTGCCGACACTGCAGCCACACCTTCATCCACCTCTGGAACCCGACAGCTACCGCCAACCTGCCAGACGCCAGCCTACCCACACCCCTAAGCTGCATTCTCCTCACTGTAAGCTCCCTGCACAGATACACAATAGAAATCTGGAACCTCCTCAACACCTTCTTGCCCGATGTTCCCTTCCTTACAGAGACCTGGACCAATGCCAGCTCCGCACCCGACCGCGCAACCGGCATCACCGACAGGTACAATATCCAGAGGAAAGACTGCCCCAACCACCCTGGAAGACGCCTCGCCATCATCCACAAAAGCTCCGTCAGACTGACAACCTCAATTTCGAACGACTCCTCGTCCCCTATGGAACGCACCCACTTCCAGATTCAGGTCAACCCCAGAACAACTCTACGTGGAACTCTTGCCTACAGACTTCCCGGACACCGCACCTCTTTCACTAACACCATCTCAGACTACATCGCATCCCACACCTCCACGGACTATGGACTGTTCGGAGACCTGAACTTCCACCATGACAAGCTCAGCGACCCCAACTCCACTGCCCTCCTAGACAACCTTGCCAACATCGGACTGAAACAACTCATCACCACCCCCAACCACAAGGCAGGACACACCCTCGACCCCATTTTCACTGGAGGAATCAACATTCACTTCAGTCACACCACCCAACCCTTCTGGACAGGCCACCACTGAGTTCACTTCTCCTTCTCAAAACACACTGCACACAAGCCAACGCCATGCCCCTGTGCAGTAACTTGAGCAAGATCATCGAAGAGCACCTCGCCTCCGCCCTCAGCTGCACTCCTCTCCCCGCCATGACCGACACCAACTCTGCAGCCAACAAACTCCACAAATGGATCGCCGACTGCGCTAACACGCTCGCATCCCTCCGGAACTCTGACAGACAACACTCCACGAAAGACACCTCGTTCATCACGGAACTCCGAGAATCCAAGTGCGCATGCCGATGACTCAGGAAAGCATGGAGGAACAGCAAAACATCAGAAGCATGCACTGCCTACAGAACCACCACTACTGAACACCACCAACTCATCAGATCTACGAATAAAACTTTAATTTAGGACAGAATCCTCTCCCACTCCCGCAACTCCAAGGAACTCTTCAACATCATGCAAGAATTCACGAGGCACCTCAGCTAAACCACTGATGTCCCTCCCTCCCAGGACCTCTGCAACAAACTTGGCTCCTTTTTCCACCACAAGATCAGGACTCTCTACAACTTTGACGAACAAGACCAAGGCACCGACCCAACACTTCCCACCAGCAACGCCACTCAGCCAACTATCCTCGCCTGGACCCCCGTCACCACAGAAGACACCACAAAGACCATGAGGAGCATACACTCCGGAGTACCCACTGACCCTTGCCCGCCACACATCTTCCACAGGGCCGCCTCCACCATCGCACCAGAACTACGACGGACAATCAAGTGCACCCTCGAAACAGGCACGTTCCCCGACAACTGGAAACATGCAGTAGTCAAACCCCTCCTCAAGAAGCCCTCCACAGCCCAGATGGACATCAAGAACAACAGGCCCATCTCTCTCCTCCCCTTCGCCGCCAAAGTCACAGAGAAGATTGTCAACATCCAGCTAGGGAACCTCATCGAATCCGTGACATCCTCAACACATTTTAATCCGGCTTCCGCAGCAACCACAGCACCCCGAGACTGCCTTCCTAGCTGCCAGGGATGACATCCACACTCTCCTCAACCAAGGCCACACTGCAGCCCTCATTCTACGAGACCTCTCAGCAGCTTTCAACGCCATCTCCTACCGCACTCTAGCCACCAGACTCCATGACCCCCGCATACAGGGAACTGCGCTAGACTAGATCCGCTTCTTTCTTGCCAGCCAAACTCAAAGAATAAGACTCCACCCTTCCTCCCTGAACCCACAGAGATCAGATGTGGAGTCCCACAAGAATCCTCCCTCAGCCCCACACTTTTCAACATCTACATGGCCCCCCTCACAACCATCGTCAGAAATACGAACTCAGCTTAGTATCCTACGCCAACTACACCCAGCTCATGCTCTCCTCACCAAGGAACCCAATATCGCCAGATTTTCAGGAAGGAATAAAAGACATTGCATCCTGGATGAACAGCAGCTGCCTGAAGTTCAACTCAGGGAAAACGGAAGTCCTCATCCCCGAATCCACCCCCTCTGCATTGGACGACACCTATTGGCCCCCCTCCCTTGGCAACCCTCCAACAACCATGGACATGCCCACAACCTCAGCATCATACTTAACTCCTCCCTCACCATAATCAGACAGATCAATGCCTTTTCCTCCACATATTTCAACACCCTCTGCATACTCCGCAAGACCTTCAAATGGATCCTCCCCCCGAATCCAGGAAGACTGTCACCCACGCACTTACCACCAGCAGGCTGGACTACAGGAATGCCCTCTACACTGGAATCAACAAATCTCTACTCCACAAACTCCAGATCATCCAGAATGCTGCAGCCAAACTCGTCCTCAGCATCCCATGACAAGAACACATCACCCAGCACCTACGAGACCTCCACTGGCTCCTCGTCAAGAACAGAATGACCTTCAAGCACACACCTACAAAGCCCTCCACAACACCGGACTCCAATAGCTCAACGAAAGAATCTCCTTCTACGTCCCCAAAAGAAACCTCCGCTCCACTGACCTAGACTTGGCCAAAAATCCCCGCATCCACAGAGCCAGAACTGGAGGCAGACCCTTCTCCTACATCAAAACCAAGACCTGGAACGAATTCCCCCTCAGCATCAGACGAAGCCCCACACTACAACCATTCAGAAAGAGCCTCAAGACCTGGCTCTTCGGATGATCGAAGCTGCCAGAAACCCTCGTCCCCCCATTGCCTTGACATCCTCACGGGTGAGTAGTGCACTCTACAATTCCCTGATTCATTAATTGATTGATTAATTGATTGATTGAACTAAAACAGGAAGTGGTGAGGGTAGTAGGGGCTTTTATCCTTTTTACTTTGGTAGAGGTGTGTCTAGGAGGCGCGGGACCGCAATATGCAATTAATTATGGTTAAAACGTACTCCAAGTAATGCAATTACTGGTAAGTAATTGAAGCATTAATGAGGGCTGATCACTTAAAGAGACATTGCAAAATACAGACACAGTCCCTCGAAAAGAAGACTGGCTAAAGAAATGAACAAATCCTGAGGGGGTAGGGGAGGAACCAAAATACAAAACTTGAGGGTGCCTCCACGAGCTCCGGGAGATCTGGGGCTAAGGACAGGACCGTTTTCACATAACCGCCCCTAAGTCGGGTAAACTAGGAACAACTGAAAACTGATTAACCCCTGTATTGGTCTATGAAGTAAACCTATTTTGTATCTCGCTGTTTCAAAATCAGTAAAAAGTGTTTATCCAAAAGGTGAACAGTAAACGAGCAATCACTTAGCACATATTGACACCTTGTGAGAAGTTGGCCTGATGTGCAGTGTTCACTATTCTAGTGATCACTATATATCAGTCCAAACAACCCTTATTGATGATTGGTTGTAAGTCAACCTTATAGACCAGCTATCCTAGTAGCATGGATACGAGCAGTCTAAGGCTAAGACTCTAGAGGGCGTGTTAAGCCAGCTGTTTTACCATCACATTACCCCTTGAACACCCAGTGAAAGGACACCACACAAGTGTTATGAAAATAAACAGTGTATTTATTAGAATCACAACAACCCTGTACTCTTTATGAGGACAGGGTGCTAGGCACACAACAAAACTCTTACGAAAATACTTTTAAGTTAGCACGTTACACAAATGCCCGAGGGGCACGAAAAACCATATACACTAAAAGTGGAATGCGAATTACTAGCAGGTAAGTAACAGTTCTAATAGGCTTTGGAATCGCTAGGACTGGACTAGGGAATCGTTAGATTACTACTAGGAGGCCCAGGGGACTCGGGTGCAGAGTGTGCACTCTCACGCGGGATGCGGGACAAAGTCTATGGAAGCTAGAATTCACAAAGTTAGTGTTCACGGGCGAACCCGACCTGGTAGGGAGAAAACGACAGTGGATCCTGACCCTTGGATAGTGAGGCTATGCTGGGACACCGGAGTGCCGAAGTTACCTAGCCCAGGGGCTGCAGCTGCATAGGTCTGAAAAGACGTCGGGGATCTCGTTGCCGGACCAGGAGCCTGGAAGGAAGAAGTTGCTGGCAGGCGACCAGTGAAGGAAAGTTCGATGGATCCAAGCCTGGATCAAGGAAGAAGAAAACCTGAAAGCAGAGGGGACCAAGTTCTTGAATCACTAGCCAGTGATTAAGTAGGCACCAGGATGGCACCGGGCGAAGTCACCGCAGTCAGGTGAGTGGGCGCTGCTGGGCTCTGCAGTCTCTCGGACCAGGAGGCGTTGTCGGCGACCAGGATGGAGGTGCGAGCTGTCCCACGATGGATGAAGTCGTTGGCGTCGAAGTTACCCAGGATTGGGCAACAAGCCTTGGCTAATTCAAGCCCACGCGGTGGACTCAAAATGGCGTCTTGAGTGGACCAGGAGGGTCCGGGGTGCTCCTCTTCTGGAAGGGAGCAAGGGCCAGTCTGGAGCAACCAGACCAGCAGCAGAAATGTCGTCGGGCGTCGTCGGGAAGGCCACAAGCCAACGGGCTAGTAGCCAAACAACGCGGTGAGCAGCGGAAAGCAGAAGGGCCCCACGCAGATCGTGGAGATGCTGGGGGGCTGCACTTCGGAGCTGGAGCTGCTCAGAGTCGGGGCTTCTCGGACCCCAAAGCACTCACCAGTAGATTACTCGGCGGGCTTGCTGGAAAGAAGTCGTGCAGTCTTGCAGATGGCCGGTCCCTTGAGGTCTCGTCGCACCCACGGTTCTCAGCTGGGCTGTAGAGGTGGGTAGAGGTCAGAGGTGCCAGGGAAGCCGGTTCTCGTCGAGCTGGGCAGTCGGATTCCGGAGGAAGGACTTACAGCAGACCGCAGTGTTCTTAGATGGTGCCTGCGGATGCAGGGTGACTACTCCTTAGTCACAAGGGAGAAATCTTAGGAAGAAGTCTTGAGTTCCTTTCGCAGAAAGTAGTTTCAGGATTCAAAGATGATCTGATTTGGAAGGGGGCCAGTCTCTACCTTTATCCTGTAAAAAGGGGCTGGCACGCGACTAAGTCCTGCCCTATGGGTGGGACTAGGAGGGGGGTGGTTACACCCACTTCCTTGGCGGGCTTTTCCCCAGTACAGGGTCTGGAGTGACCCTGGAACTGGTTCCAGCCAGCCTATGCACAGTGAGCACCGGGGTGCCACGTGCAGTCACCTTCCTCTAAAGCCCTGCCTACCTACAATACACAAAACCCTGTCTGGGACGGTGCTGGCACCGCCCCTGGCAGGAAACCCTTTGTCCTTATCTCCTGCTCTGGGAGGACTCCCAGCAGCAGGAGGGCAGACTTGTGTCTCGGTGGCAGCATCCATTTTGTGGATGCTAAGGCTCTGTCTGACTTTAACCGGGGTTAGGGGTTACATACATGTCGTGTCCCTCTAGAAGGGTGGAATGCTAACCCCGTCGCCAGAATTGGCGAGGGGTTAGTATTCCAATTCGTATGACACCTTACTCGACATGTTTTGATAAAGCGATACCAGAGTTGGCACATAACCGCGAGGATTATAATGCACTTAAGAGTATATGGTATGCGATATCATGGAAACGGCTAAGGGATGGATCCCGAAAGCTGCAGACAGGCTCAGCTCATGCCAGAGCACCATCTCACACGATTCCAAGCACTCTGCCTTCAGGATTGTTAAGGCCTGCCATAGGAGTGACTGATAGGAGATCTGTGTGTCCATTTTTAGGGTTAGATATAGGTATACTATATCTAAAGCAAAGGGTGATTACACCACCTTGCCCCAGCTGTCAAGCAGCCAGTTGTGTCAGATTTGGATGGCCAGCCAGGGGTGGCATAATACATGCTGCAGCCCCTGGTAGGCCCTGGGTACACCTATGCCCTGGGTACCTAAGGTACACTGTACAGGGACTGATAAGGTGACTCAGTATCCAATTTAGATATGTACCTAAGGTACATGGAATCCATTTTACAGAGAGAGCAGTAGGCCTGGGGCCCTGAATAGCAGGGTCCCAGGTCAACTAAGTCAGAAAACCAGCAAAACACCAGGCAAAAAGTTGGGGGCAACCATAGTCAGGGAGTAACCTTCCTACATAACCCCCCCCCCAAACGAAAGGAGATAAGGCTATCCTTGTCCAGGTAAGCCTATATTGCCTAAGTGGCCATTTAAGGAAGTACCAGCACTGGCATGGTTACCCCTTATGTCATGGTCCACTAAGCAACCCCTCACCCTAAGGGTGTCTGAGGGTCTCCACCATAGGGAATCTCTACCTGTGGTGTGTTTTGTCAAAGAAAAAGGCTGGTGCTGAAATGGAGTACTGAAGTGAGGCTCCACTAACTTTGGGCTCAGCTTCCTCCAATCATCATCCACCATAGAGGCCTTCCTTTCCAAGACTGAGTTGTTTTGGGCTCTCAGGGTCAACCTCTGGCTACCTACAGCTGGAGGTTGGGTCCCTCTGTTTGGCTTACTGGAGGGACAGGTCAGGTCTGGGGCCCTCAGGTCCCAAGTTTGGCTGTGCCCAACAGTGTCCATCTGTGGGAGGTCCCTAACTAATTTTAAGGGGGATCCCTCAGGAGTGTGTCTTATTTTCACTTGGCTAGGTCTACTAGCTTCAGTGCCCTTAATCTGCTGATTGGGAAATTCTTTTGGACAGGGGGCCCCTTGGGGTCCAACACTGGCCTCCCTGACCTCTACAGCCCTGGGCTGACTGAGGCAGGGTAGAGAGGGGCAGGTTACCTGCTCCAGACTGGGTCCCACCTTGGAAGGGTCCACTGACATCAGGGGTTCTGCCAGGCTAGGCCTGACTACCTCTGTGGCAGTTGCTTCACAAGGGGTCAGATCAGTTCCCTGAGGAGGCTGATCTGTTCCTAAAGTCTGGTGGGAGGGAGATTTCTCTTCCTCCTCAATGCTCTCTGTCTGAGTGGAGTGATCCATAGTTTCAGGCTTCACAACACTATCATCTGTCTGAGTTTGAGCTGTGGCCATCACAACTCTCCCAACCTTTTCAGGAGGGGGCTCAGTTTGGGTGTGGGCTGTTACCATGACAGCCTTGACAACCTGTTCTGGGAAGGAAGTTGTCTGAGATTGGGTTGTGACTGGCACAACCCTCCTGACCTGTTCAGGGAGGATACCTTGGACTGGGGCTGTGGCTACCACTGCCCCACTAACCTTACCATGGATGTTTACCATTCTAGAATGGGTTTCTTGCTCTACTTCAGCCCAGGCTGAGAGCTCTAAATCATTCCCCAGTAGGCAATCTACAGGCAAGTTTGGTGACACTGCCACTCTCTTGTGGCCAGTGACACCTCCCCAGCTGAGATTGACAACTGCCATGGGATGATCTCTCTGTACTCCATCAATATTGGTCACCTGGTATGTGGCACCAGGTAAAAGTTGCCTTGAGGGGACTAGACTCTCAGTCACCATTGTGATGCTAGCCCCTGTGTCTCTATAGGCCTCAACTTTTATACCATTGATGAGGGGCTCCTGTCTGTACTTGCCCAAAGTGTTGGGACAAGTTGTGAAGTTGGCAAACCCCATGCCAGTCTCACAGACAAGAGTATCTAAGTTTGGGGACCTGGTTAGGCCAGAGTCCCCAGGAACTCCCAAAGTAAATGCACCCAAATTCTTGGGGGCACTCCCACCACCTGGGGGATTACTACTAGTAGTAACAGGAGGTTTGGGAATGTTACTTGGGGGTATGTTTTCCTTATTGTTATTCTTTGGGCAACTGCTGTCAGTTTTTAAATGACCCACCTGTTTACAGGGATAACAATAAGGTTTCTTCTGGTTGTTGGAAGGATTTTGGGACCCACCCCCCTCAGAGGATTTTTGGGGCCCTGATGTGGTTTGATCTGGAGATTTATTCCCACCCTTCTCTTGAGGCTTGGTTGATTCCTTTTTCTGGTCACCACCTTGGTTCTTGGGCCTAATCCTGGTTCTGACCCTTTTGTCTGCCCTCTTACCCAATTCTTGTGGAGAGGTCAGATCAGAATCTACCAGGTGCTGGTGTAATAACTGGTTCTGACAATTATTTAAGACTTGCTCTCTCATAATTAGATTATACAATCCCTTGAAATCAGTAACCTTACTACCCAGTAGCCAGCCTTCCAAAGCCTTAGTGGCACAATCAACAAAGTCTGACCAGTCCTGAGACTGAGTTTTCTGGGTGTCTCTGAACAGCAACCTGTACTGCTCAGTGGTTAAACCAAACCCATCAACCAGTGCATTTTTCAGGACCTGGTAATTGTTAGCATCCTCCACTCTTGTAGTGAGGAGCTTATCTCTACCTTTACCATCAAAGGAGAGCCACAGTATAGCTGCCCACTGACTCTGGGGAATGCACTGCACAGTGCAGGCCCTCTCCAGAGCAGCCATCCATTTCTGGATGTCATCCCCTTGCTTAAAGGGGGGCACTATTTTAGTCAGGTGTTTAGTATCTAAACCCTTCTCTCTATCTCTTGGGAGATTGCTGCCACCAGTGGGAGCTAGCCCACTCATCTGCTGCTCTCTTGCCAGGGCAAGCTTCTCTTTGGCCAGGGCAATTTCTTCCCTTTCAATCCTCAGTTCAGCTTGTCTCATCCTAGCCTCATGCTCCCTTCTCTGAGGGGAAGTAAATCTCCTCTGTGGAGGATTCCTTCTCCCCTGAGAAGAGGCATTAGAGTGCAGAGACCTATTGGAGTCCCTAGAAAGAGATCTATCTCTCCTAACTCCAAGGTTAGGCCCACTTCGGGTTAGTACTGGGGGTCCCCCAGATCCTAGCCCAAGTAAGTCTAAGTTGGTCCTAGTTAGCCTTCTGACTACCTCAAGACCCTTGTCTACCTCATCCCCAGAGAGTACCTCCTGATCCTCCTCCTCAACTGCTGAATCAGTGTTGGGGAGATCTGGATCCCCAGAGGTTCCCTCTAAGGCTGGCATGTTCTCATGTAACTGAGAAAGCTTTCTGGCATCATATGTCTCTAAGAGACCTATCAGAAAGGGAGTGGTGGGGTTAGACCCCTGCTTCAGTTTCCTGGAGACACAGATTTGTCTCATCTCCTGGAAACTGAGAGCTGCATATCTTGAAGTGACCTGTGGAGGGTCAACACTGACCAGGGGAGTCTCAGTAGAGTCCCCCTGAGTCGACATGCTTTTCTAGTGAGGTGTAAGTGGTGCACTTACCTACACTATATGTTTGCCTACTGATCCCTTGCTAGAGTTGTAGTTTAGGGTGTGCTAGGCCCTAGGAGCTACAACAGCTGGTTCAGTAGAACTCAGAGTATTCTAAGCTAAGTTATATGTACCTTTAGTACTTATGTGATCTTTCACAAGATATTCTTAGGGCATGTGTGGTAAAACAACAGCAAGCTCAAATCCCAACCGCTGCTCACCAATGTGAGAAGTTGGCCTGATGTGCAGTGTTCACTATTCTAGTGATCACTATATATCAGTCCAAACAACCCTTATTGATGATTGGTTGTAAGTCAACCTTATAGACCAGCTATCCTAGTAGCATGGATACGAGCAGTCTAAGGCTAAGACTCTAGAGGGCGTGTTAAGCCAGCTGTTTTACCATCACATTACCCCTTGAACACCCAGTGAAAGGACACCACACAAGTGTTATGAAAATAAACAGTGTATTTATTAGAATCACAACAACCCTGTACTCTTTATGAGGACAGGGTGCTAGGCACACAACAAAACTCTTACGAAAATACTTTTAAGTTAGCACGTTACACAAATGCCCGAGGGGCACGAAAAACCATATACACTAAAAGTGGAATGCGAATTACTAGCAGGTAAGTAACAGTTCTAATAGGCTTTGGAATCGCTAGGACTGGACTAGGGAATCGTTAGATTACTACTAGGAGGCCCAGGGGACTCGGGTGCAGAGTGTGCACTCTCACGCGGGATGCGGGACAAAGTCTATGGAAGCTAGAATTCACAAAGTTAGTGTTCACGGGCGAACCCGACCTGGTAGGGAGAAAACGACAGTGGATCCTGACCCTTGGATAGTGAGGCTATGCTGGGACACCGGAGTGCCGAAGTTACCTAGCCCAGGGGCTGCAGCTGCATAGGTCTGAAAAGACGTCGGGGATCTCGTTGCCGGACCAGGAGCCTGGAAGGAAGAAGTTGCTGGCAGGCGACCAGTGAAGGAAAGTTCGATGGATCCAAGCCTGGATCAAGGAAGAAGAAAACCTGAAAGCAGAGGGGACCAAGTTCTTGAATCACTAGCCAGTGATTAAGTAGGCACCAGGATGGCACCGGGCGAAGTCACCGCAGTCAGGTGAGTGGGCGCTGCTGGGCTCTGCAGTCTCTCGGACCAGGAGGCGTTGTCGGCGACCAGGATGGAGGTGCGAGCTGTCCCACGATGGATGAAGTCGTTGGCGTCGAAGTTACCCAGGATTGGGCAACAAGCCTTGGCTAATTCAAGCCCACGCGGTGGACTCAAAATGGCGTCTTGAGTGGACCAGGAGGGTCCGGGGTGCTCCTCTTCTGGAAGGGAGCAAGGGCCAGTCTGGAGCAACCAGACCAGCAGCAGAAATGTCGTCGGGCGTCGTCGGGAAGGCCACAAGCCAACGGGCTAGTAGCCAAACAACGCGGTGAGCAGCGGAAAGCAGAAGGGCCCCACGCAGATCGTGGAGATGCTGGGGGGCTGCACTTCGGAGCTGGAGCTGCTCAGAGTCGGGGCTTCTCGGACCCCAAAGCACTCACCAGTAGATTACTCGGCGGGCTTGCTGGAAAGAAGTCGTGCAGTCTTGCAGATGGCCGGTCCCTTGAGGTCTCGTCGCACCCACGGTTCTCAGCTGGGCTGTAGAGGTGGGTAGAGGTCAGAGGTGCCAGGGAAGCCGGTTCTCGTCGAGCTGGGCAGTCGGATTCCGGAGGAAGGACTTACAGCAGACCGCAGTGTTCTTAGATGGTGCCTGCGGATGCAGGGTGACTACTCCTTAGTCACAAGGGAGAAATCTTAGGAAGAAGTCTTGAGTTCCTTTCGCAGAAAGTAGTTTCAGGATTCAAAGATGATCTGATTTGGAAGGGGGCCAGTCTCTACCTTTATCCTGTAAAAAGGGGCTGGCACGCGACTAAGTCCTGCCCTATGGGTGGGACTAGGAGGGGGGTGGTTACACCCACTTCCTTGGCGGGCTTTTCCCCAGTACAGGGTCTGGAGTGACCCTGGAACTGGTTCCAGCCAGCCTATGCACAGTGAGCACCGGGGTGCCACGTGCAGTCACCTTCCTCTAAAGCCCTGCCTACCTACAATACACAAAACCCTGTCTGGGACGGTGCTGGCACCGCCCCTGGCAGGAAACCCTTTGTCCTTATCTCCTGCTCTGGGAGGACTCCCAGCAGCAGGAGGGCAGACTTGTGTCTCGGTGGCAGCATCCATTTTGTGGATGCTAAGGCTCTGTCTGACTTTAACCGGGGTTAGGGGTTACATACATGTCGTGTCCCTCTAGAAGGGTGGAATGCTAACCCCGTCGCCAGAATTGGCGAGGGGTTAGTATTCCAATTCGTATGACACCTTACTCGACATGTTTTGATAAAGCGATACCAGAGTTGGCACATAACCGCGAGGATTATAATGCACTTAAGAGTATATGGTATGCGATATCATGGAAACGGCTAAGGGATGGATCCCGAAAGCTGCAGACAGGCTCAGCTCATGCCAGAGCACCATCTCACACGATTCCAAGCACTCTGCCTTCAGGATTGTTAAGGCCTGCCATAGGAGTGACTGATAGGAGATCTGTGTGTCCATTTTTAGGGTTAGATATAGGTATACTATATCTAAAGCAAAGGGTGATTACACCACCTTGCCCCAGCTGTCAAGCAGCCAGTTGTGTCAGATTTGGATGGCCAGCCAGGGGTGGCATAATACATGCTGCAGCCCCTGGTAGGCCCTGGGTACACCTATGCCCTGGGTACCTAAGGTACACTGTACAGGGACTGATAAGGTGACTCAGTATCCAATTTAGATATGTACCTAAGGTACATGGAATCCATTTTACAGAGAGAGCAGTAGGCCTGGGGCCCTGAATAGCAGGGTCCCAGGTCAACTAAGTCAGAAAACCAGCAAAACACCAGGCAAAAAGTTGGGGGCAACCATAGTCAGGGAGTAACCTTCCTACACACCTGCAAAAAAATATATAACCAATCATCTTCTGTTATTTATAGCGTCTATGTGCTCTCTGATCTCCGTGACTGAATTTGTATTGGTATTTTTTCTATCTGTTTTTTAGAGACGTTTCCTTTCAGTTCATGTTTGCACTCTAATTGGCATGTGCACAGGGCCGGACTGGGCATCAGGCGTTATTCCGGGAGGCTGGAAAGGTGGGGGGCTGGTTTTGCAGCAGTACTGCAATATCGGCCCCAGCAACAAAACAAGCAAGCCAGCATTTTTCACTCAGCATTCACTTTCGTTTCCAGCCTCCCTGTGCTTTTAAATATTTCATCAGTTTCCACCAACAATAAAAGTGTCAAGACATCTCTGGTGATTGAGGCTCTTTCTGAATGGTTGCAGTGTGGGGCTTCGTCTGGTGACCTGACCAGACCTTGGCCAGAGACGGTCGCTCCACTTGCCGCGCGGCTCCCCCTGAGTGCGCCCGGTCTCCCTTGCTGACTCCGCGTGCCAGCCGCTACCCTTGCAGCTGAGGTTCCTTTTCTCTGCAGTTTTTTGTTTCCTTGTGCCAGTCTTTGCCTTGTATCATTACTGTGTTGTGCCCCAGTTGTCTGCAATTGTTCGATCTGTCGCCTTTTCTCCGCTGTTCTAACCCCGCTCCCCGCTCCCTGCCGCTGCTCCTCTGCGGCCCGCCCCCTTTTTTTCTTCTGTACCCTCTCCCCTTCCCATTCGCCACCCCGCTCCCGCCTCCCAGCTGCTCCTCCCTCCCACTGGACATTTAGGAGCATGTCCGCGCGACGGTGAGCTGTGACCTGACCTGACCTGACCTTGGCCAGAGACGGTCGCTCCACCCGCGGCGTGGCTCCCCCTGAGTGCGCCCGGTCTCCCTTGCTGACTCCGCGTGCCAGCCGCTACCCTTGCGGCTGAGGTTCCTTTTCCCTGCAATTTTTTGTTTCCTTGTGCCAGTCTTTGCCTTTTATCATTACTGTGTTGTGCCCCAGTTGTCTGTAATTGTTCGATCTGTCACCTTTTCTCCCGCTGTTCTAACCCCGCTCCCTGCCGCTGCTCCCCTGCGGCCCGCCCCCTTTTTTTCTTCTGTACCCTCTCCCCTTCCCATTCGACACCCCGCTCCCTCCTCCCAGCTGCTCCTCCTTCCCACTGGACATTTAGGAGCATTTCCGCGCGACGGTGAGCTGTGACCTGACCTGACCTTGGCCAGAGACGGTCGCTCCACATGTCGCGTGGCTCCCCCTGAGTGCGCCCGGTCTCCCTTGCTGACTCCGCGTGCCAGCCGCTACCCTTGCGGCTGAGGTTCCGTTTCCCTGCAGTTTGTTTCCTTGTGCCAGTCTTTGCCTTGTATCATTACTGTGTTGTGCCCCAGTTGTCTGTAATTGTTCGATCTGTCGCCTTTTCTCCCGCTGTTCTAACCCCGTAAACCCGCTCCCCGCTCCCTAACGCTGCTGCCCTGTGGGCCCGCCCCTTTTTTCTTCTGTACCCTCTCCCCTTCCCATTCGCCACCCCGCTCCCACCTCCCAGCTGCTCCTCCCTCCCACTGGACATTTAGGTCCATGTCTGCGCGAAAGTGAGCTGTGACCTGACCTGACCATGGCCAGAGACGGTCGCTCCACCCGCCGCGTGGCTCCCCCTGAGTGCGCCCGGTCTCCCTTGCTGACTCCGCGTGCCAGCCGCTACCCTTGAGGCTGAGGGTTCTTTTCCCTGCACTTTTTTGTTTCCTTGTGCCAGTCTTTGCCTTGTATCATTACTGTGTTGTGCCCCAGTTGTCTGTAATTGTTTGATCTGTCGCCTTTTCTCCCGCTGTTCTAACCCCGCTCCCTGCCGCTGCTCCCCTGTGGCCCCGCCCCCTTTTTTTCTTCTGTACCCTCTCCCCTTCCCATTAGCCACCCGCTAATGCCTCCCAGCTGCTCCTCCCTCCCTCAGCCCCTCATATGGAGGCCGCACGGCGAACGCGCAGCGGGCACGCTGATTGTGCGCCAAAGGTGCACCAAAGGCAAGCCCGTCTGTGCCCGTCCGCGCCTGGACCGCGCCCCGCGCCAGAACCCCTGGTCCTCGTCAATGCCAGCACACCCGACGAACTTACGATGCAGCAACCCTCCATGCACTCAATGCCGGCCGGAATCCCACCTGCTGCCGAGCCACCCCGAAACGCACCCACGGACCCTTCACCTGCCAAGCCTGCCAATTCACCTGCCTCTGAACCTGCACCGCACCCGCCAAGCCGAGCCCCAGCAACAACCACCTCAAATGCATCCTGCTCAACACCCGCTCCGTCCACAGGCACGCCGTCGTACTCTGGAACCTCCTCGACTCAACATCACCAGACGTCGCCTTCCTCACAGAAACATGGATGAACGCCTCCACAGCCCCCGACATCGCCATAGCCATCCCGGATGGCTACAAGATCACCCGGAGGGACCGCGTCAACCAAACCGGAGGAGGCATCGCCATCGTCCACAGAAACACCATCCGCATCCCGACCAACTCCGACGACACCCTCACCGCCGCCGAGCACCTTCACTTCCAGATACACACCGACCCCAAGACCACCCTCAGAGGCACCCTCATCTACAGACCCCCGGGACCACGCACACAATTCAGCGGAGCCATCGCTGACTTCGTCAGTCCGCACGCCCTCACCTCCACAGACTACATCCTCCTAGGGGACTTCAACTTCCACCTAGAGAACAACAAGGACTGTAACACCGCCGCCCTGCTGGATAACCTCGCCAACCTCGGACTCAAGCAACTGGTGAACACCCCCACCCACTACGCCGGCCACACGCTCGACCCCATCTTCTCCTCCAGCAAGCACATCTCCTTCAGCCACTCAACCGGACTACACTGGACAGACCACAGCTGCGTCCACTTCAGCTTCAGGAGAACCACGACTCACCACCACCCACAACAGGTTCCCCGCAGAAGCTGGAGCAAGATCACCGCCGACCAGCTCACCACCACCCTCAGCCAGAACCTGCCCCCCAACACGACAGACCCCAACGAAACAGCCCGCAACCTCACACAGTGGCTCATCAACTGCGCCGACGAACTCGAACCACTGAAGAATCCTCCCAGCAGACACGGCAGCAGAAAAGCCTCGTGGTTTACCATTGAACTCAAAAACTCCAAGAAAACCTGCCGCACCCTCGAGAAAGCCTAGCGCCACGACCAGACAGCAGAACACATGACTGCCCTCAAGAACGCCACCCGCAAACACCACCAGCTGATCGGCGCCGCCAAGAAGACAACATTCAAAGAACGACTGGACAACACCCACAACAGCAAGGAACTCTTCAGCATCGTTAAAGAGCTCTCCAACCCCAGCGCCTGCAACAACGACATCACACCCTCGCAAGACCTCTGCGACTCACTCGCCTCGTTCTTCCACCGCAAGATCGCCGACATACATAATAGCTTCGGCGCGCAGACCATGGATCCAACCACCGAACCATAGCCCCCCACCACCACCCTCTGCACCTGGACCCCGGTCAGCACTGAAGACACCACCCACCTGATGAACACCATCCCCTCCGGCTCGCCTACCGACCCTTGCCCACACCACATCTTCAACAAAGCCGACTCCATCATCGCACCCCAACTCCGGAACATCATCAACAGCTCCTTCGCATCTGCCACCTTCCCGGAGAGTTGGAAACATGCCGAGCTGAGCACCCTCCTGTAGAAACCCACCGCGGACCCCACGGACCTCAAGAACTTCCGCCCCATCTCGCTCCTCCCCTTTCCAGCCAAAGTCATCGAGAAGACCGTCAACAGACAACTCTCCGCCTTCCTCGAGACCAACGGATCCCTTGACCCCTCACAGTCCGGTTTCCGAGCAAACCACAGCACCGAGACCGCCTTCATCGCAGCCACCAACGACATCAGGTCCCTGCTCGACACCGGAGAAACTGCTGCCCTCATCCTCCTGGACCTCTCAGCAGCCTTCGACACCGTATGCCACCGCACCCTGATACAGCGCCTCAGCAACACCGGAATCCAAGGAGCGGCCCTGGAGTGGATCATCTCGTTCCTCGACGGAAGAACCCAGAGAGTCCGCCTCCCCCCGTTCCGCTCCTCGGCCACCGAAGTTATCTGCGGCGTTCCGCACGGATCTTCCCTCAGCCCCACCCTTTTCAATGTCTACATGAGCTCTCTCGCAGCCATCGCACGCCAAAACAACCTCAACATCATCTCCTACGCCGACGATACCCAGCTGATCCTCTCCCTCACCAACGACCCCGCCTCCGCCAAAGCCAACCTCCAGGAAGGAATGAAAGACGTCGCGTAATGGATGAAGATCAGCCGTCTGAAGCTGAACTCGTAAAAGACGGAAGTCCTTATCCTCAGACCATCTCCCTCCGCTTGGGACGACTCCTGGTGGCCCCCTGCCCTGGGCACCGCACCCAGGCCAACGGACCACGCATGCAACCTGGGCTTCATCCTGAACTCCTCCCTCACGATGACCAAGCAAGTCAACGCTGTCTCGTCATCCTGCTTCAACACCCTGCACATGCGCCGAAAGATCTTCCGATGGATCCCCACCGAAACCAGGGAGACGGTCACCCAGGCCCTCGTCACCAGCCGTCTGGACTACGGAAACTCCCTCTACGCTGGAACCACAGCCAAACTCCAGAAAAGACTCCAGCGCATTCAGAATGCCTCAGCACGACTCATCCTGGACATCCCTCGCCTCAGCCACATCTCTGCCCACCTGAAAGACCTGCACTGGCTCCCCGTCAACAAGAGGATCACGTTCAGACTCCTCACCCACGCACACAAGGCTCTCCACGACACGGGTCCGAAGTACCTCAACAGCCGACTCACATTCTACACACCCACCCGCAAGCTCCGTTCCGCCAGCCTCGCCCTCGCCTCCGTCCCACGAATCCGCAAATCCACCGTCAGAGGAAGATCCTTCTCCTACCTGGCAGCCAAGACATGGAACTCCCTCCCTCCCCACCCACCTACGTTTGACCCCGGATCATCTCTCCTTCAGGAAACAACTCAAGACCTGCCTGTTCGAGCAGTAGCGCCCCCCCCCCACCCTCAGCGCCTTGAGACCCTAACAGGTGAGTAGCGCGATATACAAATTCTGTTGATTGATTGATTGATTGATTGGTGATTAAAATTCCTTCTGGAGAGGGATTGGAGTTTTGTCTAGTGGCAGGTTTGACTCATCTAAGGTAGCGCAGAGGGTTAACATGCCTGCTGCAAAACATGCACCACGCAGATCACAGAACTATATTTCATGTGCATAACTCAGTGGGTTACGGCTTTTGTCATAGAGATCCATTTGTTATCATGAAGTTCATGAATTCCAGTCGTAATATAGCTCAGAGAGCTATGAACTGCCATCAAAGAGCTTCATGCACACTGTATGGTAAAGGCTAGAAACGTATGTTTTCTCTCAGGCTTTCATTATCCTGATGCTGCTTAAAAAGGATTTGTTTGGGTAGAAACAAATTCTTATTGGTAAAGCAAACCCTAATCATTGTATTAGGTTTGGAATCATGAGTTGGTGCTTTTCCAGATCAGCACTCTTAAAAATCCCTGCACTTCGTAGTCCCCTTTGTCTCATGTAACATTTTCTCTATGTGAGCCCTACAATGGTATTAGAGGTGCAATAAAACGAATGAAATAAGTATGAGAGAGGGGCTATGGGGAGATGCAGGGCACTGTTGAGGGTTATAGTAAGGGAATCATTGAGGAGCCCCAATAAAGATTGTGCCAATCTGGTGCCCTCCATGGTCATTGTTTGCAATGCTTTACAAGCTAATACAACTAAATGTATAAGGAAAAATGTGCTGTAGAATGCACCCTTTTTCCATATTTCTTTTTTTGAGGGAGAACCGGCAAACCCTCCCTTACAGTGGGCGGGCTCGCTCACTCCACTCCCTTGCTTCGCAACATAGGGAGGCTGGACTGACAACATCTGCCAGGGCTGCTTTGGGTTCCCAGTCCGGCCCTGCATGTGCAATGGCTTTTTGAGTCCTAATTCACAAAAAAAAAATCGAACATCTACATCTGCATGTTAAATACTTCGCATATACAGATAAACAAAGATGAGGAATTCTCAAAATGTTTAAAAGTAAAACCGTTGCATGTTTTTAGGAGTACTTCTGGAGACATTTTGTGAATTCCTCTTTGTGTTCACGAATACACAATATTTCATCACTCGGGCACTCTCACCAGCTTTGCCAGTGTTACACACCATCCTCCCCTTGGAAAGCGAGTGTACTCCTGCCCTCGACAGGAGTGCATGTTTTCCAGCGTAGGAACAAGTCTCACATTCCAGCCCATCCCTGACAGGGGAACACCTAAAATGCGCGGTATTATTAGGCACAGGTAGGTATATTGATGCGGTGCCTCATGAGTTCCTTGCACTTGAAAATCATACCATTTGTGTACATAAATTACCCTTACAAGCGCAAATATCCTTTTGAATCGAACACTGATTCTCAAAATTAAACAAGATCAGTAGTTGAGTGAAAGAAAACAATTGAAAGGTTGTGAAATATTATATATATTGCAAGTAATCTTTCGCACGTGTTTTCATGCTATAGAAAATAGCACTCCAGATCTATCATCGTCTGTCTCTCATATCTTGGTGGGAGGAGAAACCTTTGAACTCAAGTGATTGAACAGAATATGAAGAAGCTTAGCCGTGGGGGTGCTTTAGAAAGGTTTTTTCAAGATAATTTGGAGTGAAACCATATTTTTTTGTTACATTTCATTTTTGACACATTCTTAGTGCAATATGTGGTTTATCACTCATGACTGCTGGTCGCTATCCAGGTACAATTAGTGGCATCTTTCTACTTCCAGTCTGTTCTGCTATGTTGGAGTAATGTATGAGCAGCCTCGTGCTAAGGGCTATTGATTATTTTTAAGAGTCCACTTGGGATGTACCTTCTGCTCCACGGGTGTTTCAAAAGATGAGGAATTATACAACCAGTGTGCAGAGTCAAATGCTGGAAGTTCCAAAAGTCCCCCGACTACATAGTGCAAGGCTTGTTTTCCTGTTTAATGAATGATAGGTGGAAGGTAAACGCAGGTGATGCAACGTAGCCCGAGCTTGTGGTCAGAGTTCACTTTGCTCTACACCTGCTCTGGAGGTAATTGGAGCACCTGTATGAACTTCAAGGGGAGGCATCTGAAACCCTGTGCCTTTTGCATGCTGCATAATTCATCTCTGTATCACATGACAACGTAGTACTTTTTACTCCATCCTTGACATTCTGATGGCAGAGGGGCGATCACTGAGAGTACTTCAGGCAGTTCCTTTGACCAACTATGAACTTCAGAAGTTAGGAGTCCTGAGTGCTAAACGACTACGGGCCTGATTCAGAGTTTGCGGGGTTGATTAAACATCAAAAAACATGTTTTCTCCTGTCCTCCTTAACCCCTTTTCTGCTAGGTCTCCCCACCTGCCCCCCCCCCCTCCCCCTGCTAAGCCTTTTTTTTGGGCTATTTGGGTAGTTCGTGCTTAGGCCCCTGTAACCTTTTGAACACATAAGGTATCCACACCAAATTTGTGTCCTTTTCTTCCAACATCTTGGGGATTCCAAAGGTACCCAGGGTTTGTGGATTCCCCAGGAGGGTACCCAGAAATTAGCCAAAATACAGCTACATTTAGTTTTTTTGGGGGAAAAATGTGCTGAAAATGAAAGTGTCTGGTTTTTTTCCCTGCAAATGATATCAACAAAGTGTTGGTGGGGGCTGAACTGACAATTTTCCCAGCTTTTAGGTCCTGACAGTTGTCAGAAAACCAACATTTTTTACACAGTTTTGGCATTTTACTGGGATATAGCCTATTTTTGCTATTTTTTGTGCTTTCAACCTTCTTCCAGTTATTGGTAGAAATGGGTATGAAAGCAATAATGGATCCTGGAAAGCTATACATTTTAGAAAAGTAATTTGTGTAGATCCTTCACAGTTTCTTTATAGAAACTAACAGTTTAATATAGGGAAAATTGAAAATTAGTTGAAAAAAACAGCCATTTGTGCCAATGTTTTCACCTTTAACTTCTTCAAATTATGACAGCTGTTTGAAAGCAATATACTGCTTCATCTGCTGGACCTTTCTGGTTGTGGGGATATATAGGACTTGTAGGTTCAGCAAGAACCCGACGAACCCAGAGACAATAACTGAGCAGCGTCTTGCAATGATTTTTTATTATGTACCCATACTAGCATGAGAATTATAGGGCATTTTTCAAAGTGACTTCTTTGTTACACGTTACTTTACGACCACATAATAATAGCGGAGTAAATGACGCTTCTCACCTGGCTCGGAAATGTGCTTTGCTCAATGCCAGATCTCTGGTTAAACATAGTCTGGAATGCGCTTCCCTAATCGAAGAAGAAGGGATTTTGGTCGCATTTATTACAGAATCCTGGATGGATGATTCATCTGGCCCAGACCTAGTCAAAGCCACACCACCCAATTACCTCTGCTATACGCTGAACAGACCTCACAAAAAAGGGAGGGGGGGGCGGCTATTATACATCATAACTCCATTACAGCATAGTTTACACCTATGATTATGGAGGAATGCGAAGCCCTGGAGTTCTGTCTTAATTTTTCACACCACTATTCTTTCAGAGGAGCTCTCATTTATAGGCCCCCAGGCCCAAGAGGGCGGTTTCTAACACAAATAGACAGCATACTTGAAAGAGGGATTAACGTTGACTCTTACACTATTTTGGGAGATTTTAATTATCATCTGGAGTCCTCATTTGATCCAGACAAGATCCGGCTGCTTGAATTGATGGAAGGTGTGAACTTAGAGCAACAAGTGAGGGGAGCTACCCATATAGCTGGCCATACTTTAGATGGCATCTTCTCAAACAATTTGCTATTGGCAATTCGGAATGTCCTTCCCTTGGCTTGGTCAGACCACTCGGTAGTAATATATGACATTACTTTGCCTGACCATTTGGCCTCAAGACCTCTGAAAAAAAATTCAGTGGCCAGAGCATGGAACAAGATAGATACAAGGGAATTACATAAACTACTTACATCAACCATGCCCTCGGTATCAAGTGACTTAGATGAGGCCACCATTTCTTACACCAATTGGCTAGCAGATGCAGGAAAGGAATTAGCACCTCTAAAATATCTCCATCATACCAGACAACAACCCTCTGCTCCCTGGTACTCTCATGAACTCAGGGATCAGAAACTTGCTTGTAAGCACTTGGAAAGAAAGTGGAGGGTGGGCTATAATGATAAGGACAGGCTGGACTATAAAACAAGTCTTGCAGTATATAAACAGTTGCTTCATAAAGCAAAACAAGAATACTTCCCAGACAAATTATTCAAGCAAAAAACTCTTCTAAAGAGATTTTTAAAATAGTAAAAACATTAGCCCTTCCATGCTCCCCGACTTTCTCAACCAGCCAATAGCTGTGTAATAAAATTGCTAAATGCTTTTTGGAGAAGGTGAACAACATCTTTACTACCTTCACTGGCTCGACCCCCGAAACAACACAGAGTTTAGCAACAGAACAGGCAGACATTTATAAGGATAGCCCTTTTCTACTTAACTCTACCCCTGTAACAGAATTAGACACCAGCAACCTATTACTGAAGGTAAAGTCAGGCTCCCCTATCGACCCATGCCCTAGCTCAGTAGTTATTACAGCTGCAGAGCCAGTCTCAAAAATACTGACTTCTATCTTTAACACTATGTATTCAGATGGGTATTTTCCAAAAGTTTGGAAGCATGCTTCAATTCGGCCACTACTAAAGAAATCCAGTCTGGATGTCAATGACCCCAATAATTTCAGACCAATTTCCAGAATTCCTCTCCCGGCGAAGGTCATTGAAAGGAATATTATTGCTCAACTCAATACTTTTTTGCTAGACTCACAAACCCTTGACCCAACCCAGTTCGGGTTTAGAGAAGACCATAGTACTAAAGCACCACTTTTAAAATCCACAGAGGAGATCAGAATGATTTTGGATCAAGGAGGGAATACCGCACTGATCATCCTGGATCTCTCGGCGGCATTCAACACTGTCCACCATGAGGTTTTATTGGACTGTCTACAGGAGATAGGAGTTAAGGGCTCTGCCTGGAAACTTCTTAAATCATTTTTAACGGATAGAGTACAAACTGTAGCCCTAGATGAATTTGAAGCTAAATCATTCTCTTTACCGTGTGGTGTTCCACAGGGTTCATCTTTGAGCCCGACTCTTTTTAATGTTTATGTCTCTTTTTAATGTTTCATTGAATCATTTGGGTTCACATTAACTTCATATGCTGATGATACCCAAATAGTGGTGAACTTACTTCCAGGCGGCACACAGACTACTTCATCGAGGTTGCAAAATTGCATGAGTGCCGTGGGAGGGTGGATGGCCCAGAACTGTTTAAAACTCAACTCCAGCAAAACGGAGGTGGTTTTGTTTGGAAAAAACCCAAATCTTTGGACACCAGATTGCTGGCCAATAGACCTTGGCCAGCTTCCCACGCTAGTTGGGAAAGTGAAAATTCTGGGCTTCTGGATTGATGAGAAATTGAGCTGTAGGGACCAGGTGAATAAAGTAGTCTCCACCACCACCTATATTCTAAAATCCTGCAAAAAAATATTGCCATTACTCCCCAAAGCGGCACAAAAAATGGTCGTCAGTGCTATGATTATGCAGAGACTGGATTACTGCAACAGTCTCTATTTGAAGATACAGGACAGATCCCTAAATAAACGGCAGGTTTTACAGAACGCAGCTGCTAGATTACTCTCCCGCATACCTAGGTCTGAGTCAGTCTCTGCCCAAGTCAAAGCCTTGCATTGGCTGCCAGTGAGGAAACGCACCCAATTCAAGGCATTATGCTTGGTTTTCAAAGCCCTTCATGGAACTGGGCCTGAATTCCTTAACTGACTCATTCATTGGTACACTCCGACTAGAACATTGCGATCCTCTGATGCCAAATTGGTGACAGTACCTACGGTGAAGAAGACCAACTGGGGGGGGAGGGGTAGAAGTTTCACAGTCAATGCTGCAAGGGCCTGGAATGCGCTTCCCCTTTTTTTAAGAAGCATGACCAAACTTTTTGCATTTAGGAAGACATTAAAAACTTGGCTTTTCACAAACTGATCCAAATTGATGTGCGTCTCTCTCCATCTGACTTGACTCCCCTGTAGGCCTTCTCCCAGCGCCAGGACACCCTTGGATAACAGTTGCGCTCTACAAATAGTAATAACATAACATAACATTGTCTTTCATTTGGAAGGTAGAAATGCATCAAAAGTCAAAAGGCAATAACAGTTGCTATACAATTCTGTGTTACCCTAAGTCTCTTGATAAAAATAGTACCTCACTTGTGTGGGTAGGCCTAGTGCGAGCGACAGAAAATGGCTCAAAACACAACGTGGACACACTTTATTTTTACAGTGAAAACTGGCCCTTTTTTGTAAAATGCTTAGCTGTAGACTTTGAAATCTCTAGCTCTGCTGGCATCAAGGGAAACATAGAAAAGCTATACATTTTTGAAAACTAGGCTCCCAGGGAAATCCAGGATAGGGTGACTTGACTGGCTCTCACCAGGTACTATTACCCAGAATCCCTTGCAAACCTCAACATTTCCCTCACATTTCTGTGGTATAACGTTCTGAAATCTATGTGGGTCCACAAATTTCCACCATCCCGCATTCCCCAAAGTCTTCTGAGAAAAATAGTACCTCACTTGTGTGGGTAGCCCTAGTGCCCGCATCAGGAATTGGCCCAAAACGCAAGTGGACACGCCACATTTCACAGTGAAAACAGATCCTTTTTTTCAATGTGTCTAGCTGTAGATTTTGAATACTAGCTCTGCCGATACCTAGGGAAACCTAGCAAACCTAGACATTTTTGAAAACTAGACACCCAGGGAAATCCAGGATGGGGGGACTTGTTTGGCTCTCACCAGGTTCTGTTATCCCGAATCCCTTGCAAACCTCAAAATGTGTCCAAAAAATCCACATTTTCCTCACATTTCTGTGGTGGAAAGTTCTGGAATCTGGAGACCAGGGGTAACTCTGGGTGGTAGGAAATTTGTGGATCCATGCAGATTCCAAAACTTTCTTACACAGAAATGTGAGAAAAAAGTGATTTTTCCAGCAAAATTTGAGGTTTGCATTGTTGAAAATGGCAATGTATATGTACATAAGCGGCGTTCATTTGTGTTCACTGTACCCCTTGTAGTAAACAGAACAGATATCGCTAAACACTGACTGTGTTATCCCGCCAGCATAGACCCATGCACACACGTACACGACAGCCATTTTAGGCACCATGGCCTCTCTGCCCGTTTGTTAAACCCCCGGCACCCCTCCCCGCGCGCATTGCTCATGCATCGGCCATAAGACCCTCTCCCTCTGCGTGACCCTGCTCTAGAAGTAGCACTCCTGCTTGACCCACACCCCCCATTTCCTCCCAAGAACACCCTTCCCCTCAGCTGACAACCCCCCCCCCCCGGCTGCACTTGGCCTCTCGACCCGGTCCCAAGTCCTAAGACCAAGCCTCGTGGATGTACATCCCCCTTTTCCCTGCCCAGCATAACAAAACCGTGATACACCAGCCGAAGTGCACGATCTTATCGCCTGCCCAACCTTTGACCTGATCATCCCCTCCTGCCCTCGTGTCCGGTAGGAATGTCCGGCTGAGAGATCACAATCTCTTGTTACAGTCAGGAGGGGAGGATGACATTTGAGCGACTGGTATGGGAATAGGCCTGATGCTGGGATTCCAAGCATGCCTTTTCCTACTTCAAAGCGTCTTTATTGTAATAAGGAATGTTTGTGCATCATAAACATGTGTATAAAAGACGAAGCCTGAAGAGAAACCGGTGTGTGTGTGTGTTGGGTAGGGAGGAGAGAACACACCCTGTAGACACCATGCGGGTACCCGAAATGACAGGCTCTCCTCATGAGGAATAAAACTCTATTCTTGTTTTCCTGCTTCCAGCGCCCGTCTCTTTTTGTTTGGTAATTGTTCAAGATGGGAACTAAGAGGCGTCCTGCGCCAGCAGCCTGGGCATCAGGTGCGTTATGGGCTGACTTTTCCACAATTGGCGTCCCAACGCGGGGTCCATCAGCGACATAAGGTCCGGTAAGAGAGGTCCAGACGATGGGGTGAACATCTAAACGATTGGAGTATACCTGCCTTGAGAGGGGCCTCGTCCGACTGCCGATTGAATGAACTTCACCGATTCTGAACGGACCTCTCTCAAGTGACCTACTGTCCTGACTGGAATCCCACAGGAATGCTGCGGTAAAAACATGGAGAAAGAGAACGATTGGGCGCTGGAAAAAGGAAGGCGAAGAATTGCCCACACGGTCCGGTCCGGGTAAGGTTAAGTAGGACGTCTTTACGTCCGATTGGTAGGATGGCTTTATCCATCTGATTGATTGATTGATTGTACTTGAAGTATTGGTTCTCTTTGAGACATTTTCTATTTGCAAACAGCGATGAATAGGAACGTTCCTCTCTCTTTGCAAATAGTAAAGGATAGGTAATGCAGACGTTTGTCCCCCATTGTAATCCGTCATGCCTATTTTTCTCCCCACTGATTGTTTGTTATCGATTTTTATCGATTATTGCTCTTTGAGATATTCTCTGTCTACAAACAGGGAAGAATAGAAATATTCTGCCCCCCTTTTGCAGATAGTGAAGGATAGGTAATGCAGACTTTTGTCCCCGTTGTAATCCGTCATGCCTGTTTTTTCTCCTCATTGATTGATTGATTGTCTGGACATTTATTGTTCAAGGAATAGTTCTCTTGAGGTATTGTCTGTTCGCAAATAACATAGAAAGGGAATATTCTGTCTAATCTTTGCAAATAGTGAAGGGTAGGTAATGCGGACCTTTGTCCCCTGTTGTAATCTCTCGGGCCTATCTACTCCCCACTGATTGGTAAACTAGTTCCACCCGGACCATTTATTAGAGGTAGGTCATCTGGCTTGATCAGAGGGCACCCCTAATAAAAAGGACATATGCAATAATAATGAAGTAATCATCGTATCCTGTTAACAGAAACTTTAGCATGAAACACGCTAGGGAAAAAAAGGGAAGGAAGAAATAAGAAGGCAAAATCAGTAGGCCACTGACGAGTTTTTTTGATTTCGCTGCAAATAAGAAAACGTTAGGAATAGCTCACGATAAAACACATGATTTCGCTAGAAATAAGAAACGTTAGAAATAAGCCCGTAATAAGAAACATGAAAATGGTGAGAGAAGCCAAGATTGACATCACGGCAGCCACAAGGCAACCAGGCTTCGCCACCCCTCACTGCTTCAAACGTGTCTGTCCCACCGCCTGCCACGCCCCAATAACGGTAACATGAGACAGATACAAGTCAACAGATACCTACCCCCATTCTGGAAACTCCCGAAGTGCAACAGGTTCGCGGCTACGCCCATCCGGAAGACGAGATCTTCGGCACGTGTAGGGCGGGTCCTGCTGCCAACCGTCGGCCGGAGGTCGTCGAGTAAGGTGGGCCAGAAGAAGAGCCGAGGCCGACGGGATCCGGGCGTCCCCTCTTCTTTCTTCAATAATGGCTGCGACAACACGGGGGGGGGATGCCTTGCACATGCCACCGACCCCCCCCTCGCATCTCCTGGTCCAGCCACGGCTTGGTAGACGCTCCCCGTTCGGCCCTGAAGCGGCGCCTTGCAGGCCACCGGGGGGGGGATGTCTTGCCTATGCCTCCGACCCCCCCCTCTCATCGCCTGGTCCGGCCATCATGTATATTAGCGCCGAGAAAAACGGCGTGGGGTGCGCTGGGAGGGAGAGGCGGCGCGAACGAGCCTCTCCCACCTCCCCAGGTGGAGGCCCCCAGTGGCACCCCCAAAGCTCCACTCACGCGACGAGGGTTCGCCCACTCGTAAAATGGCGGTCGATCCTGCTGGAGCGGGCCCGGCGTGAAGAGATGGCCCGGCTGCTTGTTGATTAAGAAACGAGTCCCACCATCATAAGTGTTCTCCTCGACTTTGAAGATTCTATAGGAGCCACGGGGGCCCCCGACCCCCGCGGACACCCCCGATGGGGAATGACTGCCATGATTTTCCGTGGAACGATGAAGATGTGGCCGCGAGACGTCGGCGCTCCCATGCTGACGCCAGTCTCAGTTTGAATGACTAAAATCCTGCAGATTACAGTTCGGATCAGTTCCGGTGAAAACCCAGTGTGACCCGGTAGGAAACAATTGTTGCCTCCCTCCCCCTTTTGACTGATGGTTCATACTGCCGATCCTTTCTGTTACCCTTTAACGGAACTTTTGGACTGCCGAAAGAGGCTCTGGGCCAACCACGAGTTGGTGGAGATTTTGACTTTGCCTGGATCTGCCTGGCTGCTGCCAAAATGACGCTGGTACAAATGAAACTTTCAACTCCTTGTTGTACCCCGATTGCTCAGCGTTGGTGTCATGAAATATGTATGCTGTTTTTAAACACAATGAATTGATATGGGATGGGTACTGATTATGTGTTCGGACAATGAATTGAAGTGAGATAGGTGCTGATTGAACATTCGGACAATGAATTGTTGTTAAGTTTGGCGCATCATGATTATTGAAAGTTCGAATTTCAACACTTATGATACTTGCTCACACTGAAGTTTCGATATGATTTTATTGCACTTGTCGCACTTTTATTATGAAATCAACGACCACCGACTCCATTAGGTTTTCCACTAATAAGTATCCCCACATGTACAGTTCTGGCCGGCCCACGGGGTTGTAGGCCCGTATTTATGCACCGACATTTTTATTAAAGATTTTTGGGAAAAGCGTACGTAGTTGTCACGTGTAAATTGGTAAGTTTCGAATAAATGACCACTATTTCCGAGATAACTGAATTACAGGTGAAATGGCTCAGCTCGATAAGTTAAGGGTTAAAAAGTAAAGTACGCAGAAATATTACAAATATGAATGGTCCAGGTTTTTGTTGTATGTGTTCCCTCATTTTTGTACAAGCCTAAAACAACTGCTAAAGATCCTGGTATTCAGCCTATACTTTATATGCTACCTGTGTCAGGGAAGTTGTTTTAAAAATGCCCCTAAGTCGCCCCGAAGGAGTGCCACCTGACCCCCCCCGCACGAACGACAGCGACACCGTACGGCTGTAGGTTATCACTTTTCCTCAAAGGAGAGCACGAGCTCGCCCCCCACGTTGCACCGACTGCCCTTTTGTTCTGACCCCCCCCTGCGCACGATCCATAATACCACGCTTGGGTGACCTATGCTACCCACAGGCTTCCGATAATCATCCCTCCCACACTTAATGGTCCACCTGGGCTTAAATGCCAAATTGGCAGGGACTGCGTCCAGTGGAGATAGCTCGAGTATGTAGTAAGTAAAAGCCTTTTCGAGTTTATGCGCGCTGATGTGTTTTTAAAATGCTGCCCCTGCTCCCCTTCTTTTTCCCTCTTTCTGCAGGTCACATCGGAACGTCGACTAAGGTACGAAAAAGAAAACGGTGATCTAGCGGACAAAAATGGGAAAGAGGGGTTCGATTGTGATACATACACACGACAAGCGAACGGTGGCTATTTCTCTCCCTGAACTTAGCGCTTGGGAGGACAGCCTGAAGCGGAAACTACAAAATATGACTTCGCTTGGCACCCCGAATAATACAACCAAAAATGACGTGCACTAATGAATAAGCATCCTACAATTAACTAAATAGGGAAAGTTTAAAGAATATTCTGAGGTGAGGTTTACCCAAATACCCTCCGCTTGGAGGCCAGTGTTTAAAATCTACTACCTCCTTTCGCACCCTCATAGACATAAGAGTCAAAGCTGCCCCATTGTTCTCACAACTGACACCCACTGTTGCCTCAGCCTGGAAACACATTAGCCCGACCAGGTTAGTTCTTGACCAATTGCCAAAAGGCGTAAGTGTGTACAACCAAAAGCCACCAGTAAAGGCAGCCGACGATAAAAGAGAATAAAAAGGTAAAAAGAGCTTAGGACGCTAAGGATGCATAGCATACAGGCAGAGATCATTTTGGCCAATAACTGTTCTATGTTTTGTCTTGAATTTTTGTATATAATACCAGTCACTGTTCTATGTTTTGTCTTGAATTTTTGTAAATAATACGTGTACTGTCTCCCCCGCCTGAGTTTGTGTGTACGTAATGTCGGGATCTACGTCTTCCCTCTGCCTGTGTTTCCGTATTACTTGACCCCTGCTGTCCTGTGTTGTGTGCGCACTGAATGACCCATTATTGTACACGTTTCTCTCTTTCTCCCTCTCTCTCTCTCTCTCTCTCTCTCTCTCTCTCTCTCTCTCTCTCTCTCTCCATGTCATACGCGTACCGAATGATTCGTTTAGAGTGCGCACTCTCGCGCTCTCTCACTCTCTCACTCTCTCTCTCTCTCTCTCTCTCTCACTCTCTCTCTCTCTCTCTCTCTCTCTCTCTCTCTCTTTCTCTCTCTCTGAGGATCCCACTGTTCCCTCCTCCCTTGTATGATAACGTTGTGCCCCCCCCCCCCACCCGGCACAAACCTAATTGGGTCTCTTCGAACACAAAGGTGTTCGGCAAAATTGACAGAAACTAAAACGATTGTAACTTGCCATATTACTACCTCTCCTTTCTGCAAAACGATTGAACCCGAGTTGGTAATGAAGGAAAGGACAGGTAAGACGACTGATGTCCCCTAATCTGGCCCTTTTATAGGGGGACTATAACGTCAATGGTCTTCTGTTTGTCAGTTCGTCAGAAATGCAATTCCCAATGCCCAGACTACCTCACCCCTCTGCACTTAAGTGCGGCTGTCCAAAGCGTCCTCGCTTCTCCCGATTGACCCCAACTCCCTGTCCAAAGCGTCCTCGCTTCTCCCGATTAACCCCAGCTCCTTATCAGCTACCCCCGAAGCGTAATTGATGACCTTGATTAACGGTCGCTCCCCAAGAAAAGCATGTGTAACCTCTGCCCCCCTCTCATGATGATAACCCCCTGCTTGCAAGAGTTAGCCGACCCCGAAGGGAAATGTAAGATTGTCAGTACTTGGGTTAAAAAGAAAAAGGGCGAGTCTCTACCTAAGGACTCGATTTCGAGTTTGATTATAATACACTGTCGATAGGAGTCCAATTTCTCTCCACGTACGTCACGAATGAACGCCAAATAGGCTTACGAATTCAATGGAAATGCCCTCCTACATACTCCATAAGTGATGACTTCTGACTGTGACCGATGAACCTATCCCCCACCTACTTAGGATTGGGGACGGAATTGAGATGTATAAATGTCTTCTCCTGCCAGTTTTTCTAAAACTTGTTTTGTACCCATTCAAAGATACAATCACCGGAGGAGAGGAGCTGGACGTGACGCACAGCCTGGCCACAGATCATGAAGCACGTGTGACCTCAGCCAAAGGTGGAGCCACAGAGCAACGAGACGCGGGACGAGGCACCACTCTCAAACTCGGCAGATTAAGGAATAAAGGGCTGCCTTGAAGCCCTTGATTTGCTGACCCACTCGTGCCTGAAGTCCCCGTCCCTTTTGAGCCCGACTGATGGGCCTGCCTGCTCGTCATCCTTTGCTCCTTTGGTCCCTTGGTGTGTTCAAAGATCTGATCCCACTCCGCCCTCTCTTCCCTTGATTATTCAACAACATCACCCTTGTCGCATAACTTTTGACTATAGAATAAGGTTTTGCCACGGAAGAAGAAAGACACGCAGGTGCCCAGCATGAGGCACCCCTAAGAAGATCAGTTAGGAAACAGGACTGTGATCTAACAGCAGAGGACTGATCAGACCCTGCAACGCGTAAGGACGAATACGAGCTGGACCTATAGCTCCACCGCCGGTGCTCAACAGCGCCAACGAAAGAAGACGGACTCTGTTAAAAAGACATTGTGATGAAGACCCCCCCTTCCTGAACTTTCTACTCACCCCCTTGACTAATTGCTTGTATCGAACTGAATTCCTCCCTCAACCATTTTGTATTGCTTTCAAAAATGTTTCATCGGTCACTCATGTATTTAGTTGTCCAAAAGTCTCTTATAGCACTGATAAGACCCGAAGGTATCAGAGTACTTTTACTGTATGTTGATGTCACCGGAGAGAAAGTCTGAACTTGATTCTATAATGTTTCGGAACATTTTTCTTGATTGTCTCCGACTAAGTATTATGCCGATCTCTAGACTTGTATGAATTACCCAACAAATGTAAAATCATATGTGCCGCATTCCGCCTTTCGTATCGACTGTATAGAACTGAACTAGCTTATGTAAAAAAGCGGCGACTGTTGAAAATGGCAATGTATATGTACATAAGCGGCGTTCATTTGTGTTCACTGTACCCCCTGTAGTAAACAGAACGGATATCGCTAAACACTGACTGTGTTATCCCGCCAGCATAGACCCATGCACACACGTACACGACAGCCATTTTAGGCACCATGGCCTCTCTGCCCGTTTGTTAAACCCCCGGCACCCCTCCCCGCGCGCATTGCTCATGCATCGGCCATAAGACCCTCTCCCTCTGCGTGACCCTGCTCTAGAAGTAGCACTCCTGCTTGACCCACACCCCCCATTTCCTCCCAAGAACACCCTTCCCCTCAGCTGACAACCCCCCCCCCCCCGGCTGCACTTGGCCTCTCGACCCGGTCCCAAGTCCTAAGACCAAGCCTCGTGGATGTACATCCCCCTTTTCCCTGCCCAGCATAACAAAACCGTGATACACCAGCCGAAGTGCACGATCTTTTCGCCTGCCCAACCTTTGACCTGATCATCCCCTCCTGCCCTCGTGTCCGGTAGGAATGTCCGGCTGAGAGATCACAATCTCTTGTTACAGTCAGGAGGGGAGGATGACATTTGAGCGACTGGTATGGGAATAGGCCTGAAGCTGGGATTCCAAGCATGCCTTTTCCTACTTCAAAGCGTCTTTATTGTAATAAGGAATGTTTGTGCATCATAAACATGTGTATAAAAGACGAAGCCTGAAGAGAAACCGGTGTGTGTGTGTGTTGGGTAGGGAGGAGAGAACACACCCTGTAGACACCATGCGGGTACCCGAAATGACAGGCTCTCCTCATGAGGAATAAAACTCTATTCTTGCTTTCCTGCTTCCAGCGCCCGTCTCTTTTTGTTTGGTAATTGTTCAAGATGGGAACTAAGAGGCGTCCTGCGCCAGCAGCCTGGGCATCAGGTGCGTTATGGGCTGACTTTTCCACAGCATGAGACTCTGGGTAGGGAAACGTTGGGGGGTCCATGCAAGCCATACGTCTCTGGACTCCCCCGTGTGTCTAGTTTTGGGAAATGTGTGGGTTTGGTAGTTTCCCAAGATGGCCGCCGAGCACGGGACAAAAAACCCATGGGACTCCCCCTGTAAAATCAGGTTGTTTTGTGATAGGTAATTTTGATGTCGCCTCAATAGGTTTTGGGCCCTTGCCTGTCGCAGGTACGTGACCCTCTCATGTGAGTGAGGTACCATTTTTATCTGGAGGCCTGGAGGAATGCTTGGTGGTAGGAAATGTGTGGATCCATGCAGATTCCAGAATATTCCCACACAGAAATTTGAGAAAAAAGTGAAATTTTCTGCTTCATTTAAGGTTTGCAGGGGATTCTGGGTAGGAACACTTTGGGGGTCCATGCAAGTCATACCTCGCTGGAGTCCCCTGGGTGTCTGGCCTCAGAAATGAGTGGGTTTGGTAGTTTCCCAAGATGGCTGCAGAGCCCGGGGCCAAAAACCCAGGGGACCCCCTTGCAAAACCAGGTTGTTTTGCATAGGTAATTTTGATGTCGCGGTTTTGGGCCCTTGCCTGTCGCGGGTACCTGACCCAGCCATGCTAGTGAGGTACCATTTTTATTGGGAGACCTGGGGGTAATGCTGGGTGATAGTAAAATTGTGTTTTTTATGACAACAGAATATTATGACCCAGTAATACAAGGAAAATGTGTGACTGTAGTCACAGTTTGAGGTTTGCATGGCATTGTGAGTAAAAAAACTTGTGGGGATCCATGAGAGGCACACCAACCAGCACTCACCATTTTTGTTTTACTTTACAGAAATATTTAAAGTCGGTATTTTTCCCCAAGAGACAGACTACACCTTAGCACAGAAAGACAGATGAGACAAATATGACTGCCTATCCACCTGTTCCTCAAGTACACACGCATACTGGTTGAATTCGGCATGAGGGTGAGGGAAAGGTTCAAAATGTATATATTATTAACAAGAGATTCCTCTGAAAGGAAATGAACTGTTAATAAATAAAAGGATAAAAACCTGAACTAATGACTCCGCTCATGAGCTGTTATGCCACAACAAGGCACCAACCTCTTTACAGGCCATTCACACACCTTTCATACTTGACACAAACTTTCACACCACCAGCTGTGGAGACCATGTACACTCTGGCAGAGAAAAACAGAAAAGACAAATATTCCTTCAAAATGAACAATTCCTTAAGTACTCACACGTACTGGTTGGATTTTGCCCGAGGCTGAGTGAAGGTTCAGAGCATAAAATTCTATTAACAAGAGATTTCATAAAAGGAAATGCACTGTTAATATTTAAAAGGTTAAAAACCTGAACCAATGACTCACAGTTGTAACAGTTGTGAGTTGTAAAGCCTCTGCAAGGCACCGACCTCTTTACAGGCCATTCACACACCTTTCATACGTGACACACAAGACCATTCACACCCCCAGCCACGGGCCCAGCACATTATAACATTTACATCAATAGAATACATCAATAGAAAGCACAATTCAAGAGCCCATCACTTTCATATGCCCACATGACTGACACAGCAATCACGCCGGCTGGTGGTTGACGTAGTGTCTGCAGTGGTGTTTGACTAGTAGAGTGTGTAATTACCAGTAGCAAGTCACTACTCACACGCTGCCAGCCAAATGCCAGCCCATGCACACTGCTAGCCAAGCACCATCCCACCCACACTGCCAGCCATGCGACAGCACATGCACACTCCCAGCCAAGCACCAGCCCATGCACACCACCAGCCAAGCACCAGTCCACGCACACTGCCAGCCAAGCACCAGCCCACACACACCACTAGCCAAGTTCCAGTCCACAAACACCGTCAGCCAAGCACCAGTCTATGCACACCGTTATTACATTTTGCCCACATGACTAACACAGCAACCACATCGACTGGTGGTTGACATAGTGTGTGCAGTGGTGTTTGACTAGCATAGTGTGTAATTACCAGTAGCAAGTCCCTACTCACTCACTGCCAGTCAAATGCCAGCCCACGCACACCGTCAGCCAAGCACCATCCCATCTAAACTGCCAGCCAAGCGCCAGCCCATACAGACCACCAGCCAAGCACCAGTCCACAAACACCTCCAGCCAAGCACAGCACCAGTCCAAGCACACCACCAGCCATGCGCCACTCCACACACACCACCAGGCAAGCGCCAGTCCTTGCACACCGTCATTAAATTTTGTTTTTACAAGAAAGAAAACACAAACCAATTGTAACTAGATACAAATCTATAATTACAAAAACAACAGCAGTAACTAAAGACATAATTCTATTGCCACACGTCAAACTGAACAACGACCATATAAAACTATACAGACCAGGCAGTACACTATTAAACTCACGGCTGCTCCCAAAAACTCTTTTGAGTGTGATACAATCTGAAACATGTGGGCACACACAGCCCAGAACTAGAAGGACAATCGGCACAGTGCATACGACTCTCCTTTCGCATACCTCTTCGCAAGCAGACTCTACATCTCTTACAGGGATTGTTTTTTTGGGTGTTGGAGGAATTAAATCAGGAAAGTGGTGCTCTTCCCATCTAGCCACATACTCCACCACTCCAACTCTGGGAACACTTGCCTGTTCCACAACAACAAGGCTGCCTATCACAGACTCCTGAAACTGAACAAAAGTCTTCTTTGACGCAGGAGAACATGCCTTGAACACAACAAAAGCATTAAAAGTTGCTAAATTGAAGAGATGGATGGCCAACCTCTTATACCAAATATAAGCCTTACGAACAGCAGTGTAAAGTTCCAACCTCTGATCTACTCCATCAACACCACCCTTGTGCTTATTGTAGTCTACAATGTACACAGGTTTGTGAACTTCAGCAACCTGACCCAAACAGTGACAGGTGAAGTACTCTCCTCATGAATTTTACATTTTTTTAAAATTTCTTTTAGAGGTTTCATATAGCGCTGGCTGGACCCAGAGGTATGTAGTATGTGTGTGTGTATCATAGCGCTTTACAATTGTAACAGAAAGGTGTTTAAATACAGGTACAGTGTGTATACGTACAGAAAGTTGATTAAAAAATGAGCAGTCCACATAGGATAAAGGTTAAACTAGATGAAAAAGTAAAAAAAAAACAATGGCTAAACACAATGAGATATACAATATAGAGGTCGCAGTTTGGTGGGAAGGTTCGATGTAGTATACCTGGGAGCAGGAAGGACAAAAACGTGAAAGAAAACTGAAGGTCATAAAGTGTAGTAAGGAACGGGAGGTAAAGGAGAGGCAAGGAGGGGAGGTAAGGTGATCAGATTGAAGGGGAAGGGAAGGAGACGGGGGGCAGGAGGGGGGTCACTAGCCGTAGGCGGAGCAGCTGGGTGGGGGGATGTTGAGAGGGCGAGGCCACTCTGGAGGTATTAGAAGCCTCCATATTAATTAAGGAGAAGAAGTTTGAGTTCTTTTTTGAAGCTGGGGTAGGACGGGTTACAACGGAGGTCTGTTGGGAGGGCATTCCAAATATGTGGGGCATTGCCTGAAAAGGAGTGTGACTGAGTGAAATTCTTTTTCTGAAGGGGGGGATAAGTAGGAGGGTGTTAGAGCTTCTCAGGGATCGCGTGCAGCCTGCTTTGGTCAATTTGATAGCAAGGTATGTCGGTGTGCTTTGGTGGAGGATTTTGTGCGTAATGCAGGCGGTTTTATAAGAGGATCTGCCTTCAATGGGGAGCCATTTGAGGGTTTTGAGGGCAGGAGAGATGTGGTCAGATCGTTTGCAGTCTGTGATAAGCCTGGCCGCGAGGTTGAGCACTGATTTTAGAGGTGCCAGGTGGGTTTCGGGAATTCCGGTGAGGATGGGATTGTCGTAATCAATGCGCGATAGAACAAGAGACTGAACTGCTAGTTTAAAATCATCAATTAGGATGAAGGGCTTAATTCTCTTAAGGTTACGGAGGGTAAAGAGGGCTCCTTTGGCAGAGTTTTTGATGTGTACGTTGAGAGATAGGCGGTTGTCAAGGGAGATGCCCAAGGATTTGATGGAGGTGGCTAGGGACAAGGGACAGTTGAGGGCAATAAGGTCTGTGATCCAATTTTGAATAGGGAGCTGGTTGTTTTTTGGGGAGAAAAGAATAATTTCAGTTTTTTTAGGGTTAGGTTTGAGGTGATTCGAGTAGAACCAGGCTTGAATTTTGATGAGGGTGTTGTTGAGGTGGAGGATGTCAGCATGGGTTTTTATCTTATGGTAGAGTTGCGTGTATCGTCAGCGTAAAGATGGTAGTTGATCCCGGCTTGTTTCAGAATGAGGGTGAGGGGTTCCATGAAGAGGTTAAAGAGAGAGGGAGAGAGTATGGATCCTTGCGGAACTCCTAGAGAAATGGGGGAGGGGTTCGATAAGCAGTTGTGGATTTTAATTTGTTGAGCACGGTGTTGCAGGTATAAGACAAACCAATTATGAGTCGTACCATTAAGGCAGAATCGTTCTCTAAGGACTTTGAGTAGAACAGAATGGTTAATGGTATTGAACGCTGTGAAGAGATCGAGGTGGATCAATAGGCTAGATTCGCCATTGTCGACGGAGTGGTGAATGTCATCTACAATGTTAAGCATGGCGCTTTCCGTACTGCAACCTTACCTGAAGCCTGATCGGAGGGGGTCAAGTAAGTTAAAAAGTTCAATGTGTCTGTCAAGCTGAAGAAGGACACTTTTTTCAAGGGCTTTCGCGAGAAGGGGCAGATTGGAAATAGGACGGAGGTTGTTGAGGTCATTAGGGTCGGCAGTAGGGTTTCTGAGAATGGGGGTAATTTGGCCCAGTTAAAGGGAGGTGGGGACACAGCCGGTGGCTAGGGAAGTGTTAATGATCGAGGTCCAGGAAGGGGTAATGATGTGTTTGAGGTTTTGGACAAGTTTAGAGGGGAGGGGGTCTTTGGTGTGAGAGGAGGGTTTAAGTTTCGCAATGATGTCAAAGACATCTGTTTCAGTAACTGGCTGGAAATTAGGCCAGGCGGCGTTATTTTTAAGGAGAGTGTTAGGGGGATTGGAATCGTGGAGGGTGAAGGAATGGAGGGGAACGGGAGATCAGTGTTATGTAGGAACATGGAGGGAGCAGGGGGGGTGGGAGGGATGCGGGTGAGTTAGGGGAGATGTCCAAAATGGAGGTAGGGGTCGGAGTCTGGAGGAAGGATTGTTCTATTCTAGCAATTATTTCAGAGAAAAAGAGGGCTATTTCTTCACATCTAGTGGTCGAGGTGAGAAGTATAGGAGGAGTGGATGAGGTTTGATTGCAAACAATGTTAAACAGTTCTCTGGGTCTATTTTTGGCTCGGTCCAGTTGTGCTCGGGAAAAGGATGCTTTTTGTTTAAAGATGTGTTTTTTGTAAGATGATCTTGCAAGTCTGAGGCGAGCTAGGTGCAAAGGGGTAGGGTGCTGTCTCCACGTTCTTTCCGTCCGTCTAAGTGAGCGTCTTTCATTATTAAGCTCAGTATTAAACCATGATTTGGAAGGAATGGTTCTTTGGTTTTTAAGCTTCAGCGGGGCCAGGAGGTCCAGGGTATCCACGACTGCCTTGTTGTAGTGTTCTGTAAGCTCATTCGCGTTCAGTGAGGGAGGGATGGCGAGAAGTTGGGCATGGAGTTTGGATTCCAGTAATTAAGGGGGAATATTATTAAGATTTCTGGACAGTTTCATGGGTTTAATGATTTTCGTGGGAGGGGGGATGGCAGAGACAGCTATAGAGAACAGAAGGAGATGATGGTCGGACCAGTCGATGGGAACGATGTTGGATAGTAGGGCTAGATCTTTGCTTGTAATGATGGCATCTAGGATTGCTCCTTTGGAATGGGTTGAAGATTTACAAAGTTGCTCGAGGTTATTGATCTCGAGAAGGTTGGATAGGAGGGTGATAGAGGGGTTATTGGTCTCATTCCAATGGAGGTTGAAGTCTCCCAGGAAAATGTTTTGGGAGTTGGAAAGTGACGATTGTGTAAGAAGGTCGGATAGCTCATCAACGAAGGGATGTGTATTGCCGGGAGGGTTATATATGTTGTGAAGGCAAATGGGTTGGGAGCCGTGAATTTTGAGTTCAGCTTTGAGGTATTCAAGGGCGGAGTAATTAGTGTTATTGACAAGGGAAAGTTGTAATTCTTCTTTGAAGATGATGGCAACACCACCGCCTTTTCGGATGGGCCGGTCTTTTCTGAGAATAGAGTAGCCCGTAGGGGCGAGCAGGTCAAGGATGCTTGTAGAGTGGTCTTTGAGCCAGGTTTCCGTTAGGAACGCGATGTCGATGGATTCACTAAGAATAGTTTCAGAGATTTCAGTGGCATGTCGAACAGCGGACCGACAATTGACAAGCATGCAGGAAAGAGGTTTAGGGGGAGTTTTGGGGAGTGGAAGGGAGTGGATGGAGGTGAGTTGGGGCGGTGGCCTAGGTGAGCTAGGTGAGAGGGGAGTTCGGCTAGTCCCCAATATGACAGGGTTGCTGGAGACAGGGGGAGGCTGAATATTAGTGGGTGAGCAGGGAGGGTAGGATTTGCAGAGGTCTAGGATCTCCATAGGTGAGAGGGGGCAGGAGGTGCGGAGAGGTCTGTGTGCGCTGCAGTGTAGAGGAGTTGTGCAAAATGGTTTGGGGGTAGTGGGATTAATATGTCTGGTGTGAGTGGAGTTTATCCGAAGTGGGAGGGCTCCGTTTTTGCAGGAATACAAATCAGATCTAAGATGAACGAGATCTCTAGTGAGAGTGGCGAGAATGCGTTGTAATGTTATGCGTTGTAATGGTATGCGTTGTAAAGGTAGTATGCGTTGTAATGGAATGCGTTGTAAAGGTAGTTTTTAAAAATTCGATGTAATGGCATGCGTTGTAATGGAACGCGTTGTAATGGATGTTGCATTGTAAAAAACGCGTTGTAAAGGTGTGCGTTGTAAAAGTATGTGTTGTAACATCATACAACCTTCTGGAATAGAGTGCGAGACGGTTCGGGGTGGTGGGTGCAATGAGTTTCGGGGGCAGAGAGGATGGGTTTAGGAGAGGAGGAAAAGGGTGGGCTCAGAGGAGGAGGGGAAGGGCACGGAGAGTCCGTAGGGGGGTGGGGGTTAGCACACGTGGCGTGGGGAGTGAGGCGTGAGGGAGGGCAGGTCGTGTGTGCTGGGGATTGGGAGCTGCGGGGAGTAGGGAGGACCTGGGGAAGAGGAGGGACCGTGGGAGTAGGAAGGGCCAGAGGGCTGAGCGGGGGGTGGAGGTCAACAATTGTATGGCATTGTTGGACGTGGACATGGTCAGCAATTGAATGGCATTGTTGGACGTGAACATGTCTGCAGAGGAGAGTAAAGGATAAGGGAGAGGGGTTAAAGTGGAGGGCAAAGGATGAGAGGGGGGAAGGTTATTGGCGGAATTGTGAAGATGGATGGTCAGCAATTGTAAGGCATTGTTGGACGTGGGCACGTCTGCTGAGGGGAGTATAGGATGAGAGAGAGGGGTTAAAGAGGAGGGCAAAGGATGAGAGGGGGGAAGGTTATTGGCGGACTTGTGAAGTTGGATGGTCAGTGATCTGAAGTGAAATTCAAAGGTGTTGACGTGGGGAACGGCAGCTTGGATGAGGATGTTTCCGGTTTTAAAAAAGGAGATGTCGATTTCCTCAGGAAAGGTAGGAGAGGGAGTCGTGGATAGTTTGTGGCCATGGGGGATTTTGAGGCACTTTGTGACTGGGAGAGATTGTAGGAAAGTGCTTTTCCATTTAGAGGGGCGTTTGGAATAGAAAATGTAGTTGGTAATAATAGGAGCGGTAAGGCTGTAGTATTTTCAACGATGAGTGTTTCAGGGTTAAGGATGAGAAGGTTGTGTTTGATTTTTTGTGTGCGTATTTTGAGAGATTGGGGGGGTAGAGAATGGACCAAGAGTTTGGGCCATGTTTGGATAGATGCAGGGGAGGCATAGTAGGGTTGTGCGGAGAGGGATCTAAGAGGGAAGAGAGGGAGGTCAAAGGGGGTGTGGCGGGTGGAGGTAGGAGAGGGAGGTAAGGGGGGGTGTAGCAGGCGGTAGTAGGAGAGGAGGGGAAAAGGGAAGGGAGAAGTGGAGGACGAGAGTGTAAGCGGAGGTTATGAGGAGGCTAGGGCAATAAGTAAGAAAGGACAAAGGAATCAGGCTGGTAGGGGGGAGGGCTAGGGTAAGGGAGTCTCCGCAGACTGAAAGGCAGCAGTCGGAGTTCCCACAGCTATTGAAACACGGCAGTCAGGGTAAGCCCCAGCATAAGGGAAGGTAAAGAGAAAAATCCATAAGCTCAGATGCAACAGACGTGCCAGTGAGAAGCTTATCACAGAGAGGAAAAGGTCGCAAGGGGGCATACACCCTCATTTGGAATAAATGCAGCCATATTAGGGGAACTTAGGTACAAAGAGCTGGACACACAGGAAACTCACAGCAGTGGAGCAGTACAAATATAACGTTAAAAACACCTACATCTTGCGAATGGTGGCATCGAGAATTAGGCACATCGTAAATCACACATCGAACAATACACTCCAGTAAATCAGGGCTGATTGGGGGGCAGATGTTGGTAAACAATGACAATAAAGGTGAGGCATAGGCCAATTTGGCAACAGAAAATTGGGGGCAGTCTCAACATAAATTTAGCAATGAGGGGTTCAGGGTCTTTCGAGGCTGCAGCTTGTAGAGACGGTCTAGTTTATGCGCGTCACGTCGGCGACGTGACGTATGGGCGGCCGCTATTGGCTGCGCGCGCAGAGGCGTGCGAGGGGCGCGAAGAGCGCGAAAAGGAGTCGGAGAGAGCCGGTGTAAGGAGCAGAGGCTCGGCGCTCTTTGGGAGTTATACATAATAAATACAATTAACATATCCTGGCTCCAGAGTAATTATTGGTGTGTGCCTGCATCATTACAATGGCGACGAGGGTGGGATGAAGACACCCCAGCAAGGCAGGACCACCAACCCAACCCCAAGACAACAAGAAGAGCACCAGAGGCACCAGGACCACCACACAAGGGTCAGACGAGCAGGAACACCCTGGTGCGGGACAACAGGTACCCCAAAGAGCGTGGCAGAGCCAGGCACACCGGAGGGTGTGGCGCAGAGGAGTGAAAAAGGGGGGACAGACCCCAGGAACCAGGATAAAGGGCACCGACCCACACAGCAAACCGCAGGACCAGAGAACGCGCGCTGGAGAACTCACAGGGAACTGAGGGGGCCGACACAGACAGTCCCCGAGCCCAAGCAAGCGAAGGAGAACAGGACGACACACCAGGGAGTCCCCGCAGCCGAGGAGGAACACTAACCGCGGTAAAGAGAGAGAAGATGAGCGCGCCAGCAGGTTACGCGACGGCACCGGTACAGTTTTTACCTCGCCCAGGGGAACCCCTCATGAAATGGGAGGACTGGAGAGAGTACATAGACAATTTCATAGGTGTCCTGGAAGATGAGAACGAAGAAGTGTTCAAACCCCAGAGGAAGAAGCGCATCTTGCTACTGAACCTAGGCCCGGAGGGTCTCCGGATTTACAAGAGCTTAGTCCCGAAAAAGAGAACAGCCACAGACGATGATGTGTACGCACATGCACTCGACGACCTCAATGAACATTTCAGACCGGCAGTGTGCGTGTCGGTGGACAGGTTTAATTTCCAACAGAGGAAGCAGAGGCAAGGAGAAACGGTGGAGGAGTACGTGGCGGCACTGAAACGGCTGGCAGCTACGTGCAGGTACGCCAACTGGGAAGAATAATTCATCAAGGACCAGGTGGTGATGCACGCCACATGCACGACCGTGCAGGACAAGCTATGGGCCAGCGGAGAAACTAAACTGAAAGAGGTGTTAGTCATCGTAAAAAGAACGGAATTAGCACGTCGATGTGCTGAAGTGACGAAGAAAGAAATGGCGTCCAGCACGATGGTGAACAAAGTAGATGACGAAGGGCCTCGCAGAGAGTATCAGAACAGGAAACCAACGGAAAGAAGGCCCAACAAGTGGCAAAGCAACGCAAGCACGTCAGGGAAACAAGCAGGGAGCAATAGGAAGCCATGCTACAGGTGTGGGAGCTGGTCGCACGAAGCACATGATCGGCAGTGCCCCGCATTCCGCGCCAAGTGCACGTACTGTGGAATACTTGGCCACTACGAGAAGGTTTGCAGGAAGAAGGCCTCCAAGAGCATGGTGAGATGCGTGGGTCAAAGCAACGACGATCCGGACGACGATACCGAGGCAGAAGAGGTCACAGTGATCTACATTGAAGACCAGGTACTAAGTCCTGGACAGAGAAGGAAGACGTACGATGAAACCAGTCTTGGAAATGGCTATAGGCGGTGTCAAGATCAACGTGGTGGCAGACACAGGATCACCCTTCACCATCATCCAGAGAGCGGTATGGGAGGAGAAATTTGCACCACGTCTCGGCCCAGAGCTAGAGAAACTAGACATCCGCCCAGTCACGTACAACGGAGACCGCATACCAATGGCGGGGTTCAGACCCCTGACCTTCGAATTTAGAGGCCGGTCGGCACAGTGCAAGCTCTACGTATCGGAGAGAGGCCCGTCGGTCTTAGGATGGCTGGATCAAGGTGACCTGGGCATCAAGCTGGATCCGGGAGGCAAGGAGCAAATACTTCTGACGGACCAGGAAACAGTGCCGAGTCTGGACAAATGGAGGAGTGAATACCCAAAGTGTTTGGAGGCACCGTAGGGAGGCTGGAAAAATTCACCCACAAGATCATTCTGAAGGAGGGTGCCGTCCCGGTGGCCCACAAAGCAAGGAATGTCCCGTTGGCGGTAAGAGAAGCTGTAAGGGAAGAACTCCAAGACTTGGAGAAGAAGGGGATCATAGAACCCATCACGTGCGCTGAGTGGCTGGCGCATTTAGTTGTGGTCAAGAAACCCAACGGAAAGGTCCGGTTGTGCGTCGACCTGAGAGAACTGAATAAAAACATTGTGGTGGAAAGGTTCCCTTTGCCCAGGATAGAGGAGATGCTGGCCAGCACCAGGGGGATTAAGTGGTACTCAACAATAGACTTGACCTCCGCGTACCATCAAATAGCTCTGCACCCGGACAGCCGTAGACTAACATCCTTCATCACCCCGTTTGGGTGCTATCAGTTCCGCCGGATGCCATTCGGATTGGCTTCAGCAGCGGCGGTGTTCTAGAAGATGATGCATCTATTATTCAAGGACATTTCTGAAGTCCAATATTTCCAGGATGACATCTTGGTGATGGGAAGAGACATACCAGACCACGACATGAAGTTGGGGAAAGTATTGAAGATCCTAGAAAGGAAAGGACTCACGGCCGAATGGTCCAAATGCCGGATAGGGATGAACTCAGTAACCTACCTGGGGCATGAGATAGGAGTGCAGGGTGTAACACCTAAAGCAGAAAATGTCAGGGCGATTTGTGAAGCACCATCCCCCGCCACCAAGGAAGAGGTCAGGTCATTCCTGGGAATGGCAGAGTATTACGGGAAATTCATGCAGCACTTTGCCTCAAAGACTCATCACATGAGACAGCTCACAAAAGAAAACACGGAATTCAAGTGGTCAGAGGACACACAAAGGGAATTTGAGATCATCAAAAGGGAAGTGGCTAGAGCTATACCACTCCAAGGATTCGACCCTCAAAGCAAAACGGTCCTAACCACCGATGCCAGCGACAAGGGATTGGGAGCTGTTCTCATGCAAGACCGAGGGCAAGGACAGTTGGAAACGATCAGCTTCGCCTCGCGCACACTGAGTGAAACAGAAAAAAAATACAGTGTGATAGAGAAGGAGATGCTGGCGGTGGTGTGGGCCACCACGCGCTTCCGACAATTCCTGTGGGGCACCAGATTCCAGTTGAGGACTGACCACAAACCGTTACTGAGAGTGCTGACATCGAGCGGCCATGCAGATGCCACGCCCCGCATATCAAAAATGTCGCTAAAACTTCTCGAATTTAGGTATGATGTGGAACACATACCAGGCAGCAAAAACAAGGTCGCAGACTACTTGAGCCGAGCGGCAGCCATGGAACCAGGTGAGGAAGACAAGGCCGGTACAGAAGAATGGGTGGCACTAATGGAGGATCACGAAAGAGTCATCAGCCTTCAAGAATGGACACAGGCGTATGAGGAAGACCGGACATTGGAAGAGGTAAAAACATACATCACCCAAGGTTGGCCGGACAAAAGACATGTCCAGAGAGAACTCAATCCATACTTCGAAGTGAGGGAGGAACTATCATTGGACAATCAAGGAATATTTGTGTATAGAGGTGAGAAAGTAATCCCCCCGACTAGCATCATACCCAGACTACTGGACATGCTACACGAAGGGCACCTGGGCATCGGAAAACTCAAACTGCGGTCCAAGCAAGACTATTGGTGGCCAGGAATGGACATAAGAGCAGAGCGGCACGTAAGGGAGTGCGCGAGGTGCCAAGGCGCAGACAAGACGCTCAAACCACTGCGCCCAGCATTGGGTACATTTGAAACGCCAATTAACCCATGGGAAGAGCTGTCAGTTGATATCCTAGGCCCGATTCTAGACACACAAGGAGTCCAGAAGTACGTGTGTGTCCTCGTCGACAAATTTTCGAAATGGCCAGAAGTTAAGATTGAGGAAGCTATGGACACTGAAACAATAGTAACATTTTTGGCAGACACCTTTGTGAGGGAGGGCATACCCAAGTCCATCCTCAGTGACAATGGGCCCCAATTCCGCTCGGAAAAATGGGACAACTTCATGAAAAGAAACGGCATCCTGGCGAAGCACACATCCATTTACCACCCGGCGGGAAACGGACAAGTGGAACGCTTCAACAGGGTGGTGATGGGATCGATCCAAGCGGCCATCTCGGATAACAAAGACTGGGAGAAGGACATATGGCACATGTTATGGGCATACAGGATCACTCCCACAGGCACTGGCTATAGTCCCTTTCAGTTATTGCGTGGCCGGGAACCATTCACCCAGGACAACCGAGTATGGAAGGAAAAAACGATAGCAAGCGAATGGTCCCCTGCAATGGTGCGCGCCAACATAGAGAAAGCTCAGGCAGTATACACTAGACATTACAACGAGCGGAGGAACGTGCGAGACACAGAGCTCAAAGAAGGAGAATGGGTGAGAGTAAGGTTGCCCACACTACAAAGAAAGGGAGAGAGCAAATATAGCAAGCCCATGCAAGTGAAGGAAATTAAGGGCAGAGCGGCCAGATTGAGTGACGGTAACATATGGTCACAGGATCGCATGGCTAGATGCAATAAGATCCTAGCTTGGGACTATGGAAGAGCAGGCGGAGAAGAAGAAGAGAACGAGAGCGGGAAACAGGAACATCCGGAGAATGACATTGCCCTGAGGGGAGACAAACAATGACAAGGAGAAGCAAGGAGCATCGAGCAGGAGACAAGAGCGGAGGAGAATGGCGGCGACAGAAATGGACAAGGAGAGGCAAGAGAAAGCAGAAGGAACGGCGAGGAAGAGAACCACACCACCCCAGTAAGACAGACTCGGAGTGGCAGGGCGGTGGTGAAGCCCACGAGGTTCAGAGACTATGATCTGAGCGACGGACTGTAAGTTATAAATGTTTGTGTGGAAAAAAGGGAGATATGTAGAGACGGTCTAGTTTATGCGCGTCACGTTGGCGACGTGACGTGTGGGCGGCCGCTATTGGCTGCGCGCGCAGAGGCGTGCGAGGGGCGCGAAGAGCGCGAAAAGGAGTCGGAGAGAGCCGGTGTAAGGAGCAGAGGCTCGGCGCTCTTTGGGAGTTATACATAATAAATACAATTAACATATCCTGGCTCCAGAGTAATTATTGGTGTGTGCCTGCATCATTACACAGCTGTGTGTATCAGGGGGAGCGTGGACATGCAAATATCATTAGCTCAACATTGCAGGATACTGTCACTTCAGTCCGACATCCGTAATTGGTCAAATAGGAAAAACAATGAGGGGAAAAATTCAGGGTTAGGCCATTAGAGGGAGCTCCAGGCTAAGTAATGGTCTGAAGGACTGGATCGAGGACTGGATCAGTATAAGTTCACAGAGAAGAGAAATCAGGGGTGTTGCTGTAGAAAGGGGCATTGTTCTTTTTTTATTTCTCTCTGTTGGCTACGCGTCCATCTTGAGGAGCCTAGAAGGCTTCAGACCCCGGCTATACGCCATTTTGTTGGACTTTTTAAAGGGGGGACATGATTAGCTCCAAAACAACCAAGACAACCAAGAGATCACACAGTTATGTCGCAACCGTGCATCTACCACACCTTTTAGCGCTGCCTCAACTCCTCTAATTCACATTAGCCCAGTTGGTCTCCCTACCCCATAGCCACTAATAAAGTAGAGCTCCTTCACGTGTCTCCACTCGCCTCATAACAGCAAATGAAGCGATGCTGGGCGAAGGCAGAAGGCAGCCTTAGTGAGGCAGGCCCCGATCGGTGCTGGTGGGGGATTCACAACAATTAACTAAATTCCCTGCTGGGAACCTCGGCAGTCTGGTCCCAGTCATAAAGTGAGCAATGGCAAGTCCGAGTGAGCGGACGTACTGAAGGTTCCGAGGCAATGTGATGCCTCGAGGCGCTACGTCCTACGAGGCAGCGGTGAGGCGCTTTGTGGTTCGTAAGCGCTCAGTCAGGGGAGGTGGCCGCGACGAGGAAGCCTCAAGGCACTCTGTCATAAGAGGCAGCGGTGAGGCGTTGTTGTGGTTTCGAGGCCCTCATCTAGGAGAGGTGTCGGCGGAGAAGGGGCTGCAACATTATTATTGCAGGGGATGATTACAGACCAGCAGTGGGTTAAGGATGCTGAGGTCGAAGTTCAATTTCTGGCCCCCCATGAGGAGAGACGAGCGGCGTATCAGGCAGAGAAGCGGCGTGAAGCTGGGCAGACAACTGCGTCTTCTGTGGCGCAAGGCTGCATCCCCGGCAGTTATGAGGCGCCAAGAACTCACCGTCAGCATGAGGAGAGACGAGCGGCGCATCTGGCAGAGACGCGGCGTGGAGCTAGGCAGACAACTGCGTCGTCTGTGGCGCAAGGCTGCATCCCCGGCAATGATGAGGTGCACAGAACTCACCGTCAGCACGGTGAGCGCGAACCAGATGGCAAAAACCCAGTGGCCTTCCAGGCCGGAACCCTCCACAGTACTGATCTCTGCGTTGAGAGGTTAACAGCCGGGAGGAGTGTCCAGTCCCCGAGGCGAGCGGCAAGGTGGAAAAGTCTCCAGGAAGAAGCTGTGGGCCTGCGTCCTGAGTCGCCCAAACCAGGAGGAGAACGGCGATGCAGAGCGGTCCCAATCGAGGCAGTGATGAACGTTGTCCAGGTGAGCAAAAATTACCTTCTTGTCTTTATGGGATCCTGTTACTTATAATGTTGCTTGTAGGTCGAAAGATGCCGGTGGATGGCGGGTCAAACGGGTGATATAGATCGATGCGATTATCCCCTACCCTGGAGCTCCTGCAAGAGAGCTCCTACTCGGTGTTAGTCAGCATGTACACATCCCTCCTGTCCACAAATTTCACAGCTAGCAGTTCCTCACTACGCAAGGTACTGTCCCTTCTGAAGCTTTTTGCAAACAAGCTCTTTTGGGTAACCTTTACCGTTAGAGCGGATTGTGCCAGAAGCAAAAGTGTCCACTTTGAACAATTCCTATAATAATTGCACAGCAGTGTTATCAAAGTACAAATGGTGACCTCTGTTAAACAGTCCTCTAGCAAGAGCTCACACAATGTTCTCTGAAACTCCAAAAGAGGACAGACAACCAGGGGGGTCAATAGTGGAATCCCTACCAGTGTACTCCCGAAAATTATAGATATATCCTGTCCAACTCGCAGACTACATATACATCTTAATTCCATAACGTGCCCTCTTGCTAGGAATGTACTGCCTAAATACCAAATGGCCCTTGAGCAGGAGCAAAGACTCATCAACAGCTATTTCTTTCCCTGGAGTATAGATCTCTGAAAATCAATCAACAAAGTGATCAAGAGCAGGCCGAATCTTAAAAAGACAGTCACAGTCAGGGTGATCTCGTGGCAAAGCATTCTCAACAAAATACAGCATCCAAGCAAAAGTATACACCAATCACGACTCATAATTGCAGGAAATATGGGCGCTGCCATCAAGGGACTGGTAGGCCAATATGAAGCCAGAGACGGCTTCCTTATCAATCCCATCAAAAAAGTCAAACCCAAAAACTTCTTCATCTCATCCAGATCTGTGGGTGTCCATCGGGTAGCTCTAGAATGGGGCCAAGTCTGGCCCTGTTGTCCCTCAAAAATTGTTCAGCATACAAATTAGTCTGCTCAAAAATCTCAGCCAAAAATACATCATCCATGAACAACTGAAAAAACTGTATAGGCCATAAAATTCACAATCCACTCTACACCCTGCATCACCACTTAAGGCAGGCAACAACGGCTGCACCATGTTTAGATCAACCCAGAGTCCAGCACTTCCCAGTAGGAAGCCTTACATCCCGATGTCTCTTGCTGCACCATCAACACATCAGTGTCCTCCTCTAAAACAGGCACTTCATCCGCACTGAGAGTAGCTTCATCTGCATTGAGATTAGCTTCATCATCAGATGATTCCTTGTGGATAGAAAACTCATTGCCAGACTCTTGCACTCCCTCCTCTCCGTCAGACGCACTGTCAGTCTCATAATCCTGCTCAGAGGAAGATTCACAAAGAATACCAACCACCTGCTGAGCAGTAATTCTACGGCTAGCCACAATCCTTACTAATAAAGGTAACTTGTCAAACAAGTCAACAACATACACTTTATAAAATAAGCAATAAACAAAATATGTCTTTATCACAAAGACCTATATACTCCAAAACTATACCACTCACTTGCCAGAAGCAGCTAGACTCACCACCACCTACTCTGCACAGACACACAATATCCCACTAAAAAAGAAAAAGAAAAAAGAAAATTACACATAGGACAATGAAAAGCACATCTCAAAGAATTTCATGCTCAAAACACTAACTAAATATGCTGCCATTATGACACAGCTTACAAAAAAATTCATTTATGCATGACAATAATACTCATTTAGAGTAAACACAACAAAAAGTCTTACCAAATAAATGCAACTACGCAAAACTGCAGACGACCACTGCCGAAACCGCAAACAAAAATCAAAAGCTTTATACTAGAATAAAAAGGAGAAAAAACATTACAATCACATATGCAAATAATGCACCAGTCCACACACAATCCACCAGCCAAGCAATGGATAGGTGGGCCTAAGAGTATAAATAAAATACTCACCCCCATAAAAGGGGAGCAACCCTTGCCCAAGAGGGCACTCCCTAATACCAAAATGTAAAAAACCCTGGTGTCTGGTGGCTTCTGCTCCCTTTGGGGGGCAGATGGGTCTAAAAATATACTGCTGATCTGCCACCCAAAGAGGGCAGAAATGGCCACAATCATCCTCCCATAAAGGGGAGTGACTCTTGTCCAAGGGGCCGCTCCCCAACATAAAAACACATCCCTGGTGGCCTACTGGCCATATAAAAAAAATCAGCTGATCTGCCCCCACAGGGGGGCAGAAAGGGCCAAATTAATACTCCCCAAAGGGGAGCGACCCTTGCCCAAGGAGTCACTCCCCACAAATAAATCCCTGGTGGTCTAGTAGGCCACTTACAAAACAAAAATGGCGAGACCTGCTCGCCAGGAAGGCAGACACAGCCAAAACATATTGCCCCCAAAAGGGGAGCGACCCTTGCCTAAGGGGCTGCTCCCCGCAAACAGTTGAGCAGATTTTTTATAAAATTAAAAAATTCCTTGGTGTCTAGTGGACATTCCTGCTGCACGATCGCAACGATCTTGCAGCAGGAATGCGCAAAAGAGGTTTTAGGGATAAGGAAAACCCTTTCCATTCTCCCATGCCTCTTTTGTTTAATTATCCCCCTCCCCTGAGGAGAAATGTACCTCCTCTCCCTTGGACGCGCTGGAAGCAATGGCTTCCAGTGCGTCCGGAATCCTCTAATGACGTCAGCGCGCCTTACATGCTGATGTCATTAGATGATGTGGAGGGGGTGAGGTAGGCAGGGGAAGGGCTTCCCCTGCCATCCCTGATGGGGCACCTTAAAGGGCGGCCCACCGGGGGGTGCCAGTGCTTCCCCCGTGGGTGAATGCGAGAATGGCCGGGAGCTGTCTGGGGCACACTCCCACCGTGATGTCGGACGGCTCACAGGCTGTCCAGTGCACGGAACGGGTTAACAACTTACCATCTGACGTATCGAAGGACAGATTTGTCATTATTTGATGCAGCACAATGCAGTAAGACTACTTGCTGTGCTGCATCAATTGGAGAGGGCTGGAATGCACCAAATCTACTAATGTATGCTTCATTCCTGCTCTCAATGGGCTGGTGCACTATATGCTGCCTAGCGTCAACGTAGGAAACATTGCAAGGGTGACTGTGTTACACCTATGATAGTCTTTATGAAGACAGGGACACCTTCCAGCACAAAAGTAATCCTCAGGCGCTTTTTTCTCTTTCTAAGTGTGCAGATAATTCGGAGCCTTAGTGTTTGCAGGTTTAACAGAAAGTCTGTAATTCAACTAATATCTCCTCTGCATTTTATGTTGCTTTTTTGACTGTGGGATTATAGAAGAACAGCAGATGGGCTGACGGAAAGACAATATTCCAAGTGCTGTATTTAGATTAAGTTGTCTGCTGGCTGCAATATGGCAATCAATGATCTACCCCAGTGGTTCTTAAGCTGTGGTCCAATGACCCCTGTGAGTCCATGAAACCTTCTCATGGGATCCGCGAATGCTTAGAAAATTAGATAATATTAATAGAATAAGAAATTGAATATAAATAATGAAGCAAAATATAAAATTGGAGGCTAAAAATTATGTTAGTATCCCCTGGTTCATTTGTGAGAACAGTGCAAGCCCATCAAACAACATATAGTATGGATGATTGGCCTCAATTGAATTTAGAAAACCTTACCATTAACATTGTGATTTTCTTCTATTTGTTTGTGTGTTATATATTAAAAACATCAGAAATATGTGTATTGTTTTGCAATTCAAATGATCAAAAATGCTTAGGCCAGGACCCGGCTTCCAGTAGTGACTCAGTGGGGGTCCCGGGTTCCAATAATAATTCAGTGGAGGCCCCTGGGGTCCAGTACTGATTAAGTGGGGAGCCCCAGAAGTCAAAAGGTTAAGAACCACTGCTTTACACCTGTGCTGAAGGAAAAAAAGGATAACTAGGCAAAACCATGCCCACAAACTCCATACAACCTACTCAAGCACAATGTTCCTATTAGTACAAGCCCTTGATGTCCATCTGGCACTGGTGGAGTATTAACAATATTAACAATACAAAAGGTCCACAGAAGAAGCAAGCACAAGCTTAAATTGTTTTTAAAGTACAACGAAATTGGTAATGTCACAAAAACTATGTTTAATTACCTCAAAACGTATCTCGCACTAATCTCCCTTCCCTACCTATCTGGCCAGGCGCCTCAAAGTTCCCAACCATATAAACACTCATGTACTGTAATTTTCCAACTTCCTTTCCTCCAATCTGTAAACTAGTGCACATTATTTTAAAATGTACCTGGGCAGACAAACAAAAAATGCACATCGTAATACTTAGCATGTTTTTATGTAAAGTGTGTTCAATGACTCAAACATAATGGAATGGTATGCCAAACACCTCTAACATCATGCTTCCCAGCACCCCTGTCTAGGCACTTACCACACACTACCCAACCACATTAAACATCCATGTAACCCAAATATATCTCACCACAAACTGCAAGGTTCCTCGTTAAAGTATAGCACATTACCCCAAAGGGCAGGCTAAACATCAATGTAAAATACCCTACAAAAGCATAGAGAACTTAGGTGTAGGTAAAATCAAATTTGCGAGTCCTTCAATAATCAATCAATCATAGAATTTGTAGAGCGCACTGCTTACCCGTGAGGGTCTCAATGCGCTGGGGGAGAAGGAGGGGGGTGGTGCCACTACTGGTCGAACAGCCAGGTCTTGAGTAGCCTTCTGAAGGTCAGCAGGTCTTGGGTATGTCGTAGGCTGAGTGGGAGGGTGTTCCAGGTCTTGGCGGCGAGGTGGGAGACGGATCTGCCGCTGGTGGTTGTTCTTCAGATGCGCGGGACGGTGGCAAGGGAGAGGTCAGCGGAGCGGAGCTGGCAGTTAGGTACATAGAATAGGAGTCGTCTGTCGAGGTAGGTTGGGCTGGTCTTGTGGAGTGCCTTGTGTGCGTGGATGAGGAGTTTGAAGGAGATTCTCCTGTTGATTGGGAGCCAGTGCAGGGTTCTCAGGTGGGGGGTGATGTGGCTGTGGCGTGGTACATCGAGGATGAGGCATGCAGAGGCGTTTTGAATGCGTTGCAGTCGTTTGATGAGCTTGGCCGGGGCTCCCCCGTGGAGGGCATTTCCATAGACGAGTCTGCTGCTGACGAGGGCCTGGGTGACTGTTCATCTTGTATCTGTTTGGATCCACCTGTTGATCTTGCGGAGCATGCAGAGGGTGTTGAAGCAGGAGGAGGAGACGGCATTGACTTTCTTGGTCATGGACAGCGTTAAGTCGAGGATGACTCCCAGGTTGCGTGCATAGTCGGTGGGTGTTGGGGCTGCCCCCAGTGCCGTTGGCCACCAGGATTCCTCCCAGGCTGATGGGTTGGAGCTGAGGATGAGGGCCTCCGTCTTGTCCGTGTACAGCTTTAGTCGGCTGCTCTTCATCCAGTTGGCGACGGTCTTCATTCCTCTGTGGAGGTTGGGTTTGACGGTGAGGGGGTCCTTGGCACGGGAGAGGATCAGTTGAGTGTCGTCGGCGTAGGAGATTATGTTGAGGTCGTGCTGTTGGGCAATGCGTGCGAGCGGGGCCATGTAAATGTTGGACAGTGTCGGGCTGAGGGAAGAACCCTGGGATACGCCGCAGATGATCTCGGAGGCTTCGAATTAGAATGGGGGGAGGCGGACTCTCTGGGTTCTGCCAAAGAGGAAGGAGGTGGTCCATTCCAGGGCCTTGTCTTGGATCCCTGCGCCATGGAGGCGTGAATCGTAGAGTATTGTGGCAGATCGTGTCAAAGGTGGCAGAGGGGTCCAGCAGGATGAGGGCTGCGGTCTCGCCGTTGTCCAGCAGGGTCCTGATGTCGTCGGTGGCCGTGATGAGGGCAGTCTCTGTGCTGTGGTTGCTGCGGAACCCAGACTGGGATGGGTCCAAGATGCTGTTTTCTTCGAGGTATCGGATTAGCTGTCTGTTGACGATCTTCTCGATGACCTTGACTGGGAATGGGAGCAGCGAGATGGGCCAGAAGTTATTGAGGTCCTTCAGATCCGCCTGGATTTTTTGAGTAGGGCGTTGATTTCGGCGTGCTTTCAACTCTCTGGGAAGGTTGCGGTCTCGAAGGAAAGATTGATGACGTTGCGAAGGTGGGGTGCGATGGAGCTGCTGGCTTTGTTGAAGATGTGGTGTGGGAAACTGTCTGACGGGGAGCCGGAGTGGATTGGGCTCATGGTCTTGATGGTGTCATCGATGTTCACGTTGGTCCATGCTGTCAGGGGGTCGTGGTCGATGGTGGGCGGCGAGTCTGGTGTTTTGGTGTCTGTTGGGACTGTTTGGGTGTTGAAGCTGACACGGATGTCTGTGATCTTGCAGTGGAAGAAGATAGCGAGGGAGTCGTACAGGGCTTGCAAAGGCAGGATGTCGTTGGTGTTGGAGCTAGGGTTGGAGAGTTCCTTCACGATGTTGAAGAGCTCCTTGCTGTTGTGTGCGTTGTTGTCAAGGCGGTCTTTGAAGGAGATCCTCTTGGCGGACCTGGTGAGGTGATGGTGGTTGCGGATGGTGTCTTTGTGTGCTGCGTGGCTGTCCGGTGTCTTATCGCTGTGCCATTTTTTCTCTTGTTTCCGGCAGCAACGCTTAGAAGCTAGGAGTTCTGGGGTGAACCAGCTTGCTCTCTTGCTGGTGTCTCTGTAGGTGGGTTTTTTCAGCGGGCGGGTGCGAGTCCTTAATAGTGAATTTTACCGATTCGCTATTAAGGACTCGCAAAATTGAAGGTAGGTAGGAATCGCTAAAATATTAGCGATTCCTTAATATTCCTTAATAACGAATCATACATTGAGATTCGTTAATAAGGAATACCTACCCATTCATTCCTATAGACTAGGAGGCCCATAGGAATGTATGGGAAGATATTCACTATTTGCGATTCGCTATTAAAGAACCGCAAATAGCTGGAGCTATTTCAAAGGTGCCAGGGTGTCAAAAGGACACCCTGTTGCAACCCTGAAATGTGCATGTGTGCACATGTGGCGAATATACATGCCCTAAGGGCATGAATTGTGCCACATGGTACTTTAAAAAAAAGCAAAAAAGTACTTTTTTAAAGGAAATCGCTAATTACCACCAACTTGAAATTGGTGTTAATTAGCGATTCCTTAAGGCTAAAGTGCACTTTCTTTTGTGCTACTTACATTGCATTTAAGGAATCCCAATTTGCGATTCCTTAAATGCAGGAGCAAAATAAGGAATCGCAATTTTGCAATTGCTTATTTTGCTAGTAGGTTAAAACTCACCTACATTGCTCTCAGCAAAATAGCGATGCTGAAATTCTGTGAATTTCAGCGTTAGCACTTGCTATTTGGCCACCTACATCTGGCCCTTAGTTGTACACATGCTGAATATATATGACATGTATGTAAGTATCAGGGCCCTAGGCACCCATGCAGTTACAGTAATTACACAGACACAATGAGTAACTGTCTGGAACTGGCCAAGGGCAAATGCGCCTAGCCCCTTTCATTAGCAGAGTCACCTGATTGGTGACACCTGTGATGGATGGATGTGGTGTGAGTGTTGAAGTCAGCTCTCAAGGAGTGGCTGGTCAAAACACCAGCTGATCACTACATCCCTCCCAAACCTTGTTAAAAATGGGACGACTCCAACCAGTGGGAGAGAACAAAATGACAAAACAAAACTCCACTGGGTCTATTCAGGTTGCTTGCAGTACAGGATGAGTGTACATATGCAACTGGGAGCACCAGGCATCATGGCATGCCTCTGTTGTTTAACCAGACTCCTCGGGGCACGAATGTATGGATGAAGTCCGGATTTCTCACTCACCAGTCCAAGTTGTCACAGTCCACCTGGGCACTGTGGGTCCTTTCCCACCTGGTCTCACTGTGTGGAAGTCTATTTACAAAATTAATTGTTAGGGTGCATTGGGAGTCATAGTGAATTCTGCTGCTGATTTGTCTTCAAAGGCGCCCTGATCAATTTATAGCATGCCTCCAAAGACAGATGACGTCATGAAGACTATTGAAGAGTCTTCCTTGGATGCCGCAACTTCAGGCTTCCCTCTCTTACTAGAATTTCCCTCTCAAGAGTATCCCCTGAGGCCCGTTTTACCGGGCTTCCACAGGACTGTGTGGACTGCATAGTATCCCTCCAATGACACACCATAGGGCCACGGAGGAATCACCACCAGTCCCTCATTCAAGTCACTCGCTCTGCCTCAAGGGTAGTTGTTTCAGGGTCGGTGTACTCTTGTCATCAGGACTCTGATGCACAGGCATCTATAGGACAGCAGTTGGGCTGAACCAGTCTCCATGAGTTTTAATGGAACTCCTCTCTGGTCTCAATTTTAGTCACCACATTGTCTCTGCTATCCACGTCAAGGGACACACCTTAGATCAGGTGTGAAGCATTAATCTCACTGTCTCCACACCTACTATATCTCCTTGTATATGGTCCAACCACTTTTTAATTATTTTCAATATCTCTATTCCTACTTGCAGCAAGCCCCCAGTCTGCCAATCTCCATCTACTGGCCACTCCTTCTTTTAAACTCCAACGCCAGGGCGGACGCAGGTTTGCGACTCTAGCTTCCAGATTCTGGAATTCCCTCCCTTTGGAAATCCGCTCCTGCAATAATCTCCTTATTTTTAGGAGGCAGTTTAAAACCTGGCTATTCACTCAGGCCCATGTGTAATCTCCCGACTGCCCTGGCATCTGCTAGTTAGCGCCATGAAACCACTGGGTGTACGTGCGCTCTATAAAAGATTGTGAACATAACATAACATGAGTGCTTTTGTTGCTTCCTGATACCTGTTGTCAGGCTTCCACGGTCTGTCTCCTCGGGGCTGTGCTGAAGGTCCTATAACCTCCCCAATGGAATCCTCCCCACTTCTGAGTTAATAATACAGACAATGAGAAACGATTCGACTCGGGAAGAAAAGGAAGGAAAGGATAGGGACGGCGGGGAGGGAGAGCTGCAACGACATAAACACAATACAAATGATCACACTCTTTTCCCTATAGACTCAGATGTTATCAATACATCTAGCATCAAACCCCCCCACCTCTTTACCTGTGAAGAAAGTAATGTAGGTTTGTAAATAGAAGATAGACCTTAATGAGGTACCGGGGATATTTCTATTACTGCAAGGAAAAGAACAAGAAGCAGTTGGAATAATCACATGACCACATTATACCATAGGCAAGATCATACCAGTACTTCAACATACCATTTCACGTTCTAGCCTGTGTTTGTATAGATAACCCCAATAGATATGGTACCCCTCTGTCTTATCTCCTATGTGAGGAAAAGAAGAAACAACTCGTGTTTAAATCATATCTAAAATACAATGAATGTTAATGAGTGCTTAACTTGAGTCTGATAGAGAGTACTGTTCTCTCCTCGATGTTTAGAACACTTAGACCTTCTTTGTGAGTGTCTATTAATTCATAGATCCACCTCCGGGCCACAGTACATGGGAATAGGATTCCAATCTCGATGCTACTTTACTCACAGTACCCCAGGATTCTCTTCACCAGGTTCTCTCTCTCACGGACCTGGAACCCCGCGAGGACAACTGCTTTCTCAGCCTAGAAAGCTCCGGTCCGGTTTCCAGAAAGCTCACGCTGAAAAGCGTAAGAAACGGACCGTTTTCACCGAGTTAGTGTTTTCTATGCTGATTCTCAAAGGCACTCCTCACCCTCCAGCATAACCTTATTACGAGCACGTCTTCACAGCACCCAGCTCGCACATCCACAAAGTTGGTCCATAATAATCGGCCCCGCCGATACTTCCTACAATGCATTTATGTCCGCGTCACGTTTCCTACGTCGGAAGCGTGACGCGCCTCAAGGCATGCCGGGATTTGAAGTTCTTTGGCTGCTCGCTCCGTACTACGGACCCGTTCATCTGAACCTTCGCCGAATCCTGACACCTGTCATGAAGCGGCTGAAGACATATCTCTCCAGAAGGGACTCCCCTCTCACAGGAATCCCTTGAGGCCCTTGCACCTGGATTGCCATGGGCCACTTTCTACATATGAGTCACCCCTAAGGTAGGCCCAAGGTATCCCCATGGGCAGGGTACATTGTATGTGAAAGGTAGGGCATGCCCTGGTGTGTCTGGCATGTCCTGATAGTGAATTACAGCCTACTTCGTTTTTCACTATTGCAAGGCTATCTGTTCCCCATAGGCCAGAGTGGGCAGTCTGATTATAACATCCGATAATCCTAACTGACTCAGGGAACATGGTAGAAATGCGAGTTTAGTATGCCTGAACTCAGAATGATAAAATACATCATTTAGTGAAGTTGATTTTAACATTCTGTGTTTGAAAATACCACTTTTAGAAAGTAGGTATTTTCTTGCCTAACCATCCAGCCTGCCTCTGCGAGGTTGTGTATTGTCTGTCTGGTTTGTGAGTGACAGGGGCTGGGGGAGACTCCAGGAGACAGGGCGAGTCAGCACAGGGCTGAATAGACTTATCTGCACATAGATGGGTGGAATGAGTAGCACCTGGGTCTGAATGGGGCTGTGCCTGCCTCCCACAATGCTGGCTCTACCTCCTGTGGTACGTCTGATGTCCCTGGCCAACACTGTCAAAGGAAAAGCAGGAGTCTTGTAAAGAAAGTGCTCCAAGACTTACCAGAACTGGTTTGGACTAGGTACATGACCCTCTGCCTTCAGAGGACAAAGGGATTGCTGGTATAAATATTAGGGGCCCAGACCCCAAGACTTTAGAACTCTTTTGGGATCAAGAAGACTGCCAAGAAGAAGAGCTGGAGAAGCTGTGAGGAGGGACTACCACTTTGCTGCGTGCTTAGCTGTGTTGGCCTGCAGTGGCTGCTTCTGTCTTGGGCAGTGAAAGGACTGGACTAAACTTTCTGCAATCTATTTTTGTGAGTTTCTCCAAGGACTTGAGGTAGAGCTTTCCCCCTGTTCAAGAATTCTCAGAAACAGCAAATACTTCAAGCTCGACGCCTCCTACGACACCACTGCCGACTCCGTGTCCTGAAGGCACCACAGAGGGCACCGCCGCAATGCGACCCTGGTCACACTGATGACGCCTGCTGGCGCCGCCACCAAGCCGCTGCTTGCACCGCGACCTGTGGGTACCGCACCGCCTTGCTTCACGACAACGCCGTGGTATCCCCGATGCCACCGCTCCACGCCGGACTCAACGCTGCTGCTTGCACTGTGGTTCGAGGGCACCACTCATAAAGTTACATGACGCACTGCCCTCATCCCACACAGCAGCCTTGACCTACCGACGCCGGTGCCATCTACTCCAGTTCGTCAGCCGACGACAGTGCTCCAGCAATGACGACACCACTGCTTGCACCGTGACCTGCCAGTACCGTGTCGAGCACTGCCTTCATCTCACACCGCGACCCTGGTCTCACCAATGATGCCATCTGACATCACCACCGAGCCGCTGCTCGCACCGCGACCTGAGGGCACCGCAAGCCGCACCGCTGTACTTCGTAACACAGCACCCGACACCTGCTGACGCCAGCACTCCTGACTTCACCAGAGAGGAGTTCGATTTGCAACACGTGTGACAACGAGATGCCAACGACGCCCTTCTTTTCTGAAAGGTGCTGTTTGCGGGTCTTCCTGACACCGTAGCTGGCCTGCAACGCCATGGTCAGCCAGAACTGTTTGGATTTGTTTGGTCACGACGCTGTGATAGCCCCAGATGGAGCTATCGACATCAAGGAACTATGTTTCAACGTTATTTTGACATCTGAAGATATTTAAGTACTGTATGGTGGATTTTTATATCGTTTTGGTCTTGTTTTTGGTATATAAAAATATTGGATATTTTTCTAAACTGGTGTGGTGTCCTTTTGTAGTGCTTACACTGTATTACTGTTGGTTATTGCAAAAGCTTTACACACTGCCTCTAAGATAAGCCTGACTGCTCATGCCAAGCTACCCAGGGGGTGTGCAGGGGTTATTTTAGGAGTGTAACTCCCTTATCCTGACTAGGAGGAAGGGTCCCTACTTGGACAAAGGTGCAAGCCCTTGCCAACTAGAGACCCCCATTTCTAACACCATGCCCCTCTCCATGTGACGTGCACTTCACTTGGACCTTCTTGATCATGTCCTACCCCTAGGACTAACTTTCTTCCCCACTCTCTGTCTCCTGACCATGCTTCTTAAAGTGATCTTACTTTTACTGGGACCTCCCTGGTCATGTCCTGTTCTAATTGTAGAACCGGAAACTTCTTCATGTCGTGGACCTTTCACAGCTCTCCTTTTGGAGGACTCCTCACAGGTCTTCTCTTGGTGGACCTCTCATAGGTTTTCTCTTCATGGACCACTCACAGGTCTTCTCTTATTCTCAAGGATTTCTCACCAGTGCTGTCCCTTCCCTAGGGGATCTTTAGGGTGCAGAACTCCCTGGCTGGAGACTCACCTTTCCTCTTTTGCCTCTTTGTCTTCATTTGAGGACGCACTCCTTGCGCATCAAGGCTACTACATGGTGGCACTTGGTCCTGCCCATGTTCAGGCATGCTTCTCACTCTCAGTCACTCCATGTGGCTTGTTTGGTGGGCCAACAGTGACCTTTCTAAGCTGGGGGTGGCTGACCAGTGAGACCTCTCGCTGTCCTCCTCTTCTCCTTCTCTCTTTTCTCTCAGAGAGCTCCCTCACCTCCCGGTCTGGCACAATCGCGGCAGGTGGCCTTTTCTCCCCGGCCAAAACACCTCGAGCTTTTACTCTCTCATCACAGTTCATGTATCTGGGATGCTTCCCCCACTTCAGACTAGGTACTAGGTCGCCTCCTCAGTGCTGCAGGCCTATCCTCAATAAAGTGTTTCTTTGGATTGATTCCTATGATGGTGAGGTGGCACTGCAACACCATTTAGCGTCCCCAGCAGCTGTGCCTTGTACATTGTCCCTGCAAGTTGCGATGCCGCATGTGACCTCTAGGTGGCACAGTGACTGCCTTCTTCGTCGCCCACTTAGTGGAGCTAGTTGGCAGAGGCCCCATAACACAGGCTATTATTCCCCTTCACTAACCTGCAGGGCTGCTGCAGCATGCAGGTCCTACCCGCTTGTCACCAATGTAAGGATCGAGGCCCTAGGGTCCCATGCAGTTCCAGTAATCACAGCGACACAATGAGTTACTGTCTGGAAGTGATCTGGTTCTTTTTTTTAGTAGAGTCACCTGACCGGTGACACCTGTGATGGATTGATGTGGGGTGAGTGTTGAAGCCAGCCCTCAAGGAGTAGCTGATCACAACACATATTTTACAAAGACTAGAACATGATCATCTGGTCACTACAATGCTGTCTACGTGAACCCCACCACCTAAAGATCTACCCCCAAATTGTGACCTCAGTAAAACCATTAAATAAATTACCAGGCACCCTCACTCTGCATTACACTTACAGTTTTTCCTCACCCTCCAATCCTACATCTCCTACAATGCAACACCTAGAAAATCACACAAACTGGAAATTGAATCAATGGTCAACACGAGCAACGTATTGAAATATACAGTCATATGTTAAAAATTTGCCATTTTCATTAAGACCTAATCCTACTAACAGACAAAAAGATAATACATTTTTATCTAAGTAAAAGTAAAACTAAAATCTTCATCCTATCCTTTATAAACAAAATGTTCTAAACAGAAAAGTAGGTTAAACAATGTCAGTGACAACTGTAAAAGCCCGGGAGCCTAGGAGATTCCAGTCCAAGGTCGTTGGACTGGAACTGGTGGTGGTGATGATGATGGTGATGGTAGCCACAGGCTCTGATGTTCTAGACAATACAGTTTCAGCCACCACAAGTGGCTGGCAAGAGCCAAGCCCTCTGACTCTATGCCCGATGAAGGCTCATAGCCATCCCCTCATCCTGAGTGCCATAAGTTCCTTCGGTGCCTGTATGTCTACCCTCTAACTTCAAGTGGCACTCCTGCTGATTCTCCAAAAGGTTGGCCAGCTCAACCCTCACTTGTTGCACAGGAAGCTGAAAGCAAACATATGCAAACGTCAGTTATACATTACAAAGTGAAATATCAATATGTTTATACGATAACAATGTACTGCATCATTCTAACAGTGTTACTTGTCTGAAGAAAGAACAGTTAATATGACATAAATAAATATGTCAAGTAACAGTTAACAAGTCAAACTAGCAATGTTAAGAATTGGGCATGACAGAAAAACATGTTGCTTGAATAATAAATACCTTGAAAAAAACAGCGATAAGAGGAGTTTGGCAAAACAGAAATAGTTTGTTGAATTAAACAATATTACTGGGAGTACAGGCATGGGGTTTGTGGACTGCCTCAATATACAATCGGTCTAACATAGACTTTTATACAGTTCATTGAATGTAATAAAATGCTTCAGTGATCCTTTTGTGTTAAGGTATGTGTACCTCTGTCTTTGGAGCAATAAATTAAGGTTTTGGATGAATCCTGGTGGGCCTTGACCTTGCGTGGACACAATGAGGCCAGTGGGTAATGTGTGTCCAGATGTCCAGCCTGGATAGCATGTGATCACTGTGTGCAATGTGTGTGCTGTGTCCTGATTGGCTAAGTGTTCCTAACTTCATGTGGCATCTGATTTTATGGTGTTTTGGATACATGTGCACCCCTCTGGTCATGTGTGATTTTTTGGGGTCAATCTTCCTGGACCATTGTGATGTCGCTGTGCCTATCTGTGGGATCAATCTGGGATTTCCTGTTCGCCCTCTTGCCTGCTGGCTATGTGCTACCCCACCTGTAATCTGTAGATCAGTGACCTCTGACCTGTGTCCCAGGGCCTGCATTACCACGAATTTCTGAGTCAAGGTGGACATGGAGTCCACAATGGGAAAATTCATTAATAAAGATGCTGTTTCGTTTTAATACCTGAATGTATCATTATTCATATTGACATCAACTTTCTCAATATTAACATTTACCCCCTCTATTTGAAGGGGGAAACACTATCTAACCCATACTTCATGACTTTAATGGGGGACTGTTGTTCTTCGGTTGTAATAATTATTACTTTCCTATTTACTTGCATTTAACCCAATTTGAGAAATACATTTTTACAGCAGGAAATCCCTAATTGCCGGGTGCCACACACAAACAAAAACATGAAGAAAGCATATGTATAATAACTCGTAGAGTTCTGACACATTTTGGGCCTGATGCTAATGCACCTGCTGCACCATTCAGATCATGACCCTGTTGACTGCAATACAACTGCACTTGTGGCTGCCTGTTTAGTAGTAAAATAGAGCATAACTCTTGTATAGTAACTTTATGCACAATGTTCATTACAACATTTGGAATTTGATCATAATGACCACATAGATTAAGTTTCAAAATTAATACGATAAGGCCTACAAAGTGCATAGAAAAGTACTGAGGCATGAATAGGAAATGCCACAAACGTTTTAAGGCTAAATCTGCTTTACATAACTACGTGATAAGAGCAAGCCATCCAGCATATTGTTTTAAGCTGTCTGCGTTTTCTGTGGGAAGAGATCTTATCTTGATAGTGAATTTTTGACACGGTAGATCATTCCATCTTACTGTCCCGTGTCAGAGCGGCGGGAATCGGAGGATCGGCTTTGGTCTGGCTGTCCTCCTTTCTGAGCGGCCGCACCCAGGCAGTACACCTGGGTGATTTTTCTGCGGACTTCCAGCCGGTCCCCCAGGGTTCATCCCTTTCCCCATTGTTATTTAACCTGTATATTGCTCCTCTTATTTTTGCCCTTCAACAGCTGGAGGTCTCCGTGTATAACTACGCGGACGACCTACAGCTTATTTTTTCCTTATCCCCCTCCCCAGAGTCCATTTCTAACTTTCAGTCGGTCATGACTTTCATCCGGGACTGGATGAACCACAACCACCTGAAGCTCAACCCCGACAAAATGGAGTTGGTGCTGACAGGTGGTTGCTCCAGTCCCTGATCCCCTTCCTTTTGGCCCCCCTCGTTGGGTCTTCCTCCATCTCCTTCCCCTTCTGTTAAAACTCTTGGTTTCAAACTGGATCACCAACTCTCACTTCACTCTCAAGTTAGCACTGTGGTGTCCTCTTCTTTCCTTTCCCTTCGCACTATCCGTAAAGTCTCTCGGTTCTTTTCCTTTCCGGCCCTCAAACTTATAGTCTTGGCAATGGTGATTTCCCGCCTGGATTACGGCAATGCCCTCTATTGTGGTATGCCCGCGTATAGCGTGCGACGCCTCCAGCTAGTCCAGAACCAGGCAGCACGCCTGGTTTTCAATTTATCCAAGTCACATCATGTCACTACCCTCCTCAAGACCTTACACTGGCTGCCTATTCGTGAACGAGCCCAATTTAAAATAGGATGCATCATCTTTAACGCCCGGACCGGATCAGCCCCTGTCTTTATCATTTCTGAAATTCATTCCTATATTCCTCCTAGCGAGCTACGCTCTTCCACCCAACAATTGCTCGTAGTCCCCCGTTTTAAACGTAAAAAGTGGGGAGGTTCCACATTTTCCACACTCGCCCCTGCCTTTTGGAACTCCCTTCCGGCTGATCTGAGATCCTGTCCCCAGTATGCACTCTTTCGCAAGGCATTGAAAACTTTTCTTTTCACACAAGCCTTCCCCACCTAAACCTTCTTCTTATGCTCTTGTTTTCTGATTCCTCTGGAGTTCAGTACTGTTCAGCGCCATGAAACCGCTAGGTGTACGTGCGCTCAAGAAATACTTTTAAACTCAAACTCAAACTCAATGGGGATTAAACAGTGTGAACAGCTTCAGTGGAATTATCGTAAATGTGTGCAGCCAGGGGAAGTTAACAAAAAAAGGTTCCACACAAAAATGAATGAACATAGTTGTCAAGAATTCCTGACATGCGAGAGGAGGAAAACGGTAACCAGCGGAAACGAACTACATCTCCCAGGATGCTTAGCGATTGAGAGGTTATGTAAACGGGAGAGCCGTTACATAACTCAAGGAAACCACGCCCTTATGTAATCGGGAGACACGGTACATAACTCAATGAAAACACGCCCTATAAAGGGAGGAACCTGAAGGTACAACGCTGTTGGATATTGTGTTTTCACCGACGTACCTGCTTCGTGAAAGGGCAGCATTCCGGAGTGGTGCTCCAAACAGACAAGAACGGAGGTAGGTTGAGTCGTTACTCCCTGGGCCGTGTCTTGTCCAACGGCAACCTGTTACTGACCCGGAAGCTCTACCGGACAACCATTGAGCTCCGCGCTGACTCGGCTGAGTCAAGGCGCATTGGTGTTTGAGCTGGTAGGAGTCGTAGCTCCCAGCCCGACCCGAGATACAAGGACTACCAGCTGTAACGCACACCAGGAGGTGTTTGCCGCGTTACAGGCTTGGACGTCCATAGGATCGATCGAGCGGCTGCTCTCGGTTCTGTCCCCTTGTTGTGATTTGGGTATCGGTGACGCATCACCCGGAGGTGACTCCGCGTCCCGGTGCAGTACGAGGAAGAGGTTGAGCGGCTGCTCCCTTCAGGTAGAGACCCCGGCTGGGTGTTTCCCTGTCTCCTCGTTTTCCCCCATCACCCTTCGAGCCCCGCACAGCATACCGAGTGGCATTGCCGGCCATTACGTTTCCTGTCCTCTGTTGGCATACGCCGGGATCGGTGTATTTGCAGAGGACGGTGAGGACCATCATCCGTGCTGTGGGCTGGTAACGTAGATGGACTGGAGACCTCCAGTGACTATAACTTTTGTTTACTCTTTGTATTATTTGAGCCTTAATTAAAGCATCTAAGCTTACACAAGTGGTTGCGTCCTCATTATCGTGTTTGTTTAACGATCCTGAGACGTTCAGGACGTTACAATAGTAATTCGGCCATGGGAACTGACAATAGCCCCCTTTTAAGATATATTAAATACAAGAGATTTCGCAAGCACAGTGCAAGCGCTGTGCAGGTGAAACCTAAAAACTGCTTTGGCGGGGCTCAACCACTCTTATAGGATACCACACCAGTGGAACTCAGACATTTGTACAGGCTCTCAAATGCCTCCTCACCAGTGCAAGAGCGGATCATCATTGCAGGCTGTATCTGTCTCTCGCAATCAGGCCAGTTTCGCAGGCCGCAGCAGTGCTGTCCTATGGTAATAGGATGTGTTGGAATTCCAGCTGCGAGAACTCACCTAAGGCTCGGATGCTAATGAGCAGGCACTAGGAGAGATAGCTGCAAGCTCATCAGCTCTCGTAGTGTCCCCGACCTAGTGCCTGTTCAGGCTGTTACTGCCCATTCCTGTCTGCTAAGGTTAATTAGGAACTCTGACATCTCTGAAGGGACACAGCAACATCTGCTTATGCTGCTGGTTAGGACCACTCACTTGTGCAGTCTTGGCTGGGGCTAACTATGTGTGTAATAATTAACCACATTAGTGCTAAGGCAATTTCCCTTGAGTGCTGTTACTCCAGATTTCCCATTGTTCATGACGAGCTCAGCTCGTCATGAGCACACGAGCAGTGTACAGCATGACGAGCTGAGCTCGTCATGAGCATGGAAGGGGTTAAGGAATGAGCAATCACAGTGTTATTATACAATAAAGGGACTCATTACAATGTCGGTCGGAAACATTCCAACTGACTCCTTGTTGGAATTGGTTCCGACCGTCTAGGGTTCGGCGAGTCTGACCGACCTATTACCATGTTTCCAAACGTCATTCGGTCTGACTCCCATTGACTTTAATGTGAACCTGTGTTCCGACCAACAACACAGGCTTCAATTGAAAAAAGGGGTGGTTGCCGAAAACCATGTACCCTGTTGCAGGCACCCCATAGTGCCTGCCACACTGTGCATGGTTGGAAAGAGGGGTCCCTTGGCTACCGTCACGGGCCCCAACGAATAGGCCTCTGGGTGAAGGAGGGCCTGCTATGAGCCCCCACAGTAAGTTTTGACAATCTTTTCGTGTCAGACCAATTCGGACAGGCTGTCTGAATATGACATCATATAACGTCGGTCGGGAACGCAGTCCGTAGAGCTGTACGATTCAGCTCCGACCAACTTGCAGTCTTCGAATGCTGGTCGGAACTGAGTCGGAAAGATGGAATGGTTACCTTCCATCGTAATGGGTCATAAACATGTTTTCTGACAGGGGTTAGGAAAATCCGAATGCTGTTCGAAGCCTTTCCAACCGACATCGTAATCAGGCCCTAAGTACCGATGTACAAATTTGTTATCTACAGGGTTATACAGTTTTTCAGCCCATCTAAAGGATAGTAGTCCGGAATAATGACTACAAAAATATCAACATACCATAGACTCACTATCAAAATACAGATTACTATAATATTTACAAATCTAAATTTACAATTACAATAACAACATTTATTCCAAGATCTTGTCAATCAAACATATCTAAAGCTAACACATATTGAGGTACTGGGTTTTTAAGAACCGGCACAGAACCGGTAACCCAGCGGTGTCAGGGAATCAACACCCAGAGACCTCGGGTTCTCCTGAGTCAGACCTACAGAAACTCAGAGTCTTCGAGGTGAAGTCAAAGATTAGTTTATTGGCTGCAACCAAGGTAACAGGGTCCTAGAAGTACAATACGGGTATATTCTCAGGAGACTGCACACTTTCACGAAGTCAGGCTTCTCTCTTTATACATGATATTCGGCCTTGGGCAAACATTCTTCGAATTCGTGGTATTTCATTTATAGTTACTGGTTACAAAAGAAAAGCAGAGTCATGATGACATGTACATATTTCACGTCGTGCTGCCCATAACAAATCATCCGGCAAGGCCCAACTTTTCATCAGATATCGCTGGACCCCCAATAAAAACGGTCACCTCCCCATCATAAAGCAAGTGAAGAAAAGGAGTGGAGAAAAGATGTGAGCGAGATATGGCAGGTGTGCGCGCTGAAATGGTTTTATGGCTGGTTGAGCCTAGATGCTATCTTGCTCGGCCACTGGGAGGGTACTGACTAAGCATGGGCGGATTTTGCGGATCCACGATTCACGAATTTGCGGATTCACGGATCGTGGATCCGCAAAATCCGCTGATTATGCGGATCGGCGGATTTGGGGGCGGGGCTTCCTCGAGTGTGTGGGCGGGGCCAAACGGACGGGCTTCCATGCGAGCGCACATGCCTCTTGTGTGTATAAAAGGTCAGAGACCGATCGGAGCAGCATATTAAGAGACAGAAGCTCCTGGTCACAGGAACAGCACGGGGATTGCGCTCGTGAAAGTCAAAGATGCAAATGCCTCTGGCCAGCATCACAGAGGATTTTCGATGGTATATTTGGGAAGAAGGCACACCTGCCCAGCACCCACAATGCTCACGATTGTTTTTGGGCTGATGAATGAGTCACTGAATTTAAGCTTCAACTAGGGCACATGCTTTATTGATATCTGCAAGTGTTCCTCAAGTGTGTGGGCGGGGCCAAACGGACGGGGCTTCCATGCGAGCGCACATGCCTCTTGTGTGTATAAAAGGTCAGAGACCGATCAGAGCAGCAGATTAAGAGACAGAACCGTTTGTCACCATCATGAATAATTTACGATGGCGCCGGCAAGCTGCCAGAGCCATCCTGCAAAAGTTACTTAATTAGCTTCAACAGGAAGCTCCAACGGATAAAATAAAGCAGGCGCTCGAGCCCCTGCTGTATCTTATCTATTAGAGCTTCCTGTTGAAGCTAATTAAGTAACTATTTGAGGATGGCGCTGGCAGCTTGCCGGCGCCATCGTAAATAATTAGGCTCGCTTGAATTTTTGACTTTCAAAATCCGCTCCGATCACGGATTGCGGATTTTCGGTAAATTCGCGAGAGTTCGCGGACCGCGAATTTACCGAAAATCCGCAAAATCCGCGATCGGAGCGGATTTTGCGCTCATGCTTAGTACTGACCTAACGAGTTCGGCCTGGGGCAATGGTTCTAACTTGTACTGAGGTCAGGGAGAAGTCGATTAAGGAGTATGTGTCCTTGTGGAATCAAATTCAACTGGATTAAGGCCTATGTAAAGGGCAACATGTAAATGGGAGCTAAGGGTTCAGAATGTAAATGACGATTTCGAGGTGAAATCGTCACTCGAATACGCCGAAAATACATGTACATGATGTACTCGTCATTCTCGGTCTTTTGATACCAAATTCGTCCTATTTCGACGAAGTTTTTATTCTCGAGTCCAGTACTATTATATGAATCCAGATTTTCAGAACCACAGACCCTCCTTTTGCCCTTACATAGGCAATTAATCTATCCTCATGTTAGTCTGAGTCCAGATCTATATTCCTAAAGTCATTGAGATGTTGCTGTAACATCATTCTAGTGCTTAGTTCATTTCTTGACACAGGCTTCCTTACACATGATGTAGCACAGAGGCCACATATTGCAGGAGCACACTGTATGCATAGACAGAACAGAAAAAGAATGGCTAAGACCATCCCAATGACCATCAGAATTTTCCATCCCCAGGCAGATATCAGTTCCCAGAACCATCCCATTAACGACCAATCTCCTTTATCCACATGAATAGATTCGGAAATCTTTTGTAGTTTGGAGATGGCCCTGTACACTGTTGGAGCATTATCTGGGATGAAAATGCAACAACTGGACTGGATCAATTTGCATACTCCACCTCGGTCCGCAAGTATCACATCCAAAGCGACCCGGTTCTGAAGGGTCATAAGTCGATCCGACTGGAGCTCAGCAGTCAGGTTACTAAGGGCACCAGCAGTTTCAGTCACGGTGGATTCAACTACCCTTGTCAATTGCCTTATGTTCCTGCTGTTAGCCATGGCTCCCCAGAACGGCAGAAAACCCATTGCAAAGTCACCAAATTCTTGACCTGCAGTGTCTTCTTTACTCAAAACACCTCTAACTACCCTTGTCCGATGGTAATCCGCTGCTGCTGTGTAGGTGGGAGGTAACAGGAATGAAACAAAACATGAGCCCGAGAAGTCAGGGGGCAACCATGTATAGGCTCTATCATGGCAGATGAAATAAGTACCCTTAGCGGCTAAAAACGCAGGGGAAGTCTGAGATCCAAAAACATACGTTTCTGTACAGACACTCTTCCCTAGCTGAGCTCTGGGATTCTTGCCAATACCTTGCAGACACAGGTGACCTTGATGGGGTACGATCCAGATAGGGGACGATCTCTTGGCTTGCTGTTTCTCACTTAATGTAGTGCCATATCCGGTCACGTTCCAACCTACATATGCAAGTATCTCATCATCCGGGGTATCTTCGTAAGAAGTTACTTCCTTGATCATGTCAACTATACCTTTGACTAGGGCGCTAGTCTTGAGGTTGTCTTTTACAGAACGTAGGGGTTGGATTCTCGTGCATATATGAACATTGTCCTATATGCCCATACTGAACCATTGTGACTAAATGGCAGGACCAAATAGGGGATACCTTTGTCCGTTGTGTGAGGCATGAGACCACACACCCAACAGTTAGTTATGTTCATTACAAGTTGGTGTTGGTGTAATAACTGAACGAAGGAGTTATTAATGAACTCTAATCTCCTATTTGATTCGTGGTCAGGCAGAGAGTGGAAAGAATGAGAGGAAACAGTAGGAGGAGGTATGGGTGATGTAGTGGGCGCAAATGTCACATGAAAAGAGAATAAAACATAGCTTATCAAAAAGACCATTACGCTGAATAGCATAAAAATACACACTATTATAAAACTTTTCTTCGTCATCGTGTTAAAAAGTCTCTGCTTAAAGTTCATTTGTTTGGCAGGCCTCTCCACATCAGGAAACTCCATCCTCTCTAAGGTGCTGCCCGCGGTGGTAGGTTGTCTCTGCTAAAGGATGCTTCCATCAGTCTAGGGCAACTCCCCTGGACCAACCAGAACCAACGACCTAACGACGTCAGCTGCACCCAAAAGTCTTTAATCAACCGCGACCCTAGCAGCGGAACCCGGATGGCGGTTCGAAAAAAACAAAAATAAGCAAGTTACCTAGATGGGAGATCTGCACTTTTTTTAAAAAAGGATTTGGGGAAAAGACACATTTTATTAGTTCATGGGGTTTTCTCTCGAATCACAAAAGGAATCACTTTTAATTAGTCTGTTTTTCTTGGTCGTAAATTGTAGCGTCTTTTCCCGGGTACTGTCTGGTCCAGAAATAGTAGTTCAGGTTCCACAGAGTTCAATTGTTCTGGTGGTGGCACAGTTTCTCGAAAAATGTTCTCGCTTTCACAGTCAGGGTTAGTTTCTTTTACACGTTCATCAGTTGTGCGCTCTGAGTCAGTGCCTCCTTTCTGGACCCATTGGTCATGTGGCAGAGGGAAGGGTATCTTCTTACAATGGATCCCGTGGACCCAATTGGCCTTCCCCTCCACCCTAACAGCCGACCTTGTAGACAGGAGGACGAGGTGAGGCCTGGTCCATCTGGGCTGGTCGTTTCTTGTTCTTTGAAAGTTGCGGACTAGGACCCATGAACCGGGTTCAATGGAGTGACCCGGAGTCTCAGTGACCGGAGGCAAGGTGTTGTGGACCTGTTGATATAAAACACGCAATTTAGCCGTCAATTCATACAAGTAGTCAAGCAAAATAGGGTGTTGCAGCTCGCTGAATTTCGTGGGCCTAGGCACTCCCCATATGTTGGCTGGCCGACCAAAGATGATTTCATAGGGGCTCAGTTTCACTCGCGAATGCACAGTCATTCTGGTGGATAGGAGTGCTAAGGGTAGAGCGTCAGGCCATTTAAGACCTGTGCTCGCTTGGATTTTGGCCAATTTAAGTTTAAGCGTGCCATTGTAACATTCTACTAATCCAGCTGATTGGGGGTGATTTACAGCGTGGAACTTCTGCCTAATGCCTAGCCCTTCACACACTCTTTTCATCACACGACCCACAAATTCACTTCCGTTGTCAGACCAGACCATTCTAGGCATTCCAAACCTGGGGAAGAACTCTTTTACAAGGGCTTTCGCTGTGGACAAGGCAGTATTGTCTTTTAGGGGATAGGCTTCTACCCATTTTGAGAAGGCACAAACAACCACGAGCACGTATTTTAAGTTGTTGCACCTCTCCATGTGTATGAAATCTAGCTGCAAAACCTCGAACGGATACGTAGGAGGTGCAAAATGACCAGCTGGAGTTGGGGTTCCCCTACCAGGATTGTGTTTCAGACATACCATGCAATTCTTGACAACGTTCTCTGCACACTTGGGAATCCCTGAATTCTTCCATACTGGGGCCAACAACTCGCAAATCCCTTTCGCGCTGATATGGGCCATTCCATGAGCCATTGTAACCACTGCAGGCACATATGCATCGGGTAACAACCATCTCTGTTGCTCTGTCAATTCAATCCAACAACCATTTGCATCCATTCTCCCTGTACTTTCTCTCCACATGCTTAACTCTTTCTCCGTGGCCTCAGCTTGGATGGACTTCACACTTTCTATCGTGTCTTCACATATTCCAACATCACCAGTCCATCTTTCTGGGCTCGCAACATACATTCAGCTCATCACATTCTTTGCAGTTTCCTTAGCGGTTTCATCAGCAAATGCATTTCCACGACCAACATCATCAGTCACTTTCTTGTGAGCACTACATTTCACGATCGCTATTTGAAGGGGCAACGTCAGTGATTCAAGAAGCTCATTCACCAACTGACCATGCTGAATCTTAGCTCCATGCGAAGTCAGGAACCCACGTTCTCTCCACAATCGTCCAAAACTGTGAGCTACTCCAAAAGCATACTGGCTGTCGGTATAGACAGTCACTTTCATTCCTTTAGACAACACACATGCTCTCGTCAGTGCAACGAGTTCTGCGGCTTGAGCTGAACCATGTGGTATTCGCACAGTTTCAATGACTGTGTGCAAAGTTGTGACAGCATATGCTGTAGTCACGTTACCATTTGGGAGCTTAAAGCATGAACCATCCACCCATAATGTACCATCACATTCAGCAAGAGGAGTGTCGAACAAATCAACTCTCCCTTTCGTCTCTTCCTCTGTTCTAAGAAAACAATCGTGCTGTTCTAAAGCATCTGATTCCTCTGCAATTGGTAACAATGTGGCTAGGTTCAAGGTACTGCACCTTTTTATGTGCACATGGCTCGCTAGCAGCGTCAATTCGTAACTGGACAGTCGAGCACTAGTTAAGTGCTGTGTCTTGGTCCTATTTAACAATGTGTCTACTGCATGCGGGACCATCACGATTAGTGTATTATTCATTACTAGACCAGCAGACTGTCGAATGGAAACAGCTGCTGCTGCTGTGGCCCTTAAACAACTTGGCAATGCTCGTGCTACCGGATCCAAAGTTGACGAAAAATAGGCGCATGGCCGCTGTCTATCTCCGAATAACTGAGTCAGCACAGACAATGCACAGACTTCCTTCTCGTGGACATACAATGTGAAAGGCTTACTGTAGTTGGGGGTACCTAACACAGGGGCCGAACATAATGCTGTGCGTAATTCGAGAAAACTTTTCTGACATTCTTCCGACCAAGGAATGGGATTGGGTGTATTTTTACACGTTAATGCCACCAAGGGTTTGGCTAATAACGAAAAATTTGGAATCCACTGTCTACAGTACGATGTAATGCCCAAGAAAGCACGTACTCCTCTCTGTGTTCTTGGCACACTCAATTTTGCTATTGCCTGAATTCTTTCTGGGGTCAGTTTCCTAAGTAGGTCACTTCTTGTCGGCAATTTTGAAGCTTGGAAAGTGACACCTTGTGATGCAAATCACATAGATGACGCAATAATGACAACGTGGCCATTTTACAAATTTTCTCAGTATCCGCAGCGATGAGCAAATCGTCCACGTACTGTACGAGAGTGGCACCTTTGGGCAAAACCATTGTGTCAAGCTGATTTTTCAGAGCTTGACTGTATATTGAGGGGCTTTCATAGTAGCCTTGAGGAGCGCGTTTAAAGCGGAAGCTTCGACCTCCTAAACTAAAGGAAAAAATATCCCTGCTTTCCTCAGCAATCGGGATACTGAAGAAAGCATTTTTCAGGTCAATCACCGAAAACCAGGAGGCAGAGGCTGGAATCATAGTCAATAATGTGGTAATGTCGGGGACAACTGGGAATTGTGGCACAACAATTTTATTCACCTCTCTAAGGTCAATCACGAATCTGTACACAGGTGGCTGAGAAGGGTCAGTTCGTTTTAAAACAGGCAGAACAGGACTATTGCAAACATTGCCTCGTGTTTCTTCAATCACATCCTTTTCAATTAATTCGTAAACGATCGCTAGCAAAGCTCTTTCACCCTCATTAGATATTCTGTATTGGGGAATTCGTGGCATTCTGACATTCGACTTCAATGTTACAACATATGGTGGAATTTCTAAAAGACCTACATCATTTGGACCAGTAGCCCAAAGAATATCTGGGAGAATCGACAATTCTGCTGGAAGTGCATTTCTCGACAAATACATGGGAGAAACCACTTTCTTACCTAAAGTAAGTTGTACTCCTGAAGGAGAACAGTACAAAGTCGCATACAATCTTTTTAGCAAATCTAATCCTAGCAAATTTTCACCACAACCTGTTGTCAAAATAAGGGGTGCTTCGAATTCACAAGGACCAACAGAAAGAGATAAAGGGTCAGAAATCGGATTTCTAACTGGGGCGCCAGAAAAACCTACAGAAACTTTCATTTCGCCAGAAAAAGGTGCGCCAGGGAGTTTGGAGTGCATAATAGAACTCTTTGTAGCACCAGTATCCAACAGAAAAGGTTCTGACACACCTGATGTAATCACCTCAACGTAAGGTCCACTCTGATCTACTGGAACTGAAACAACTCCCTCTCTTCGTCTATGGCTGTCCTAGCAATCCTCATTTTCCCACTGCTCATTTTCTGTGTAATACTCATCAACGTAGTATTGAGCTGTCCTGTCAGATACGTTATTTTGCTGATCAAACCTGTTCATAGAGTTTTGTGGTGGAAGGGGACGCGCGTCCTGAGGGGCGTTTCCACACCCTCTACCTCTAGGCGCTTGCTGACTGCCACGACCTCTTACACCAGAAATTCCATTTGCACGTTGTGGTAGGGCAGGACAGTTATACTTGTAATGACCCTCCTGTTTGCAATATAAACACTGGTTAGGACCTACGCGGGGTTGAGTGTAATCGAATCTTTGCAAGTTTCTCTGATATTGTTGAGGCTGCTGAAAAGTATTCTGGTAGTGATTCTGACCATTATTATTTTGATTACCACCACCACGTGGCGGATAGGCTTGCTGTAGCAAAACCTTTGTTTTGAGTTCTCTAGTTTTCTTTTCTACTTTATCTTTCTCATCTTTGTCTCTATTCTCGTAGTACTGTGCGGTAGCTAATATCTGGGCTGAAGATGAGACTGCCCAAGAACTTTCTGAATCTTTTAATTTCCTACACAATTCTGGAAGCAGATTGTGCACGAATTTATCGACAAACAATCTCTGACCACCTTCTGTGGTCATATCTTGACCGCTGTGGTCAATGAATGTTTCTTCAAATCTGGTGAAGAAATCTGAAACAGTTTCTTCTTTCTTTTGCTTGCATGCAGATAACTTATCCCAATTTACGCGTATTGCAGGCATTATCGTTTTCATGTAATCTACTATTCTACCAGGTAGTTCTGCTATCAGAGGCTCAGGCTTGGCACCACCAACTTGTCGTGCATCTGCAGCAGTAATATTAGCCCACGTGTCACCTAATTCCTTGTCATGATCTACATGACGAATTTTACCCCATAAAGGCTGTGGAACAACGTTCCCAAATAACATATCGATATCGGCCAAATTCATTATACATGACCCAGCAGTTTGCGACAATTCTTTATAGTACCCTGCAGGATTTTTACGCGGATCTGGTAATGTTTGTTTGAGTGCTAAAACTTCAGCTCGCTTCCATGGGACGTGTACCCATACACGGTGAAAGTGTGGCAGGACAGGTGGGACAGCGGTCGCGTCACCCTCTCTCCACTGTGGGGGAACTTCTCTCATAGGGTATTGTCGTGCCTTTTTCCTACTAGATGCACTAGATTCCGATGGTGACCCAGAACTGTTTCCCTTACTTCGATATGATAATAACATTTCAACTGCCTTTTCCACATCGGGACCTACAATCATACCCTCTCCAAACTTAAATCGTACACGACACATCTCTTGTGGGATGCATTCTTGATCATTGTCTTCTAAATCCTCGCCAAGAAAGACACACATCTGTTCGAAAACATATCTCTGTGTCGCTGCTTCCCATTGATGGAAGACTTCCATGACAGACTGTACATCATATTTTGCAGTGTCCATGACCCATTTCCGAGCTAAACTATTCAGGGAATCTCTCTCTTGATAATCAGGCAGTTGACTTCGCAACTGTCTTCTTCCTATGTTACGGGTCGTAGCAGGCGACCCGAAAAGAGGTAAAAGAAGATTAGTAACAGTGCTGGCCATTTTCTGCCGAATGGAAGGTGAAACTGAAGGACAAACAGATGGAAAAACAGGGTGAGATAAGACGGGGGTAGAGATGGCAGAAGAGGTATCAGGGAAAATAGATGTGGTACTAGGCAGAATCGTAGAGGGAGCATTAGGAGATGTAAAAAGTACAGTAGGCAAAATCGTAGAAAACACAGGTGAAACAGAAGTGGTCGGTGGGCCTGGAGGAGGCTGCACCGAAGAAGTAGGAGCCAGCTGAAGAACAGCTGGTGGGTGCTGTGGAAGAGCAGGAGGCGCAGCTTGTGCAACTAAAGGTTGCGGGGGTGCTGTGGCATTCTGCGCATAGGGGGGTGGTGAAGTTAATAATTGCGACATTAATGGGTCTTTTTCACGCTCTTTTGCTGCCTCTTGCTGAAGAGACGGCAAAACTGGATAACACTTATCTATTGCCATTTTACGTTGCCTGTGCAACTGCTCATTTATCTGCTCTTCTTCATTATCTTTAAACTGCACGGCAGCTTGCATTACCGAAAGTCCTCCTTCTCTCTTATTTTTCTTAGCTAATTTAATTTCTTTTTGTTTGGCTTCTTTGCGCCATAAGCGGAAAGAGTCAAACATCGCCGGCCGGGCTTTCTTTTTGAAGAGTTTAACTTCAAGGTTGTCTAAGATTTCAGAATCAAAGCTACCATATTGGGGCCATTTTAAAACACCATCTTTCCTAGTGTATTTAATCCATACTTCGTTGTAAACGATGGGGCCTACCCCATGTTTAACATATAGCTCGTAAGTCGGAGTTCCAACTGGAGGAACCGGACATGAGTCCTCCAATCGGGAGTCCCTATTATTACTACCAAGACAAAACAAATTCCCAAGTCTAAGACTAGGCATCCTCGCTCTCTAGTCTAGTTCCAAAACTTCAAAGGATGTATCGATTACGATATTTCTCGTGAATACACGAGTCCTTCGGTTATGGTGCTTGCAAGTACCAATACAAAACCTTTTGTATCCCAAAGATACCACAAAGTAAGTCCAACTAAGGACTGGGAGACGCTCCACTTATACTTAACTGAAAATATCGATGGCGTCACCAGAAGACTCGTCTCAGTGTTTCGCTCTACCGAAAACTTCAAGGGTCCAACATCAGGGCGATAGCCAGGGCAGCAGTCCTCGTAGCCGTCGGGAAGCGGGGAACCTCGCAGCAAAGACCTTCGGACCACGTCGACATGCAGGGGTCGATGAGGTGGTGGGCCCTCCTCCGGAATTTCCACACGAAGCTCCTCACGATCTTCAGGCTGACTGGTACCACTGGAATCGCCCCAAACGCTGGGCGCCAACTGAGGTACTGGGTTTTTAAGAACCGGCACAGAACCGGTAACCCAGCGGTGTCAGGGAATCAACACCCAGAGACCTCGGGTTCTCCTGAGTCAGACCTACAGAAACTCAGAGTCTTCGAGGTGAAGTCAAAGATTAGTTTATTGGCTGCAACCAAGGTAACAGGGTCCTAGAAGTACAATACGGGTATATTCTCAGGAGACTGCACACTTTCACGAAGTCAGGCTTCTCTCTTTATACATGATATTCGGCCTTGGGCAAACATTCTTCGAATTCGTGGTATTTCATTTATAGTTACTGGTTACAAAAGAAAAGCAGAGTCATGATGACATGTACATATTTCACGTCGTGCTGCCCATAACAAATCATCCGGCAAGGCCCAACTTTTCATCAGATATCGCTGGACCCCCAATAAAAACGGTCACCTCCCCATCATAAAGCAAGTGAAGAAAAGGAGTGGAGAAAAGATGTGAGCGAGATATGGCAGGTGTGCGCGCTGAAATGGTTTTATGGCTGGTTGAGCCTAGATGCTATCTTGCTCGGCCACTGGGAGGGAACTGACCTAACGAGTTCGGCCTGGGGCAATGGTTCTAACTTGTACTGAGGTCAGGGAGAAGTCGATTAAGGAGTATGTGTCCTTGTGGAATCAAATTCAACTGGATTAAGGCCTATGTAAAGGGCAACATGTAAATGGGAGCTAAGGGTTCAGAATGTAAATGACGATTTCGAGGTGAAATCGTCACTCGAATACGCCGAAAATACATGTACATGATGTACTCGTCATTCTCGGTCTTTTGATACCAAATTCGTCCTATTTCGACAAAGTTTTTATTCTCGAGTCCAGTACTATTATATGAATCCAGATTTTCAGAACCACAGAATCCAGTGCAAAATACTAAACTACAAAAACATTAAGCTTTAGAATCTACATAAAAGAAAATATAGTGTAAAAATATTGAACATATAATTAAATTCAAATTACATTTTAAAAATTGCTATTTATTTAAAACAATATCTAATATTTTTTTATTTCATTATTTATTTTGTAATTGTTATTTAAACATATATATTTTAGATTATTGAAAATAAAAAATTTACTCATTTACATTTAAAAATAATGAATTTACAAAACAGTGATCAATAAAAAAAATTATAAAAATCTTTACAAATAAATGTCTTTTCAAAGTTTAAAAATGTAAAATCATTTTCTATATATCTATGACATCACCGATGACATCATCCACAGAACTACTCACATACCTAATCACACCCCCATACAACCTCTCGTACGCCCACTCACATACCCATACAACCACTGGCATATGCATTCACAGACCTATACCAGTAATCACACCCCCACTCACTCCTCCATTGAACCACTCACTCACTCACTCACGCGTGCAGCCCCTCACACAGCCAGCCATTCACCCATACAGTCACTCATACAACCAGTTACTCATCTATACAGCCAGTCACATAACCACTCATTCACCCATACAGCTACTCCCACACCCACTTATTTACCTAGAAATTCACACACCCACTCACTCACCTAATCTGCTTTTCAACACTGACACTCACTCACCTATACAAGCCCTCATAAAATCAGCCACACAACCAGTTATATACCCATTCACACATGCACACAGGTGCTCACACATCCCAGTACTCAGCCATTCACACAAGCATTCACTGTCCAATACAGTCACTCACATACAAAGTCACTTAATAAAAACACCTATTCAAACAGTCACTCACTCATGTATAGAAACCCTCATACAATCAGTTACACAACCAGTTACATACCCATTCACACATCCACACAGGTGCTCATACATCCCTATACTCACCCATACAGCCATTCACACAAGCACTGACTGTCCAATACAGTCACTCACCCACAAAGTCACTTAATGAAACACCTACTCAAATAGCCACTAACCCACCCTTATAGCCACTTACACACCCAGTCACTTACTTATACAGCCCTTTAGACACCTACTCACTCACTCATACAGTCACTACACACCCACGTACCCACTGATAGAGCCACTTATACCGTCACTCACCCACCCATAAAGCCACTGACACACCCACTCACTCACACCCACTCACTCAGCCACTCATGCAACATCTCACTCACCCACACAGCTATTCACACAACCATTTATACACCCATATAGCCACTCACACACCCCTATGCAAAAGGGTGCATGCAGTCACACAGCCACTCACATGATATATATTAAAAGTAGTATCACTCATTAGTAGTTCACATAGTATACTACTTTAACTTATGAAGGGGCATAATATCAAGAAACGGCGTTAAAATTATTGCTGCTTTAGTGGCAGGAATTTGCAGCTAAAGCGGCGATAATGGGCTTGATAATATGCCCTTGTGAATTCCCATAGAAGCCCATGTTCTGGTGTGAACATGGGCTTTTATGGGAATTCTCAAGGGCATATTATCAAGCCCATTATCGCCGGTTTAGCGGCGATAATTTTAACGCCGTTCTTGATAATATGCCCTGTAGTACCTTAGTATATATGTTTAAAAATCCTAAACTATTACAAAATACTTACACTCACTGGATGGTGTCATCAATGATAGCATCAGTGATGTAATTTGAGATGTCATCAGTGATATCACTGACCATGTCATGAGTGATGTAATATGTGAGGTTATAAGCAGTGTATTGTGGGGGCAAAAGTTATAGTAAGCTCAGGTAACTATAACTGCCAAAATTCTCTGGTTTTGTACGAGTGAAATCTGACCCTGACTATAACGCCCCTGTAACTTTTGTTTTTTGCAGTGAATATAAATATTACATAGATGCCAACATTTTAAAACAGGAAAGTGGGAGATTAGAAAAGAAAATCAGGGGAATGTATTTTCCTATCGACTTGTATTAAAGTAGAGGCAATTTCAGGTGGGAGCCACCTAAAATAAAGCACATTTTTGCTGCAATGGTCGGGAGTCTCCCGCCAGAATCGGGTCTGTTGGCATGTATGATATTACCTAGTAGTGGTTGCCAGTCTGTAGTTAGAGTTAGGATCAAAATCTATGTCAGGACCGGAGGCGAGGATTATGCATAACTTTCTTCACATTTTATTAAGAGTCAGAGTTAACAAATGAAAAAACACTGTCCACACTACAACGTCAATTAGTCCTTGGAAGGAGTCATGGTAACCACGAGCCAATAGCAGTACTGTCCGTTCCAATATATATATTCTCGTTGTCAGCAGTCCTTCCTCTTTCTTCACTGCTGTGCCAGTTAAGCTCCTCTTTGCAATCACACCTCTCTAGGGTTGTCTTTGTGTTGTTGGTATTATAATCTGATTTCTTTGCTTGGTATTTTATGTGTATCAGTGACTTTTGATACCCGGTTGCCTTGTTAGTTGTTGCTTAAACTGTGACATTTGCTATTGCGCATTACTATATGGGTCTGCTAGGGGCGCAGTTTCATGCTGTCCCTGGCCTGTGAGACAGCACATTCAATTTTGACAACGCTCCCCAGGTCCGCGAGCACATTTGGGAGTTGCGGAGAGCCTGATGGTTAATTGAATCCTCATATATACAGCGTGGACACACTCCTTCCCTACCAACCCTTACATGACACCATGCCCCCATTGCTGTAAGAAATAAGACCCTGGGCCATACAGGGAGGCTTTCTTTGCGGCCTAAATACCCCTGCACATTACCAGAGCATCTGCGAGGGGGCAGCCCTCAGTATCTATAGGGCGATATTATTTTAATCTGGTGCTCACACCCTCAAATTGATGGATCATTACAGAGATCATGATTACTCCCCTGACCTAGCCTTAGAGGAGGAATGGACCCCACAGCACCACCTTCCTGCAGATGTGTACAAACTCCTTTCTCAGGCAATTTCCAGAGCTTTGGCACCCCGGCAGGAAAGTGTGGACAAGCTCTCTGCACATGTTTATGGGGGTCCACTGATGCTTGGTGATATGGGGGCAGGACCTAGTGGCGTTTCCACTTTACCCTCTTCAAAGGTCCATAAGGGGTAGCGTGCACCTGGAAGGCTTCTGTAAGAGTGAGCTCACATTGCGGAATGCACCGTACCAGGAGCAAGATTTACTTGTAGATACTGGTGACGCTGTTACTCATATGGCAGACCCTGATTAGGGGTTTCCGAATCCGTTGGAGGGTGGTACGGATGAGGAGTTGTCCTCGGATGAAGGGGATTTGGGCAGGCCTTGGTGTCCCAGATCGGTGGCCTCTGGCTCTTTTGAAGAGGACACCACCTTGTCCAACATGTTCGAGCCAGACTGGATATTTCACCCAAGATCCTCAGAGAGGCTTCGAGACCCTAAGGTGGCAGAATATGTGGCCCAAAAAATCCACCAACCAACGGACAAGGCGGTATGGTCCCGTCTTTGGGGGGAGTGCCCTGGGCCATCCTTAGAAGGAAAGGTGGCGGCCACCCCTGACATTGGCCCCAAGTTATGTATGTTTTTTTCTAAGTACATGAAGGACCCAAAGAAGTGTATTGACTGTTCCTGGAGGGCATGCCAGGAGGTTGTATGACGTTACAATGCATGCCTTCATCCCGCATGCCGTTACAATGCATACCTTTACCCCGACTTGCTTTTGGGGGCGCGCTGGAAGTTAGAATAGTATCATTTACTATTTCAACTCCAGTGTGTGCAACAGTAGGGATGGTGTTGGAGTTAAATCCAACACCTTCTACCACCTGCAGCAAGCCTTTCACGTTGCACCGACATGTGGGGTAATGGCATGCATTGTAACACATGCGTTATTAATGTTGTTTCCCATGTCAGGACAAGTTGCTTGATGTGGTGGCGCCCCTTACCAAAATTATGGAGCTAGCGGAGCAATCCAAGCAATCAGGAAAGCCCTTATCAGCGGACATTATAGCTGGTTGGGCGCAACGGGCAATGATCATTTTGGGCAATGCCAATTGCACCTTTCCGGCTGAGAGGAGACGCTCCCTTCTTTTAAAAATAGTCCATATCCTAGGGGAGTTCTCCTCATCAAATTGCGGGGCCATAGCGAAGGGAAACTTGCTCGGGCCCCCTTCGTGAAGGGGCTGGGTAAATTTATAGCCACTTTCTCAGCCCTGGAGAAGGCCCAGTCCTCCATTAAAAAAAGTTCCTGGGGAAGGTTGTCACTGGGGTCCGAAGAGGCAGTAGCCGCTCCTCCGGGTGTAGCTTCCAGTCAGGCTACTACAGACGCCAGGGCCATTGAAACAACAGCTGGAATGATGGCCGACAGGGCACCTTCCACCCTAATTGAGGAACCCGAAGAGGCAGGGCCAAGGGGACCAGAGGCGGAGCTAATGCCCAGTAGGTTTTAATGATAAGAAATACTTTTTTCCCCTGAAAAGTTAGGAGGAAGATTAACGTTGTTCGCCCACTGTTGGGAAGAGATCATGTCACACCTGTGGGTCTTGAAAACGGTAAGGGGCTATTGCATAGAGTTCTACAGAACTCCGACCCAGGCATCCAGACTGCAACCTTTAGTCTTCTCAGGGGCAGATATGGCACTGATCAACTTGGAGGTGCAGAATCTTTTCTCCAAGGGAGCAATATGGAGGTCGATCCTGCACCCTCGAGGTTCCCTGAGCAATCTCTTTCTGGTAGAAAAGAAGGAGAAAGGGTTTCACCTGTAATAAACCTAAGAAACTTCAATGCGGGGATAGTTTATTGCCACTTCAAAATGGAGGGTGTCCACCTCCTAAGAGATCTGCTAATTACAAAATGACTAGATGGTGCGTCCGGACCTCAAGGCCGCCTATCTGACAGTTCCCATTGTTTCAACTCATCACTGTTTTTTTCAGTTTGCCTGTAGGGACCAGGTGTTCGAGTTCCAGTCTCTACCTTTTGGCCTCTCCTCAACAAAGTGGTGCTTTATGATACTGCTCAAACCAGTGTTGGAGATCCTCTGGATGAAAGGCATAAGGTTGATCATCTACCTAGACGATCTTCTCATGATGGACCAATCACGATCCCAGCTAGTGTCCCATTTGAACACGGCTATTGCATTACTCCAGGAGTTGGGGTTTTTGATCAGCAAGCAGAAGTCGGAATTGACTCTGTCTCAGAACTTGGTATTCCTTTGGTTCCTCATAGACTCCACGGAGGCAGAGATCCTTCACAGGGACAGGATCTCCCTCAGACAGTTGTCAGGATTGTTCGGTTATTATCATCCTCAATCCAAGCCATATGCCCGGGCCCGCTACACTATTGAGCATTGCAGTGACTGAAAGCAGCTCATCTCTGGAAATGAATAACATACTTGAAACTGATTTTGCTGACGCCAGGACGGTACTGCAATGGTGGACAGATCACATGGAAGCACGGAATAGGAGGGTGATCTTTGGGTCCCTCCCGGACTTGGTGATAAAGTCAGATGCTAGACGGCTGGGATCTGAGCCAGATGATGGGATGTCTCCATGGGAGGACAATGGATGGAGGACGAATTGGGCCTACACATCAATTGTCTGGAACTCCTAGCCAGTTCCTTTGCGATTCTCTCTTTAACGAGGGACAAAGGGGCATATTAGTAAGAACCTTGTTAAAATTATCGCTGTTTTAGCTGAGGGACATCTAACCTGGGCTTCTATTGGAATTCAATAACGCATATTAGCAAGCCCATTATTGGCATTTTAGCAGCAGTTTCCTGCCGCTAAAACGGCGATAATTTTAACTAGGTTGTTGCTAATATGCCCCAAAGTCTTCTGCTGTGTGCTATTGTGGATGAACCCCATGACAGCAGTCCAGTACATCAACCGACTGGGGGGTACCAGATTGAGGATGTTGGCAAAGATGGCCAAGTACTCCTGGCACTACTGCTTTCAATGACAGATGTTGTGACAGGGAAATACCTGCCCGTCTCTCTGAATACGGTAGCGGACTGGAACTCCAGACACTTCACAGATGCCAGCGATTGACAACTGAATCCAGCGGTCTTTTGGACCCTGATGGACCAGTGGGGTCCCTGCTCAGTGGACCTGTTTGCATCCAGACAGAAGGCACAGATTCCTCTATATGTCAGTTGGAGGCCGGACCTGGGGGCCGTGGCAGCGGACGCTTTTCTGCAGGATTGGACAAGGGGGTAAGATAACACATTCCCACTTTTACAGATATTGTCAGAAGGCGTCTTTGATTCTGGTGACACCGACCTGGAGAACTCAGGCATGGTTACCCTGCCGCTTGGAACTCTCTGAATGGCACAGCTTCACTTCCATTGTTTCCCGAGGTCCTATGATGGTAACACAAGGCCATCTACATCTCATGGTGTTGAGGATTTCAGGTGACGCTGTCAAGACAGAAGGCTTTTGAATGACGCTGACAGACTCATCCATCAGGCATTTGCCCGGGGACCACCAAGCGATACAGGTCGGCTTGGAGACGATGGGATTCGTCAGTGTATGGAGAGGCACCTGGAACCCGTGGGGGCGCAACTTACTGATATCCTGAATTTTCTAGCGGATCTGGCTGGCTCTGGCCTAACTTACTGCATGGTCAATTCCTTCCGCTCAGATATTTCGGCAGGGCACCAACCCATTAACACCACAGTCGGAGATCACGCATGGGTGTGCAAATTGCTGAAGGGTATCCGGATGTCTTGTCCCCCAGAGCCTAGATATTCAGGCCTGCGGGATGTGAAACTGTTGCTGCGCCTTATGATGGGCTGTAAAAATAACCAATATTTTTCCAGGAAAGAGATCTCTGTGAAGCTGGTTATGCTTCTCTGTCTCGTTTCTTGCAAGAGAGTATATGATGTCAGATCCCTAGACATCACAGCCCTTTGTTTTCACCACAGAAGGGGTGACATTTGTCATCTCTAGGAGGACCAAATCTAATACCAGGTCAGTAAACTATCCTGCTTTTGAAACAACCCCTAAGCTTTGTGTACTAAGGTATCTTAAGGCCTACGAAGACTTGACAGCGGAGAACCGACTACTGGGTGAGAGACAATTACTGATCGCCCTTCGGAAATCATTCAGGGCTGTATCTTCTCCTTCCATTACCAGGTGATTAAGATGGATTATGGCGGAAGCCGAAATCGACATTCACCACTTTGGGGCTCACTCAGCTAGGGGAGCGATGGCCTCCAAAGCCGTTCAAGTGGGTAGTAGGTTGGAAGACATTATGAATGCGGCAAATTGGTCTTCAGAATCCACCTTTAAGAGGTTTTATTTCAAGCCAATCCACGAGGCCGCATTCCAGGTGGTATGTAAGCTTTGAATATACATAATCCGCGCCTCCAGTCCTGACATAGGATGAGAAATTTCATAGCTGTAGTGAAGGAAACTTTTTAATCTGTTATGTGCGCGGAGGCAAGGATTACCCCACTCGAATCATATTGAGAAGATGCTACCCGCCCGATGATCTGTGTTACAGGAAGTATCTCTTTTTTCCTGTGCATTACTATTTGAACCCCCCTTACTGGTGGTTAACAGGAGGTATTATTCTGATGTTGATGCTCTTCAATATGTTTGTACAGGTTTTACCATGTTTCATATGTTACTTATGGCGTTCATGACAGGTAACTCTTGTTGTATTCAAATTTTGAGGAGATGTTCTGAACTGCTTATCATGCGTAGATGGTTTTTCATGGAGATGTGAATAATGACCCTCTGAATGAATGAGCTTAATGAAGTTTTTTATTCCTAGGCTCTGATTCCAAAACAGTTTGACTCCACGTGACTTAACTACAGCAGCACGAATGAGGAAGTACTGACGACTAGGGGGATATATATGTTGGAATGGACTGTACTGGTATTGCCTCGTGATTTCCATAGACTCCTCCCAAGGACTCATGGGTGTTGTAGTGTGGACAGTGTTTTTTCATTTGTTAACTTTGAACCTGCTGTTAATAAAAAGTAAAGAAAGTTATTCTTAATCCTCGCCTCCACGTCCTTAATATAATTAAAGGTTTCCTTCACTCCAGCTAGGACATTTCTAACTTTCCATAGGAAAAGTGTTTTTTGTTTTGCCAATAACTTTAGGGCCACTTTACAAATCTTCACAAAATTTACAAAAAGAGTCTCCTTTTTGGTACAGCTGCTATGTTGAAATTATCCGGGTAATCCGGCAAGTGGTGGCCGAGACCCAAGGGGGGGTCCTAAAACATATTTTCCCCATGTTAAGTCTTTGAGGATTTTTCATTTTTGTGAACACAATGACAGCCCGAACTACTGAACAGAATTACACCACATTTGCCAGAAAGCTAGATGTTGGTCCTGAAAGCGTGCTTGTGGCAATTTGTTGTAAATCCGTTTAGTAGTTTCAGAGATATTCAAGTTTTCAAAATATAGATATCTGGTAGCCCAAAAACCTGCTGAAATGCCACTGGAAGTTGATTGGCTGCCAACACTTCAACCAGGAAGTGTTGGTAGCCATCTTGGGACCAATATACATTAAAGCACCCCATTGAAATGCACTGTAGTGAATGACAGGTTTTGAGGGTAACAAAAAGGAGAACGTGTAAATGGTGAAAACAGATTTTTCTTATAAAATGTATTATTTGTTGATGGTACCATTCCAATGTTAAGAATAGTGGTGTGTTCCAAGGGGATTTTACATTTTGAAAAAAACTCCTGCTGGGATATTCATGAATCATGTTTGAGAGAAAACTGTTATCTCATGATTTTCCCATAGAGGTATGGAAGGTGCTCCAGTAGCTAAAATGCAGAGCATATTTTCTGTATATTCACACAATCCTCCTCAGTCATATGCAAATTAAGTCTGACATTCTCAGTAAGTCATGTACTTCCAACATGTCAGTTGATTCCCTTGTGATCTACTGCAGCCTTCTGAAATTAGAGACCATACTGAAATTTGATTGGCTGCAAACACTTCAACCAGGAAGTGTTGGCAGCCAACTTCAGAACTCAGCGTGAAGCAGGGTGCTTCAAAAAAAGTTAAAAAAAAGGGGCAGGGAAGGAATACCCTGACCTCTCAGATATGGTAGGGAGGTGCCACAGGGACCCCACCGGGGAATAAAAGCATTTTTTTTAAAAACAATTTGCCCAATCACGAGTAGATCCGCAAATTCGAATTAAAAAATGACGTGAGGGCTCCGCACGTCTTTTTAAAAAAAGCCCCCGGGTGGGCCAAATCCCGGGGGCATGCTAAAAATATAGGAGGGGTCACATGGGGTCCACATCCTAGGGTGTAATTAAACTACGGGGACCACCACCTCCCCGGGGTTTTTCAACTGTACTATGGGGGGCCCACACGGCACCCTTGCACCTCTGGGACCACCACCTCCCCGTGGCTTAATACATTAATAAATGGGGGGCCTTTTAGACCCACATCCAGCCCTAGGGACCACCACCTCCCTGGGGCTTTTCAATAGAAGGAATGCAGGGGTTTGCGCAGACCACACCTGCAACCCAGGGGATGCCATCTACCCAGGGCTTTAATTGTCATTAGAGGGGGGCCACACATACTCACCAAGCCCAAGAGACCACCACCTCCCTGGGGCTTTACATACATTGAATGCGGGTGGGTCATGTGGCCACTCCGCAGCTACAGAGACCAGCACCTACATGGGTCCTATTTCTTTAATAAATGGGTGAGGGGGCTCTTGGACTCCCTCCCAGCCCCTAGGACTGCCACATTCCTGGGGCTTTTCAATTGAAAATTTCAGGGGGCCACGTGGACCCCCCACAGCCCCAGGGGCCACCACTTCCCAGGCCTTTAATTGTCATTAGTGGTGGGGCGCACGAGCATTCATTTATGTCAGGTTGCCATTGTTTGATTAGATACTCATCAAGATCATTTAAAGTTGGCAATATTAATATTCCTAGGCCTCTTGGTACACTCTTTTCTGACTATATTCTGGATCTTTAATAATGGTATTAAGTGTTTGCTTTCTTCCCTCTCTATGTACATCTGTACTTTTAGTTGGTTGCGTTGCATCATCATTTAATAAGTCACTCACCCTCTGAGCTCTATTTTTTTCTCTTTCTGCCATGTTCTCAGAAAGACTCTATGATTGTTCGATTTGCACTAAATATTTCTCATATTATGATGTATCTTCTAAATCAGAGTCTGCTTTACCTGCCTCACCCCACTGTGGGAATCCCACACTGGTGCTCTCAAAACTTATTGGCTTACTGGTATCCGTTTTCTCCTCTGTCGGCGAGGACATCGCTCAGAAGCACAACCTTTCGACAAGGGCAGAGATGACAGCGGAATTCTCTTTTCATCCCACAACTGCTGCTGGATGTTGTCTCGTCTCACTCTCTGGGTGCACGTGATATGCAGCACAGCTGCTGTATTGAACTTGCACCACTCGGTCTCACTGCTCTGACGAGAACACACGGCACTGCAGACTCAGGTACAATTCCAATTCTTTTTTATTATCTTTCAAAACACCATGGGCCAGATGTACCACCATTCCATTTTCCGAATCGCAAATAGCGGCGTTTTGCGACTTGCAATTTGTGACTCATAAAATGGAATGTACAACAGTGTCTGAGACACTGTTTGCGATTCTCAAATGGGTTGCAAGGTACCTGCCTCATTAATATACATTGGGCAAGTCGCAATTTGCGACCAATTAGTAATAGCCTGCAAACACAGACCCCCATATCTTTGTTTGACTTTTCAATAAAGCAACTTTTTTTTTTCAAATGCAGCCCGTTTTCCTTAACCCCTTCGCTGCTAGGCTTTCCCCCTCTTTGCTAAGCCTTTTTTTGGCTATTTGGGGTAGTTCGTGCTTAGGCCCCAGTAACTTTTTGACCACATAAGATATCCAAGCCAAATTTTAAAGGTACCCAGGGTTTGTCGATTTCCATGGAGGGGACCCAAAAAATTGTCAAAATACAGCTACATTTTTCTTGGGGGGGGGAATGGGAAAAAAGTGTGGCAGATGAAAGCGTCTGTTTTTTCCCCTTCAAACGGTATCAACAAAGAGTTTGTGCTACTGACATCACCATCTTCCCAGCTTTCAGGGACTGAAAGACAATACACTTTTTTTACACAGTTTTGGCATTTTACTTGGACTTAGCCTATTTTTGCTATTTTTGTGCTTTCAACCTCCTACCAGTTATTTGTAAAATGGGTATGAAAGCAATAATGGATCCTAGAAAGCATACATTTCTGAAAAGTTGACAGAATTATGAATTCAGCAAGATGTCATTTGTGTACATCCTTTAAGGTTTTCTTATAGAAACTAACATTTAAAAATAGGACAAATTGAAAATTAGTTGAAAAAAACCCAGCCATTTGTGCCAACGTTTTCACATGTAACTTCTTCTAAGTATGACAGATTTTCAAAAGCAATATACTGTTACATCTGCTGGATGTTTGGTTGTGGGATATATAGCACTTGTAGGTTCACCAAGAACCCGAGGAACCCAGAGCCAATAACTGAGCAGCGTCTTGCAATGGTTATTTATTGTGTACCGGATATAGCAATTCATTTAGAAAAATATAAATAGAGAAAAATCGGTATGAAAGACACCTATTTATTTCTGAAATGGGAACAAAATATAGAGTTCAAAAACTGTAGCTATTTGCACATATCCGAAATTGTGGGTACCCATACGAGCATGTGAATTATCGTATATTTTTCAAAGTGACTTCTTTTTTACACATTGTCTTACATTTGGAAGGCAGAAATGCATCGAAAGTCAATAGGTAATAACAGTTGCTCTACCATTCTGTGTTTCCCTAAGTCTCCCGATACAAATGACATCTCACTTGTGTGGGTAACCCTAGAGCCCGTGACAGGAAACGGCTCAAAATGCAAAGTGGACACACCACATTTTTACAGTGAAAACTGACCCTTTTTTACAAAGTGTCTAGCTGTGGATTTCAGACTCTACCTCTGCCGGCACCTAGAGAAACCTAGCAAACCCATACATTTTTTAAAACTAGACACTCATAGGAATCCAGGATGGGTTGACTTGTCTGGCTCTCACCAGGTTCTGTTACCCAGAATCCCTTACAATCCTCAAACTTTGTCAAAACAAACACATTTTCCTCACATTTCTTTGATGGAAAGTTCTAGAATCTGCGTGAATTCACTAAATTCCACACACCCTGCATTCCCCAAAGTCTTACAATAAAAATGGTAACTCACTTGTGTGGATAGGTCTAGTGTCCCCAACAGGAAATGGCCCAAAATTCGCAACATGGACACACCACATTTTTACAGTGAAAACTGACACTTTTTTTCAAAGTGCCTGGCTGTGGATTTTGAGCCATAGCTTTGCCGGCACCTTGGGAAACCTAGCAAACCTATACATTTTATAAAACTAGAAACCCAGGGGAATCCAGTATGGGGTGACTTGTCTGGCTCTCACCAGGATCAGGTACCCAGAATCCCTTGCAAACCTCAATCTTTGTAAATAGAAATACATTTACCTCACATTTCTGTGATGGAAAGTTTTGGAATTTGCGTAGATCCACCCACTCCGCATTCCCCAAAGTCTTCTGATAAACTTGGTGCCTCACTTGTGTGGGTAGACCTAGTGACCATGACAGGAAACAGCCCAAAATACAATATGGACACATCACATTTGTACAGTGAAAACTGACCCTTTTTTCAAAGTGCCTACTGTAGATTTTGAACCCTAGCTTTGCCGGCACCTTGGGAAACCTAGCAAACCTATACATTTTATAAAACTAGAAACCCAGGGGAATCCAGTATGGGGTGACTTGTCTGGCTCTCACCAGGTTCAGGTACCCAGAATCCCTTACAAACCTCAAACTTTGTAAAAAAACAAACACGTTTTCCTCACATTTCTGGGATGGAAAGTTCTGGAATCTTCATGAATCCACAATATTCCACCCACCCCGATAAAAATGGTACCTCACTTGTGTTGGTAGGGCTATCGCCAGCGACAGGAAACGGCCCAAAACGCAACAGTGACACACCACATTTTTACAGTGAAAACTGACCCTTTTTTTGCAAAGTGCCAAGCTGTAGATTTTAAAACCTAGCTCTGCCAGCACCTAGGAAAACCTAGCAAGCCTATGCATTTCTAAAAACTAGACACCCAGGGGAATCCAGTATGGGGTGACTTGTCTGGCACTCACCAGGTTCAGGTACCCAGAATCCCTTGCAAACCTCAAACTTTGTAAAAAAAACACATTTTCCTCACACTTCTGTGGTGGAAAGTTCTGGAATCTGCGTGGAGCCACAAAATTCCACACACCCGGCATTCCCCAACGTCTCCCAATATAAATGGTACCTCACTCGCGTGGGTGGGCCAAGTACCCACCACAGGCAAGGGCCCAAAACGTATGAGGTCAAAATGACCTATTACAGAGCAACCTGGTTTTGGAAGGGGGGAGTCACCTGGATTTTTGGCCCCGACCTCAGCGGCCATGTTGGAAAACTATGAAACCCACACATTTCTGAAAACTAGACACCCGGGGGAGTCCAATGAGTTATGGCTTGCATGGACACCCCCAATGTTTTCCTACCCAGAATCCCCTGCAAACCTCAAATTTATCTGAAAAATCAAACCTTTCTGAAATTTCTATGTGGGAAAGTTGTGGGATCACTGGGCTGACAAAAATTTCCCACCACCCAGCGATCCACCAGGTCTCCTGATAAAAATGGTACCTCACTCATGTGGGTGGCCGAATTACCCGCAACAGGCAAAGGCCCAAAACGTATTGAGGAGACTTCAGAATTACCTATCACAAAATGACCTGGTTTTGCAAGGGGAACAGTTGGGTTTTTAGCCGGAGGCTCAGCGATCATCTAGGGAAACCTACCAAATTTTTCTGAAAACTATGCACCCGCTGGAGTCCAGGGAGGTATGGCTTGCATGGATCCCCCAACGTTTTCCTACCCAGAATCCCCTACACCTAAAATTTGACTGAAAAAATCATTTTTTTCTCAAATTTCATGTGTGGGAAAGTTGTGGAATCACCAGGCTGACACAAATTTTCTACCACTCATTGTTCCCCAAAGGTTCCTGAAAAATATGGTACCTCACTCGTGTGGGTGGCCTAAGTACCCGCGACAGGCAAGGGTCCAAAACGTATTGAGCTGTCAAAATTACCTATCACAAAACGACCTGGTTTTGCAAGGAGGCACCTGGGTTTTTGGCCCCGGGCTCGACAGCCATTTATGGAAACCTATCAAGCCCACACATTTCTGAAAACTAGACACCCTAGGCAGTCCAGGGAGGTATGGCTTGCATGGATTCCAACGTTTTGCTACCCAGAATCGCCTTGAAGCCTCAAATGTAGCTGAAAAAATCTAATTTTCCACATATTTTTGCGTGGGATCACAACGCCGGCACAAATGTCCTACCCCGTAGCGTTCCCCTCAGTCCCCCGAGTAAAACTCTCCTTCTGCATACCTCTTCACAAACAGACTCTACATCTCTTACAGGAATTGTTTTTTTGGGGCTTGGGAGGAATTAAATCAGGAAAGTGGCAATCTTTCGATCTACTCTGTTTTCAAATAAAATTAATTGAATCTTCAGGTGAGAGTTCACACAAGCATGCCACCATACCGCCTTTCCAACCAATAGTTTCCACTATAAACTCCATACATGAACCCATCGGTAAATTCATCGACAGACACCTGCAATCTCTGGTACAGAACATACCAACGTACATCAAAGATACTATCCACTTTCTAAACATTTAGAGGAACACAAATCATCTTTTACGGTGGACATGATCATGAACATCATTGACGTCAGGTCCTTATTAAGTATGGACGAAATTGGCGAATTCGCGTTGCGCAAATTCGCAGTCTGCAAAATCCGCGAATTTGTGCGAATTAGCGTTTTTTTTATTTTTGCATGTTCGCTGGTTTTTTTTCAGTGCGGCTACCGCGAAGTTACCCATGCGGTCCTACATGGGCACGGCCATCTTGTTCGCGTTGCGTATTTCTGTTTCCGGGTGCTAGTTGCATGTTCGCGTTGTGCATTTCCTATGTGCGGGGTGCAATTGCGTGTTCGCGTCCGTTTTTGCGTGCTCACGGGGGAAATATCGCGCGAACTTACCCACGTGGTCGCAATGGGCGCGGCCATCTTGTTTTTCATTCATTGCTATGGTTCTGGGCATGCTTTTTCAATCCTCCTTTAATCTTTGTAATCCTTTGTTTGTTTGAACTTTTTTAAAATCTTTTTTACTCATTATCTATCTCTTTATTTTTGTACATCTATATTTTGTGTTTTTTTCTACTTTTGGTTACTTTAAAACTACTTTTTTTAACTCTCTTTTCTTTGATTTACTTTCCCTATTCTTTCCTATTTTATTTTCCTTTAACTGTCCAGGACAATGGCAAAGGGAGCTGGCAAAAATCTAAAGGGGAAGGGTCCCGCACCCCGTAGCCGGGTGCTTAAGGGGGGAGGCAGTAACTGCCCCGGAGATCTTTAGCCCGGTGGAGGTTGCCGCACTGGTTTTCTATATCCAGCGCCACCTCCCCAAGACCGTCGTGGCAGGCGGCAGGCCCGGTACCGGGTACGGGCTCCGGGAGCGTCATCAGCTAAGGGGGAAGGTGTGCCGGGCCATGTATCGGGAGTCTGGGGTCCGGTGCACCTACAACCAGGCGACGCACCGGTGGTCCGACATCCTAGACCGGGAACAAGACCTGCTCGACCTGCTTGGCGTCGAGATCCCTGAGCTTGGTGAGTAGTAGTAGCTATTTAATCACTACTTTATCTTCTCCTGCTCTGTGTTATGATATTGCAAATATTTGTTTTTTCCGAAGAACAAGAATGCTGCTGATTACATTGCAGGTAAATTATGTTTCAAAAGCTTCTGTGATTGCAGGTGCTCGCCTGCTCACTGGCTGTGCTACTATGCTTACTTGTTTTCAATTTTGTGCTCATTTGGCCTGAGTGATTATGTATGAGTGTACTTTACAGAACTGCGTAATGCTAGACACTAGAGACTTAAGTCCAGTTCTTCCTTTGTACTCCTGCCACTAAGAAGAGATAGTGGTGGTGGAGTGATAGTTTGAGTATATTATGACTGGTTATTTAGTAGGAAAATGTTACTGGTCTGCAATCATTACAGACTGTGTCTGTCACTTCGCGTGCTGCGGAGTGCTGCCTGCCAGTCCTAGTAGAATCTTTTTGTATTTGGTTTAGTGAGTTACATAACTTTCCAAGTAGACGGTCCGCGAATCTAGCAAAACTAATATCCTAGTAGACCACATCAGATAGGTCAATAAATTTATTGCAATTGTTGTCTATTTCCCCGAAATAATTTGTTATTGTTTTTTTGAAATGTTTGATTTGGTTGACAACAATCATCCATGTTTGTGTCTTTCTTTCATGTTGTACATCAGCTCCACCCAGAGGCAAGAGGACAGAGGAGGAGGTAGCGGCGCCAGCGGAGCAGGAACATGAAGGCCAGGATAGGTCCGCCGAGGGCTCCTCTGCTGGCCCCAGTAAGTTTTCCTGTTAATATAATTAATTATACTTCCCTATCTTTTACAGCACCTATTTATTCCAAACGTTCCTCATAATTCTATTTTTTCCTAAATCGTCTTTGATCTTCTTGTAGACTGTTTCTAAATTCTTATCCTGCCTCTACTATGACTCCCTGTGCTACTACTAGATTATTATTATCTGTCTGTGTAGCTACCTAAGCTTGCACAGTTGGCAAAAGGTGTTAAACAAAACTCCTATTCAGCAATAGCTCTAGGCACTGAGTGCAGTCCTCTGGGTTATCTATAATGTCTATTCATTGCTTGATGTTCCCCTGAGGCGGAAAGCCGGGGTCTAGGCTCGCAAACCTAATTTTAAATGTGTGCATTTTATTTTGCTTTGTAACTTTTTAAAACTTGCTCGAATTACTGCACCCACCTTCCCCACGCCGCATCTCAAACCCTGCTCCCCGCGCAGCCGACTAGGTGCTGACGCGGTAGGAGAGAGGGTGAGCCGCCATATTGGGTGGACAGAAAGGGTTGCGGTCCAGCTGTTGGCTGCCTCCCACCCTCCTCGCCCCTCTACAAAATGATGACTAGTTCCCATCCGCGCAGCGGATGGGCGCAGCGGCCGCGCCGGCGGCGCGCTAAAGGCAAGCCCGTCTGCGCCCGTCCGCGCCGGGACCGGGCCTAGAGCCTTGACCCCTGGCCCCAGGAGGAAAAAAGCCCCTATCCCCTACTCTAGAAGTGAACTATTTCAGCATCGTCCTGCCCCATGTAGCAATTGTATACAGGTAGACCCAGAAAACATACAGAGGAACACAATAATAAGCTGCCCACATTGTAAGTCTGTTTTGCCTTTTTTCAACTATACTGTTAACTCCGGCAACGCTAATAACAATAAAAACTTAAATATAGTAATAGCACTTATTAATGCCCGTTCTTTGGGTAAACATAGACAGGACATAGCGGACTTGATTATCGACAGAAATATTGACCTATTATTTGTCACAGAGACATGGATGGACAATGCGTCCGATCCTGATCTAGCGGTTGCTGTACCCGAAGGCTACAGGGTTCAACGACAGGACAGACAGGGAAAGAAAGGCGGTGGTCTGGCGATAATTTCCCGTAACATTTTCATTGTAAGAACCTCTCAAGTCCCTTCCCCTACATGCGAAGCTGTTAATTACTCAATTATGCTAAATCCCTCACATAATTTTAAATGAGTACTCCTCTATAGACCCCCAGGAGCTCGCTTAGAATTCCTGTCGACCTTTAATACTATACTAGAATCCTTATTGATAGAAGACTCTTTTACGGTTCTAGGCGATTTTAATTTCCATTTGGAAAATATTGATAACAATGAAACACAAGCCTTACTAACTGATATGGTAACTCTGGGGCTCACCCAGCTGGTCACCTCACCTACGCATGAGGCTGGCCACATGCTTGATGGCATATTTTCCAAACTAAAGGACATTCACATTCATGATATCCTTCCGCCTTCATGGTCCGATCATCATGCCATCATATTTACGATATCAACTAAGTGTGTTCCAACAAAGAAGGTGGCCGAAATTAGTCAGGAGCCTCTTAAGGTCTGGAAAACATAAATAATACACGACTTAGAACACTCTTGAACAGTACTTGTCCAGCCATCTCGACTGATCCAAACACTGCCACTGATCAATATATTGGTTGGATAAGTAATGCCATGAACCTATTGGCGCCTAAAACAACCATTTCTAAAAATCGGTCCTCCCCCTCTGCACCTTGGTTCTCAAACTCCCTCAGAGAACAGAAACAAAAATGCAGGAATCTTGAAAGACATTGGCGTAAAACCTATGCCACGGAAAATAAAATGCGCTACAAGGAGGAACTAGCTAAATATAAAAAGATGATCATCGAGGAAAAAAGAAAATTCTATAGTGAACAAATTGAACTCTAATAAACAACTCTATCTAGTAGTGAAGCAACTAGCAGGGAAAGCACCGGATGATGCTCCTCCCCCCTCACAGGCTCTCTGCGATGCCCTGGCTCACTATTTTTATGAAAAAGTAAACAATATTTACCTAGAATTCTCCACCAAGGTTAATCTTAACACCCTGTCAGCTAGTATAAAACCCTCCGACCATAGCTTATTGCAATTCAGAGAAGTTAACAAACAGCAAATAGCTGATATTATCAAATTGATCAAATCAGGATCAGCTTTAGACCCCCGTCCCTCTAAAGTGTTTTCCCCTGTAATTGACTCAATAACGCCGGTGATTACTCAAATCTGCAATGTCATGTTTGAGGACGGGATTTACCCAGATACGCTTAAAAATACTCTCCTCAAACCGCTTCTAAAAAAACCACACCTGGATATGGATGAACTAAAGAATTACAGACCCATAGCCAGCCTACCCTTCCTGGCCAAGGTGGCAGAGAGAGCAATGAACACTCAGCTCCCCGAATTTATCGAGGAACATCACCTGTTGGATGACACGCAGTTCGGGTTCCGTAGGCTTCACGGGACCGAAACTGCCCTCATTAAAGCCACCGAAGATATCAGACTTATCAGAGACCAGGGAGGTACAGTGGTGCTTGTACGGCTGGATGTATCAGCGGCCTTCGACGCGGTCGATCATTCCATCCTGATCGACCGTGTCTCGAATATGGGCATTCAACATAGAGCTAAAAACCTGCTCGCCTCCTTCCTGTCCGGAAGAACACAGGCAGTCACCTTAGGGCCCTTTCAGTCGGCCGAATTAACCCTTCCGTGTGGAGTCCCCCAGGGCTCATCCCTAAGTCCGACACTCTTTAACATCTATGTGTCGGACTTAGCTAGAGTTCTAAAAACTCATGGCATGAGCCTTACCTCCTATGCTGACGACACACAGTTGGTTTTAGCCATAAACAACGATGGAAAGAAGGTGGCGGAACGTTTCCAAGAAGTCATGCTGGCCATCAAGGACTGGATGGCCAGTAACTGCCTTAAACTTAACTCCGAGAAGACGGAGGTTGTTATTTTTGGGAAACTATCTCCGGTCTGGTCAAGTTCCTGGTGGCCACCATCACTGGGATCATTGCCTATCCCTGTTTCAAGGGTCAGGAATCAGGGAATCGTTTTTGACGATAACCTGAATTTCGTTTCCCATGCCAATAAAGTTGTATCAACAGCCTTTTACAAGCTTAGATTGATTAAACAAATTATCACATATTTACCAGAAAATGCAGGAAAAACATTGGTCAGCACACTGGTAATGGACTGTTTGCTAACGCACAATGTAGGGTCATCAATAAAATGCAGACGGTCCAAAATGCCGCTGCAAGAATGCTCTCAAGGACCCCCAAATTTAAACCGATTTCGCAGGTTATTCGAAACTATCATTGGCTGGCGATCAAGAATTGCAAAAAATTCAAAGCTCTCAGCCTTTCCTACAAAGCGGTACACAAACAAGGCCCTCAATTTCTTATAAAACAGCTTATTGCCTATTGCCCCACCAGACAACTGAGATCCTTGACAGCTCATCAACTAGTGGTACCACGCACCAAGACTGTCTCTTGGGGAGACAGACGATTCGTGGTGACAGCAGCCAGACTTTGGAATGCTCTACCACTACAGATTCGATCATGCCAATCCTTGTTCCAGTTTCAAAAACTGATAAAAACTTGGCTGTTCAATCAGTAACTTCCGGAATCTTGCATGGAATCTACAGCGCCGAGACGCCCACGGGCATTTTTTCGCGCTTTATAAATGTCAAAAATAAATACATAAATAAATATTGAAGTCTTCTAAATGTTTATGCTTTGACAATTCCCGACAATAAAATGTCAATGGCCACCAAGAATAAGATACTAGTTTACTTTTTGATTGGATAGGAAGACATACTACTACTGTTGCAGGGACTATTCGGAACATACAGAACTATGGACAAGAAATAGGGCATTGGTGATAATAGGCGCAGTTAGACTTTCCACATACCTCATTCATACCAGAAGGTAAACCCCCAATCTCCTTACTGACTAGCTAGTGTGTCAGAGTCATTATTTAGCTCCCGAATGCAGCGATGATCCCCAATGATTATACAACCCAGAACATTAGACTACGGAGACAGAGTCCCGACCTCTCAGAGTCACAGACCCATGCTTGCATATTGCAAACCATTTCGCTCACTCATTCATGATCAAAAACCACAGAGTCTGTGTCATTTTTAAAGCTTTATTAAAAGTAAAACAACTAGCTCTGTGTGTACTCTGTAAAAGTTAATTGTGCATTATATAAAAACATTTATTAAAATCAACTTCATAATATAAGATAAACGGCTGATTTCACACATTAATTATGGTTGGAACTTAAAGTCTTAGTGAGGATGAATCGTTGACGACTCCGACTAACATTCTTGCTCTTGTTCGTAGAAGGGAAGCTTCTGTCTGTTATGAGAAAAATAGTGCGTGGTAAAAAGCAAGCATTCATCAGTTGTGCCAAAAAGTTTAGCATCACATGTTATGGCTAAGCATAAATAAAAAACACCCTTTCCTGAAGTAAGGGAAATTTTTAGTTTAGACTAGAGAGTTACAAATTATTCAATTTGTTTATGTAGTACTAGTAACATTTTTTCATTTCTAGACAAAATAGGGAGTGGTGTGTATGGCATCTAAAAATATTAAATGTATTTTCTAGGCGTAACACCATCAGCACAGCCAACCACCAGTACCGGGGCCAGCGTGGAGGTGGTCAATTCAGGGGCGGATGTGGTGCCATAGCCAGCAGGAACTGCTGTGGGGGATGCCACGGTAGTGGCAGGCAGTGGTAAGCTATTATATTACTTACTTATTGAGATTGCAGAGTGGGCTCTCTGCAGGGGGGTATATGTTGTACAGTACAAGTACACTTTACTGTTAAGAAGACTTACAAATTTAGAACTAAGTTTTTGTCAACCAGGTAGAAAACAGTCACCCTTGACTTCTCATTAGCAGTAGCATTAGCGGCGGGAGTTGACGAGTAACCAATGGCCTCCTCTAAATTTGACTTCAACTCCGCTGTGAAAGTTTTATCGAGAAGCCAAGTCAGATCAGAGATGAACTTGATGGATGGGATGAACGAAAAGGGAAAAAAGGGTGTAAGGAAGGACGAGCGAGTTATCATTAATGACTGGCAAAGAATGGTACGCGTTTTTGAATGCTGCCCGAGGTGGCTGGGAATCTGATGCATGGCCGGTTGAAGGCTGAAGCAAGGATGGGTGGAAAAAGAAAGAAAAGAGGACTGCCTGGGTTGGTGAAACAGAAACTGTATGTGTGCACAATATATCCTTTGGTTCAAATTCAAATGCAAGTCAAGCACGGACGCATGGTTGGCCGTTTACAAAATAAAATAAAAAAGGTTATTTTTCCGTGAGAAAAAGTAAAGTTTGTCCAGTTGAGAGTCAGACAATAAGAAGAATGGATTGACATAGGTGTATGTAGACAGAGTAGACGGTCACTGGATGAAGAGTGTTACTTTGAAGAGCATGTAACACCGCATGTCCGTGCCAGTGTAGCAAAGCCTAGGAAAGAAGTTGTCATTTTTTAGAATACTACCATGACTAGTAACAGTAGTTTGCAAGCAAAGCGTATATCCGGCGATTACGGGGACCACTCACTACCTCTGTTAATAATTTTTTTACAACTCTGTCATTCATGGGTGGCCTATCGGTGTTCACTCAATCAAAAACAAAGCACCTAAAGTCATCCGATATGTAAGCAAATATCCTGTGAAGGGATAGATGATCATATTATTTATATTCTTCCTTTTCCTTTTGTGGTAGTCATGGGGCAGGGCAGGGTGAAAGTTAAATTAATTAAGCAGTAGCCCTTGTAACAGAGTATGGCCAGTGTCACCTGTAATAGAAAAGTAAGAGCTTCACCACCTGCATGTACTGGACTGGTAACAGTAACGCAAGTCTGTGTCATCATGGCTTGTGTCTGTTTTTCTCTGGTGCAAGTTGACTGCGCTGGCATTATGCCGGCTTCCACAAGTTTACGTACCAATTTTGTTAAACAAGAGAGAAGAAGAAGACTGGTGTACTGTCTGAGTCTAATGTAGTGAGTCCATATAGTGCTAGTATAATTCCTGAAACTCCCACTAATGTTAGAGCAGAGGCCGATGAAGTGGGAGGTTAGATAGATACATGCCACAAATGTTATGTACTGTGCTTGCAAGTTGCTAGTGCTACTGTGACACAACTTTCTGCTGAATTATTTTGTGTTAATCTTAAAGAGAATTGGTTACAGTATGTTTTTCTTTCTTCATATAGATACTCCTTCTAAACTAATAAGGAAGGAGTTGGCTAGACGGGCCCGGCAACGGAAGCTGGAGGCAATTGTCGTCGAATATCGGCGGCTGGTGGCCCAGGAGGAGGAGGATGAGTTGCAGCCGCAGTCAACAACATCCATGACAGCTGCATCCTCCTCCGCTGCCCCTGGGTCATACAGTCAGCGCAAACTTCTAGCGGTATGGAGCCGTGGTCCGGCAGCCACCCGCCCCCGCCGAGCAGCAAAAACAACAGTTTCCCCCCACAGTACCTGCAAGTGCAAGGCTCGTGTGCACTGATTGACCCTGCGAGTGTCCAACCTTGAGCAGGCGGTGGGAGGCTGAAAGCCCTGCTCAAGGACCTCCGGAGAGAGCAGCGTGACCACCTGGCCAAAGGACACCACCGGCGTAAGTAGAAAGACTGTCCCTTGCCCCTTTTTTAAAGACTTTTGGGGGGTGTGGGAATTGGGAATTGAGGTTTTTGGACTGGGGACATTGATTTCATGGACATTGGTTGGGGTTAGGGAGGGGGGTGGGTCAGGTCTTCTTGTGGGATAGTTTATTTTTGTTAGGGCTCAAATAATTATTTATTTCAACTTAAACATAGCATCCGCTTTTTTTTTACTGTTTTGTGGGGGAGGCAGGGGGGGGTTAACTGTACGTTTGTTTTCCTGAAACTTAACTGGCTGGTTGATTCAAATTGTCCAATCGCCCACATTTGTACTAAAGTGCCACTGACAGACTTTGTGAATTCAATTGTCCTGCTACTTTACTACTACTACCGTCAGTTTCTCCTCTCCTCCTTCTCCATTATTCTTCCTCCCGCAAAATGCTTATCTTACCTGTGAATCGTGTTTGAGAATAGGGCTAGGCACAGGGCTGGCTGCATGGCAAATGGTGATTAAGGTTGGCTATAGAATCCTGGACGGATGAAATGTCATAGTTGTGGTGGCAGTAGTAGTGGTACACACTGGCAGTAGCAGCATATGAAAAAAAAAGGAAATTAAACATTGAGTGGCCTGAGCGGAGCATTAGAACAGTATGATAGATAGTACAGTACACAAGAACAGTGCCATAAATTGGAGCCCAATCAATGCTAAAGTATTCAAAATATAAGTACTAGTTCCGTGGAGTATGGCTATACAAGAAATAGTGCTGAAGGTGAAGGACACAGCAGCGTAAGCAATCGTCACGTGTAGGAGGAGGATGTTGTTGATGATCAATCCACTTGATGGCGCACATGAAATTCTTGATTTGCAAATACTCATGGGTGTGTGTCAAGAAGAATAAGAATAAGAATATATCCTCGGATTCCTTCACCAGCCTTGAAATTGATTTTCTGTTGCTTTGACCTCATCCTCCCCAGCAAGTGTGTGGAATTATTGTTGTCATTTGGTCTGTCACACCTCATTGAAAACCACAGAGCTTGGGGAAAGAGGGTTAGGGTTAGAAAATTGGATGGGAATGGGGTTTTTTGGGAAAGTTTTGTGGAGAGAGGAAAAAAACACAGCATGGGCAAACAACAAATGAAGAAAAACAAATCTTTGGATACGAAGATATCCATAAATCATTTAAGGGACATAAAGGAAGTGCACTGCATGCATGAAGTTGTTTGCTAAATGGATGGTTAGGCTACTGAAAAGTAGTAGTTACTACAACTTACTAACTATGAATAAACAATTTCACAGTACAGGGCTACAGTAAATACGCAATTTCACTTACCTATCTGCCTTCAGAGAGAATAAACACGTATTAGTACATTAAAAAAAATTGTTTTAAAAATTGCAAAGAAACTTATCAAATAGCTGTAGGGATGAATTTGAAGCAGAGAGCAAACGCACAGAGTCACACTCATAGAGTTCACAACAATAACATTATTTAAAAGATAAGGAGAAGTGAAGAGGATACTGTAACTGTATGTTGTAGTTGTCCTGTTCAATTTGGGAAGTTGCATGCATCCAGCCATTCCTCTTGTTCGCGGTACTCCTTCATTCCATCTGACGCTCTGTCTATCAATCTTGGTGACCAGACACACTGTCCACTACCTGCCTGGCGGATGCGGAATTGCGGATTGCTAAGGCTAGCCTGAGTTAATGTTTTTCCCATTGCACAGGGTAAAAGGAAAGCTGGCCTGTAATTGTCAATGGAAAAACAGGAAGGGATATTAAAACACCACAGAGAAAAATTATAAGGTACGGTGTGTAGTGCAAAAATAACACTTTCACTTTCAGAGGCGACAGTATTACATAAAAGCATAATTTCTAAAGTGCGTACTCTGAGTCTCCTTTTCAAGGATAGTAATTAGCACACAGCAGGCCAGGGTCATGCAGACGGTCAAGCCAGGCACCACTGAGTGAACCAACCTCCATGTAGCATACCTCTTTGACACAGACAGACAAAGCAGATCTAATTTTATGCAGCAAGCCACATAGCCGTAATTTTACATGAACTGCTGTCTGGACTCTGGCATAACAACACTACTCTGGCTCCACCACTCCATACCACGACTAGACAGACATGTAGTTCTGCTGTGGTTGTTGTTGACTTGTTTACCTGTTTGCCACTCATGAAATGGCCATAGTTCTTCCGTAAACCGACGATGATGATCCGTCCATCCATCCCAGTGAGTGACTGTAAAGAAAGATATTAACTTTGATCATCAAGACTCATCATCATCATCATCATCATGGTTTTGGCAAACTAAATGTTGTTCATGCAGTCACAGTCTACACACAATGAGTCCAAGGACATTTTCCGTATTAAAAAATGCAACGTAGTGGCCCCGTGGTAGAAGTACAATTTGAATTAAACAAGGTAAAAACAGAGTAGACTTGAGTTACATTTAGTGTGTAAAAGATGAAATAATAACAGAACACATATGATTCATTTCATGCACAACAAACAAACAGCAATTGCTTTCATCAGAGCCAGACAGGTAGTGTTGTCCACTGCATGCCACTCATTATTCATTAACTGTTCCACTTTTGGCCCGCATCTTATTCTTAAAGTGAAGGCCCACAGGGTAGCCTCTCGTGTCAATTTCAGAAGTAACAGTCAGCATATAGTCAGTAATTCCAGTCCCACTTCTTTTGAGGGGACTCGTCTACGAAGCAACAGTTTCTTGATTCTGCGTAATCCAGCCATCTGCCTTGAAGGAAATGAATAGGGGGAGTCTGGAGGAGGAGGATAGAGGAGCATGACTGAGTTGTGAACTTGTGAACTTCAGGAATGCAGACAGCGGCACCTTCAATAAGGAAATAAAACGAAGACAGTGCTGCTGATGGATATGTTGTGATTAGAGTTTTGTTGTGGTAAAAGTTGCAAAACAAAGAAAGACACACAGGAATAAAAGTGAATAAGGACGGAAAAAAAAGAAAGTCAGTATTTCAGGCCTAGGTGTCAGGGAAGTACAGCTCGTCCTCAAACTCTGTGAATTGAAACGGGAGTAAGTCAGCTAGCAGAGAAGAACTTCCGTCACCTAAGTCGGTGTCCTCTTCTTCCTGCGTGGATTCACGCATTTTGTAATCTGGTGGTATGAAGTGCTGATTCATTTTGATCATTGTCAACCTCTCCACATTTTTGGGTGAGAGGCGGGTGCTTTTTGAAGTTAGAATGGCACCACCAGCACTGAAAACTCGTTCAGAAGACACGCTTGCGAGTGGGCAAGACAAATAATTTAGAGCTAGCTTGGTGATCAGTGACCATTGACCCCTTTTCCCATACCAATACAGCAATGGGTTCTGATCAATGAAGACCTCTGTTGGGTCATCCAGATAGGCCTGCACCATCCACTCAAGGTCATCCAGGGGTGCTCCACTTTGTGAACCATCTGTGGCGTTTGCATCAACACTGAAACGAGCAAACCCTTGATGAGTTATCCAATCCGCTTCCGACAATATTATGGCTGGGACTGGTGCAGGTGAGGATGATGATGTTACGGGTGCTGGTGTCGGTAACGGCTCGGAGGGAAAGTGACTGCCTTTGGCCACAGAAGTGGACCTTGATGCTGGATGGCCTGCTGATTCAGTAGTACTTCTGCCGGTTCCTTCAATTTCCTGCCACTCTTTTTCGAACCGAGTGGCTGACAGAGCTAGCCAATGTTTGTACTTTGAAACATCTGCTTCATTAAAAGGAATGAATGTATTGCTGGCCAGTGCCTTTTTGTACCATGGATCCAGAATAGTGGCACAAATGTAATGTTGTACACAATGTATTCCTTTAGGCCTTGCATTGTCAAGTAGGCGGGTTAATAAGCTCTCCGCCAACTGATATGCGTCTTGTTTGTCAGTATCATCTTTGAACGTTGAAGACACCGCCATCAGTTGGTGCTCTAGCATGCGCAACAATGGGATAGCTTTGCCCAAAGTACAGTCCTCCCTGTTGACTTCACGCATGAAGACCTCAAAAGGACGAAGCATGTCTGTCAGGCTTTTAACTAGGTCCCATTCCTCCACCTCTGGCCTCATGTCTTTCATAGAAGAACCTCGTGCGTTAAAGACATACTCATTGATTACCAAGCACTGCTCAAACAGACGCTCAGGCACGTAGAAGGTTGAGTTCCACCGTGTTGCCACCTCCTGGATGAGTCCTCTGACTGGCACTCTACGGACACTTTGAATGATCATCAGCTGCTTCCGGGCCTTAAAAAAATGGCTGAAATGTGTGCAGATTCTTTGGCAGGTGGTCAGTAACTTGCTGACTTTGTTTTCTTTTTTCAAGAAATCTTGAACAACAATGTTAATTCTGTGCGCCAAACACGGCACTCTGAAATAGCCGTCATTCATGGCCCTAACTATATTACTGCCATTATCCGTGGAAACATAACCTATCATGCGCTTTCTTGGATGCAGCCATTTAAGGACCTTACTGTTAAACTCCTCCAAAATGTTTACTGCAGTATGAGATTTCTCCATGGCAAACATAGCTACTGTTGCATGTTTCCGACTAGCTTGAAAAATTGTGGCACTGTCAACACCTGCAGATATCTTGTCTCGAACCCCTGCAAAATCAATCAATCATTATATTTGTAAAGCGCTCTACATACCCTTGAGGGTCTCAAGGCGCGGGGGGGGCTGCTACTGATCGAAGAGCCAGGTCTTGAGGAGTCTTCTGAAAGCCAGTAGGTTCTGGCAAAAGAGACCCAGTGTGCAGTGATGCACATGTAATCAACGGCTTGGTAACTGGTCCACATGTCTGTTGTCCGGAGGATAGTGTAAACAGCACTCTTCTGCAAAGCTGCCCCAATCACCTCCAGCACATCTTAATGTAGTGATGGAACCTCAACTCTGGCAAAATAGGACCGGCTAGGAACCTTCCGTTTAGGGCAGACTGTTGCCACAAATTCTAGAAAACCCACCCCTTACACAAAAGAAAAAGGGAGAATGTCCAGCGCTAACATTTTAGCCAGCATTGAATTATAAAGACGTGCCGTTGGGTGGTTGCGTTCAAATGGCGCCTCCGACCAAAACATGCTTTTAATGGTGGTCTGGACCGTTTTCAAATGTGATGAGGAGGATCCAGATCTCTTCAACCCAGTTAGGCTCATTGATGTACTTTTCGCATTTGTGTCTCTACCAGACTACTGTGCCTCCTAGACGTTGCTGGGGTAGAGGAGGGTGTGGGCGCTACCTAAATGTCTCTCGGTTGTTCACCTCCCCCCCTGCACGATCAGCTCCTCCTCGTCATCCGATGCAATATCAATGTCTACATTTGGATTTGTACTTTTGGCTTTCCGGATGTTACTTAGGTGCGCCTCACACTGGATAATGTGGTGTTGTTTGAGATTATCTCTCTGGCCTCCGGTACCATAGTTGGTACCAAGCTTACCCCGACTAACTACTTATTTACAAATCAAACACATTTTCCGCCTTTTTGCTAATACTAAAGAAGTCCCAAACTGGGGACTGGAGGTTTCTTGTGGTGGTGGAGGTGCTACTTTCAATGCCAGATGAAGTGGAGGATGGGCATGGCTGAATTTGACTCTGTTGTGCACTTACAGCACCACTACTTGAGGTAATGGAGGTCGAGCTGGATGGAGGTCCCTGCCGGCCCTTCTGACGAGAAAATATGGAAGCTGTAGGTTGTGTTGGTGTAGTAGTTAACTGTGTTGGTGGTGGTACCAGTGCCACGCTGCCCACATCCTGCACAGCAGCATTAGGGGATAGGGTAAAAATGTCTGTCTGCTGCATGCCCGCTGTGGCTGGCGTGAAATGAAATGAATGAATGAAATGAAAAGGGGTTTTATTGAGCGCGACTGCTGCCCTTAGGCGTCCAAGCGCTAGGAAAGTAGGAATTGTGCCTCAAGAAGCAACAGCTTGGAGAGGGGTTCATTTGGTGAAGAGGAAGGTTTTAAGCTGTTTGCGGAAAGATAGCAGGTTGGAATTCGATCTTAGATGTACAGGAAGTGAATTCCACAGCTTAGCCGCGTTGAGCGAAAAGGATCTTCCTCCTGCTCTTGATCTTTTGAACCGGGGGACTACAGCTAAAAAGCGTTGAGTAGAGCAAAGTTGTTTGCTGGGGCAGTAAGGGGAGAGGAGGGAGTGGTTGATATTGCGACCGGTTCTCCAAAAGGCTTGATGGGACACGCATAGGGCTTTGAATTTTACTCTCTGCCTAACGGGGAGCCAATGTAGAGTTCTCAACCCGGATTCTATTGATGCTCTACATGGGATCTGCAGCAGCGTGCGTGCAGCGCAGTTCTGGACCCACTAGAGTTTTTGCAGCACATATTCCGGTGCCCCCAGGTACAGGGCGTTGCTGAAATCGAGTCGGGATTGTATTAGGCCCTGTATCACAATCTGTCTGGCTTCAAAAGGCAGGAGTGGAAGGATTCTTTTGAGCATCCTGATGAGCCCGAAGCAGATTGCAGATGTTTTAGTTGCTTGGGTGTTGAGAGTTAGAGATTTGTCCAGCCAAACCCCTAGACTTTTTATGTTATCTTTCAGGGTAGGTGGTGAGCCCAGGCTGGTGGGCCATAAGCGATCGATGGTGAGCAGCGCTGGGGGACCGAGTAGCATAAGCTCGGTTTTATCCCCGTTGAGCTTAAGAGAGGATGTCATCATCCATCTCCTGACCTCTTCCATGCATGCCGCCAGGTTGGTCTGTGCCAGCTCGCTGTTCTTCTGTGCAAGGGATACCACTAACTGAGTATCGTCCGCATATGTAATGATCTTAATGTCATATGGACGGACGATCTCAGCCAGTGGTCCCATGTACACATTGAACAGCGTGGGGCTCAGTGATGAGCCCTGCGGTACCCCACAGTTCAAAGGCTTACTTATGGAGGTGGAATCTCCCTCAAAAACTTGGAAAGTCCTTCCACTCAGGAAGGATCCCAACCAGGCCAGAGCATCCCCGGACACTCCTAAATTGGAGAGTCGACACAGCAGAGTTTTGTGACATACCGTGTCGAATGCAGCACTCAGATCGAGGAGGATAACTGCCACTGATCCTCCTCGATCCAGAATCCGCCTGGCTTCTTCTGTCACGGCTAACAAGGCTGTTTCCGTCTCATGTTTGGAGCGGAACCCTGTCTGCGTGGCGTCGAGTAGATGGTTGCACTCGAGAAACCTTGTTAGGTGGAGGTTGATGTGTTTTTCCAGGATCTTACTCGCCCAAGGCAGCAGGGAGATGGGGCGGTAATTATTGAGGTTGTTAGGGTCCAGGTTGGGCTTTTTCAGGAGTGCTCTCACCATGGCTTTCTTCCAGAAGGGTGGAACGCTGCTTTTTATTAGGGACAACTGTGATGACTGGGTCGTCATCATCAGACTGTTCATCAGCAGCAGAATACACCACTTCTAAGTATGGGCGAAATATGCGAATTCGCGGTACGCAACTTTGCGCGAAAGCGAATTCAAGGACCGCGAAATCCGCAAATGTTCTTTTTTTTGCGTGTTCGCAGGGCTTTTTGCGCGTTCGCGGGGCTTTTTGCGTGTTCGCTGGGCTTTTTGCGTTTTCGCTGGATTTTTTCAGCGAGGTTACCCATGCGGTCGTACATGGGCTATTAGCATGCTCGCGTTGTGCAATTGCGTGTTCGCATCCGTTTTTGCGTGCTCGCGGACAAAAATTTTCCCGAACAAGCAAAAAAAACGCAAGCTTGCAAATTGCGAATTTTTTGACAAATTCGCGCAATTCGCGGAACGCAAATTTGTCAAAAATTCGCAAATTCCAAGAGTGGAACGGATTTTACACCCATGCTTAACCACTTCTACTTCTTGTTCGTCGTCACCCATAAGTGAAAGCCTTGCGGGAACCTTCCTTTTAGCTACCTTTGTCGGCTCATGGTGTGCCTCCCTCTCAGACTGCAATGGTGGGTCCCAATCAAGATCTAGATCATCAGAAGGAAGGGGGCTTGAAGAAGAACTTGTACTAGCCCTCCTTGACCTTTTTCTTGCTGGGGATCTGGAAGACAATGGATCATCAGGAGGAGTGTCTTGCTCGGATGATACCTCCCCTTGAATCTCGATTTCCTGATGTGCCCCTACTTCTGGAGGAACAAGCATTGTGGGCAGTTTAGCCTCTCCATGTGCCTCTTCTTGCGCCTCTACTTGCACCTCTACTTGCGCCTCTACTTGTGCCACTCCTTGCGCCACTCCTTGCGCCACTCCTTGCACCACTCCTTGTGCCACTCCGTGCGCCTCTCCTAGTGCCACTCATTGTGCCTCTCCTAGTGCCACTCCTTGCACCTCCCCATGCGCCTCTGCACCTCTCCTTGAGCCTCTCCTTGTTGCACCTGTGGTTGTTGTTGCGGCTGTGGTTGAACACTCATCAGATGAGTTACACCCTGCGTTGATTGGATGCTACTTTGCGATGAGTCAACGCCAACATCATTGGTCGATGGTGAAAGAGCAATTAGAGAGGCTGCCTCTGCGGCACTCATGGACTTGGGCCTAACTTGGCGTGGTGGCACTGAGACCAATAAAGCATAGGTGCTGCTCCCCGCTTGGTCCCCGGCGGACACTGCTGCTACAGGCATAGTTTTTTTCCCCCAAAAAAAGTGTCTGTCGGCACACCAGTCTCCTTGGTAAGTGGCCCCACTTGCTTATTCTGCTCCTTCTTACTGGGAGTGGCACTGGCAACGTTCTTGGTAGAGGAGCTACGGCACCTTTCTTTGGGCCCATCTGCTTCAGATGTCAGAACAGCAGGACGCAGTTGCACGAGTTGCAGAGTTGTCTGTGGCCACTACATGTGACGTCGTGCACACACCGCAGCAGGACTTCTTCCTGGCACTACAACAAGTGATGATATGAGGATGATTCCTGATTGTCAGTCTTTGTGCACCTAAATCAAAGGAAGCCAGAGGAACATCAGTTAAATAAATGTTGCATATGTCGTGCTTCAATTAATATTTACAACTAGGCATTTATTATTATTAACACAACACACCCAAAAACGGAAAGACCCAAAATAAAAATTGCAATTCTAATCCAAAATGGATGTTTAAATTAATAGAAGAGAGAGAGACCACACAGAGAGAGTTGTTTCATGCACCACTAACTACCCCTGGGTATAATGGATGAAAGCAAGGCAGACTGGTTGCAGGCCTATGTCACAAAGCACACAGCCAGGCTTCAAAATGGCCCTTAGACCCCCACCCACATGGCCAGGCCCTGGGCCAGGCCTCAAAATGGCCCCCACCCACATGGCCAGGCCCTGGAACAGGCCCCAACAACACCCAAAAAATCGAAATACACACAAAAATCACCCCAACCCAATGCCATCCATGCCCTAAATGATGTTTAAAATCAAGAGAACATCCAGAAAGACTTGGCCCATGCACCATTGATTACCCCTGGGCATAATGGATGAAAGCAAGGCAGACTGGTTGCAGGCCTATGGCACAAAGCACACTGCCTGGCTTCAAAATGGCCCCTAGACCCCCACCCACATGGCCAGGCCCTGGACCAGGCCCCAACAACTCCCAAAAAATCGAAATACACACAAAAATCACCCCAATCCAATGGCATCCATGACCTAAATGATGTTTAAAATCAAGAGAACACCCAGAAAGACTTGGCCCATGCACCACTGACTACTCCTGGGCATAATGGATGAAAGCAAGGCAGACTGGTTGCAGGCCTATGGCACAAAGCACACTGCCTGGCTTCAAAATGGCCCCTAGACCCCCACCCAGATGGCCAGGCCCTGGACCAGGCCTCAAAATGGCCCCCACCCACATGGCCAGGCCCTGGTCCTGACCCCAACAACACACAAAAAATCAAAATACACACAAAAATCACCCCAATCTAATGGCATCCATGCCCTAAATGATGTTTAAAATCAAGAGAACATACAGAAAGACTTGGCATGCACCACTGATTACCCCTGGGCATAATGGATGAAAGCAAGGCAGACTGGTTGCAGGCCTATGGCACAAAGCACAATGCCTGGCTTCAAAACGGCCCCTAGAGCCCCACCCACATATCCAGGCCCTGGAACAGGCCTCAAAATGGCCCACACCCACATGGCCAGGCCCTGGACCAGGCCCCAACAACACCCAAAATATCAAAATACACACAAAACTCACCCCAATCCAATGGCATCCATGACCTAAATGATGTTTAACCGCTTCAGCGCGGCGCGAATTTTCACGCTGTGCTGAACGTTCCATTGGGCTTATGGAACCATGACGGAACGGTTCCGTCATGAGCACAGCTCAACCGACGCTCATGACGGAACCGTTCCGTCATGAGCATGGAAGGGGTTAAAATCAAGAGAACACACAGAAAGACTTGGCCCATGCACCACGAACTACCCCTGGGCATAATGGATGAAAGCAAGGCAGACTGGGTGCAGGCCTATGGCACAACGCACACTGCCTGGCTTCAAAACGGCCCCTAGACCTCCACCCACATGGCCACGCCCTGGGCCAGGCCTCAAATGGCCTCCACCCACATGGCCAGGCCCTGGACCAGGACCCAACAACACCCAAAAAATCGAATGACACACACAAAAATCACCCCAATCCAATGCCATCCATGCCCTAAATGATATTTAAAATCAAGAGAACACCCAGAAAGACTTGGCCCATGCACCACGAACTACCCCTGGGCATAATGGATGAACGCAAGGCAGACTGGGTGCAGGCCTATGGCACAACGCACACTGCCTGGCTTCAAAATGGCCCCTAGACCCCCACCCACATGGCCGTGCCCTGGACCATCCATCAAATGGCCTCCACCCATATGGCCAGGCCCTGGAGCATGACCCAACAACAACCAAAAAATCGAATGACACTCACAAAAATCACCCCAATCCAATGCCATCCATGCCCTAAATGATGTTTAAAATCAAGAGAACATCCAGAAAGACTTGGTCCATTCACCACTGATTACCCCTGGGCATAATGGATGAAAGCAAGGTAGACTGGTTGCAGGCCTGTGGCACTAAGCACAATGCCTGGCTTCAAAATGGCCCCTAGAGCCCCACCCACATATCCAGGCCCTGGAACAGGCCTCAAAATGGCCCACACCCACATGGCCAGGCTTTGGACCAGGCCCCAACAACACCCAAAAAATCGAAATACACACAAAAATCACCCCAATCCAATGGCATCCATGCCCTAAATTATGTTTAAAATCATGAGAACACACTGTAAGACTTGGCCCATGCACCACTGACTACCCCTGGGCATAATGGATGAAAGCAAGGCAGACTGGTTGCAGGCCTATGGCACAAAGCACACTGCCTGGCTTCAAAATGGCCCCTAGGCCCCCACCCACATAGCCAGGCCCTTCACCAGGCCTCAAAATGGCCCCCACCTACATGGCCAGGCCCTGGAACAGGCCCCAACAACACCCAAAAAATCGAAATACACACAGAAATCACCCCAATCCAATGCCATCCATGCCCTAAATGATGTTTAAAATCAAGAGAACATCCAGAAAGACTTGGCCCATGCACCATTGATTACCCCTGGGCATAATGGATGAAAGCAAGGCAGACTGGTTGCAGGCCTATGGCACAAAGCACACTGCCTGGCTTCAAAATGGCCCCTAGACCCCTACCCACATGGCCAGGCCCTGGACCAGGCCTCAAAATGGCCCCCACCCACATGGCCAGGCCCTGGACCAGGCCCCAACAATACCCAAAATATCAAAATACACACAAAAATCACCCCAATCCAATGGCATCCATGACCTAAATGATGTTTAAAATCAAGAGAACACCCAGAAAGACTTGGCCCATGCACCGCTGACTACTCCTGGGCATAATTGATGAAAGCAAGGCAGACTGGTTGCAGGCCTATGGCACAAAGCACACTGCCTGGCTTCAAAATGGCCCCTAGACCCCTACCCACATGGCCAGGCCCTGGACCAGGCCTCAAAATGGCCCCCACCCACATGGCCAGGCCCTGGACCAGGCCCCAACACACAAAAAACCAAAATACACACAAAAATCACCCCAATCCAATGGTATCCATGCCCGAAATGATGTTTAAAATCAAGAGAACACACAGAAAGACTTGGCCCATTCACCACTGACTACTCCTGGGCATAATGGATGAAAGCAAGGCAGCCTGGTTGCAGGCCTATGGCACAAAGCACACTGCCTGGCTTCAATATGGCCCCTAGACCCCCACCCACATGGCCAGGCCCTGGACCAGGCCTCAAAATGGCCCCCACCCACATGGCCAGGCCCTGGACCAGGACCCAACAACACCCAAAAAATCGAAATACACACAAAAATCACCCCAATCCAATGCCATCCATTCCCTAAATGATGTTTAAAATCAAGAGAACATCCAGAAAGACTTGGCCCATGCACCACTGATTACCCCTGGGCATAATGGATGAAAGCAAGGCAGACTGGTTGCAGGCCTATGGCACAAAGCACAATGCCTGGCTTCAAAATGCCCCCTAGAGCCCCACCCACATATCCAGGCCCTGGAACAGGCCTCAAAATGGCCCCCACCCACATGGCCAGGCCCTGGACCAGGCCCCAACAACACCCAAAAAATCAAAATACACACAAAAATCACCCCAATCCAATGGCATCCATGACCTAAATGATGTTTAAAATCAAAAGAACACACAGAAAGACTTGGCCCATGCACCACTGACTACCCCTGGGCATAATGGATGAAAGCAAGGCAGGCTGGGTGCAGGCCTATGGCACAACGCACACTGCCTGGCTTTTAAACGGCCCCTAGACCCCCCCACCCACATGGCCACGCCCTGGACCAGGCCTCAAATGGCCTCCACCCACATGGCCAGGCCCTGGACCAGGACCCAACAACAACCAAAAAATCGAATGACACACACAAAAATCACCCCAATCCCGCGCCATCCATGCCCTAAATGATGTTTAAAATCAAGAGAAAATTTAGAAAGACTTGGCCCATGCACCACTGATTACAACTGGCCATAATGAATGAAAGCAAGGCAGACTGGTTGCAGGCCTATGGCACAAAGCACAATGCCTGGCTTCAAAATGGCCCCTAGAGCCCCACCCACATATCCAGGCCCTGGAACAGGCCTCAAAATGGCCCACACCCACATGGCCAGGCCCTGGACCAGGCCCCAACAACACCCCAAAAATCGAAATACACATAAAAATCACCCCAATCCAATGGCATCCATGCCCTAAATGATGTTTAAAATCATGAGAACACACTGAAAGACTTGGCCCATGCACCACTGACTACCCCTGGGCATAATGGATGAAAGCAAGGCAGACTGATTGCAGGCCTATGGCACAAAGCACACTGCCTGGCTTCAAAATGGCCCCTAGACCCCCCACCCACATGGCCAGGCCCTTCACCAGGCCTCAAAATGGCCCCCACCCACATGACCAGGCTCTGGACCAGGCCCCAACAACACCCAAAAAATCGAAATACACACAAAAATCACCCCAATCCAATGCCATCCATGCCCTAAATGATGTTTAAAATCAAGAGAACACACAGAGAGACTTGGCCCATTCACCGCCAACTACCCCTGGGTATAATGGATGAAAGCAAGGCAGACTGGTTGCAGGCCTATGGCACAAAGCACACTGCCTGGCTTCAAAATGGCCCCTAGACCCCCACCCACATGGCCAGGCCCTGGACCAGGCCTCAAAATGGCCCCACCCACATGGCCAGGCCCTGGACCAGGCCCCAACAACACCCAAAAAATCGAAATACTCACAACAATCACCCCAATCCAATGCCAACCATGCCCTAAATGATGTTCAAAATCATGAGAACATCCGGAAAGACTTGGCCCATGCACCACTGGCTACCCCTGGGCATAATGGATGAAAGCAAGGCAGACTGGGGGCAGGCCTATGGCACAACGCACACTGCCTGGCTTCAAAATGGCCCCTAGACCCCCACCCACATGGCTAGGCCCTGGACCAGGCCTCAAAATGGCCTCCACCTACATGGCCAGGCCCTGGACCAGGCCCCAACAACCAAAAAATCGAAATACACACAAAAATCACCCCAATCCAATGGTATCCATGCCCTAAATGATGTTTAAAATCAAGAGAACACACAGAAAGACTTGGCCCATGCACCACTGACTACCCCTGTGCATAATGGATGAAAACAAGGCAGACTGGGTGCAGGCCTATGGCACAAAGCACACTGCCTGGCTTCAAAATGGCCCCTAGACCCCCACCCACATGGCCGGGCCCTGGACCAGGCCTCAAAATGGCCCCCACCCACATGGTCAGGCCCTGGACCAGGCCCCAACAACACCCAAAAAATTGAAATACACACAAAAAAATCACCCCTATCCAATGGCATCCATGCCCTAAATGAAGTTTAAATTTAAGAGACCCCACAGAAAGACATGGCCCATGCACCACTCACTACCCCTGGGCCTACTGGCTAGTGTGGCTTTAACACGCACCCCAAAATTACAAAAAACATCCACATAGATATAATAACAGTGAGCTATTCAATTCCATGCCATCCATGCCATAAATGTTATTTAAGTTCAACAAAACTCACAGAAACAGTTGTATCATGCACCAATGACTAACTCTGGGCCTACTAGATACTGTGGCTACCCACAATATATTTTAATTATTTTTTAAAAAGTTGTGAAACAGTTTATAAATTGTAGCTGCAGCAACTGCAATGCCCCAAACAAACAACACCAACTTACTTGTAAAATCTCGACTCCAAAAGTGATCCAAACAAAACCTCCTCAAATACAAATATCCAGCAGCAGCCACAAAGAGTAATCCTTCCAGCTCCAGATCCAAATGAAAAGTGACCAGGACATGGACAAAGCACTGGGAGGATCCTGCTGGACAGGAACAGGAAGTTGGAGACTCTGGGGCACATCTTTCCTCCCAAACCCCCAAAAATGTACTCCTTGCACAAAAAAGTGCAGCCAAATGTCAATCTGAGGAGTTATTCTGATCCAAATCATCAATTTCAGAAGATTTATGCTGCCAGCGATAGATTTCTTGTGCAGAATTGCAATTTTTGCTATTTCCGGAAAGTGAAAAGTTCAAATCTCCCGCCGGAAGTCAGCTGGGCGGCGCATCTACGTGTTTGCAATTGTTTACTCTCGCGATGCGTGATCGCGGGCCCTTATGACGTATTCGCGTTCTGAGCGTCTCGCGGTGCAAGAAGGCAGGACGCTATGACGTACTCGCGGTTGAAAAGTCTTGCGCGATCACGCAATGACGTACTCGCGGTCAAAAAGTCTCGCATGAACACGCAGCAAGATCGAAAATGGCGCATCGCACGCAAACCGGGAGGAAAACAACTCGGCGAACTCAGAATCACGCTAAGTCAACGCCGCACGCGCGAAATTGTATTTTTGAAGCGCGACCAAGCAAAAAAAAACGGCTAACTCGCGAATTGAGAATTCTTTGACAATTTTGCGCGATTCGAGGACCGCGAAATCGCCAAAAATTCACAAATTCCGCAAGTGGAACGGATTTTCAGCCCATACTTAGTCATTATATACTTCGATTCCCTATAATTCGGGTTTGACGGTAGTAGAAAGTGTTCTAATAAACAGTGACAAAGATGAAAACCTAAAATTATTTTTGATGGAGTTACTTCATTTTACATTATTTCACAGCTATTTCCAATGGAACAACCAATTCTTCGTGCAGTGCTCTGGAACATCAATGGGAAATTGTGCAGCTCCATCTTATGCCAGTATCTTTATGCAACAATTCGAGACAGATCACATTTTAAACAACTCAGAGTGGAAACACAATCTCATACTTTACAAGAGATACATTGATGACATTTTCATCTTGTGTAGGGGACCGGAAACCACTTTAAGCACTGCCATCAAGAATCTTAACAAAGTAAACAACAGAATTGCATTCACGTCAACCATTAGTCAAAATCAGCTATCTTTTCTGGATGTCATGATCACTAATGACAATAGGACACTTCAAACAAGTGTATATCAGAAACCCATGAACAGAAACAATTTTCTTCATTTCCAGTTTTCACCAGCCTTCTCTTAAAAAGCATCTCCCTTTTTCCCAACTTCTTCGGATTAAAAGAATTGCGTCATCGAATGAAACATACAAGAAACATAAAAAAGCAACCATTCGGAAATTCAGAGAAAGAGAAGACCCTGATCCCATATTGGAACAAGCTGTAGAGAGAGTATAAATTTGAACAGAAATCAATTGTTAACCTCGCAACACAAAAGTAACGAACAAAGGTCAGTTTTCGTTTCCAAATTTTCCACAATTAGCCATCACATCAAAAAAGTAACTCTAAAACACTGGCCATTACTTGCCCTGGAAGATGATTTCAAAGGTATTTTCTCACTTAACCCCAAATTTGCGTATAAACGCACAAAAAATCTCAAAGAATTGTTAAACACCAAGGAAATTACTAGTACAACGAAATATCGTGATACCCTTCCATGTCAACATTTGTGGCAATTGTAACGCCATAATTAAAGGAAATGAAATTTCACATCCCTCAAAAGGAACCAAGATTCAACTTAAAGTAACAGGCACATGTGACAGCAACAATCTGGTTTACATGTTGAAATGCCCTTGTGGATTAGTCTAAGTTGGAAAAACCTCAAAAAAAATAAAGATGCGAATGATCGAGCACAAGAGTAACATCAGACTGAATAATATCAAAACCACCGTAGCGGCACATTTCAATCTACTAAATCACAATCCGAGCCAGTTACGTTTTTGTATTTTGGAAATGGTACCATTATCACTTGGGCGTGACAATACCCAAGGTCTTTTAAGAAGAGAACTTTACTGGATAAACCACTTATCATCCTTGCAGCCAAAAAGACTCAAAGAACTTTGGAATTTAGTTGTTTCCTTTAGAACCTTCATGTACATTCTGTGTTTATATGATACCACATGCATTCAATTTGGATCATATAGTGACTGTGATCGCTTTCAATACTCAGCATTCTAACACATTTTTTGGACACTCATAATCCTGTTGTTCACTTATAGATATGTCATTTCATCATTTCATTATCATGTACATTCTATGTTTATATGAAACCACATGCATTCTATTTGGACTATATAGTGAATGTAATCGTTTTCAATATTCAGCATTATGTGGTAAATAAATAAATTATTACCGGATCTATTTTTGACTATAATCAATAAACAGGTAGCTCAATAAATAAGAGTCAAGATTCGAGGTAGTTGGAGTTGACAGGCTTTAATCAAGCATAAAGGACAGGAACAGGACAGCCTGCATGGGAATAGGATGGCAGCTGCCGGGGACAGGAATAGGCTAGACTGGGACAGGCTAACTTTTAATAACAGTGCACAGTATATATATCAAAAACAAATACATTACATTCAATACAGTAGGCGTAGCAGTAGGCGGGGTTTGTAGCAGTCGCGAAAGATAAGGGCAAAGTGATGTAACAAGAAGGCGTGTACAGGGCGTATACATAGACATGTGATGCAAACGTAACAGAATATGTCATAAATGGGGCGGAAACATGGAGGGGGCTACCTGAGCAGCTGGGACCTCTAACCTAGTGGTGCGCGCAAACGGGCAATGACGTGTTACCAGGGAGAACTGGGGGCTATGACTTCTGCGCTAGAAGAGGAGACTAAAGTCTGGAGTGTCAGAGCGACATGTACCCAGGCATATCTAGTATCTGGTGTTTAGAGTATATGTTGATAGAATCCAAAAGTTATCAGGGTAAAGGCTAATAGACTCTAAGACTGGTGCATGCATAATTCTATATGTAGTGCGTGTGCGAGGAATATTCTATGAATATTAATACAGTATTTCTCTTACATGGAGACATAAAGGCTAGACCATGCCGGAGACTATTGATGCGATTCAGTAGCTTAGGAATGCAGAGAAGGAGGGCTGGACTGATAACTAGAAACATAACATACTCTTGGCAGACTGGGAGGCAGAGCCAGGCCGGGCCGGGCACTGCATGGCAAGAAGTAAGCTAAGGGTCAGGGATGCAGGTGGGGGCTGTATCGCTCCTCGGAGAGGGTTCAGGAGACTGGAGCTGAATCTGAGTCCGGGCCCTTTTGAGGCCTAGAAACGGGGACAATTCAATGAATTAACGTTCACACTGTAAAATGTGGCAACGTAGGTTTACATAGGCTTGATATTCGTTGCTTTCACGAAGACTGGAAACTGGCATACTAGAGATGGACACAACTGTAATTGTGTCTTTAATCGATCAGAGGGGAATACATGCATATCGATCATGCACATATAGCATAATATGGGGAACACGTAGGCACATACAACATGGCAAAATTTACTTTTCCACATTCCCTCCTTGTGCCCTACGTTTCCATCAGGAAACATCAATATTCATGATACCATCTATCATTTCATATAGCATCATTTGCTCGTCTCGAATTGTCTTGGAACGGGATTTAGGACTAGGAATACAAGAGGTAGCACACATGCCGCAAATCGCAGGGCCACATTGTATACAGAGGCAGTAACTGAATATGATCATTACTGCAATACCTAGGAATGACAATACTTTCCATCCCCAGGCAGATATGATACTCCAGAGCCAACCGGACCATGTCCAGGTGCCTGGATTCTGGTGTAACTGATGGGCAATTTTATGAAGTCTGGTTATAGCTGAATAAACAGACGGCGCGTTATTAGGAATGAAAATGCAACAACTAGATCCGATGACTCTACATGCTCCTCCTCTATCAGCCAGTATGACGTCAAGAACGAGACGATTTTGGAGCACGACAAATCTCATAGCAGATTGCTCTTCGGTTAAGTTACCTAGAGCAGAAGTAGTCTCATTCACTACTGCTTCAAGGGTTCTGGTTAACCTACGTATTAACTTACTATTCTGGATAGGTCCTATAAAGAAGAAGAAACCTTTATTGAAGTCTTGATACTGTTCTAGAGTAGTTTCAGTTTGATCGACAATTGGGGACTCAATCTCCCTTCTATGTCTGACGTGTACTAGATGTGTGTTTCTGTGATAATCGGATGGGGCTAGAAAAACTGGTGGCAGTAGGAAGGCAATGTAACATGTTCCATCCCAATCGAGGGGCAGACGAACATATGCGGTCTGACCACAAACAAAATAAGAATGACGTGAGGCTTTGAAAATAGATTTCCCACTGTCACTATACTCGACAATAGTAGTACAATCACTACGTCCTACATGTGCGGAACCATTCTTTCTGACACATAATTCGCCTTTGACTGGTGGTACTGAAATAGCAGGTAAATCTGGAGTAGTCTCAGACTGAACATTCAAGACCATAAAATTCGAAGAATAATTACCTAAATCATATACTTCATTTTCTAGATCTAACCCTGTTCTATGGGGGAAACCTTGCTTGTCTGGAAAACATGTTCTATTCAGAAGGGACATATCATTGGAGGATGTCGTTAACGTGGACCATGCTCCACACGAACCATTATGTGAAAACGGATAAGGAAAGAGTGGTAGAACTCCCTTCGGTGTCTGGAAAGGGGGGAGTCGACCACACACCCAACAATTAGTGGCATTGCTGGTCTGGTGTGAATAGTGTAACATTCTGATGAATGTGTTATTGCGCATAGCAAGACGATAGGATAGCTCGTGAGGAGGCAGATCACTAAATGTGTGCTCTACTGTAGCATTATAAAACTTATTTATATGTGAACTTGGAAAACATAAATGTAATGCATAACTTGTGCAGGTAACCATTAAACTTAGAAACAATAGGAAACTTAGAAAAACGATACATCTTATAGAGTTTTGACTAACTCTCTCACTATGGGGGTCTATCTCATACATGTCAGGGACCTGTCTAACCGTTTCACCCGAGAGGGACTTAGACAATTAAACTGGCTGACTTATTTTACTAGACCGGAGTTTCTCTTTATACTCCTGCTGCGGAGTTTTCTCTAACAGAGGAACTTTCAGTTCAGGATTCAGATTAGAGCCTGGTTTCAGGCAGTCTTTAGAAATGGAACAGTTCTTTGAAAATGTTTTTTCTCGAACTCCATGGAACTTCTTTATATGGGACAGATGGACCCACCCCTTGCGGCCTTCCAACTTCACGGCCGTGCGGGTGGTCAGGAGGACAAGTCGCGGCTCTTTCCAACGAGGCTCCAGCGGACTTGAACGATCAAAGTTCCTTACAAGGACGAGGTCGCCTGGAATGACCTCATGCGGTTTCACTTCAGTATTGTCTGGAAATGCAGCGGCAACCTGGGAACGACAAGAGTGTAGGGCAGACATCAAGGAAGCTAGGTAATCTGTCAACATATTACTGGAAACATCTGTAATACTGCGGGGTCTAGGTGTACCCCACATGTTTGGGGGGCGGCCGAATACGACCTCATAAGGGGACAGACCTGATCTGGAATGTGCAACCATCCTCATGAAGAATAAAGCAACTGGCAGGGCAACTAGCCAGTCTACACCTTTCTCTTTACATGTCTTAGCAATACGGATTTTCAGGGTCTGGTTATGTCTCTCTACGAGACCGGCTGCTTCAGGATGGCGCACACAATGGAACTTCCACTGGTACCCTAACAAGAGGGAAACATGTTTCATTAACTCAGATGAGAATGGCTGGCCGTTATCAGAATACACAACCCTAGGGAGTCCATAACGGGGAAAGAATTCACGAACCAACTGCCTGGCAGTGGTCGCGGCTGTGTAATCTGGAACTGGATATGCTTCTGTCCACCTGGACAAAGCGCATACAACTACGAGGACATACTTGAAACCTCGACATCGCTCCATCTGAATATAATCCATCTGGAGGACTTCAAAAGGGTGGTCAGGAGGTTGGAATCCACCTTGTTCCACCGGCACACTTTTACCTGGATTGAACTGACAACATATCATACAGGTACGGACTTTCTGCTTGGCTGCAGCTCGTAAGTGCTTGTTGAACCAAAGGTTCTGAATACTGTCTAACATAGCTTTTTCTCCTAGATGTGCTGGACTATGTGCGGTATTAATAATGACTTGAACCATAGAGTCGGGGAGAAACCATGTGGCTTTTCCCTTCGTCAACCATCCTTGATCTGTCTGGACCCCTCCTTGTTCGGACCATTTCTTGATTTCTTCGGGAGTGGCATGTAACTGTATGTCTATGACATCTTGTGTAGGGTCCTTAACTGTCATACAAGTAGTCGGATCTGGAGTGAGTGTCTGTGTCTTGTTAACTGGAATGTCTGGTGTCTGAGCTGTAAGCTTGGCTGTTCGATCTGCTAGATCGTTACCTTGGGAAATAATGTCAGTAACTTTCGTATGTGCTTTGCACTTCATGATAGCGATAGCTGTCGGTAAATGTATTGCATCTAACAGAGCTTGAATGAGGAGACCATGCTGAATCTTGGTTCCATGAGAAGTCATGAAACCTCTCTCCTGCCAGAGCACTCCAAAGTCATGTACGACTCTGAATGCGTAACGTGAATCTGTATATATGTTTACTTTCAGGTTCTTGGCACGTATGCAGGCTTGGGTCAGAGCAACTAGCTCTGCTGCTTGAGCAGACAGGGTGTCAATACGATGTGTTTCTATAACTTCAGTTTCAGTAGTCACTGCATACGCGGCTACTAGTTCTCCTGTACTAGTTCTCATACATGAACCATCCACATAAAGTGTCAGGTCGGGATTAGGTAATGCAATATCTGTCAGGTCTTGTCTTGGCTTTGTCATAGTGTTAACAACTTCCACACAGTCATGTGTGGCAGGATATGAAGTAACTGACGGTAACAGTGTAGCAGGATTTAGAATGTTGCAGCGTCTGATTTCAATGTGTGGCTGGAACAGTGTCAGTTCATAGCCTGTTAAACATGCAATTGTCAAGTGCTGAGTCTGTGTTCGGTTTAAAAGAACTTCCACGGAGTGTGGAACTTGTACTGTCAGGGAGTGTCCTAACACTATGGAATCACTTTGTCTGATTGCTAGAGCTGTGGCTGCAACTGACTTGAGGCACGCAGGCAGAGCCTGGGCTACTGGATCTAATGTGCTCGAGAAATAAGCACAGGGCTTGTACTGTCCGGCTTGATCTTGTGTGAGAACAGATAATGCAGTACCATCGCGTTCTGTGACAAAAAGTGTAAAAGGCTTACTGTAGTTCGGTGTTGCTAGAACAGGTGCTTGGCATAAGGCTTTCTTTAATTCATTGAAAACAAGTGTATGTTCCTGGGTCCAAGGGAGGACAGTCGATACGGCTGCCTCCTGTGTCGTTAACTGTATCAGTGGCTTGGCTAGAAATGCATACTGAGGAATCCATTGTCTGCAATAAGAAGTGAGGCCAATAAAAGCTCGTACCTCCTTCTGTGTCTTGGGCTGTGGAAGACTCGCTATTAACTGGATACGGTCTGGTGTCAACTGCCTACCCCACTTGGACAGTAAGTGGCCTAAGTAGATCACTTGCTGGACACAGAATTGTAATTTGGAAGGGGACACCTTGTGTCCCTGCTCGGCCAGAAAATACAGAACTGTAAGTGACGCTCGTTCGCAGTCACGTTCAGAACGGGCTGTGATCAGTAGATCATCGACATACTGGAGCAGGGCAGTGTCAGTTGGCATGTGAATATTGTCTAGTTGTCTCTTAAGTGCTTGACTGTAAATACTAGGACTTTCTGTGAAACCTTGAGGAGCTCGTGTGAATTTATAGCTCCTTCCATTTAAACAGAAACCGAAAAGGTACTGGCTGTCTGGATGAATGGGGACACTGAAAAATGCGTTCTTGAGGTCGATAACAGTGAAAAATGTAGCTTCAGAATCAATAGCTGTCAATAGGGATGAAATATCTGGGACTACTGGATACTGGGGTATGATACATTTATTACGTTCTCGAAGGTCAATCACTAATCGATATACTGGAGGTGCATTTGGATCAGTACGTTTCATGACTGGAATGATAGGAGAATTACATACATTGGAGTCAGTTTCTACAACCACTCCTTGAGCAATAAGTTCGTCAATAATTTTGGATAAGGCTGCTACAGCCTCAGGTGGCAATCTGTACTGTCTGATTCTTGGCAAGACTATACCTTGCTTGAGGGTCACACGATGGGGTGTGATTTGCATAAAACCTACATCAGTTGGACCTTGCGCCCATAAATGCTGCGGAACATTTAGTAACCTTGGATCAAAATCACGTAATACATAGTGACCTTTAAAGTCACGCAAAAACAATCGGACTCCTTCTGGGGAGCAGCAAATTACTGCACCTAATTCTTTCAGTGTTTTAATGCCTAACAAATTTTCTGGACATGATTTCGTAAGTAACAAATCAGTAGTTCGGGACAATGGACCAACTTCTAGGGAAACTGGTTTTGAAATTTCATTAACAATTGGCTTTCCTGAAAATCCAAGGGAAACATTTTTAGAGCCTGAGAGCGGAGCCCCTGGAACCTCGTCATGACTGATAGTAGTCCTACTTGCCCCTGTATCAATCAGAAACTTTCTGTCTTTCCCTAATACTTGACTGTGTACATAGGGACCCTCTTGATATACAGGTATCTCGATGAGAGGCAAGCCTACCTCCCTCTCTAGGCTGTTTCATGAATACTGTTGATACTCTGGATACTCTGTCTGGGCATACTGGTACATTTGCTGTGTAACATGCTGTGTTGCAGCGATAGGCTGCGGTGCTGGAACTGTCTGTTGTGCATTCTGTGGTGACTGAGAAGTCTGTGAAACTTGTTCTTGTCTAGGCGGACGTGGTCTTTCTTTAGTTTTACCAGTGGCTATGTTGTGTTTCAGAACTGCACACTCGTTTATAAAAATGACCTGGCTGTTTACAGTAATTGCAAGTCCCTTTAACGGGAGCTGCAGGATGACTGGCTTGATTCGGACCCCTCTTCTGACTGTCTTGTGGAACAGATTGTGCAACTAATACTTTCATTTTCGTGTCTTTCATACGTCTCCTTTCGTGTTCTTGCTCTTCCCTGATTCTATTCTGGTGATACTGGAGCATTTGGAGCATTTGTGACGGGGTATTAGCTTGCCAACTACTTTCGACTTTCAATACTCGATTTTTAACTTGTGGACTTGAATTCTCGACTAGTTTAGAAACAAAAAGATGAGGGTATGATTCGCTACCTGTCTTCAAACCACTGTTAATAATAAAACATTTCTCAAATCTAGAATAAAAATCACTAGTGTCTTCATCCTGTTTCTGTTTGCATGCTGAGATTGCATCCCAATCTTCCTTTTTTGTGGCTAGTAACCTTGGCAAAACTTGTATCAATAACTCGGGCAATTCTTTACATTTGTCCCCAAGACCGGTACCTGGTACTCGTGAATTATCTTCAGCTTCTAGAGCTGTCCAATCTATCTTTTTCTCTCCCACCTCCCATTCTTTTTCCTTGAGTTTTTCATATACCCCTGCGGGCAACAGGACCTTTAACATTTTAATGATATCTGGATATGTGTATTCTCCCATACGGAGCATGTCTTTTAATTCTCGATGGAACCCTGCTGGATCTTTGTCGTGACAGGGAATTAATTTCTTCATCTCTAAGAGTTCCATCTTGGTGATAGGGGTGTAAACAAATACTCGTTGCATTTCACCACCCGCTGTCCTAACTGGGTGTACTTCTCGTAGCGGATGCTGTCTATCTATGTAAAATGGTTTACTTTCTGGAGGTGAGACGTGAACAAAATGCGGATTCAAAAACGTTCTATATTTGTGGCGCTGTTCTAGAATGATACTAATTAAATCAGTACCTAAACCTCTCCATCTATATTGGAGTAGCTCGTTCAGAACATCATGCAACGGACCTGGATCAGAATCCTGTCCCTCATACAGTGTAATGAGGTGCTGGATCATATACATACCCACCAGTCGCTGCTCGGCTGGGGGCAGTTTCAGAAACATTTGTGCCACTATTTCATCTGGAAAAGTGGTAGAATCAGTAGTCCATCGGACTGCTGATCGGGCTAATTCTTGTTCATGCATTGTACTCAGTTCACTATAACCGATTCGTGATTTCAGAATGTGATCGGTAGCTTGAAATACTTGCTCAAGAGAACCTTGTTCTGGTGCTGGAAGAGGAAAAACTTTCTTGTGATCTAGGCGTGAATGTCGGTCAGGAAGTCTAGATTTACCTACATACGCTATTCTGGTGGGGTTCTCGTCGTCTACCTCTTCGGTAGGAGAGTCGTCTTCTTTCTCGCTTACTTGTGCTGCTTTGCGTTTCTCGTGTAACCTTATTATTTCCTTACGAATTTTCTTGTACATACTCTCTATACTACCTAGTGTCTTGTGTCTTCCCTCGGCTATATGGTCACTCCACCTTGTCAGGACTTTCATTTCGGTCGGATCTTTAGTTGGATAATCTTGTTCCCTTATTAAACAATTAATTAGAAACTTTAATAGCATGAGCTGGATGTCGACTTTTCTTTGAGACATGGCCTCGCCAATACTTTCTGGATCTACTCCTGTACGGATGAAACGATATATTCTGTCTAGATATTCTTTCATATTCGGTAGGGTGTCCAAATATTCGGTCACCCGTCTTACACGCAATGAATACAGGACCATATCATCATCGCCTGGGACTGGATCATAACGGCATTCGGTAAGAGCTCGCTTGATATCTGCAACTGACTGATTTTTGGGTGACTGCTGTAACGCTCGGGCATGTAGCTCGAGTAATGTCACACGTCTGTGTTGAGGCGGGGTTCCAGGAGGACTTCCCCCCGAGGCCCCTAAACTAGAGTCGTCGACGGGTAATGTACGGGCTGGCAGAGTGACTGATGTAGCGGGAACTTGTACTATGGGCTGGACCGGGGGTACCGTAACAGGTGCTGTAACAGGTGCCCCGGTGGCTGGAGGAACAGGAATTACATTATTTACGGGAGCTGGCGGAGCAGGATTTGCATATTCTGGGACTGTGTCGTCCAAATAGGACGAGAGAAAAATATCAGCTGCGGTCGGTTTGTGACGTAGCTTAATCGGAACTAATGGCGGCGGAAAATTACTCGGTGCTTCCGGGGTTGCTTTTGGCAAGCCCTCGGCAAGAAGAGGATACATACCCTTAATAAGGGCATTTCTCTGTCTGTCTGACTGTTCGGCTTTAACTCGTTCACCTACTTCGATTAATTCCCTTTCTTGGGCTCTTTCTGAGGATTCCCTACTTAATTCTGTCTTTCTGATTTCTTTTTCGATTCTTCTATGAGATTCTTTGCGCCATAACTCGATGGCATCTTTCTGGGACTGTCTGGATTTCTTTTTCCATAATGCTTCTTCTACTCGCATGATGCACTCGGCATCCCACGTACCTGATACGGGCCATCTATATTTCTCTTCTAATTCTTTGGTGTACTCCACCCATAAGTCTAGATATAATATGGCACTTATGCCATGCTTATGATACATAAAATGACCTGGACTGTCCCTAGGCGGGACAGGAACTGCTTCCTCGAGCAGACCTTTTCTAGTTTTTAACTGACGTAACTTCGAGAACAAAGGCATAATTTAGGCTGGAGTCTGGACACAATACAATACACAATAAACACAAAAATAACTGAAAAACGAATCACTCATACTACGACATTGAAAACACATGGAATAACATTTAGAATAACAGTTCGAACAGAATATTACCTGGTATACTGAGAACAGAACACATGAATTTCTCGAGAACAGAACTTACTAGAACAGAAACTTTACTAGAATTACTGGATGCACTGCTAAAACAGTACGAAACTTACCGGTCCCATAAAGAGACACGTCAGGACCCGCATCCACCTAGGTGGACACTTCGTGTTGGATCTGTGTACCCAAACCCACGGACCAGAGACAAATCACTTTGACCCTGTCTAGATACTACCCCAGCAACGGTACTCACCGGGCAGCAAGAACGGAAGGCCTCAGACTGGACTAGACTGCTACGACGACGGACTGACGAACTTCGGACTTCAGTTACAGGTGGGCCTCCGGATACCTCGGACCTTGGACTCTCGGCTTGGGCTCTGGTCGGGACTCGCCGCGTTCCTCCACCGCCTCGTCTGGATGCTGGACCGCAACCTCCGTCTCCTCCGTGGGCCTGAGGGATACTTGAAGCAGAAATATCTGCACGTGCACGGTATGGTTCCGTCACGGCTGCAGAGGATCAGGGGGCCTGCGTGGCTTCTCCGGCGCGTGGGGAAAGGGCAAGTCCCTATTCGGGCGCCATTATGTGGTAAATAAATAAATTATTACCGGATCTATTTTTGACTATAATCAATAAACAGGTAGCTCAATAAATAAGAGTCAAGATTCGAGGTAGTTGGAGTTGACAGGCTTTAATCAAGCATAAAGGACAGGAACAGGACAGCCTGCATGGGAATAGGATGGCAGCTGCGGGGGACAGGAATAGGCTAGGCTGGGACAGGCTAACTTTTAATAACAGTGCACAGTATATATATCAAAAACAAATACATTACATTCAATACAGTAGGCGTAGCAGTAGGCGGGGTTTGTAGCAGTCGCGAAAGATAAGGGCAAAGTGATGTAACAAGAAGGCGTGTACAGGGCGTATACATAGACATGTGATGCAAACGTAACAGAATATGTCATAAATGGGGCGGAAACATGGAGGGGGCTACCTGAGCAGCTGGGACCTCTAACCTAGTGGTGCGCGCAAACGGGCAATGACGTGTTACCAGGGAGAACTGGGGGCTATGACTTCTGCGCTAGAAGAGGAGACTAAAGTCTGGAGTGTCAGAGCGACATGTACCCAGGCATATCTAGTATCTGGTGTTTAGAGTACATGTTGATAGAATCCAAAAGTTATCAGGGTAAAGGCTAATAGACTCTAAGACTGGTGCATGCATAATTCTATATGTAGTGCGTGTGCGAGGAATATTCTATGAATATTAATACAGTATTTCTCTTACATGGAGACATAAAGGCTAGACCATGCCGGAGACTATTGATGCGATTCAGTAGCTTAGGAATGCAGAGAAGGAGGGCTGGACTGATAACTAGAAACATAACATACTCTTGGCAGACTGGGAGGCAGAGCCAGGCCGGGCCGGGCACTGCATGGCAAGAAGTAAGCTAAGGGTCAGGGATGCAGGTGGGGGCTGTATCGCTCCTCGGAGAGGGTTCAGGAGACTGGAGCTGAATCTGAGTCCGGGCCCTTTTGAGGCCTAGAAACGGGGACAATTCAATGAATTAACGTGCACACTGTAAAATGTGGCAACGTAGGTTTACATAGGCTTGATATTCGTTGCTTTCACGAAGACTGGAAACTGGCATACTAGAGATGGACACAACTGTAATTGTGTCTTTAATCGATCAGAGGGGAATACATGCATATCGATCATGCACATATAGCATAATATGGGGAACACGTAGGCACATACAACATGGCAAAATTTACTTTTCCACAATTCTAATGCATTTTTTGGACACTCTTAATCCCATTTTTGCACTTACAGATATATGTCATTTTATTATTCTCATACACGCCATACGATGTATTTTTATATGCTATTTGGTCAAACTTAATTGTTCACGTTTGCATCGCTACACGCACTTTGAGCAGCAAATCACACAACATCGTAGTATTTCTTCGAGTTTTATTACTACACTCGACCCCCATTCGAATCACGTCTTTTCTTGACGAATTTGCTTTCACTTTGTAATATCATGTGACCGGCTTGAACTTAAACGCGTCACATTTTTGGTTCATTATAAACAATGAACGCATTCGCTTGCTACTCCCCGTCCTCCGGACCCTGGGACTTTCACGCTACCACACACCGGTAAGCTGAACTTACGTCTACCGTCTTTTTAAATGTAGCCACTGCTGAGGATATCAGCAGAGTTGATCTAATCACTTTCTTTTGACTTGTAGGCAATGGCCGGCTTTCTAAAACTTGATAGTCTTCGAACCTGATACTTTAATACACAGGTCAGAATGGGGTTAACTTGTCGTCACCGATGTTCCTGCACGTTGGTCATTTTATATTAACCTTGCTTAACATTACAAATTATTTGTCAACAACTGTTCACCACGTTGTTTTTTCGCACTTTTGAATTCATATTATGCACAGTGCACTTCATTGACCGTCCTCGCACGAATATTTCACGGCTCCAGCCTTTTTTCACTGCGAAGCCGATAAATCACTCGCACCATCTGAGTACTTTTAATTTCCGCTGCACATTATAACTTTCCATCCGTTTTAAACGCATTATGCTTCTAGCTTTACGACTTCTGATAAGAATCACATGTACCACTGAGTACCTGTTACCATCGTTCGTACACTTCTGTGCCAATACGCATGCATGTTCACATTAACCAAATTCTGACATGTATATTTACGTAAATGGGAGTTAAGCCAACCCATAGCTAAAATGTGCTTTACTTGATTGCTTTCAGAAATTAAGTCCCCTGAAGAAGGGCACGCGCCCGAAATGCATTGGGCTGACCATTCAAATAAGCTTGTCATATTATGAGTTCAATAATATGAAGATTAATGTATATGATGAATAAAGAAATTAACTCTCACCTGAAGATTTAATAAATTTTATTTGAAAACAGAGTGGAATCCATTCATCGAGTGCTTATTGGGGACGTAATTCCTACGGGAAACAGTGATTTTGCACCCTCAGCCCAGGAGGGTTCACCTCTATGGCACCACATAATCATTAAAGAAAAATATAGGCAGAAAAGTACCAGGTGGATGTCCAACTTATGTTACCAAATGTAAGCCTTATGAACAGCAGTGTGAGGTACCAACCTCTGATCTACTCAAAAGCAACGCCACCCATGTGCTTATTGTAATCTACAATGCACAAAGGTTTGCGCACTTCAGCAACCTGACCCCAAACTGTTACAGGTGAAGTACTGTCATCATGGATGATAATCAACATGTACACATCCCTCCTGTCCACATATTTCACAGCTAGTAGTTCTTACTTACGCAAGTCAGTGCACTGTCCCCTCTGCAGTTTTTTGCAAACCATCTCATTTGGTTAACCTTTACGGTTAGAGCGGATTGTGCCACAAGCAAGAGTGTCCCTTTGAACAATTCCTTAAACAATTGCACAGCACACACAATAATACTGTGCAATAATGGTCACCAAGCCGTAAAGGCAAAACGCGTCGGTAGGAGGCCATCTGTATTGCAATAAACAGCATTTAGCACCTTTGAGCGTCCTGAATCTACTTTCTTTCATTAGAAGAATAAGCTGATGCTATATATATATATATATATATATATATATATATATATATATATATATATATATATATATATATATATATATATATATATATATAAATGGGAGTTAAAATCTTCTCAACCCCAGAAAAATCAGAATTCACACAAAAAATGGCGTCCACCTTTTGGCCATATTCTGTAACCAAGGTTGTTTGTCTAGAAGAGCAATAGAAAGGGAAAAAGGGCACGCTCACTAAGTTATTTTAAAAGAGGGTCTAGACATCAAGGACTCTATGGTCCAGTGGAAGGCTGCAGAAGCCGAAACCCGTAGGCCGTCCTATCTTGCATGCAATCTTGCATATGGTGTGTGAAAAATTAAAATGGTTTGTGAAAACTTACTTGCTGCTGCTGTGCCGTGACTTCTGCCAGAGGGGAACTGGAAGGCTAGAAGATTCAAAGTAGTATTCAGCACGAGAACTGGGCGTGCATCACGAGCACTCACAAACTGAGGTGAAGCGGTCAAACAAGGATTCCAGTTGTTTATTTGCGAAAAGAAGCTGACCGACGCCTCTACTGTCAACCCTGATCTCCGTGTCGTGAAGGAGAAGAGACGCGGTGGTTCGAAAAGGCGAGAAACCCCAACGGTGAGTGTGCGTGCTGGAGGGTGTTAAGTGTCTACACTGCTCGTTAAGCGCGGCGGAGGCGGCGTATGAGCGGTGTGGTCCCGTAACTACTGGCTGTGCACGAACCGTGAGGGTAGAGTAGCCAAGTGCGAGAGCGTCAACATATATCGAATGTAATCTCGATAAGGAGAGTGAGGAGAACACAGGACGCCGCACATTGAGAACTACAACTTGAGATGAGCGCAACGAAGCGCGAACATATATGAAACGACCTGAAGCCCGGAAGAACTCTTCCCGAGGGGCGTACAGGTTAAAGGGACAGCACAGTATTTTGGTGATTCAGAGGAACGCGAGAGCACTCATAAGAATCAGCAGTTTAACGGGTGAATTCGTGAAGTCTTAGGAGAAGACAACGGAAATACCTGTAAAAATATTAAATCAACATACCTGTTAACAAGAAAGCGAGCAAAAACGAAAAAATAATATTAACCTTGGTTACACAGATGGCAGATAAGTCAAGGAGTCGCCAAGAAAGGGCGAGTGAGTTACTCAATGTGAACATATTCCAACAATGAACATAAGCACAAGAGGAACTACAGGGGGAAAAGAAAAAGACAACAGGAATATTCAGAATATTGTAAGGGAATTACAGCAAAACAAAATATCGGAAATCAATAAATGGTGGGAGAAAACAACATTAGAAAAATATATTGAATTTAAAAGAATTCCTCGAGGGCTCAGGATACTCATCATGCCCACCTTAAATGACCTGGATCCAGATTTAATTAAACTATGGCAAACAGACACCAATGAATGTTCCTATAAGCTTATGAGGACACTTATATTACATGCGGAAAGGAAATTGGAAAAAACCACAAGCGTGATTGAAGCCCTGGAGTCACAATTAGCCAATATCCCTACATCAGATGAATCAAAGGAACTAATTGAGAATATGGAAAAAAAGATCGCCAAAAATGAAGCAGAGGTGGAAAAACGAAAAGCCAGTAAATTCACAAGAGATAGATTGGATTATGCAAATGGGCGCGTCTACACGTTCCCTCGTAAATATGACACACTGAGAAATCGAGTTGTAATGGACAAATGCGCAGGGACAGAACACATAGACACGGTGGACAGCTCAGAAGTCAGTTCAACTGATGAGGATGCAACAATCACCCCTTTGGATTTTCGTGGGGAAATCCAACTAGCCCAGATGATAACTCGGCAAAGAGGGTGAGGCAGAATGAATACGTGGGGAAAGGAAACCCCAAAATCACAACCAAAGCCACAATCAGAAGGGGCAGTAGGAGGAGCAAAACCAAAGAGAGGCAGAGGAAAGCAAAAGTAATCCTAAAGAAGAAGAGAAAAACATCTGACAACATAGTTATCAACTTGTCAAGCAAAAAACTATCTGAAACACACTTGAAACTTTTAAATAGAGGATTGTCCTATTGCCCAAACAAAAACATGGATGTTCCAAATGCACGAATTGACTTATATAAGTTTTGCCGGAAAGTCAAACTAAGGAAATACTTCTCAGAGAGAAAAACACAGAGAAATGAACGACAAGAAGAAGAGAGAAACCTATCAACTATTACTCAGAAAGACCTATCAACAATGAGGGCTCTGACACACTTAGAGGAGAACTCTATTGTAATGGAGGTAATGGACAATGAGAACTCTTTTCAATCAGACATTGACGTTTGTAAAAAATCTGGTTTAGCCACAAATAAAGGAGGGAATAGTGGCTTGCAAAAACAATCACGGTTCTCTCCACGATTACCACCTGGGAATAAATTCTATCTATTCCAAGAAATGATGGTGGAAGAAATATCAAGACTATCAAATAAATCTGTTAACAAGAAAAAAGAAATATGGAATTGTAAATCAAGCAATTTGTCGCCAAAAGAATACCTAGCGATGTCAGAACTCAAAAATGATCCCAGAAAATAATAAAATCCTCGGATAAAGGAGGGAATATTGTGGTGCAAAATATGATGGACTACATTAATGAGGCAAAGCGACAATTAAACAATCAAGAGCATTACACATTACTTAAGAACAACCCAACGGAACTTTGGACGGAGGAATATCATGCCTTATTATTGACCTGGAAAGACCGAGGTTGATTGATTTCAATGAATACTCATATTTAAAAACAGACAACCCCATCATAGCCACCATATACTTTCTGCCGAAAGTGCATAAGACAATGAAAAACCCACCCGGCAGACCAATAGTGAGCTCTATAGGATCATTATTGGAAACAACTTCAAGGTTTATCGACATATTCCTAATGAATTACGTAACATCGCAACCTTCATATCTGAGGGATACAATGGATTTCCTGAATAAAATGTCGAACATGGAATGGAAAGCTAGATATCTCATGACTACCATAGACGTATCCTCATTATATACTTCGATACGCCATGAGGATGGAATAAAGGCCATCAGAAAGACTTTGGAGACGCGATCAGTCAGCCAATTGGAACACTCTGCAATGCTGATTGATATGTTGACCTATTGCTTAAATCACAACATCGTCTTATTTTTAGGTGACCTGTATTTACAAAAGCAGGGGACTACAATGGGAACATTTTTTGCCCCAACATACGCAAACCTCCTAATGGCCGTATGGGAAAATGAAATTTTGGAACGAGAAAGGAAGAAACACTCAAAAATCAAAGCATGGAGTCGCTTTATCGACGACTTGTTTGTCGTATGGGACGGGAATAAATCTGAACTTCAAACTTTCATAGACTCATTAGAAAATAACAACTATAATCTCCACTTCACGTCAGCCATAAGTGAAACGAACTTGGTTTTTCTAGATGTAGAGATCTTTGTACTACCCACCTTTAAGGAAGGGCTTCCACTCAAAAGCATCTGAGAAGAACGCTCAATCATCACACTGTTTGTCACTTTCCATTCTTTATAGCTATATGTATTCTATACAGAAAGCAATTCTTTTTTATACTTTTTTCTCAGCATTTAAAAAGGCAGTAGAATGTGGCAACCCGCATTTAAGCATGCCATGCATGTAAACAGCACTGGTGAATGCCTGTGCTTACATGTACTTTGCTAGCACTTACAGTATATTGCACAAAAGGTAATGTCAGCCAAAAGTATTGACTTACTATACAGAGTTTTAAAAATACATTTTATGATGTTTTTTGCAATTCACACCCACCAGAATGCAATTTTAAGATACACTTTTTTATAACCCAGGCAGTAATCATTTGAGCGAACATTTTAATGCCATGATGTTTACCCCCATGTGTCATTGACATTTAGTGTTGGGCAGTTACAAGTGGAATCAAGCCAATGCCTAATTTGATGGCCTCATCCCGCTATCTCATAGTGCATGCGGTTATTATGGGCACCCAGAGGAATGGGATTGTACGAATTGTCATAGAGGAGCAAATGTATCCTTAGGTTTATATGAAGCAGAGAATGGTGTCAAATAAATATCCGATTCAGATCTTTGGCCGAGTCTGAGATTGTCTAAGAGGAGGGCCAAGACTGTGAAAAGTCTACCCGCTGGTGGGACCTCTTCAACATATCTCAGCAAGGTTACCAGGGTAGAGATGTCAAGTCTGTTGGGATGTCAAGTCTCTGTGTCACCTATGTTGTGTCATTCTCTGTCAATTTAGAATTTATCTCACCGAAATAAACTGCAAGCCCAGACCATTTTCAAGCTATGTGAATGAGGTCAGCCTCCCTTCATTAGCATCTAACTCATGTGCCCACAGCCACTAGCCCCGTTACTTTGAGCCTGGCCGGTGTACGATAATAGTGTTGGATAAACTTGAAGTTTAGAAATCTTTATTGCTGTTAAGGGATATTCTTCTTGAATGCAGTTAGAAGCATTGCCACTGTTCATCTGTCCCAGATCTGCCTCTGGAAGTGCCAGGTCTGGCCCTGGGAGCAGCTCCCTGTATTTACGGGATACCAAATGTTTTTGTGGTAAGATTAGCGATTATCGTTACGAGCACAGGAAAGGGAGGAGGTTTTTCAAGCAACCTCTGGAGAAGTCCTCACAGGGTATTGCATATTCTGCACTAGGGGAAGATATCAAGTGGACTCAGTGTTATGGTCTCCTGGAAACTGTTCCAAGTTTTTGAACTGCCCATTTCCCAACAAGTCTCCAGTAGGGGCTATTCCCCATTTGCCTAATTGTGTTTTGCCTTTTGTTCAGACATTAAAGGAATACAAGAATTCCGTTCTAATGAGATTAGTGGTGAATACAGCCATTCCAACCCCAGTTTGCATGCCATTTGTCTCCAGGAGCTATTAGTGCATTCCAGTGTCAATCTTACACCTTGCAATGAACAGAACAGCAGTTTTTAAGAACACGGTTCTGTCACCACCTGCATTTCAGCAGCGAAATGGGGGAGGACGTGAAGGCCATTGAGCCATAAGTGAGCAATTCTTGACAGAGCCACATACTAACAGAGTTTCAGGTGTTGGACCGATAGCCCACCAACCTCCTACTGCAGCAAGATAGTGTTCTATTTTATTTTGGGTTGTTTTCCGTCCCACACCAGTTTGGTTATGAGTTGTGGCAATTGCCATTTTGATGAAGACATATAAAAGCTTATTGAGGATTAGCATTTTTATGATTGTAGTGAGTCCTGCCATTGATGATGGCAGTCTTAACTGGCAGTTAACTCACTCAGCTAACTTGTCCCAGGGCACCCCTTAATTGTTTGTTAGTACCATTGAAGCATTGTATTGTACTTTAATATTTTATTAAACAAGGGGAACCAGGAGCTATTTTGAAACAGGTCCGGCACCCGTGCTCCAAGGTAACTGAGTAAATCACAGGGGAATGCAGTTCCTAGGGGAGGTCTTTTCCGGGGGTGCCCTCGCGCGCCCTGAAGGATGTCATGCTTCATCGTTGGGCGTGCTCCTCGTCGGGCCGGCGCTGCGTTGCCCGACGGGCACCCGCGAGAGGCTCTTTGGGGGAGATCTTTTGGTGATGGGGCCATGGGGTGGGCGCGGGTGTGTGGGCTGGGTGGTGCAGTGAGTGTGGAAGATGGAGTTGGTCTGGGATTACCCTAACATGTTGTGTTTATTGTCGAGGGACACCAGCCTAACTACAAAACAGCCCTAACTTCACCCAGATGATTAATCTTGTTGCCTTAAGCCTTTATGTATTGCTGCATCCTAATCACGTTTACTCACCTCAGCCAATTTGATACACATAGGCACCGTGAGTTTCAATTGAATATATTGCTTTCACGCTCCCGGACACTGACCAAGTACATACAATTATAGGTACCCCGACCCTCGTACTTGTAGGTAGTCTCACTCTACACAAAACACCACGCGCTGATTCAATATATCTGTCTATAATAACAATGTCTAACTAGACTATGTTTCTCTTGTTGTTTTTATCTCCCTGACAATCTCTATCTCTGTTTAATGTTGGCCTCAACTCTAAAGCTACCTTTGTATAATGCCCGGTGGAGCTACCTCACGAACCATAGGGTAGATTAACTTTGGACTCCCTTCTCTGACTATCACCTACCTAGCCGGACTTCGGGCAAACGCTCCCGCGTCTCTCCTGACCTTATCTTTCCCCTCTCTCTTCCCCCAACCCTCTCCCCTCTCCGCTCCTACTCTTTCCAGCTACTGTCCTCTGCCATCACCTGCCCCTACCCCTTGTCCCCACCCTGTTTCTCAGTGAACCTCTTCCCTCAACACTTGAGACCAAACTATTTTGTCTGATGCCCGATGGAGCTACCTGGTTTAGCTATAGGGGAGATGGGCCATGGATTTCCTCCTTGGTCGTCCCCTTCCCAGTCGGTCTTTAGACAGACTTCCTTTCGTCTCTACGGTTGTCTCTTCCCTTATCCTCACTTTCTCACCACCCCTACCCCCCACTATTTTTCTCTCTCCTTTCTCTCCTCTCCTAATGTATTGCTGATTGTCTGATGTATTGTATAATTTTCGATCTTTTTCTGTTATATTGTTGAACCACTTTGTTGCACTTCCCATCGTCTCTCCTGTCGTCTCCCTCCGCATCCTCCCTCTAGTTATGTCTCTCCTTCTCTCCTCTCTCAATGTATTGAGACTGAACTATTTTGACTGATGCCCGATGGAGTTACCTGGTTTAGCTATAGGGGAGATGAACCGTGGATTGCCTCCTTGGTCGTCACCTACCCAGTCGGTTTTTAGACAGACTTATTTTTGTCTCTTCTTATTGTCTCTTCCCTTATCCTCACTTACTCACCTCCCCTACCCCCCACTACTTTTCTCTCTCCTTTCTCTCCTCTCCTAATGTATTGCTGATTGTTTGATGTAATGTGTAATTGTTGATCTTTTTCTGTTATATTGTTGAACCACATTGTTCCACTTCCTTTCGCTCTCCTGTCCTCTCCTCCCGCATCCTCCCTCTATTTTATGTCCCTCCTCTCTCAATGTATTGAGACTGAACTATTTTGTCTGATGCCCGATGGAGCTACCTGGTTTAGCTATAGAGGAGATGGGCCGTGGATTCCCTCCTTGGTCGTCACCTACCCAGTCGATTTTTAGACAGACTTCTTTTCGTCTCTCCTTATTGTCTCTTCCCTTATCCTCACTTTCTCACCTCCCCTATCCCCCACTACTTTTCTCTCTCCTTTCTCTCCTCTCCTAATGTATTGCTGATTGTTTGATGTAATGTGTAATTGTTGATCTTTTTCTGTTATATTGTTGAACCACATTGTTCCACTTCCTTTCGTCTCTCCTGTCCTCTCCTCCCTCTATTTTATGTCTCTCCTTCTCTCCTCTCTCAATGTATTGAGACTGAACTATTTTGCCTGATGCCCGATGGAGCTACCTGGTTTAGCTATAGGGGAGATGGGTCGTGGATTCGCTCCTTGGTCGTCACCTACCCAGTCGGTCTTTAGACAGACTTATTTTCGTCTCTCCTTATTGTCTCTTCCCTTATCATCACTTTCTCACCTCCCCTACCCCCACTACTTTCTTCTCTCATTTCTCTCCTCTCCCAATGTATTGCTGATTGTTTGATGTAATGTGTAATTGTTGATCTTTTTCTGTTATAGTGTTGAACCACATTGTTCCACATCCTTTCATCTCTCCTGTCCTCTCCTCCCACACCCTCCCTCTATTTTATGGCTCTCCTCTCTCAATGTATTGAGACTGAACTATTTTGTCTGACGCCCAATGGAGCTACCTGGTTTAGCTTTAGGGGAGATGGGCCGTGGATTCCCTCCTTGGTCGTCACCTACCCAGTCGGTCTTTAGACAGACTTCTTTTCGTCTCTCCTTATTGTCTCTTCCCTTATCCTCCCTTTCTCACCTCCCCTGCCCCTCTACTACTTCTCTGTCTCCCTTCTCTCCCCTCCTAATTGTATTGCTTATTTTTTGATGTATTGTGTAATTTGATGAACTTGTTCTGTTACATTGTTGATTCTCATGTAAAGCGCTCTTATACCTTCGGGTCCAGCCAGCGCTATATAAAACTCTTTTAAATAAAAAATAAAAAACAACCGACTATGTAGAAAGATACATAGAAAACCAACTTCATGTAACAGCATTCTCCATGCCAATAGTGGACATCCGGCTAAATTGAAATGGAGTATACCCTATGGCCAGATGTTAAGAGCTAAACGAAATTGCTCTGAAGATGGGGACCTGAAACAAGAAATCGAAAGAATAAGTGCTCGTTTTCTGGAAAGGGGGTACCCATTAGAAGTGGTTGAAACAGCAATATCAAGAATGAACCTGAAAGAGAGAACAGATCTCCTGATACCAACAACTAACATCATGAGTGGAATAGGACAGGGACCAGGAGAGAAAATGGAACAAACCCGTTTGATCATGGATTTCCACAATCAAAGTGATGAACTGAAGAGGGCACTAAAGAAACATTGGAAGATTCTACTATTGGATGAAACCCTAAAAGAGAATCTAACATCACTCCCAAGTGTCACTTACAGGAAAACATCCTCATTACGAGATATCCTAACCAAAAGTCATTTGAAAATCAAATTACCATCATGGCTAACAACTCATGGATTTTGGAAGTGCGCAAAGTGCAAGGCCTGTAAACACGGTCTGAACATCACAGAGTATAAACTGCAGAATGGTAGGTCTGAAGAAATCATGGATCATATTACATGTGAATCGAAGAATGTGGTTTACAGACTTTTATGCCCGTGTGGGAAATCCTACATAGGAAGTACCATCAACAAACTAAAATTAAGGATATTGCAACATCTACGTGCGATTAAGAATAAGGACCCCAATTACCCAATGGCGAAACACTTTGAGGAGCATCATCTAAGTGATTGTAATCAACTACGTTATTCAGGATTAAAGATCAGCAAACAATCACAAAGAGGGGGATGATCGCACCATGCAACTTCGTAAACTGGAATCAAGAATGATCCTGGCAATGGGAACGGAGTATCCTTATGGGCACAACCAAGATGCCGAATTGCATGTACATCTGTAAATAAATCATGAGACTCTAAAAAATGAACAAAACTGAAAAGTGATATAAGAATTTCCAAAATCAATTAAAATCGCTGTATATAGGTGTAAATATTTCATAAAAGAGTGACACGACTCACCCATTGAATTTGAGTAATAATGCAATATGAACAGCTGCAAAAATGATAGACTGTAAGAATCAATACCACTAGGTTCTCCCTTTTTGAACATTATAAACCATGTACTGATAATAGACGAATACAATAGAATAACCCAATCCATACAAGTGTCATAACACAAAAACTACACAGAATTTGAAAATGTAATTGATGGAATGACAATCATACTAGGAAGTATAAGAGAAATATAAGAGAAATATATACATAAAAAATATATCATGGAATGTATATAAATAGGATTGAGGCTTTGTCTATAAATGATTGTAAATAGTGTACATAGTGGTAGTGTTAATGAAAAAATGTATTTTTCATTTGTCCTGCACGTCGCCTAACCCACATGTACTTTACAACTAAATCCCCGCGTAGCACTTACCTGGAGTGAAGCATCTGGACGAGAAACCAGTTGGTGCATGATCACATGGATGGGGGTGGAGCAATTTTTCAACCACTGAGAAACGTGCTGGACATTTAAAAACGGAGGTGGTAGAGAATCCTGAGAGGAGTGGCATCTGAGGAAGGCCGAGACAGGCCGAAATGCATTATGCCCGTGCAGTCTATTAAAGAGCTTCCATCCAGTCTCTTCGTGTGGCTTCTGCTCCTTCAGGTTGGAGGAGTTGTTTTGGAGATATATATATATATATATATATATATATATATATATATATATATATATATATATATATATATATATATATATATATATATATATATATATATATATATATATATATATATATATATATATATATATATATATATATGTCAAAGCTCCTGTTACACCAATAGCACGAGTCACTCTTAGAAAGCGGGTGCTGTTACGCGGTGGTGTCCCGCGTGACAAATAGTGGCTCCAATTTCCTCTAAGATACCCAGCCAGGTCTGAAGAAATACAGCACTCATGGGGTTTACAGCATTCAGCAAAAGGATTTATTAAAGAACAAATGCATTTCGGGAATGAAATCCCTTCGTCAGTGTTCACCTGACGAAGGGATCTCATTCCCGAAACGCATATATACACTGCTCCAAGTCTGTCCCTCCAGTGAGAAGCACTCGGACACCCACACTGCGCTGAAAGCCCTTTATTAGGTACAGATACGAACAGCCTGATCCCTTAAGCAGCCGTCACACCACTGGCGCCTGACACGTTTTGAAGATAAACACTTCTTTCTCAAAGGCTGGTGGTAGAAAACAGAAAAGCACAGTCCAGTTCGTAACCACTCCTAAATACACGTGATTGCGCACCACCTAATCGGTTGCTCAGCATGAGACTGAGCAGAGTTTTATGGGAATGGAAGTCCCGGCTGGAAATATGTTCCATCATTAAGTGCGAATGTCCTGCCGGTGAAATTAAAAGCCTGTTAATCAGCCTCGGCAGGCGGGCGCATCTTTATCCAGTGTAGGTGCCCCACAGAGCGGAGCTGTAAAGTCCCAGATCCGGTGGCCCCCTGCGATGGAGGGGTGGTGCATTCTCGGCCGCCGGACCGCCACCAATATATACAGCAGGCTGTTTGTATCTGTACCTAATAAAGGGCTTTCAGTGCAGTGTGGGTGTCTGAGTGCATCACACCGGAGGGACAGACTTTAAGCAGTGTATATATATATATATACACACACCATTTCGGAACTGATTATGCACAGCATATCTCGGGCAAAATATTGTATTCTCTTTCTTAACCCCCAATTTCTATAATTATTTTTCCTATGTGTTTAAAGTTTTCTACAAATCTATATATTCGAACACTTCAACTCCCAGAATGCTCACGCACTATCTCATTGGAGCTGCCCCATTGTGGGCGTGTCATTGTGCATATTAATAGGAGGAGAATGTTCGCCAAAGCACGAACCTTACGCGAAAGCCTCTGAAGAAGAGAAGACTCGAAATGCATCAGGCTGTAGTAAGGCTGTTTCTAATCAAACTGGCATGCTGAACGGAGTCCATACTGTGAACGAAGGCTGGTAACCTTCCATCCCAGCTCGTCCGCGACTCTACATGGGTTACCATCGCATCGGAAAAAATCTCTCTATATATATATATATCAATATCATGTATATATGTAAACCTGAGCTTAACTATGATGACTCTGCAACCTTTTTCTTTTTTACTGAATCTATCTATCTATCTAGCTATATATCTATATCTATATCTATCTATCTATCTATCTATCTATCTATCTATCTATCTATCTATCTATCTATCTATCTATCTATATATATATATATATATATATACATATATATATATATATATATATGTATATATATATATGTATATATATATGTATATATATATATATATATATATATGTGTATATATATATATACCCTTAAACACTTGCATCTGACCATGTCACTGTAAATACACTGCACACGTATTTGTCACTGTAGGGTTCTGACACTAATATTGCACCGATTGAATCAGGTCATGCCAGGCATGTGTGATCACCTATCACTTAGCACTACCTAAGCCATTAGCCGTACTTCTATGGCAGGTCCTCCCGCTGCCCCACTTGGGAAAGCAGGTTCGTTATGCTTAATACACTTGTTAGGCATCGGCTAGCGAAGGGGTTAACAGGGTGCTTGAACCATTACCTTAGAACTCACCTAGTTACTATGAGGAGTATGATGTTCTCAGCTCACATCGCGCCCTGTAACATGCCAAAACAAACAATGGAGTTACAGCCCTGAGCCAATCACTGTGCTTTTATGAGCAGGCATGATCGGACCGATTGTAGGAACACACGGGATTCGCTTACAATTGTGCTGGCATATATGTAATGATAATCGGTGTAACGAGGGATGTTAGAATGTTCATTTTGACACAGTTTAGTTGATTACATTCACAGGTTACAATACAAGCACAATTTTGAATTATTGAAAAGTACTTTGATTAACGTTATATGTGAATTAACAGTAACAGAAAACAGACTGCCATGTATTCACAATGTGCAAGTCATGTAAGAGTCAGCGTCATCACTTAGGGTGTAACCATGTAACCATAGAAACTGCCAGTAGAAACGAGTTGAGTCTACTGAATCCATGACAACGTGTTTATGTATATAAGGCATCTAATGTGGAAATGCATTTGTTAGTGAACAAGGCGGGAGCAAGCCGCCGAAACGCGTCTGGGCAGAAACTGAGCAAATAAATAAAACGTTTGGATTTAAACTCACGGAGTCAGCGCCTTCTTTCATCAGAAGTTTGGTATGGTAAATAATATGGAGGGTTTGAGTCCTAAAAACCCTACGCTGACCCTACTCGATTTGGCAGCACTGAGTCAACAAGGACATGTGATGGTATAACTTTTGAAGAAAGAGACACAGTGCCCCCCTGAACCGGAATGCGAAGAGGACCCGAGTAACCTGTGAAAACAGCGGTGTTCGACCCACCCGGAGATCTGCGACCGCTGGAGAGTAGTTGGAGATTTCCAGGTAAGGGGCCACCCGTTGAGAGTAACAGGGAGCGGGCAGTAGCCAGTTGGTTCAAAGGGAGAGGTAGCCCCGGTGCAAAGAAGCAAAGAGCACACGGGCAGTGAATTTGTACAAACGTAACACTTATCCTAAAATTCCTCAGTATGGCTGCTGAGTGGGAAAGGGAAAGAGAGGAAGCGACGCTGGATGTGTTTGTAGACAAAGACACGGGCAAAGGCGATAAGACTAATACAGAAGCTCAAGTGCAAACAACGGAAAAAGATGAAACAAAAAAACTACTTAATGAATTGGAGAGAATGCGTAAAAAAGAGATGTCCAAATGGTGGGAAGTGAAATCCCTTAGCAGATACCTGGATGTAGGGAGAGTACCACGAGGGCTAAGAATCTTGGTGGCGCCTACATATGAGGACCTGGACCCCCTGATGCTACAAAAATGGGCCGATAATAGTGCCAAGTCATCAGAAAACATGTTGAAAATCCTCATTGAATTCGCGGTAAGCGACAGAGCCAAAATGATAATACGCATTGATGAAATACTAAAAGAATTGGACACGAAAGAGAACAAAGAGGAAATCGCAGAGAGAATGAAAGAAATCAAATTGAGGCTAGAAAAACTTGAAACCGAAATCAAAGAAAGGAAGGCAATACAATTTCAGAGGGATCGCTTTGACTATTTGAACGGGAGAATTTACACATTTGCGAGAAAATTTGACCAGATAAGACAGCAGCCACCCAGCTCTACAGACAGGGGAAAAGGCGCAACTGTGGAACAGAGTGATACCAAGATCAGCTCTGAATATGAAACAGACACTGAAAGCAACCAAAGTTGTGCAATGTCTGGTCCAGCCCCAACCCCGGCACAAGAGCTGGCTTTTTTACGGATGCAGCGCCTCAGAACCCTACGTCCTCGGAACCCGCAGAATCAAGGAGAAGGTGGGGGGAAAAAGAATCAAAAACAAAATCAAAAACAACAACAAAAAGCAGGAGAAGAAAGAACAGGAGGTGGGGGGCAAGAAACTCAAAGGCAAAACAAGCCAAAATACAGACAAAACAGGCGCAGATAATGAACACAGTAAGAGACAACACAGTTATAAACCTGTCCAATATGGAGCTGTCAGCACAGGAATTGGAAATTTTATCGTTCGGTTTGACATTTTGTAGCAACACCAACTTTGATTACGCCCAGACGCGTATTGATTTGTTCTTATATGTCCGAAAACTAAAACTTCAGAAGTATTTTGCCAATTCAAACCAATGCACCTCTGAAACTGTAATGCCAGAAGAACAAAACGTAAGGCTAAATGTGGAAAATATGGAAACACTACAAATTATGATTGATCTTGAACAGCAGAATGAAAATGAATTTGAAAACATCACACCAAGTGGGGCAGCCGTGAGTTCTGAGATAGACATCTATCATTCAACTAAAACGGGTTTCAAACCAAAATCAATATTCATGCCAGCGATGCCGAAAGATGGGCTAGACCTTTTTGCGGAATGTGTCACAAAAGACCTCAAGGAACTTTCCATCTTAAGTACCAAACAACGGTATTGGGAAAATCAAGATCACACACGCAAATACAAAGACCTAATGGAAAAAATAAAGGCAAGATCTGATATTGTGGTGAGATGGTCCGACAAAGGGGGAAACATAGTGCTATGGCCCCTTGAAATGTACAATCAAGAAGCAATGAGTCAATTGCAGGACAGAGAATGCTACGCAAGGATCAGCCCCACGTACATAGTAGGTATACAAGAAAAATACCACAGTGATCTGTACAAATGGAAGGGTAAAGGCCTTTTGAGTAAAAAAGAATTTGAATTTTTGAAAAATGACTATCCGGTGACTGCCCAAATGTACCTAATCCCCAAAATTCACAAGAATGACAAAACACCACCAGGAAGACCAATAATATCGGCGATAGGGAGTCTATTTGAGAACACTAGTATTTTCATAGACCATTTCCTGCAACCAGAAGTCAGAAAACTACCTGCCTACATAAAGGATACAGGAGACTTTCTATCCAAAATATACAATGTCAAATGGAAGAAGTATTATGTATTTATGACATTGGATGTCCAGGCATTGTACACGAGCATCAGACACAAGGATGGCCTAAACGCCATTAAACATTTTTTGGGAAAGAGACCTATAAACCTGTTTCAGCACACAAAAATGCTGTTGGAAATGACAGAATGGTGTCTCACTAACAACACGTTTATGTTTGACAGACTGCATTACAAACAGGTCCAAGGATCAGCCATGGGCACTTGCTTCTCCCCCAGCTATGCGAATCTGCATATGGGCTGGTGGGAGGAGCAGGTACTATGGGTGCTACACAAGGAAATTATGACAAGCAATGTGATTGTATACAAAAGATTCATTGATGATATCTTTATTTTGTGGGAGGGCAATGTGGAGAGTGCTCTGAGTTTTACAGAACAATTGAATGAAAATGGTTTGAATTTAAAATTTACCTGTAACACGAGCACAGAAACTATACAATTTCTGGACATAGAGTTGTTTGTAGAACAGGACAGGATTCAAACACGCACCTACCGCAAACCAACTGCTGGTAACGGGATTTTGCATGCCCATAGTTTCCACCCCACATCTCTGAAACAATCGATCCCATATGCAGAATGCCTAAGGATGACACGCAATTGTAGCACAACTGAGGGTCTCACAAATGCTAAACAAAATTTATTCTCGAGACTCCAAAAGAGAGGGTACACATCAGAAACATGTAAGAAAGCAGAAGTGAAGTGCAACACCAAAACTCGACAGGAATTATTATTCCCGGTGGCAAAGGAAGCCGTTAGAGAGAACCAGGAGAGACAACCGCCCAGACTCATAACAGGCTATAACCGGTACCACTCAAACCTTCGGAAAATCCTAAGAAGGCACTGGCCATTGATACACAATGACCCTACCATAGGGAGCACGGTAGGCGAGAGTCCATCAGTCCCATTCAGAAAAGCAAAATCAATGCGCAACACCCTGGTGTGTAATGCACCAGTCCTGAAAAAGAAAAAGAATTGGTTACAGTCCCAAAAAGGTTTTAAAAAATGCAGTAAATGCAAAGCCTGTAACCATGGCATCAATACCACCGAGGTCAAACTACCCTTCAGAAGAAAACCCTATTCCATAAGGGAACACTTCACATGCAAAACAGAGTTTGCGGTGTACGTGCTAACGTGCCAGTGCAGCAAAAGATATGTAGGGTCTACCATCCACCCCGTACATGTAAGGATTCTGCAACATTTGAGGGCCATTGCCAATCTGGACCAAGCGTACCCAGTGGCACGACACATCCATGAGTCCCATGGGGGCAATGCAGATGGTCTAACGTATTTCGTTATAGACAGCATCCCCAAGAGCACAAGAGGTGGAAATCGTAAACTTGCGTTACGCCGCCTGGAGTCAAGATATATCATTCTCTTGAACTCCAAGATCCCTTCAGGTTTGAATGCGGATGAAGCCCTTAGTGTCCACATTTAGAGTAATCACTCCAGAGCGCCCGGCCCCCCTCTCCTTTCCCGAGTACCCTTAAACACTTGCATCTGACCATGTCACTGTAAATACACTGCACACGTATTTGTCACTGTAGGGTTCTGACACTAATATTGCACCGATTGAATCAGGTCATGCCAGGCATGTGTGATCACCTATCACTTAGCACTACCTAAGCCATTAGCCGTACTTCTATGGCAGGTCCTCCCGCTGCCCCACTTGGGAAAGCAGGTTCGTTATGCTTAATACACTTGTTAGGCATCGGCTAGCGAAGGGGTTAACAGGGTGCTTGAACCATTACCTTAGAACTCACCTAGTTACTATGAGGAGTATGATGTTCTCAGCTCACATCGCGCCCTGTAACATGCCAAAACAAACAATGGAGTTACAGCCCTGAGCCAATCACTGTGCTTTTATGAGCAGGCATGATCGGACCGATTGTAGGAACACACGGGATTCGCTTACAATTGTGCTGGCATATATGTAATGATAATCGGTGTAACGAGGGATGTTAGAATGTTCATTTTGACACAGTTTAGTTGATTACATTCACAGGTTACAATACAAGCACAATTTTGAATTATTGAAAAGTACTTTGATTAACGTTATATGTGAATTAACAGTAACAGAAAACAGACTGCCATGTATTCACAATGTGCAAGTCATGTAAGAGTCAGCGTCATCACTTAGGGTGTAACCATGTAACCATAGAAACTGCCAGTAGAAACGAGTTGAGTCTACTGAATCCATGACAACGTGTTTATGTATATAAGGCATCTAATGTGGAAATGCATTTGTTAGTGAACAAGGCGGGAGCAAGCCGCCGAAACGCGTCTGAGCAGAAACTGAGCAAAGAAATAAAACGTTTGGATTTAAACTCACGGAGTCAGCGCCTTCTTTCATCAGAAGTTTGGTATGGTAAATAATATATATATATATATATATATATATATATATATATATATATATATATATATATATAAAATAACTAAGAATAGAACTCATCTACCCTGTATTTTTATTGCTGGTAGAAAGGCCACACGACAGGTAGGTATCTGCCACACTTGTTTAATGCAGGGAACAGCGGTGTTGAAGACTCGCACTCACAACAAATTCTGGACCAAAGTGCCGGACGCGTTTCGTGGGGGGACCACTTCTTCAAAGGCAACGGACTTGCTAAAACAGAGGCACGGCATTATTTGACACAGTTGAGATTCACCATAGTCCTGCCCCAGTGGGCGTGGCCACTCCCGTGGCCCGATGGTATTTGTAGTGTCTTCATGTGTCGAGTGTTACTTCAGAGAGCTGGCGTGCCACTGCTAAAATTATCCGCAATTGTTCCACAGTGGGTAGTGATGAGAGTTTCAAACACTTCAATGACACTGGATTTCTGTAACAAACCGGCTCCTGTCCCATTAGCAATGGCGTCGGTTGGCGTCATTGCAGGAGTGCTGAAACCAGCACCGGGGCTCTTTCCGCGGCTCAGGCGGGCCGCAAAACATCCACAAAGAAGTGCCTGCTGGTAGAAAGGCCACATGACAGGTAGGTATCTACCACATTTGTTTAATGCAGGGAACAGCGGTGTTGAAGACTCGCACTCACAACAAATTCTGGTCCAAAGTGCCTGACGCGTTTCGTGGAGGGACCACTTCTTCAAAGGCAACGGACTTGCTAAAACAGAGGCACAGCATTATTTGACACAGCTGAGATTCACCATAGTCCTGTCCCAGTGGGCGTGGCCACTCCCGTGGCCCGATGGTATTTGTAGTGTCTTCATGTGTCTAGTGTTACTTCAGTGAGCTGGCGTGCCCCTGCTAAAATTATCTGCAATTGTTTCACAGTGGGTAGTGATGAGAGTTTCAAACACTTTGCTGACACTGGATTGCTGTAAAAAACTGGCTCCTGTCCCATTAGCAATGGCGTCGGTTGGCGTCATTGCAGGAGTGCTGGAACCAGCACCGGGGCTCTTTCCGCAGCTCAGGCGGGGCTGCAAAACATCCACAAAGAAGTGCCTGCTGGTAGAAAGGCCACACGACAGGTAGGTATCTGCCACATTTGTTTAATGCAGTGAACAGCGGTGTTGAAGACTCGCAATCACAACAAATTCTGGTCCAAAGTGCCTGACGCGTTTTGTGGGGGGACCATTTACTTCAAAGGCAACAGACTTGCTAAATAAGAGGCACAGCATTATTTGACACACTGGAGATTCATCACAGTCCTGCCCCAGTGGGCGTGGCCACTCCCGTGGCCCGATGGTATTTGTAGTGTCTTCATGTGTCTAGTGTTACTTCAGTGAGCTGGCGTGCCCCTGCTAAAATTATCTGCAATTGTTCCACAGTGGGTAGTGATGAGAGTTTCAAACACTTTGCTGACACTGGATTGCTGTAAAAAACTGGCTCCTGTCCCATTAGCAATGGCGTCGGTTGGCGTCATTGCAGGAGTGCTGGAACCAGCACCGGGGCTCTTTCCGCGGCTCAGGCAGGGCCGCAAAACATCCACAAAAAAGTGCCTGCTGGTAGAAAGGCCACACGACAGGTAGGTATCTGCCACACTTGTTTAATGCAGGGAACAGCGGTGTTGAAGACTGGCACTCACAACAAATTCTGGTCCAAAGTGCCTGACGCGTTTCGTGGGGGGACCACTTCTTCAAAGGCAACGGACTTGCTAAAAAAGAGGCATGGCATTATTTGACACAGCTGAGATTCACCATAGTCCTGCCCCAGTGGGCGTGCCCACTCCCCTGGCCCGATGGTATTTGTAGTGTCTTCATGTGTCTAGTGTTACTTCAGTGAGCTGGCGTGCCCCTGCTAAAATTATCTGCAATGGTTCCACAGTGGGTAGTGATGAGAGTTTCAAACACTTTGCTGACACTGGATTGCTGTAAAAAACTGGCTCCTGTCCCATTAGCAATGGCGTCGGTTGGCGTCATTGCAGGAGTGCTGGAACCAGCACCGGGGCTCTTTCCGCGGCTCAGGCGGGGCTGCAAAACATCCACAAAGAAGTGCCTGCTGGTAGAAAGGCCACACGACAGGTAGGTATCTGCCACACTTGTTTAATGCAGGGAACAACGGTGTTGAAGACTCGCACTCCCAACAAAATCTGGTCCAAAGTGCCTGACGTGTTTCGTGGGGGGACCACTTCTTCAAAGGCAACACACTTGCTAAAACAGAGGCACGGCATTATTTGACACAGCTGAGATTCACCATAGTCCTGCCCCAGTGGGCGTGGCCACTCCCGTGGCCTGATGGTATTTGTAGTGTCTTCATGTGTCTAGTGTTACTTCAGTGAGCTGGCGTGCCCCTGCTAAAATTATCTGCAATTGTTCCACAGTGGGTAATGATGAGAGTTTCAAACGCTTCACTGACACTGGATTTCTGTAAAAAAAGGCTCCTGTCCCATTAGCAATGGCGTCGGTTGGCGTCATTGCAGGAGTGCTGAAACCAGCACCAGGGCTCTTTCCGCGGCTCAGGCGGGCCGCAAAACATCCACAAAGAAGTGCCTGCTGGTAGAAAGGCCACATGACAGGTAGGTATCTACCACATTTGTTTAATGCAGGGAACAGCGGTGTTGAAGACTCGCACTCACAACAAATTCTGGTCCGAAGTGCCTGACGCGTTTCGTGGAGGGACCACTTCTTCAAAGGCAACGGACTTGCTAAAACAGAGGCACAGCATTATTTGACACAGCTGAGATTCACCATAGTCCTGTCCCAGTGGGCGTGGCCACTCCCGTGGCCCGATGGTATTTGTAGTGTCTTCATGTGTCTAGTGTTACTTCAGTGAGCTGGCGTGCCCCTGCTAAAATTATCTGCAATTGTTTCACAGTGGGTAGTGATGAGAGTTTCAAACACTTTGCTGACACTGGATTGCTGTAAAAAACTGGCTCCTGTCCCATTAGCAATGGCGTCGGTTGGCGTCATTGCAGGAGTGCTGGAACCAGCACCGGGGCTCTTTCCGCGGCTCAGGCGGGGCTGCAAAACATCCACAAAGAAGTGCCTGCTGGTAGAAAGGCCACACGACAGGTAGGTATCTGCCACATTTGTTTAATGCAGTGAACAGCGGTGTTGAAGACTCGCAATCACAACAAATTCTGGTCCAAAGTGCCTGACGCGTTTTGTGGGGGGACCATTTACTTCAAAGGCAACAGACTTGCTAAATAAGAGGCACAGCATTATTTGACACACTGGAGATTCATCACAGTCCTGCCCCAGTGGGCGTGGCCACTCCCGTGGCCCGATGGTATTTGTAGTGTCTTCATGTGTCTAGTGTTACTTCAGTGAGCTGGCGTGCCCCTGCTAAAATTATCTGCAATTGTTCCACAGTGGGTAGTGATGAGAGTTTCAAACACTTCGCTGACACTGGATTTCTGTAAAAAAAACGGCTCCTGTCCCATTAGCAATGGCGTCGGTTGGCGTCATTGCAGGAGTGCTGGAACCAGCACCGGGGCTCTTTCCGCGGCTCAGGCGGGGCCGCAAAACATCCACAAAAAAGTGCCTGCTGGTAGAAAGGCCACACGACAGGTAGGTATCTGCCACACTTGTTTAATGCAGGGAACAGCGGTGTTGAAGACTGGCACTCCCAACAAATTCTGGTCCAAAGTGCCTGACACATTTCGTGGGGGGACCACTTCTTCAAAGGCAACGGACTTGCTAAAACAGAGGCATGGCATTATTTGACACAGCTGAGATTCACCATAGTCCTGCCCCAGTGGGCGTCCCCACTCCCCTGGCCCGATGGTATTTGTAGTGTCTTCATGTGTCTAGTGTTACTTCAGTGAGCTGGCGTGCCCCTGCTAAAATTATCTGCAATGGTTCCACAGTGGGTAGTGATGAGAGTTTCAAACACTTTGCTGACACTGGATTGCTGTAAAATCTGGCTCCTGTCCCATTAGCAATGGCGTCGGTTGGCGTAATTGCAGGAGTGCTGGAACCAGCACCGGGGCTCTTTCCGCGGCTCAGGCGGGGCTGCAAAACATCCACAAAGAAGTGCCTGCTGTTAGAAAGGCCACACGACAGGTAGGTATCTGCCACACTTGTTTAATGCAGGGAACAACGGTGTTGAAGACTCACACTCACAACAAATTCTGGTCCAAAGTGCCTGACGTGTTTCGTGGGGGGACCACTTCTTCAAAGGCAACGCACTTGCTAAAACAGAGGCACGGCATTATTTGACACAGCTGAGATTCACCATAGTCCTGCCCCAGTGGGCGTGGCCACTCCCGTGGCCTGATGGTATTTGTAGTGTCTTCATGTGTCTAGTGTTACTTCAGTGAGCTGGCGTGCCCCTGCTAAAATTATCTGCAATTGTTCCACAGTGGGTAATGATGAGAGTTTCAAACGCTTCACTGACACTGGATTTCTGTAAAAAAACGGCTCCTGTCCCATTAGCAATGGCGTCGGTTGGCGTCATTGCAGGAGTGCTGGAACCAGCACGGGGCTCTTTCCGCGGCTCAGGTGGGGCCGCAAAACATCCACAAACAAGTGCCTGCTGGTAGAAAGGCCACGTGACAGGTAGGTATCTGCCACACTTGTTTAATGCAGGGAACAGCGGTGTTGAAGACTCGCACTCACAACAAATTCTGGTCCAAAGTGCCTGGCACGTTTCGTGGGGGGACCACTTCTTCAAAGGCAACGGACTTGCTAAAACAGAGGCACGGCATTATTTGACATAGCTGAGATTCACCATAGTCCTGCCCCAGTGGGCGTGGCCAGAAGTGCAATTTCAATACAGCCTTTGCCTGTCTTCGCGATGCCGTAGCCCCTGAGGAAGTGTTTGGAACATAAAACGCGTTGGGCTGGTGAACTAATCTGCAAGGCAATTCTGATGTTTGCAGCCTGTGTGTCCCTCAAGCACAAATGGTGAAAGTTTACATACCTGCATGTGGCCCTTCTTACAGCAGCCAACTTTAGTGTTTGATGTTTGGCGGCCCAGCCTGAGCCGCGTGAGGTGGCCCGCTGCACTTCTGTGCAGTCCTGCAATAGCGCCAACCGACGCTGTAGCGTGGAAGCAGTTATACCCTTGAAGGACTGTTAAGACAGCACAGACATCAGTGCTGCTGACGCAACCCACTGAGGTTATTATTTGATTAAAAAGAAATTAGCGCAAGGCGCCTCACTGAAGGAAAATGAAGAGCACTACAACTCCCAGCAGGCCACGCAGGTGGCCACGCCCACTGAGGCAGGGAGAACGCCTGAAATAGAAGTGCAATTTCAATACAGCCTTTGCCTGTCTTCGCGATGCCGTAGCCCCTGAGGAAGTGTTTGGAACATGAAACGCGTTGGGCTGGTGAACTAATCTGCGAAGCAATTCTGATGTTTGCAGCCTGAGTGTCCCTCAAGAATAAATGGTGAAAGTTTACATACCTGCGTGTGGCCCTTCTTACAGCAGGCAACTTTGGTGTTTGAGATAGATATATATATATATATATATATATATATATATATTACCTACTGGCGGTCGCCAGTAGGTATATATAGTTAGGATTTTTTCTCTATGGGATTTTTGAAAATTCTATGTCTAATAACTTTGGAGATTGTGGACGGAATTGGCTGAAATTTTCAGGAAAATGGCACATTTTGTTTCTGAGCAGCCCTTGAAAATTTGGGGGGGGTTCGTCAAGGGGGGGCCGAGAAAAAAGGGGGGTCCCAAAACATGTTTTTAACATTGAGTTTTCCATAGGGCGGTTGGCCTCACTTTTAGCCCGAACGGCTGAATGGATTTGCACGAAACTTGGCAAAATTGTAGGGACTGGTAGCCCGATGTGCCTTTTGTAGGTCTCAATATATGTGCTACAGTGGATTTTGAGAAATTAACGTTTAAAAAAAGATATATATCTGTAACAGCGGACCGGGCAGCGCTCCAGGACGCGTACTTTTCGCGCAACGGAGCTTTGTGAAGCGAAGCTGATTGGTTCTCCGGCGTCTGTCAACATTCCAAACAGTCCGTAGCGGCCGCCATCTTGTCTCTCGGTAGGATCGAGAGACAAGAGGAGGCCAAAGCGAAGGGGCAAATGACCATAAGGGGGAATAGTAGATCCTCGCTGACCCCCTAGGTTTGATGTGGAGGTTTTAAAAGGGCCCCGCGGGGCAAAAAAAAAAAATAATAATAATAATCGAACGGCTGAATGGATTTGCACGAAACTTGGTAAAATATTAGGGACTGGTAGCCCGATGTGCCTTTGCTAGGTCTCAATATATGTGCTCTAGTGGATTTTGAGAAATTAACGTTCAAAAAAAGATATATATCTGTAACAGCGCTCCGCTTCGCGTAACGGAGGTTTGCGAAGCTGATTGGTCATTCTGTCACTGGGCTATAGTTGGGCTACATCTGGCTGATATTTGGGCTACATTTGTTTTTTTTGTCTCTGGCGGCCATCTTTGGGCTACATTGGGCTACATTGGGCTTCATTGGGCTTCATTGGGCTACATTGGGCTACATTTGGGCTCCAACATATATATAGGCCAATGTAGCCCAATATATATTTTTCAAAGTTAATTTTCGTAAAAACCACTGGAGCATATATCTTGAGACATAGCAAAGGCACATCGGGCTACCAGTCCCTACAATTTTGCCAAGTTTCGTGGAAATCCATTCAGCCGTTCGAGCTAAAAGTGAGTCCAACCGCCCTATGGAAATGAAGGAAATGAATGGGTAATTTGTAATTAGCAAATAGCTAATCGCAAACTAGGAATGGTAAAGAATCGCTATTTATTCCTTAAAGTTCGCTATTTAGGAAATGCAAAAAACTTTGATGATACATATGGCGGTTCATCTCGAACAAGATAAGAAGCATAGGGATAGATTTATGATGACTGGCGCATCACCAGGGATGTGTTAGTCATTCTGTGCCGCTGTTCCGTCACCTATGGTGTGCTGCATTTACAATGCGGCGCATCATGGGGCAAAAACAGCACAGATGCGTGATGTAACTGTGCCGTAAAGGTGGCGCATTGCTGGAGTTGTATCGCAAGTGTGATGAAGCTCCAGGAAGGGTCGGGGGTGCCCCTGTCGCAGGGTTTCTGTTCTCACACAGAACTGTGGACAGAGGATTGGAACCTCGGCGAATTAGGGTGCCCCAAAACTCACCTTAGTACTCAAAAACCCCTTAGCAAGCTAGGTACAGTGTCACATTGGATATAACAAACTCTCAATGTTTAGACAATCCAGAATATGAACTTATAGTACCTCAGGATACGTGGAACTCATGAACAGTCGGTCGTTATATATTTCTTAGAAACCAGAACATGGAGTTAAGAAGAACACATGTGTATTTGAAATGTTGATTTACTAATGCCGTCTTCTCAGGCGTAGTATCTTAGATAATACAAGTACACATATTATCAGTAGCAAAATTACCAGCATAGTTACTAGTACATAAAAAGCGAATGGTGACAGTATGTTAACATGCTGTAAATGAATAAGAGTTATCAACACTTATAAGCAGCCACGGGCCGTGGAGGGAGTTACGGTGGGGCAGGGAGGCGGGGAGGGGGAGGGGCAGGGTGGAGAGGGCTCCACCCTGCCCCTCCCCCTCCCCGCCTCCCTGCCCCATCGTAACTCCCTCCACGGCCCGCGGCTGCTTATATCTCACCCTCCCTAATACACATATTATATTATTTGCTAAGAAGGTCTCTTTGTGTTGGTTTAGGGCGTGCCCATACTTTAGTGTCTTAGATTTGAAGGAATCACATCAGCATACACCAGCTCTCTCTTCATGTGAACCGCATCAAGTGTTGTGTATGTGTGTTCAGCAAAGCAATATAAAACCCGCCTCATGCCCAGAATTGGCAGAAGCTGCACTTATGTTATGAGTATGAAGTCGTGGAGATCAGACCTCATAACAATTCTGTATCGTGTTGTTCTTGAAACTTCAGCACTCGCTGTACAGATATAGTTTAACAAGTAAAGCAGATAGTAGAGCAATAACATATTATTCTCATGTAAATCACGATGAACTATTAGGTTGAAAGCTAAAGCAACAACTAAGTGTCGTGTGCAGAAGTTGCAAAAAAGGAAAAATGGCGTTTAAACCGGTAATGAGCCCATGCTAACTTAACACGGTGTAAAGATATCCAGGACCTAGATGACACCTCCCCATGATCCGGAAACGAACTGAATAAGATAATAGAAGTGCCATCTCATGAGAGCAGATTGCAACTTTATATGTGGACGGTCCGCAAGGTAAAATATTAAAAACTAGGAAAATTTAATGCTAAAGAAAAATAAAACAGCCAAGTACTTTATCGAGTCTTAAGCCAATAGGCAAGCTAAATAATAAAAACTTGACAAATAAGTCAATGAATTGTCAATGAAATGCTAGTACTCAGCATATCAAAAATGAAAAAGGTCTATGACATAACTGTGTATGCAAAATAAGCTGCAACAGCCTCCAATAGGAAGTCACCGTCTTCATCCGAAAAGAGTTCAGCCATCCAATTTAAAAGCGGAAAAGAACATACGTGCTCTCCCAGCACCGGATCCTCTATCACCATCAGAGGACAGCTCGGTGGGTTTTCAAGAAAGCTCTGTTCCAAGAAAGACTGTGTTGCCGCCAGTAAATTCCAGGGACCAATTAGTCCATGCATCAATGCCACAGCCATAATCCTTTCGCCAGGACAAACCAACTCGTGAGTAATGATAGGAGTCATCAGCTGATTAAAGTCGACGTCAGGAGAAACCGGTCCGCAGAGACACAAATCAATGGCCCAATCGAAATCACAGGTCAGGCAGTGAAATACAGGCTGGACACAGGTGAAGTAGGAGAATCGAAAAGATAATCCATATGCCGTGCTTAATATCGCCAACGGCATTGTGCCATAATATTCTAGCATGCGATTGCGGAACAGTGTCAGCAGCTGCAGGGCGGGAGGTTGCACAGGAGGGACATCCATATTTAAAAATGTAAAAAAGCACAAGAGCGTCCGCTGGTAATGCAAGTAAAAATGGCAATCCACGAAGCAGAGTGGAAAAAATAGAATGAAAGAAAGCAGGGATGACTCCAAAGATTTTCTCAAATGAAGTCACGAGACCACTGGTAACAACTTTAAAAAAGTGCGCCAGGGCCTTTGTGGAGGATGCGTTAAAGATAGTCCGAACCATGTCGCTGAAATGCAAAGGCGAATCAGTATTTAAAAGGGTCTGCACCTCTGTACGGGTGTTCGCTATGTGAAGCACGAAAGTTTCACGGGCCGAACTCAAGGCCACCTCTCTCTGAGACAAAAGAGCTCTTATTCTTGCCATGCCGTTGAAATCTGCTCCCAAGGTTGGTATTTGTGGCGAGATTGAAAACTCCCTATGTTCATGTGTGGGAGGAAATAGAACATTTCTGCAGCAAATAACCCGTTCACTTACTGTTACGATAAAAGGAATACTTTTAATTAACCCAGAACAATCTTCATTATTGAGCATCAAATAACTACCATTTTCCAACAACTTGAACGTGGGGATGATAGCAGGAACTGGCGTGCCTTGCAACACGCAAGCCATATTTGGTCGGTGTTTGTTGCATGAACCGTGTAACTGTATGTGCCTACACATTAGTGAATGATCTGGCGTCTCAGTGCATTCCTCTCCATTCAGATAAACTTCTTGATCATCTTTGAAACATCTGTATGTGTATGGAAGCGACCAGACCTCATGAAGAAAAGCACTACCTAAAGGTTCATAACGACCTATTGGTATATATTTCATACAATTTGAAAACTTATATAAAGCAAAAGGCAGCGTTATTAAACCGTGGATAAGGCACGTTGCCAAAAAACCCACAATCCTCTGCTGATGATGTCACTGAGCATGTCATGAATGATGTAATATGTGACATCATCAGCAGTGGATTACGGGTAATAGTATCTCTAGTTTACTCCCCTATAGCTGTCTTTCTTTTAACATAAGTGTCTGTTTCCTTCCCTTATACTTACTGTTTTTGGTTCGCTTCCGGTTCGCGTACCGGCGAGCGAACTGGGAAGCGAACTAAGAGAAATAGAGGTTGGCACAGTTCCAAATATTGTACCAATTTTTTAATAACGGGGAGGTAGTTCTGAAAAGAACTTTTTTTTTATTGTTTTTGTTGTTTTATATTTTTTTTATTATTTTTCTGAACATTTTTTTACTTTTTTTGAATTTTTCTGAACAGTTTTATATTTTTTTGGGTTTTTCTTGGAGGGGGCAATGAAAACGATTCATTGTAAAGGGCTCAACAGGAGCAACAAAACAAAAAAAAAGTATTTATTATTTTGGGCGTTTCGTACAAACTTGCATATGATAGTCAATAGCTCTGTTGATCAGAGTGATGCTTCTTTCTCCGTAGCAAATGAATCCATCGCAATGTACGCAGACGTGTTTTACTTCACCAAATCTCATTTGTATATTTGGCACTATCTCCCTGCCCTCTGGTCCCGTTACTTCCGGTACAACAGATCTTCTGGCCATAATAGGGAGATTATCTAGGTCGTTCCGAAACTGTGCAGCACTGTAGTTGTTAGGATGCCACCTAGTCATATGGCGATGCATTGTGTAGTTTCCGAAACTGTATTTTTTCTCGGTCCCTCTGGACAGTCTATCTTGACATATAAGGCAAGTTACGTATCTTGCATTTACTTTTTTCTGACCTTTGGGAATTTAAAAAAATTGCCAAATGAAGTTTTCTTTCCGGTGAGACGTCCTGGGCTCCTCAGGCAAAAACTGCCTCTCTTCGTGCTCGTCGTCCTGTTCCTCTTCTTCCTCTTCTTGTTGAATTATAACTTGAGCAGGTGGTCCACTCTTCCTTGGATGTGGTGGAGGTGGTGGGGAAGCACCAGCTGAAGCTACTAAAGAAGCCATTGCTCAGTGATCACAAAGGGTCTTTCTCTCAAAATGATGAAAGTCAGAGTGAGGAAAGAAGGAGGGATTTTCATCATTTGGGAAAAACAAGAGTTCTCAACCAATGAAAAGTGTTCATTTTAGATTATATGACCTAGTCTTACATCATTAGGAAACCAAAAGTGAAATGAACCAATGAAAAGTGTTATTACCAAGTCACATGACCTGCTGTGTTTACGTTAAGCGCTTTGCAGGGCCTCCCGGTTTGCTTCCAGAAACCTGCGCTTTGCGACTCGCTTCGCGTACCAGTTCGCTAACGTAGCACGTCATATGACGTATCACGCGACAACGTGAAACGTCATGCGGACGGGAGGCGTCACGATGTTGTTTTCTAACGCGGCAGTTGCGGTAAAGAAACGTTTACCGGCTCGCGGTCTATTTCGCGGCATCAAGGTCAGCTAACGGGAAGCTTCCCAATTCGCGAAGCGGGAACGAAGAAAAAAAAATATTAAAAAAAAAAATTATTCATAAACATATAAAATATATTTTTGGATTTAAAGAAGAATACATTTTACAGCTACAGATATTAGCTGTTAAAAAACCAATGAAATTCACTGAAAAAACCATAGGTTATAGACCATATATAGTTAGGAATTAGCATTTACAAAACCTTGAAAATTCACTGAAAAAACCATAGGTTATAGACCATATATAGTTAGGAATTAGCATTTACAAAACCTTATTTTACTCACACAAAACCATTGAAATTCCATATATAGTTAGTTGCACTAACTATATATCGCGCACCCGCAATCCACTGCTGATGATGTCACATATTGCATCATTCATGACATGGTCAGTGACATCACTGATGACATCACTGATGACATCTCAAATGACATCACTGATGACATCACTGATGACATCTGATTTGACATCAATGACCACATCACTGATGATATCATTCATGTGACAATACAATGCATCTCCTCACATTTTAATATAACCTCTGTTTCACCCAGTGTTAAATACAGAGTATAATTTTTGAAACCATTGACACACCAATACTAGTTACTACATACGCACTCACTGATTCCTATGTCTACACACACATTCACTCATTCACCCATACAATCATTCATACATACAATCACTCATCTTTACAACACTATCATATGCACTCATACACCTATACAGACACTCACAGTCTGCCACTCATCCATGGAGTTACTCACACACGTAGTCAGTCCTGTTAAAGAATCAATGACACTTCCATTTTCTTGTCTATACAGTTAAACATAGAGCAGCTTACATTTTCAAACATATACTAACACATACTTACCTTCTTATAGAATCATTGATACAAGTACACATTGATCTGCACAGAGTCACACACCTCCCAGCCAGCCAGCCACACACACACTCAGTCTCCCATACAAATACTTGGACAATCAATCAGTAACCCATATAGTTAATCATATAGCTACTGATCAACACATGCAGCAGTTTACAGAACAACAGACATAATGATGCTCAAATTAAGATAGTTTAGTCACTAACCCATGCACTCAGTGAGACACATTTAATCACTCACTCATACATTCAGTCATGCACCTACTAAATCCTTTGTCCAGACACTTATACTTCCACTCATTCTTCAATATGTAAGACACATTTTAACTTTACAGAAACACACAGTCACTGGATGATGTCATCAGTGATGTCATCAGTGATGTCATCAGTGATGTCATTTGAGATGTTATCAGTGATGTCATTTGAGATGTCGTCAGTGATGTCATCAGTGATGTCATTTGAGATGTCATCAGTGATGTCATCAGTGATGTCACTGACCATGTCATGAATGATGTAATATGTGACATCATCAGCAGTGGATTGCGGGTGCGCGATATATAGTTAGTGCAACTAACTATATATGGAATTTCAATGGTTTTGTGTGAGTAAAATAAGGTTTTGTAAATGCTAATTCCTAACTATATATGGTCTATAACCTATGGTTTTTTCAGTGAATTTTCAAGGTTTTGTAAATGCTAATTCCTAACTATATATGGTCTATAACCTATGGTTTTTTCAGTGAATATATATATATATATATATATATATATATATATATATATATCCACTGAAAAAACCATAGGTTTCACACCAGTTATAGTTAGCTGGAAGTTTTACTCGCATAAAACCATTGAAATATTTATATATAGATATATATATATTATATATATATATATATATATATATATATATATATATATATATATATATATATATATATATATATATATATATATATATATAAATATATATATATATATTCACTGAAAAAACCATAGGTTTCACACCAGTTATAGTTAGCTGGAAGTTTTACTCGCATAAAACCATTGAAATTCCCACGTTATAGTTAGTTGGACTCACTATAACTTGCGCGTGCAATGCACTGCTGATGACGTCACACATTACATCACTCATGACATGGTCAGTGACATCACTCATGACATCACTGATGACACCATCCAGTGAATGTGTGTCTTTCTGAAAAATAAATATTACTGAGTAATGTTTAATAATATATGTATTAATGTTTCACTTTGTGTATAAGTGGCTGCATGGGTTGGTGAGTAGCTACATGTGTATGTATATGGGTTATTAGATGTTTTTTTTTTAATATCAGTATGAGTGTCTATATGGTTTGGTGAGGGTATTACTTAGCTCAAAGATGCATGAATGACTGACTCTCTGTTTGTATGTGTTTTGAAGACAGCATATGTGCAGGACTGTATGGGTGGATGAGTGTGTATATGTGTGTGTTAGTGAGTGAATGACTGTCTCACTAGTGTCTTTATCAATACTACATATGTTTTATTCTAGTATATGTGAATATTGATGTATATAAGTGAGTATATGTGAGAGTGAGGGATTGTAAGAGTTCCTGTTTAAATAAGTATGTTTTTCTATACGTGATTCTTTAACAGAGTAAATATGTGTATGTTTTCTTAGAAGTAAGGTGGTAATGTGTGTATAGCTGTATATGCAAATAAATGGATGTTCAATAGTTTATTTGCATGTGTGAGTATGTGTGTGAGTAACTTTTGGATGACTGTCGTTTTGTAGCAGGATATATAGGTGTATCACTATATATGATGAGTGAGTATATGTATGAGTGACCATAGAACTGTTGGTGAATGAGTGGATGTGTATATGGATGGTGGAATTACTGAATTGGTTGTTGTAACTGGTATGGGTATCTCAGTTTTTTGAAAATGTTAGTTTCTATTTTTGAATATGTGTTTCAAAGGTTACATTACAGTGAAAGGAGGTCTGTCACTCTGTCACAAGGATGGTGTCATCAGTGATGTCATGAGTGATGTCACTGACCATGTCATGAGTGATGTAATATGTGACGTCATCAGCAGTGCATTGCACGCGCAAGTTATAGTGAGTCCAACTAACTATAACGTGGGAATTTCAATGGTTTTATGCGAGTAAAACTTCCAGCTAACTATAACTGGTGTGAAACCTATGGTTTTTTCAGTGAATTTAATAGGTTTTTTAAATGCTAATTCCTAATATAACTGGTGTAAAACCTATGGTTTTTTCAGTGAATTTCAATGGTTTTTTAATAGCAAATCTCTAAAGGTATGAAAAGTAAAAAAATTTATAACGAATTTTATATTGTATAATTATGTCATTATTATTTTTATTATTATTTTTATTTTTTTTTGCCCCGGGGCGCTCCCGGGGCGCGTACCGGTGAACGCATGGGTAAGCGCAATGTTACGGCCCCCGGGGCGCGTACCGGTGAGCGTCCCGTTAGCGCTATTCCCGCGAACGAAAACAACATTGTGACGTATCGCGTAGCCGCGTGATGCGTCATATGACGCACTGCGTAAGCGCACCCGGAAGTACGATCGCGCAACGTCCTGACGCGCTTACGCTACGCGCCCCCGGGTGCGCACGGGGCGCGACTACGGGCGCGCCCTGGGGCGCGTAGCGTAAGCGCATCGGGTCATGTGATCTGAAAATAACACACTTCATTGGTGCAGATCAGTTTTGGTTTCCAAATGATTAAAGCCCGGATCATGTGACTTGAAAATAACACTTTTCATTGGTCCAGAACAGTTTTGTTTTCCAAATGATGAAAGACACCACCTTTTTTCCTTATTCTGACTTTGTCCTTTGACTGAGGAAGACCTGTTTGAACAACTTAGAGAAATATTTTGTACTTTAAAATGGCTACAGTAGCAGCAGCAGCTGGAGCATCTGCACCACCACCACCACCACCACCACCAAGAGGACCACCACAACATTACATTGGTGGTCAAGAAGAGGAAGAGGAGGAAGAGGAAGAGGAGGAGGGGAGAAGATGGCTGCATGAAGACAATACCCCATACCAGCCAAGGCCACACATTGTATGGGAGTTTTTTTCTATCCCAGAGGGCAAGAAAAAAGTCAATGCGGCCAAGGTGACTTGCCTAATCTGTGGAATGGAACTTTCAAGGGGGAACCCTAACAAGAAATATTCTTTTGGTAATAATACCATGATTAGACACATGATCCGCAAGCATCCGAACAACTATTCTGCTGCAGAGATGAGGGAACTGGCCAGTAACCTCCCCCAATCTTCAAGGACCACCCGCAAAAGAAAGCAACCCACTCAATCGGCACCAGAGACAACGGAGACGATGCCTTGCATTCAACCACGATTTGCGGATTTCCGAATTACATGTATATATTGTGGTAAGCTCATCTCCTATGGTGAAAAGAGCGTAAAGCTCGTCGTCCTTGCTGGTGACAACCACAATTGCCCCAAAAAACCCTAATTTTTTCCGTTTTTTGTTTTTTGCTCCAGTTGAGCCATTTTCAATTCCCTTTTTTTTGTTTCTCCCCATAAAAAATACAAACAAAATATAAAACTGTTCAGAAAAGCCAAAAAAAGTACAAAATGTTCCCAAAAAATTATAAAAAATATAAAACAACAAAAAGAAGAAGAAAAACAGTTCTTTTTAGAACTACCTCTAATTTATAAAAATAAACATATATTTTTAAAGAATCTCTGTCAATTTTTTTTCCTCAGGGTACGCGCACCGGGGCGCGCACCCAAAAAAAAGAAAAAAAAAATTAATGAAGGAGTTAGCATGAGGGAAGAACACAAAGAGAGTAATGTTAAGAGAAAGAGAGCTAGAGGGTGAAACACAGAGGGATTGTTTATTACATAGTAAAAAACAGAGAAGGTGTAATAGAGTGAAAGTGAGAAAAGTAAAATGAATAAGGGAGCGAAAGAAGGGAAGAGAGAGGAAGAAGACTAAAGTAGAAATAGTGGTAGAATGTGAGTGGCTGTTGAAAGAAAAAGAAAGGACACTAAAAAATGGGGAATGAAGGGTAGTGTTACTTTCAATTTCTAGTATTATTTCCTGACATTTGATTGGTTATGTACGTGAATATAAATGAAAAAAGAGGGAAACACAGCCATTTTGACTACAACTACCTGAGGTACATCTTGAAAGGATTTTCAAATTTTTTGTTCTTCACCTCTCTCAAAAGTAAGTTGTTAATTTGTAAGGAGCACTTTAAATTAATTAGTAAAAACGTTTTCTGATAGTTATTTATTGTCCCTCTGTTATAGTTATAGCTTGAGATACGCTTCTCTATTATATTTATGGATTAAGTTAGGCTTCTCTAGTATAATTATGATTTTAATTAGTCTTCATCACATGCACTTTTTAATAGTTCTACTTCCTGCCTGATACCATACAGTGCCCAAACATAACTTCACTATTAAAAACTCAGAAGTACCTGTCTGAACTTAAACCTAACAGTGCCCTATCTCTACTGATATATTTATTTTTTATACAATTTACAGCAACAAAATGGAAGGAGAACAAAAGAAATTTAATATTTCATTCGAAATTGATCTCGAGAACAACCCAGAGGAAGAGATTAATGATTAATGATTTTTGGATCAGTCTCTTGATGAAGAGTATCTTAAATATGTGGAAGAAATGGAATCATGTAATCCAAATGAGGACATTCCTTACAAAATAATGTTGGAAGTATTATTACATTTTGAAAAATCAGAGCAATACATTTTTATTTCATAATTAAAAATTGTTCCAGACATTATTCTTTTTTATATGTAATTCATGAAATAGTACCAAAATGAATATAATATAATGTGAGACTTATAGTATACTCTACAACTTTTTTATGTTACATAGTAATTTTCCTCATAGTTACTTCCTTTCTCCCACTATATTATCTCCAATGTTTATTTGACATCTCTTTTTCATCTCCTGCCTCCATGTTGTTTCTGCTTTCCTGACAGACTATAGTATAGATTCCATATACCACAATAACTTCTGTAACAACATGCAAATTATCTACAGAGGACACAGTCTACATTGAATTTAAAACTCTGCATTGGTACCTACATGCTGGTACTTATATCACCCACACAACACAACAACTCTATGCAGAGCTACCCTACCTCTAAGCACTTTAAATTATTATTTTACTGTTTCACTGGGTTTTCCCCATGTGTGAGGGGGGTGAGGGGGGGTGAGGTGTGTGTGGGGGTGTCTGTGAGGTGTGTGTCTGTGTGTGTGGGGGGGGTGGTGTGTGTGTGGGTGTAGGTGTGTGGGGTGTGTGGGTGTGGGTGGGGGTGTGAGTGTGTAAGGTGTGTGTGTGGGTGTGGGTGTGTGGGGTGTTTGGGTGTAGGTGTAGGTGTTGGTATGTGAGGTGTGTGTGAGGGGTGTGTGGGTGTGGGGGTATGTGTGTGGGATGTGTGCCTGTGTGTAGGATGTGTGGATGTGTCTGTAAGGTGTGTGTGTGTGTGGGGGGGGGAGGTGTGTGTGTGGGATGTGTGGGGTGTGTCTGTGAGGTGTGTGTGTGTGTGGGGGGGTTGAGGTGTGTGTGTGTGAGTGTGGGTGTGTGGGTGTGGATGTGGATGTGTAAGGTGTCGGTGTGGGTGTGTGGGGTGTTTGGGTGTGGGAGGAGGTGTGGGTGTGTGAGGTATGTGTGGGGAGTGTGTGGGTGTGGGGGTGTAGTGTTATGTGTGTGGGGTGCGTGTGTGTGTGTGTGAGATGTGTGTGTGTGTGTGTGTGAGGAGTGTGTGTGTGGGTGTGTGTGTGGTGTGTGTGTGGGGTGTGTGCGTGTGGGTGTGTGTGGGATGCACTTGTAGGTACCTAAATCAGCCACAGAACCCAAAAGCTCTTTTCAGAGCTACCCTACCTCTGATCACTCAAAATGATTTTTTTACACTCATTTTTCTCACTATTTTGCCCCTTCGTACGCTCCCCGGTACGGTCCCCGGTGCGCGTACCGGGCGCTCCCCCCGCGAAAATCGAAAAAAAACTACTTTTTTTTTTGTCCCGCGGGACCCTTTTATGGCCCCCACATCAAACCTAGGGGGTCAGGGGGGTCTACCCTGCCCCCTTTTGGTTATTTCCCCCTTTGTTATTGCCACCTCTTGTGTCTCCATCCTACCGAGACACAAGATGGCGGCCGCTACGGACTGTTTGGAATGTTTACAGACACCCGAAAGCCAATCAGCTTTCCACGCGCGAACTCGCGGTGCGTACCGGGGCGCGGCTATAGATATATCTATTTTTTTAAACCTAAATTACTCAAAATCCACTGGAGCACATATCTTGAGACATAGCAAAGGCACATCGGGCTACCAGTCCCTACAATTTTGCCAAGTTTGGTGACAATCCATTCAGCCGTTCGAGCTAAAAGTGAGTCCAACCGCCCTATGGAAATTAACATGGGGAAAACACGTTTTGGGACCCCCCTTTTATCTCGGCCCCCGATTGACGAATCCCCCCAAACTTTCAGGGAAGGAGCGGAGCCGCGAGGCAAATTTGAGGAAAATGTCAGGCAGATTCCTCAACCGGCGCCAAAGTTATTCCCAATAGAATGTTGCGATTTCCCTATGGAAAACAATCCTAACTATAACTACCTACTGGCGACCGCCAGTAGGTAATATAAATATATATATATATATATATATACATATATATATATATATATATATATATATATATATATATATATATATATATATATATATATATATATATATATATATATATATATATATATTGCCACAATTGGTCCCCCCATAAGGAACCGTCACGGAGCACACGTGGGGGTTCTGAAATTCTTTATTGCACACAGCATGACGCGTTTCGTCATTTCGACTTCCTCAGATGCTGTTGGGAAATGCAAAAAGGTTTCTGTTTTTTACAGTTCTTTAAAAAGCCTAGGTTGGGCTCCTCCCACCCAGTGTTCGGCCTGAAGAGAAAGCATTGATCTTTTGGCCGCCATCTTAAAGTGTCTGTTTCTTCAGTTGTTCCATTTGTTTTCATTGTTCATTGCGATGTTGGTTCTTTCCGATAAGCTCACAATTCTCGCTTGGAAAAGAAACTTGCCTCTCAGATGCTGTCATGTCACTGGGTGGTTTGTGAGCCACATAATCCGCTTTTCTCCCCACTCGTCTGCCGCTTCAGATATTGTGTGTCTGGGAAAGCCGGTTTGAGTAATCGGTTGTCCATTGTGTCGTCACAATCCATCTTGGCAGACACTGCCCATCGTAGCGGCGGTTCTGGCAGAATGTGTCCTAAGATTGAAACACGAACGCTGCCTGTTCTGTCGAACACTTTGTTGACGGGTGCCTCCTTCGTGCAAGCAGCATGCACGTAATAAATTGCCACAATTGGTCCCCCCATAAGGAACCGTCACGGAGCACACGTGGGGGTTCTGAAATTCTTTATTGCACACAGCATGACGCGTTTCGTCATTTCGACTTCCTCAGATGCTGTTGGGAAATGCAAAAAGGTTTCTGTTTTTTACAGTTCTTTAAAAAGCCTAGGTTGGGCTCCTCCCACCCAGTGTTCGGCCTGAAGAGAAAGCATTGATCTTTTGGCCGCCATCTTAAAGTGTCTGTTTCTTCAGTTGTTCCATTTGTTTTCATTGTTCATTGCGATGTTGGTTCTTTCCGATAAGCTCACAATTCTCGCTTGGAAAAGAAACTTGCCTCTCAGATGCTGTCATGTCACTGGGTGGTTTGTGAGCCACATAATCCGCTTTTCTCCCCACTCGTCTGCCGCTTCAGATATTGTGTGTCTGGGAAAGCCGGTTTGAGTAATCGGTTGTCCATTGTGTCGTCACAATCCATCTTGGCAGACACTGCCCATCGTAGCGGGTGCCTCCTTCGTGCAAGCAGCATGCACGTAATAAATTGCCACAATTGGTCCCCCCATAAGGAACCGTCACGGAGCACACGTGGGGGTTCTGAAATTCTTTATTGCACACAGCATGTGCTCCGTGACGGTTCCTTATGGGGGGACCAATTGTGGCAATTTATTACGTGCATGCTGCTTGCACGAAGGAGGCACCCATCAACAAAGTGTTCGACAGAACAGGCAGCGTTCGTGTTTCAATCTTAGGATACATTCTGCCAGAACCGCCGCTACGATGGGCAGTGTCTGCCAAGATGGATTGTGATGACACAATGGACAACCGATTACTCAAACCGGCTTTCCCAGACACACAATATCTGAAGCGGCAGACGAGTGGGGAGAAAAGCGGATTATGTGGCTCACAAACCACCCAGTGACATGACAGCATCTGAGAGGCAAGTTTCTTTTCCAAGCGAGAATTGTGAGCTTATCGGAAAGAACCAACATCGCAATGAACAATGAAAACAAATGGAACAACTGAAGAAACAGACACTTTAAGATGGCGGCCAAAAGATCAATGCTTTCTCTTCAGGCCGAACACTGGGTGGGAGGAGCCCAACCTAGGCTTTTTAAAGAACTGTAAAAAACAGAAACCTTTTTGCATTTCCCAACAGCATCTGAGGAAGTCGAAATGACGAAACGCGTCATGCTGTGTGCAATAAAGAATTTCAGAACCCCCACGTGTGCTCCGTGACGGTTCCTTATGGGGGGACCAATTGTGGCAATTTATTACGTGCATGCTGCTTGCACGAAGGAGGCACCCGTCAACAAAGTGTTCGACAGAACAGGCAGCGTTCGTGTTTCAATATATATATATATATATATATATATATATATATATATATATATATATATATATATATATTTCCAACTTAAACTCCCCTTCACAGCAGAGAAGGCACCACACTCACGGGTTCGTGTTCATCTGTTTATTCACAAATAAAAATTACGGGGCTCAGTTCGGCTGACGCCTTCCTCGGCCATATATATATATATATATATGTTGCAGAGTCATTATAGTTAGGCTAAGGTTTCACTCGTACACAACCAGTGAAATTCAGAAGTTATAGTCAACCAAATCAAATCAAGCATTTATATGGCGCGCTACTCACCCAGAGGGTCTCAAGGCGCTTGGGGAAGGGGGGGGGGGGCGCTACTGCTCGAACAGCCAGGTCTTGAGCTGCTTCCTGAAGGCGAGGTGGTCTTGGGTCAGGCGGAGGTGGGTCGGGAGGGAGTTCCAGGTCATGGCGGCCAGGTAGGAGAAGGACCTTCCTCCTGTGGTGGCTCTTCGGATGCGTGGGACGGCGGCGAGGGCGTGGCTGGTTGATCGGAGCTGGCGTGTGGGAGTGTAGAAGTTGAGGCGGTTGTTGAGGTATCTCGGGCCCTGGTTGTGTAGGGCTTTGTGTGCGTGGGTGAGGAGATGGAAGGTGATTCTCTTGTTGATCGGGAGCAGTGCAGGTCTCTCAGGTGTCCGGAGATATGGCTGTGTCGGGGGATGTCGAGGATGAGTCTTGCTGAGGCGTTCTGGATCCGCTGGAGTTTCTTCTGGAGTTTGGCGGTGGTTCCGGCGTAGAGGGAGTTGCCGTAGTCCAGTCGGCTGGTGACGAGGGCCTGGGTGACCGTCTTCCTGGTCTCGGTGGGGATCCACCGGAGGATCTTACGTAGCATGCGCAGGATGTTGAAGCACGATGAGGAGACGGCGTTGACTTGTCTGGTCATGGAGAGGGAGGAGTCCAGGATGAAGCCCAGGTTGCGTGCGTGGGCTGTAGGTGTGGGTGCGCTGCTCAGGGCAGGGGGCCACCAGGAGTCATCCCAGGCGGAGGGTGAGGATCCCAGGAGGAGGACTTCCGTCTTATCTGAGTTCAGTTTCAGGCGGCTGCTCATCATCCACTCAGCTACGTCTCTCATCCCTTCATGTAGGTTGGTCCTGGCGGTGGTGGGGTCGTTGGTGAGGGAGAGGATCAGCTGGGTGTCGTCGGCGTAAGAGATGATGTTGAGGTTGTGTTGGCGTGCGATGGCCGTGAAGGGGGCTCATGTAGACGTTGAAGAGGGTGGGGCTGAGTGATGATCCTTGTGGTACTTCGCAGATGACTTTGGTGGCCTCGGATCTGAACGGGGGGAGGCGGACTCTCTGTGTCCTTCCGGCGAGGAAGGAGATGATCCAATCAAGTGCCTTCTCTTGGATTCCGATGTTGCTGAGGCGTTGCACTAGGGTGCGGTGGCAGACAGTGTCGAACGCCGCGGAGAGGTCCAGGAGGATGAGGGCCGCAGTTTCCCCGTTGTCGAGCAGGGCTCGGATGTCGTCGGTGGCTGCGATGAGGGCGGTCTCGGTGCTGTGGTTGGCCCGTAAGCCAGACTGCGAGAGGTCGAGTGATCCGTTCGTCTCGAGGAAGGCAGCCAGCTCCTTGTTGACGGTCTTCTCGATGACTTTGGCCGGAAACGGGAGGAGCGAGATGGGGCAGTAGTTTTTGAGTTCGGTGGGGTCCGCTGATGGTTTTTTCAGGAGGGCGCTGAGTTCGGCGTGCTTCCAGCTCTCCGGGAAGGTAGCGGTGTCGAAGGAGGTGTTGATGATGTCCCGCAGGTGGGGTGCGATGACAGCGTCGGCTTTGTTGAAGACGTGGTGAGGGCAGGGGTCGGTTGGGGATCCGCAGTGGATGGAGTTCATCGTGCGGATGGTATCTTCGGTGGTGGTCGGGGTCCAGGCGCGGAGGGTGGTGGTGGCGGGCGTTGTTGCGGTCATAGGGAGCGTCGTTGCGTGCTGAAGCTGTTGTGTATGTCTGCGATCTTGTTGTGGAAGTAGGAGGCGAGGGAGTTGCAGAGGTCTTGTGAGGGGGTGATGTCCTTGTTTCCGGCGTTGGGGCTGGAGAGTTCTTTGACGATGTTGAAGAGTTCCTTGCTGTTGTGTGCGTTGTTGTCCAGTCGTTCCTTGAATGCGGCCTTCTTGGTGGTGTGGATCAGTTGGTGGTGTTTTTGGGTTGCGAGCTTTAGGGTGGTCATGTTGTCTGGTGTGGGGTCTTGGCGCCAGGCTTGCTCGAGGGCACGGCAGTTCTTCTTGGAGCTTTTGAGTTCGTCGGTGAACCATGGTGCTTTCTCACTGCCGGGTCTGCTGGGCGGGGTCCTCAGAGGGGCGAGTTTGTCTGCGCAGTTTCTGATCCACTTCGTGAGGTTGTTGGTGGCGTGGCTGGGGTTTGCTGAGCTGGCGAGGGGGTCTTGGCTCAGGGCTGCGGCGAGCTGGTCGGCTGTGACCTTGTTCCAGCTTCTGCATGTGACCTGTTGCTGGTGGTGGTGGATCGTGTTCTTTCTGAAGCTGAAGTGGACGCAGCTGTGGTCCGTCCAGTGGAGTCCGGTGGCGTGGCTGAAGGCGATGTGCTTGCTGGATGAGAAGATGGGGTCGAGTGTGTGTCCGGCGTAGTGGGTGGGGGAGGTCACGAGTTGCTTGAGACCGAGGATGTCGAGGTTGTCTAGCAGGGTGGTGGTGTTGCGGTCGTTGTTGTTCTCTAGGTGAAAGTTGAGGTCCCCGAGGAGGATGTAGTCGGCGGAGGAGAGGGCGTGCGGGCTGATGAAGTCGGCGATGTCTTCGCTGAATTGTGTGCGTGGTCCAGGGGGTCTGTAGATGAGGGTGTCTCTGAGGGTGGTCTTGGGGTCGGTGTGGATCTGGAAGTGCAGGTGTTCCGCGGCTGTGAGGGTGTCGTCGGTGTTGGTCGTGACGCGGATGGTGTTCTTGTGGACGATGGCGATGCCTCCTCCAGTCTGGTTGACGCGATCCCTCCGGGTGATCTTGTATCCGTCTGGGATGGCGATGTCGGGCGCTGAGGAGGCGTTCATCCAGGTTTCTGTGAGGAAGGCGACGTCTGGGCATGTCGTGTCGATCAGGTTCCAGAGTTGGACGGCGTGTCTGTGGACGGAGCGGGCTAACCGAGCTAACTATAACTCGTGCCCCCACACAATGCACTGCTCACTGCTTATGACCTCACATATTACATCACTCATGACAAGGCCAGTGACATCACTGCTGATACCTCTGATGGCATTTCAAATTGCATCACTAATGACATCATCCAGTGAATGTGAGTGTTAAAAAACAATTCACGAATGTTAAATATATATATATATATATATATATATCGCAGCTCCATTCCTCACGTAAATTCCATAAGCATAAAGAAAAGCACTCTCAGGGGCGAGTCCAATACTTTATTAAAGACTCACGGTGACCAGACGCGTTTCGGCAGTCACCTTTCTCGATGGTGATGCGGCGTGCATGAAACGGCCCTCTTTTATGTCTATTACTTTAATTAACATGGAGATAGACATTTACAACCAAACAATGGCAGACATGTTGGAATGTGCAAATTGATAGTTATAATACATTTAACTTTACATGAGCATGTATTTTATGACAACAAATGTAATTGCCGAACCATATGATTTATAAAGGTTCAATTTCAGACTGTTTGATAGTCATTACCGAAACGGCGGTCGTGTCGATGTAAAGGGACTACAATTCCCAGAACACCAGTGCGCCACCGAGCAGGAAAATTATTATACTCCCACATCTAGCCCTCTGATGGGCCAATCGGCATGTCGCTTATCGTGCCCTATATGGGCCTATTCCTCCAACAATGACATAGTGCACATATCCACATTAGATTCTCCCCCACATTCAACACCTAAGTCAATTTTTAATCGATATCAGATTAAGATTGAATATTCCATTAATATACAGACAAAATCCATACTGAATATGGACAAAAATATATAGGACAAAAATTAGGCAATAGAAAATAGACCGTAGACAATATCGAACGACTAATGTTATCTTAAACCTTGCAGTCATTTCATCAGTTTCAAATATATCTGTACACACAGTATACTTTTTAATTTCCACCTTCAGCAAAGAATTATGTACCAAACTGTAGTTCAATCACCCAAATGTACTGCTAATTCCTCATGGGAATTCAGACCCCCCGGGTTTTTTGTCTGTAGGTCGATGATGTACCTCGACTCTAGTCTCCTCAGACTGATCAATCTATCTCCACCTCGTGGATTCAATGGTACATGGTCTAAAATGAAGTACCTCAGTTGCGTTCTGTTCCCTTTGTGTTCAGTTTTAAAATGGCGGACAACCGGGTACGTCATATCGCCATTCATGATTGCCCTTGAGTGTTCCAATACCCGTACCTTGGCCTGGTGAATAGTACTCCCAATGTATTTAAGCCCGCATGGGCAAACGAGACAATAAACTGCAAATGGGGTGCTACAAGTAAAGAATTTGGTGATGCTTTTCTGCTTTTTTACCGCTGGTACTTGGTATGCTAGGACCTTTTTACGCCCCATACAGGCCCTTCATTTCCCACAGGGGTAGAATCCCTTCAAATCCCTGTTCAATGCTTTAGGAGTTTCTTTCCTGTGAAAACTGCTGGTAAGCGAATCTCTAAAAGACCTCGCCTTTCAAAAAGTCAGCAGTGGTCGATTGGGAATATCTGTCCCAATCACTGGATCCATTTTCAGAAAGTTCCAGTGCCTTCTAAAAATGATCCTCAATTTGTCAGAGTCCCGTGAGAAAGTCGTGATCATTCTAAAACCAATGTTCTTATCGACTTTCTTCACCTTATCCTCCAAGAGATCCCTCCTGGCTGTAAGGTTCACTCTCTTCAACGCTCCCTCCAACACCTGTACACCATAATTCTCACTTCTAAGTCTAGGAAATTCACCATTACATCGCTAATTTCAGCAAAAAATTCCAGGTTACAGCTGTTTTTATTAAGAGCCTGTATGTACTCTCTAGCTGTTTCCGAGGTTCCCCTCCACACTAGAAAGAGATCATCTATGTATCTGTACCAAGCCACGACCTTATTGGTCCACAAACCGTTGTCCCCCGACCAGGCCACCTGCTTCTCCCACCAGCCCACGAACAGGTTCGCGTAGCTGGGGGCGAAGCAGGTGCCCATGGCCGTCCCGGACGTCTGTCTGTAATATTAGTCCTGGTTCAGAAAGATGTTGTTATGGAAACAGAACTCTAAAATTTCCTAGACTTAGAAGTGAGAATTGTGGGCAACGAGATTTGTACTATGCTGTACAGGAAACCCACTGCGGGCAATTCGATCTTGCATGCCCGCAGTGTACATCCTCCTAAATTAATCAATAGCATTCCTTATGGGGAGGTTTTAAGAATTCGGAGGAACAATAGTCGTGAGGAGGATTTTCAGAAATTTGCAGGAGAATGCATATAGAGGTTTAAATTCAGAGGTTATGGTGTACAGGTGTTGGAGGGAGCATTGAAGAGAGTGAACCTTACAGCCAGGAGGGATCTCTTGGAGGATAAGGTGAAGAAAGTCGATAAGAATATTGGTTTTAGAATGATCACGACTTTCTCATGGGACTCTGACAAATTGAGGAGCATTTTTAGAAGGCATTGGAACCTTCTGAAAATGGATCCAGTGATTGGGACAGATATTCCCAATCGACCACTGCTGACTTTTCGAAAGGCGAGGTCTTTTAGAGATTCGCTTACTAGCAGTTTTCACAGGAAAGAAACTCCTAAAGCATTGAACAGGGATTTGAAGGGATTCTACCCCTGTGGGAAATGCAAGGCCTGCATGGGGAGTAAAAAGGTCCTAGCATACCAAGTACCAGGGGTAAAAAAGCAGAAAAGCATCACCAAATTCTTGACTTGTAGTACCCCATTTGCAGTTTATTGTCTCTTTTGCCCATGCAGGCTTAAATACATTGGGAGTACGATTCACCAGGCCAAGGTACGGGTATTGGAACACTCAAGGGCAATCATGAATGGCGATATGACGTACCCGGTTGCCCGCCATTTTAAAACTGAACACAAAGGGGACAGAACGCAACTGAGGTTCTTCATTTTAGACCATGTACCGTTGAATCCACGAGGTGGAGATAGATTGATCAGTCTGAGGAGACTAGAGTCGAGGTACATCATCGACCTACAGACAAAAAACCCGGGGGGTCTGAATTCCCATGAGGAATTAGCAGTACATTTGGGTGATTGAACTACAGTTTGGTACATAATTCTTTGCTGAAGGTGGAAATTAAAAAGTATACTGTGTGTACAGATACATTTGAAACTGATGAAATGACTGCAAGGTTTAAGATAACATTAGCCATTCAAAATTGTCTACGGTCTATTTTCTATTGCCTAATTTTTATCCTATATATTTTTGTCCATATTCAGTATGGATTTCGTCTGTATATTAATGGAATATTTAATCTTAATCTGATATCGGTTAAAAATTGACTTAGGTGTTGAATGTGGGGGAGAATCTAATGTGGATATGTGCACTATGTCATTGTTGGAGGAATAGGCCCATACAGGGCACGATAAGCGACATGCCGATTGGCCCATCAGAGGGCTAGATATGGGAGTATAATAATTTTCCTTCTCGGTGGCGCGCTGGTGTTCTGGGAATTGTAGTCCCTTTACATCGACACGACCGCCGTTTCGGTAATGACTATCAAACAGTCTGAAATTGAACCTGTATAAATCATATGGTTCGGCAATTACATTTCTTGTCATACAATGCATGCTCATGTAAGGTTAAATGTATTATAACTATCAATTTGCACATTCCAACATGGCTGCCATTTTTTGGTTGTAAATGTCTATCTCCATGTTGATTAAAGTAATAGACATAAAAGAGGGCCGTTTCGTGCACGCCGCATCACCAGCGAGAAAGGCGACTTCCGAAACGCGTCTGGTCACCGTGAGTCTTTAATAAAGTATTGGACTCGCCCCTGAGAGTGCTTTTATTTATGCTTATGGAATTTGCGTGAGGAATGGAGCTGCAATAGATGCGGGCGCACCACCCGCGGAAAGCACCCACACGCGAGTTTGCGGACAAGGTGAAACTTGTAGCAGTAAAAAATAATATATATATATATTTATTTTTTTACAGGGCATTATAAGTGGTGGAGAAGGGAATTAAGATTCTTTTAGATACCGTTAGGTGTGGCAGCAAAAAGATACTCACATTTCTCCCACGTCTAACATTATGTGGAAGATGCTATAAAGTACTGCATCCGGGACCTAGGTGGTGCGACGGCGGTGACGAGTGTGGTGCAGGAAGCAAATTTGGCCGCTCGCCACGCGGCATGCTGATGATTTATCGGAGGACTAATCTAGTGTAACCGAAGAGGGAATTGATTGAAGAGTGCAAACCGCGCCGCTACCGGACAGAGAGGAACCGCGTTGTGCCGTTCTCGGAGAACCGGAGAGATTCCAGTCTCGGTGAGTGCTGCACGTGCAAACTCCCTTTTTAATAAACTTTTGACAGCTGAGCCTCAGTCTCGAAGTGTGGTCCTGGCCATGCTGACCCCCGTAAGTTCCCCCAAGTAAAGTGTGTGGCGAGAATAGGTACAACAGTTAGAATGTCCAGCATCGATGAAAGAGAGAGAGATGCGGCGGACATATTTAAAAGCATTTCAGAAGCCCTGGCAAGAACAGAAGGAGCTGGATTGACAACTGCCAATACCAGCAATCTGCAAATCTTATTCCAGCAATTAGAAAAAGCCCAGGAAAGAGAGATCCGGAAGTAGTGGGAAGCGACCTCTCTCCAACGTTATGTGGAGTGTAATAGAATTCCCAGGAGGCTCTGCATATTCACAGTACCATCTTACGAAAATCCGGATCCACAATTGTTGAAAGACTGGGCAGCTTACACAGCAGATTTGGCTAGAGGGATGGTACTTATGCTCATAAAATACGCTTGGAGCGACAGAGACAAAGCCCTGGATACAATTAGCAAAGACAAAGATACTAAATCGAGCGAAGATCTGCGCAAGACCATGATGAAACGACTCAAGGAATATGAGTCTGGAAGCAAAAAAAGAAAGCAAACCAAGTTTCAACGAGACAGACAAGATTATTTAACAGGTCGAATACAAACATTCGCACGAAAATTTGACGCCACAAGAAAAAGGATGGCGCAAGGTACCCAGAACACTGCCAACAGAGACACATCGGAATCAGAGGCAGAAGCCTCAGATGGGGCAAAAACAAGCGGCAGAGTACTGAGGGGAGCAGATAAAACATCTTCTGCTCTTTTTTTACAAGAGTACCAGGCAATGAAGGTGACACGACAACAGCCATTACAGAAGCCACATCTACCCTGAAAACCGGAATAAAACAAAAAAAGAAACATAACATGAGGTGAGGAAAAAGAGGGAAACGCAATGGCAGCTACCCCAATTGTTACTCGCAGCAGAGGCAGTAGGGGACGATGGTAGTAAATGACAACACAATTATCAACCTTTCTGAGAGAAAACTTACATCGCATGAAGAACGGTTACTCAGGAAAGGTCTGACTTTTTGCCCCACAGCCAAGTTCGATCCAGTCCAAACACGCATAGACTTATTTAAATATGTTCGGAAGTTGAAACTTCAAAAAATATTTGCTTTGAATCCCGAAAATACAGTAACAATGAACCAAGAGACGAATAATCAAAATGACCAATCGGGATTAAGAGACAATGATCTTGATACGCTCATGACAGCACAGATATTGGCTGGTATGGAGGACATTCCAAATTCAATTGAAGCAATAAGAGCTGAGGGAATTAGACAAGAAAGGGATCCGAGTAATCTGAAGAACTGAACAAAGGTCCTACCACAAACCCCTCATGATGCAGTAGATGTCTTCTATGATGCAGTCCTATTAGACCTACAGAAATTGGCGACAAAAACAACTGAAATGGACATGAAGAACTCTAACATCACCAGGAAGGAATGGGAAGCCATAAAGTCCTTGAGGTCCGATCCAAATATCAAAATAAAACCTTCGGACGAAGGTGGAAATATACTTGTTTTTAATAAAGAAAAGTACAAACAAGAAGCGATGAAACAACTAATGAACAAGGACTGCTATGAAATATTTTCAAGAACAGACTATGCAAAATGTACCTTAAAATACCAGGGTCTGTTGGAAGGTTGGAGGGATGAAGGGATGCTAAACAAAAACGAATTTGACTATTTGAGTTGTGAGAGTCCAGTGATCCCTACCTTTTATCACCTTCCAAAGGTGCACAAAGATGCAAAGAACCCCCCAGGAAGGCCGATAGTCTCCTCAATAGGCAGCCTCCTGGAAAATACACCTAGGTTCATAGACACCTATCTCGCACCATTTGTAAAAGATCTATCCTCATATGTGAGGGACACCCAGGACTTCCTCAGATTAATTGACAACATCACATGGGAATCAGATATCCTCCTGATAACCCTGGATGTTGCCAATTAATAGACGTGTATAGGCCATGAGGACGGCATCACAGCTGTGAGTTGGTTTTGGGGCACTAAACTACTCAAATACCACCAACATAACCGTATGCTTCTGACAATGACAGAATTCTGTCTTGAGAATAACATCTTCCTATTTGCAGGGATCTTGTACAGGCAGACACGTGGGACGGCCATGGGCACGTGCTTCGCCCCCAGCTATGCAAACTTATTCATTGGCTGGTGGGAGAAGCATGTGGTCTGGGGCGGGGCCAATGAAAGATGGCTGGACAAAATTATGATCTGGGCCAGGTACATCGACGATCTCTTTGTTGTTTGGCGGGGCGACAGGGACTCGGCTGAGGATTATGTTGCCACGCTAAACAACAATGAGCTCAATTTAAAATCCACCAGTACTATAAGCAACACTTCAGTGAATTATCTGGACCTAGAGGTCTATGTGGTAGGAAACACACTGCAAACAAAAATCTACAGGAAGCCCACTGCAGGCAATGCTGTACTACAGTTAATCAACAAGAGAGAAAGGGTCAGAAAATCACTCTCATACCCCTTAAATCAACTTTAGCAAACAACAGAAGAGTGACAAAGACAAAAAACAAATACAATATCCTTCAAGGGCACAAATTGTGAGCCTTGAAACAACCATCAGGAAGTGATGGGTGAATGAACTGCAGTTCGAAAAAGAACCCTCATGCACCAAACAAATTGGTGACTGGCTTCATCATTGGGTTCACTTTCGAGGGCTTGTAAATTCGTGCCCAAGTGTGTGTTAGTGAAAATTAAAAGAAGACATAGCTATACCCTATACACATGTTAATAGAGGGCTAGCCTGTCCCCACTAAAAACAAAGTGCAAGTGGACAACTAATGGTTGTGCAAATTTGAACCAGTGTGTCCTAAAAGGTCAATATGGTCGACATGTTTCTGCTATAAAGAGCCACTTAAGCTCAGCATTCATCAGGACCAAAAATCCATACCCTAGGAAGACACGTACACTAAGGCATGACCATTCGATAGGGCTATGTACTGTTTCTAACAAGTCACGGAATTCCCGTGTGGACTCTCCTTGTGTTGCCAAGGGTCTGCAATCTGCAAAAGAGAGGTCAATACTTTTTGTTGCAAGTACAACTTCGCCATAGATACATCCCTGTGGAAGCATGCAAATGCAGAGTGTGAATATTAGTTGTGTATCGTTAGAGCACCATCTCAATCTGAACCTAGTTCTAAAACACCCAATTTGTTAGAGACAGTATTAATCTCACAGTTACTGAGCCTCTGAGGTCTCCTGAGGGGAGCATTTATTAACACATTCTAGTGGAGACTCTTTTAGATCGATCTCACGCAATCGATCAATTTATTTCTGATCACATGGTGCCATGAAGGCACCCACTGGTAAGCTGTGTCAGGTTCATAGTACTCAACCAGTGTACTGGGGATGCTCAGACGTGAGTCCCAGGCACTCCACACCACTGGAGTCAAGCTAGCCGGGCTGATGAGAGGTGTTACCTCGAAACCGGGCCGGTCCTCGGATGCTTGATTCCGTTCTGGGAAGGACATGGCTTTTGTAGTTCGGACTGGACTGTTCCCATGGGGCACAGGGTCAGCGCTGATTTGCATATCGCCATTGTCTAACCCAGGGTGGTGTGGAGTGGAAAAACGATGGATTTGGGCCCAGATCTTTGGACTGGGGTGAATGTGTGACATTGATCCACATTCTGTCCATCATTGTTGTGTTTGCAATTACCGCTCTAAGTGTACTGGGGATGCTCAGACGTGAGTCCCAGGCACTCCACACCACTGGAGTCAAGCTAGCCGGGCTGATGAGAGGTGTTACCTCGAAACCGGGGCGGTCCTCGGATGCTTGATTCCGTTCTGGGAAGGACATGGCTTTTGTAGTTCGCACTGGACTGTTCCCATGGGGCACAGGGTCAGCGCTGATTTGCATATCGCCATTGTCTAACCCAGGGTGGTGTGGAGTGGAAAAACGATGGATTTGGGCCCAGATCTTTGGACTGGGGTGAATGTGTGACATTGATCCACATTCTGTCCATCATTGTTGTGTTTGCAATTACCGCTCTAAGTGTACTGGGGATGCTCAGACGTGAGTCCCATGCACTCCACACCACTGGAGTCAAGCTAGCCGGGCTGATGAGAAGTGTTACCTCGAAACCGGGCCGGTCCTCGGATGCTTGATTCCGTTCTGGGAAGGACATGGCTTTTGTAGTTCGGACTGGACTGTTCCCATGGGGCACAGGGTCAGCGCTGATTTGCATATCGCCATTGTCTAACCCAGGGTGGTGTGGAGTGGAAAAACGATGGATTTGGGCCCAGATCTTTGGACTGGGGTGAATGTGTGACATTGATCCACATTCTGTCCATCATTGTTGTGTTTGCAATTACCGCTCTAAGTGTACTGGAGATGCTCAGACGTGAGTCCCAGGCACTCCACACCACTGGAGTCAAGCTAGCCGGGCTGATGAGAGGTGTTACCTCGAAACCGGGCCGGTCCTCGGATGCTTGATTCCGTTCTGGGAAGGACATGGCTTTTGTAGTTCGGACTGGACTGTTCCCATGGGGCACAGGGTCAGCGCTGATTTGCATATCGCCATTGTCTAACCCAGGGTGGTGTGGAGTGGAAAAACGATGGATTTGGGCCCAGATCTTTGGACTGGGGTGAATGTGTGACATTGATCCACATTCTGTCCATCATTGTTGTGTTTGCAATTACCGCTCTAAGTGTACTGGGGATGCTCAGACGTGAGTCCCAGGCACTCCACACCACTGGAGTCAAGCTAGCCGGGCTGATGAGAGGTGTTACCTCGAAACCGGGCCGGTCCTCGGATGCTTGATTCCGTTCTGGGAAGGACATGGCTTTTGTAGTTCGGACTGGACTGTTCCCATGGGGCACAGGGTCAGCGCTGATTTGCATATCGCCATTGTCTAACCCAGGGTGGTGTGGAGTGGAAAAACGATGGATTTGGGCCCAGATCTTTGGACTGGGGTGAATGTGTGACATTGATCCACATTCTGTCCATCATTGTTGTGTTTGCAATTACCGCTCTAAGTGTACTGGGGATGCTCAGACGTGAGTCCCAGGCACTCCACACCACTGGAGTCAAGCTAGCCGGGCTGATGAGAGGTGTTACCTCGAAACCGGGCCGGTCCTCGGATGCTTGATTCCGTTCTGGGAAGGACATGGCTTTTGTAGTTCGGACTGGACTGTTCCCATGGGGCACAGGGTCAGCGCTGATTTGCATATCGCCATTGTCTAACCCAGGGTGGTGTGGAGTGGAAAAACGATGGATTTGGGCCCAGATCTTTGGACTGGGGTGAATGTGTGACATTGATCCACATTCTGTCCATCAATGTTGTGTTTGCAATTACCGCTCTAAGTGTACTGGGGATGCTCAGACGTGAGTCCCAGGCACTCCACACCACTGGAGTCAAGCTAGCCGGGCTGATGAGAGGTGTTACCTCGAAACCGGGCCGGTCCTCGGATGCTTGATTTTGTTCTGGGAAGGACATGGCTTTTGTAGTTCGGACTGGACTGTTCCCATGGGGCACAGGGTCAGCGCTGATTTGCATATCGCCATTGTCTAACCCAGGGTGGTGTGGAGTGGAAAAACGATGGATTTGGGCCCAGATCTTTGGACTGGGGTGAATGTGTGACATTGATCCACATTCTGTCCATCATTGTTGTGTTTGCAATTACCGCTCAACCAGCACATGCTCTATATATTGGATTAAGCTTGCTTTAAACCAATCACGGAAATCGTGATAAATAATTACAAAAAGAAAGGAAGTGCCAAAGTTACGCTTAATGTTACACATAAAAACACCTCATATAAACAATGGAAGGTTAGCTCTTAAAAAACAACATTGAAGACTCACAGTTTATATGCGGTGAATCTTCACCTTAGGCGCGTGGTGGGGGAAACCTTCACGCCCGAATTTCTGTAAATGCAAAGCGGGGCGTCAAGCAGATCAAACGCTAGTAGTCAGACTCATACGCCATGAATTTATCGTCAGTCAGTTTAGAAGCATGGAGCCCGATATATTGTAAGTATCAACAGGCTCGCATTGGGCAACTCCAAAGGGCATTTAAAACTGTAATATATGCCTCTTTCACTCAAGTGCCCCACTCGGAATTTAATCCTTAGCAGTTTTTAAATCGGTCAAACCATAACACTTACGTGTTGTCAGGCGACTACCCGCTATGGACCTGCTTGAATCAACACCACGGCCTGGATTGAAGGATCACCGGGAACACAGAAGAGAATAAGAAGCACCAGCCTCCCGCCTCACGTGATCGGGAGAGTGTCTCTGTTTCTTAAAGTGGCAGGCCTCATTTACGGGGTGAAACTAAAGCCTTGTCTAGATAAATTATACAAGGGTAGTATGTGAGGGGCTAATAGAACGCGAATCGACTTGCCACCATGTGATACACTAAAACAGGAAAAAGCTGAAAAAGAGGCCACTACCGGTTTTTTAATTATGGAACTTTTTTGAATTTCATAACTTTATTAACAACACAATATAGGTGCAGTGTGACCAAAAAACTAAGAAAGTGTTCCTTTTGTCACCGCAATATTGTATTTCATCGTACCCACACCAAAAGGAATTAGTTAATAGAAATGATGCGGACCTGATTTATAAGGGAAATCCCTATAGGATCCTTATACCCAACATTTACCTTGTCAGGACCATTAGATCCGAAATTCGATAAATGCATATAGTGTAGCAAAAGATTTCTGGACATGTGCAATCAATCACTCAATAGTGTTTGTAAAACTGCTGTGGCTGGTCGCTTGATACACAAGTGTGTCATAAAAAATCTTAGCGTCTCATCACAGAGCCCCATGGGATGGCATCATTTAGACCAGAAAGGTGGGTCGACAGACAGTAAACCCACCTCTGTTCCTTCTCATATAGGCTCCCTTCCATACCTTGCTTCATGTGTTCGATAATGGTCCATCTTACATCATTGGGGGTGTGTTTTAACTGTAAGAAGTGTGTCGTCAACTTGGTGGTATTCTTGTTGCACCTAACATTGCTGCGATGCTCGCAGATGCGCTGTTTAATTTTCCTTGTCGTCATACCAACGTACCTCAAACCGCACGGGCACACAATTAAGTAAACCACGTTGTTTGTATTGCAGTTGGTGTGACTTCTTTGGTGCCAGATTTTACCAGGTTCTAGGTCTAATGTTTTAGTGCTTGTTGTCAAGTGACATGCACTACATCCTCCACACGGAAAGTGTCCCGTCACCGGAGGGAGACCCCATGTTGTTACAAGAGTCTGGTTACTGTCTCTGCTCATGGTCCTAGGGCGGGTATGCACCAGAGAGTCCTTAAGACTTCTGGCACGTTTGTACGAAAAAAGGGGCTTTCCCAGTCATGCTTATTGCTTGTTAGTAACTTCCAATGCCTATTTATGCACCAACTCACTGTATTGGAAATACTACTGTACGTGGTCACACAAGTTAAGGGGACACTAGTCTCAGTTGTTTTAGGGTAATCCTCCAATAGAGCCTCTCTGTGCTGGTTTTTAGCTCTTTTGCAGCTTTTATTCAAAATGTGGTTCGAGTAACCCCTTCTCTGTAATTTTTTGGTGAGATCTTGTGATTGTTCTTTAAAGGCAGACAAGTCACTGCAATTCCTGCGGATGCATAGATATTGGCCGAACTGAAGGTTTTCCCAAAGGGAGCGAGGGTGCAAACTAGAGTAGTGTAAGAGGTTATTCTTACTTGTGGGTTTATAGTATGTCTTACTGGAAGGGTTCTGAAACCAGCTTGCTAGAATTCTTCGAGTGGGTAAATACATGCGATCCACACTTGAAGTTCACCCATGAACATAACACAGACTCTATTGTGTTCCTGGATGTGACCATAACTAGAGACAGAGACCGTCTGTGTACTAAGACACACACACTGCACCTATATTGTGTTGTTAATAAAGTTATGAAATTCAAAAAAAGTTCCATAATTAAAAAACCGGGAGTGGCCTCTTTTTCAGCTTTTTCCTATTTTAGTGTATCACATTGTGGCAAGTCAGATTTGCGTTCTATTAGCCCCTCACATAGTACCCTTGTATAATTTATCTAGACAAGGCTTTAGTTTCACCCCGTAAATGAGGCCTGTCGCTTTAAGAAACAGAGACACTATGGAAATATGATGAACTACAGGTACCACAATGCCTGAATGCAGACACGCCCAGGTGGGCGGGATTAAGAACTATCGTTACCTGCACACAAACTGTTAAGCTGTTACTTCCCCAGAAGCCAAGCCTGTGACCAAGAGGAACTTTTCCCTGAAACGTGTTAATCAAAATGGCACAAAATTTGTTGGAAGAGCTGTCTCCAGTTAGCTGCTGCCTGCCGGAATAAAAGAGGGTAAACAAAACGTTGAGTGGGTGTCTTTACTTGCGAGGGCAACTTCATTTGGAATATATATATATATATATATATATATATATATATATATATATATATTTTATATATATATATATATATATATATATATATATATATATATATATATATATTCATCGCGGCTACAGTCCGAACGGCTGAACGGAATTACACCAAATTTGGCAAAGTTGTAGTCCTTGGTTCAGACTAGTGCCTTTTGCTTATATGGTGTAAATTTGTTAAGTAGTTCCTGAAAAAACTGCAATTAAAAGTACATATATATCTATGGCCTCGGTGGATGCGCGCATCTTGCGCGGACTATAAGCGCACCGTCCCGATCACACGCTGAATGCTGATTGGCTGTCAAGTGGTTGTCAACATTTGAAACCAGGAAGTGTTGGCAGCCATTTTGTGCCTCTGTAGAAGCGAGGATCTAGAAACTAGCGGAACAAGTGTTCAAAAAGTGTAAAGGGGGCAGGTAAGAAGTATGTTTTCCCTCTAGACCTGCTCAGGGGTCATACAAGGAAATATATTTAAGCACTGGCTCCTGTGCTTGGTTAAAAATTAGCTACCTGGGATGGTCAAATCCTGGGGTCTAAAATATTACATTTGTTGGTGATCCAGCGGGGCCCTGTAGCCCAGGGACGGTCATTCCTTGGTGCTACAAAATAACTGGGTGAGGAAGCTCAAAGGTCCGTCTAAGCCACAGGGATTACCACCCTTGGGGCTTTTTATATTTTCGGAGGGGGGCCGCGTGGTCTCCATTCTGGAGCATTCGAAATCCTTGGGGAACACCACCTCCCAGGATTGGCTCCTGCTGTGTCTCGGGGTGCTTAGCCTCGCGACGCTGCTCTTTGCTATGGCAGGGCGGGAGTCGAGGTTCCCGCTGTGTCATAGCAAACTTGAAGGCATATTAACAAGTGCTATTTCAACGCAATTTTTAAAAAAAAGCCAAAACTTCAGTGAAAAATGATATTGCCCTATTTACTAGGTAATGCTAAAATGCATTAATGCATGTTAGCAGCCGTTTTGCTAATGGCTCACCTCCTATCGCCAATAAGTTGCAATGTAGGCGTTCTCAGAGGCAAGGTAAGTGTTCCTATGACAATATAATATGGAAGAGGGAGGTAGGACAACAGCGTTGTATTTACAAGGGGGCCCTGGATTTGAGAACCGATAGAAAAACTCTTGGTAATTGCGGTTTATGTCGGATCCTAACATGTGTTCTGAAGTAGACTTAAACATGTTTAATATGCGAGGTGAATTGATATGTTAAGTGCACAGCCTTATACTATCGTTTTCACTTGTGAACATGAATTTTCACTGTATTTCTCGCGATATTGGGGGCATATTTACAAGGACAGTGTTAAAATTATCGTCGCTTTAGCATTAGGAAAGTGTCGTTACATTTTTTGTGGTTTCCTGGAAGCGAAAGCGGAGGAATTTCAATGGTTTTGTACGAGTGAAATGTCCCGCTAACTATAACACCCCTAAAACCTATGTTTTTTTCCAGTTAATATATATATATACACCAAGGTTTATTGGTGAAAGAGTGGGTGTATGAGTGACTCTATATTGGTGAAAGAGTGGGTGTATGAGTGACTCTATAGATGATTCAGTGGGTGCATGATTGACTGTATAAGTGAGTAGTTCAGTGTCTCAGTGAATGTAGGGGTGAGTGACTGGTTGTGTGGGTGTCTGTATCAGTCTGTCATTTGGTGTCTAAGTGGCTGTATGGGTGTGTAAGTGGGTATGTGACTGGCTGCATAGGTGAGTGATTGGTTGTCTGAGTACCTGTATGATTGTCTGAGTGTCTGTGTGGGTGGGTGACTGCATGTATGGATGAGTGAGTGGGTGAGTAAGTGGCTTAATGGGTTAGTGAGTGTGTGTGTAAACGACTGTATGGGTGAGTGAGTATGTGTATGGCTGTGTGGTTGAGTGAGTGGATGTGTCAGTGGTATATGGGTGAGCAACTGGGTATGAAAGGTAGTATAGGTGAGTAGTGGGATATACGAGTGATTGTCTTGGTGAGTCAGTGAATGGAAGAGTAACTGTATGGGTGAGTGTGTGTTTGTGTCCATAACTGTATAGGTGAGTGAGTATGTGTTAGTATCTGTATGAGTAAGTGAGTGTGTGGGTGTGTGTATGTATGGATGAGTAAGTGGCTGTGTGATTGATTGTATGGGTGAGTGACGAGGTGTGTGAGTAGCTCTATGGGTGACTGACTCAGCTGTGAGTGGCTGTATGGGTGCATGAGTGGATATGTCAGTGGCTGTATTAGTGAGTGAGTGGGTGTATGATTGCTGTATGGGTGAGTGAGTGGATGTGGTAGACCTATGAATCAGTGAGTGGTTGTATAAGTACTGGTATGGATCTGTGAATGGCTGAGTTCGAGTGTGAATGCGTGAATGTAAAGTTTTTTGGGGTGTGAGTGATTGTGTCAGTGATTCTGTGGCTGATGTAATGAGTGATGTCATTTGAGATGTTATCAGTGATTTCACTGAAAATGTCATAAGTGATGTAATATGTGAGGTCATAAACACTACATTGCGGGGGCATGAGTGCTGAATTTCGCTGGTTTTGTACGAGTGAAACCTGAGCCTTACTATAAAATCACTGTAACCTTTGCTTTTTCTTCAGTGAATTTCTAAGGTTTTTTATTCCATTCCCTAACTAAAACGTCCTTGTAACCGTTGTTTTTTTCTCACTTGCTCAAAGCGGAGCACAGGTTGCTATAGGATGAAAAAAGGATTACATTTATAGAGTGCACTAAAACCCAAAGGTGCCAAAGCTATGGCTTGGCGGGAGTGGTAAAGCTACTGCCAAGCTATAGTCTGGCGATGGGCGCCCTGGGGCTTAGCAGGTGTCGACCCGGGGGGCGACTATCCTCAGGGCGATGTGTGTCTCCAGTAGGAGGGTCACGTGGCCCCTCTCCATTGCAGGAAACAGCCCAGAATAGATGGTGGTCCCTGGGACTGTGGGGGGGGGGCAATATGGCCCCCACCTTTAATTGTTTACATTTGCCCTGGGGAGGTGGCAGTCCCCGGGGATGCGGGGAAACTGGTGGGCCCTAAATCATGAAAAATAAACAAGATTAGAATTTAAATGTAAACATATATATATTCCTAAATTAAATTAAGAATGAAATATATTTAAAATAAGAAGGACATTTAAATATTAATTTAAAACACTAAATACCGCAAACCTTATAAAACCAAACCTGAAAACATTACATTTACAAATTGTATAAATAAAACTACATCTAAGAATACTAAAAGCATACCAATAAAGGGAACAATTCAAACAATTAAAGATCATTAAATTAAATGATCAAAATAAATTAATCATGTACATTTAGAAAAAAGAATCATCAAATAAATTAAACCTAATCAACATAAAAACTAATGAAAACTACGATATTAATCTAAGAGATATTTAAAACTTTGATATTATTATAAAAAGAAACAATATATTTTCCATCAAAATTCTACACCAACATAAATGCACCCTTAAATTTATGACCTTGATTTTATGCACCACTATTGAAACTAAGGGCCCGATTCACAGAATGAACTTAAGACTCAATCCTAAACTTACTACTATTTTGCTATTCACCGAATGCACTTACTACTTTTGGCATTCACAGAATGAACTTACTACTTTTGGTATTCACAGAAGTTAGGATTTTGTCTTAAGTCTGTCTTAAGTCAGTCTTAAGTCTGTCTTAAGTTTGTCTTAAGACAAACTGTAGTATTGAAGTAGACTGGACAATAAGTAAGTTTGTAGGTTAGGTTTATTTAGCTTAGGAGAAGCACAGCGACAGGCACCAGGCAAAAGCTATCAACTGCCAGAAGGCAACATTCTATTACAAAGCTGTAGAACATAGGAACACAGGGGTTCTAACTACAGGTGCCAGGAAGGCACAGAACAGTGAATACTACATTATCCTCTTTTCAGTAAAACAAAAGAAGAAGCGTTCGTACTAGGAGAAGAAGAGGAGAAAAGGAAAAAGAGAAAAAGAAAAGGGGAAAAGAAAAGAAGAGAAAAGAAACCAGAAAATTAGAACAAGAATAGTAGAGGAAAGAAAGCACAGCTGGTAGAGAAGGAGAAGGCAAAGGCAACAGATTATCTGAACCTGGCAAGAATCTTACACACTCTATGACTCCTGTGAGGTCCAGGAACAGAAGCATCAACAACATTACCGCCATTACCATTAATAGCAACAGTACCAGAACGTTTGTCACTTGAAACAGAGCAGGAATTGGGCTGAGAAACACTAGTGTAAGCATCATCACTACTAACTTTAACAATTTTGCAGATGTTCCACCAATCCTTATTATTCACACGTACAGCATTTCCACAGACCTTGTCAACTACAACGGGTTGAGAAAACTTGCTCCTACCTTTGGTGACATGGACAGGATTTTTAATTCGAACCACATCACCAACACAGATGTCATGGGCAACAGATCTCTTTCTTTCATCACAATAAGTTTTTTGCTTCTTCTGAGCATCGGACACATTGTCTCTGACAAAAGCATCAATTCCATCCATAACATTCATTTTTACCCACTTGGACATCCAACCCGGACAAATTTTGGTGGAGGGTTTCCTACCCCTCAGGAGCTCAAAGGGGGAGACCCCAGTAGAAGAATGGGCTGTAGTACGATAAAACCACAACATGGAACGCACAGCATTCTCAACTACACACTTGCTAGCAATAGCCCACTGGATGCAGTTGTTGAGAACACGGTTCATCCTCTCAACAAGGCCATTGGCCTGGGGGTGGTAAAGGGAACTTTCTTATGTGTCACACCACCTTGTTTGAGGAAAGATTCAAACTCACAACTGACAAATTGGACACCATTGTCAGTCATGACAACAGAAGGAAACCCCTCTCTCAAGAAGATGTCTTTCAAAAAGGAAATTACACTAGCAGAGGAGGCTTCACTGACGAAGCGAATTTCCGGCCATTTGGAGTAGTAATCAATGGCAACAATGGCAAAACGGGAACATGAAGGTAAAAGGTAAAAAGGACCGACCAAGTCAACCCCAATCTTTTCCCACGCCCTTTCCGGAAGTTGAACGGGCTCCATGGGGGGAGACCTAACCTTATGACTTTTATCTGAGGACTTACAAATTACACAGTTGTCAATCAAGGAATCAACGCACACGTCCATCTGCGGCCACCAGAACACATCTCTCAACCTTCGTTTGGTGAAAGTCTTCCCTAAATGCCCTTCATGTGCACCATCCACCAGACGCTTCCGCAAACTCTCAGGAGGAATGAGCCTCCCACACCGCATGAGAATGCCATCCTCAACAGTGAGTTCGTCAGCAACCTTGACAAAAGTTTGGAAGAGCCCAGTAACATTCTTTTCCTTGGGCCAACCAGACTTCAGATAGTTGACAACTTGTAGGAGAACTGCATCCTTCAATAACTCTCTTTTCCACTCACCCTCACTGATTGCACACATGCCTTCAAGATCCAGACCTGCGACAAAACAATCCTCAAGGTCTTCATCTTTTTCAACCTCGGAGTCATTATCAGTTAAAGGAAAGCGGGAAAAATAGTCGGCTCTGACATTCTTTGATCCTGGCAGATAAACAACCTTAAAGTCATACTGAAGAAGCTTAGTGGATAGCCTCGCGATTCTAGGGGTGTGCTCCTTAATTTTTTCCCCGGACAAAATAGAAACTAGTGGGCTGTGATCGGTACAAATAGTGAAATGACCACCCCAGAGATAGGGATTGAACTTCCTGACCGCCCACCAACAGGCCAAAAGCTCTTTCTCAATAACAGAGAAGTTGACTTCTGCTCCACGCAGTACCCTAGAGGCATATGCGATGGTGTTGTCGACTTGTCCATTCCTCTGAGTAAGGACAGCCCCAAGACCAAACCCACTTGCATCAACAGTCACCACACACTCCTTGTTGGGATCGAAGGGTTTGAGAATGCTCTCCCCAACAAGCTGAGATTTGATCCACTTGAAAATCTCTTGGCAATTTTCATCCCAAACGAAAGGCACACTTTTCTTTAACATGTTAGTCAAAGGCTGAACCTTTGACGCGTAGTCTTTGATGAATCTGGAGTAAAATTCACTGAGACCAATAAAAGATTTTAGACCAGACTTGTCGGTAGGTGGAGGAGCATCAACAATGGCTTTCACTAAACCAGGACGTGGTTCGACACCTGCATGAGAAACAACATGACCTAGAAATTCCATCTTTTCTTTTAAGAAAACACATTTCTCTTTCTTTAAAACAATACCCTTGTCTTGCATGATTTCCAGGACCTGATTTAAGGAAAAGTCATGATCCGCCTTGTTCTCGCCAAAAATCAAAACGTCATCCTGGAAGACAATCACTCCAGGAGTATCCCTAAACATCTGACTCATCAACCTTTGGAAAACTGCGGCCGCTGACGCAAGGCCAAACGGCATCCTACAGTACTGAAAACTGCCAAAGGGGGAGACAAAAGCAGTCAGATGTCTAGAAGATTGACTCAACACCACCTGGTGATAAGCGGAGGCTAAGTCCAGCTTAGTGTACCATCTTGCCCCCCTGGTAAGGGACAACAAATCTGTTATTTTTGGTAAGGGGTGTGAGTCAATCCAAATGTTCTTATTGAGGCTGCGCAAATCCACACAGACGCGCAAATCCCCATTCCTTTTTCTGGCGACAACAAGGGGAGACAACCACAAGGACGACTCAATGGGTTCTATGACTCCTTTTCTGCAAAGGCCCATCAACTCCTTTTCTAAATCATCCCTCACGCTGAAAGGAACACTCCTCACCTTATGTTTTACAGGGATGGCACCATCCTTCACTCTAATTTCGTGGTTAAAACCCTTGATGATGCCAAGGCTACTCCCAAAAACTCTTGGGAATCTGGAAATTAGACTCTCAACATTGTCACTTGAAACGATAACAGCTAAACTCTCTACATTATCACAAGATTCATCAATACTGATCTGTTCTTTGGACCCTGGTCTAAGGATCATCTTGAATAAACCCTGGTGGAACCAACCCAAGATGTTTAGGCTCTTCAAGGAAACATACACTTTACCAAAGATCCTCCTTCCCCTGAACTGAATAATGTCTTCAAAGAACCCTAGAAGAGCAATTCTACGCCCTTCGTAAGAAACAGGGGTCCTATCTGGAGGTAGGAGGTTCCTTTCAGGCCAAGTTACATCAAACAACTTTTGTGTAATCATAGTTACTCTAGCTCCAGAGTCCACTAATAGGGTAATTATCTTGTCACCCACACCAAAATCTTCGAGAGGATCAACACAGTCAGATGGATCACCTATAATGACCCCATCGTCTCGTACTACTACAACCATGTCTCTGAGATCATCTTGGATGCCATTCATGGAGTCAGAGTCATCATCGGTATTTCCATAGGACTTTGAGACATTCCCAATAGTGTTGACGGTACTCAGACTCTGAGACTTGTTGCTGAAAGTGGAATTTCCCTGTTTAGAGATTTGGCAAATTTTAGCAAAGTGCCCAAACTTCCCACAGTTGCGACAGGTAGAGTTCCTGGCAGGGCAAAACTTGTTATTTTTATTATGGGAAGGATTTCCACATCTGTAACAAATGTCATTTCTTGAAAAAGCATTCCTCTCAAAACGTTGAGAACCCGGAGTGTTGTTTCTGTCAAAACGTTGACTGCCAACCACTTTACTGTCTTTGTTCTCCTTGGTTCTAACTATCGAAACTCCCTCATCACATTTCTTTTCAAGTTCCTTTACTTCTTTTTTTGACAGCTCTATACTTTTGGCCACACGAATAGTCTCTTCAAGTGTGGGATTGCCCAAAGTAAGAAGTTTCTGCTGAATAGATTTATCGGAGCACTTACAAACGTATTGATCCCTTATTAATTGCTCTCGAAAGCCTTCGAATTCACATTCAGCACTTAGTTGTCTTAGACAGGAAACATATGTCTCAACATCCTCCCCAGATAGTTGTTCTCTCTTGAAGAACTTGTGTCTTATGACAACAAGACTTGGCTTGATATCAAAACGTAACTCAAGCCTTAATCTTGTTTCTGTGTACTCATCTACGTCCTCTTCAGCGTTGTTTCTTACTAAGGGAGGTAAATGTTTGAAGATTTCTCTTCCCTCGAAACCCAAAGAGTGCAGTAGAAGACACTTCTTCCTTTCTGCGCGATATCTAATCCCATCCTCGTCGCCAACAATTTTGTAGTATTGAAGTAGACTGGACAATAAGTAAGTTTGTAGGTTAGGTTTATTTAGCTTAGGAGAAGCACAGCGACAGGCACCAGGCAAAAGCTATCAACTGCCAGAAGGCAACATTCTATTACAAAGCTGTAGAACATAGGAACACAGGGGTTCTAACTACAGGTGCCAGGAAGGCACAGAACAGTGAATACTACACAAACTTAAGACAGAATCCTAACTTCTGTGAATACCAAAAGTAGTAAGTTCATTCTGTGAATGCCAAAAGTAGTAAGTGCCTTCTGCGAATACCAAAATAGTAGTAAGTTTAGGATTGAGTCTTAAGTTCATTCTGTGAATCGGGCCCACTGGGTCCACACCTGCCCAAAGAATACATGGCACACTAAGTAAGTGAGCTGATGGGCTAGTAATTTATGTCTCTAAATATATCTTATTGATTGTGTTCCTTTACAGTGTATCACTGCCTTTGGAACAGTCCTCTTTGAAATGCAGTGCATGCTTTTCTTCTGATATTTAAAATCAAACATAGCTATACGTTTCAACAAGTAGAACAGCATTTTTGCTTAGAGACCTCTTGAGCTGGTCTAGTATTTATTTTAAATATTGAAATGTGTTGCTTAAAATCCTCAGAGGTACTAAAGCCATAGTATATTCATTATAATATTTTGAGAGAGGTAATTTTGTGCATATAGTGGAAGTGGCCATGAGATGATAACTCAGTCAGTACTATTTTCTGCAAAACACTTTTAAACCTCTTTTTTTCAATCCCTCTCTTGCTAATTTGGCTGCAGCTGAACCATGAAATATTTTTTTGTAAACACTGTTGGGACATAGCACCAGGGGCAATATTATGAAAGTGCCCTGGGGGTGCAATGGCCGTTTGCGCCCGCTTTGCATGCCACTGGGGTATTTTGGTGTTATAGAAGGGGGCACAGACGCTAGTGCAGCCCCTTCTGTAATACTTACAGACCTAATGCACATAAAGCACCAGTGCTATCTTTAAAGGGCATTCCCTTATTTGCATGGGGCATTCCCTTTGCCTCTGTGTCCGGCGCCTTACTATAGATGCGGGTGCAGAGGCAAAGAAGCTGGCAGGAGGTGCACAGTGCGCCTCCTAAAAGGTGGCGGTCTGTCAGTGTGCCCTGATGGCAGACCTCAGGACCCCTCAGATATCATCTAGCCAGGGCTTTAAGTGGGCCGGGTCTGTCCGGGTCTGAGCACCGGCAGTTATTTTCAGGGGGCCTGGAACCGGGTCTCTATCGGGCTCTGTTTTCAGGCCTCCAAAGGAAGGTGGTCCGTTTTCTTTTTCTTTTTCCTCGACTGCAGTGAGAGCATGCACATGATGTGCCCATGCTCACCGACAACTTCAGAAGCACTGACTTCTTACTTTTTAACAGGGCCCCTTACAGCGCTTTCACTTTTACAGTAGCTGTCGCGCTGTCCCCGAATTCACAACACTCCCTCTCCAGTCTCCTCGCCCCCAGGGCCGGCGCAAGGCATGGGCAGTGTGGGCAGCTGCCCAGGGCCCCCTGCACACCCGACCAACGGGGGGGGGGGGGGCCGCACATCTAAGATTGATGTAGCGCTGCGAGGCCCAGGACATCGCAATCATGTGCAGGTCTGGAAATAATAAGAGCAGGGACGCACTTCCCCGGGAATCGCCAGTCGCCACACTGCCATTACTGCGAGGTACAGGGAAGGAGCGCCTCATCCCATGGGCCTCGCAGCGCTACACCATCACTGCGATGCTCAGGGAACAAAGGGCCTCTCCCAGGGCTAATCACTGCCTGTACCTGGGGATCTAGTCTCCCGCTGCCCACTCAGAGGCACTGCAGGACACCCCACATCCCGCACGTTTAAGCCTTCAAATGATAAACAACTTTCTTTCAGCTCTTGAGGAGCTGTGGACGACATGCTTGTGGTAGGCATACAGGGAGGCGTTGCAGCACACCAGGGGTCCTGCATAAAGCAGCTTGAGAGCCTTCAGCTACTAACATGCAAACATACTTCAATGAGTATGTGAAACTTATTCCCACGACCTGCTCTGAAAGTATGCCCTGTAAGCTTATTTCAAAGTGCAGGGCCTGAATGTAACATGTCTGTGCAATTTAGAGGGGCCTCGCACATCCCCTTTCTGCCCGGGCCCCAAAAATCCTAGAACCGGCCCTGCTCGCCCCCACTACTCAGCAGCAGAAGCCAGGAGTAGCAGTGTCACAGGGTCACAACTCCATCTTGCAGGAAGACGAGCAGTAGGCAACTGCGTGGTAACGGGCACGGGATCATCTAAAAGCCCTTGGAATTAATTTTGTCCATGTGAAGAAGCGTTTCTTAGCCTTGCATTCCAATCTCCATAACTGATCACAAAACTACCCCAAAGGCAGTGTGTCCAAATGGAACAGCGTTTTCATTTAATTACTGTGTTTTTTGTCTCGGATCAGAAAGGCACAACAACATACCCTCAAATATTATTCAAACATACGAGTGTGCTTCCTTCGCCATATTTTTTTATATAAAGTGATGAGCATAATTTGGGCAGACACTCGAAAAACAATGTGCAGGCCCATTCATACCGTCAGCCGAAAAACCAAAGTCACCCCTCCCTCTGCCCCCACCTGCTGCAACTGCTTCGCACTTCGGTACCGGCTGCAACGAAAATGAAAAGTACATTTGGGTGGTTCCTTTCACCAAGTGTATTTCTGCCTAGGTTTAGACAGTTTCACAATTGTTCGGATCTAGTCACTTAGCACCCTTCCAACTGTGCCTGCGATCCTTTCATTAACAGCGCAGAGATGGGGTAAGCCAACCTCCTCACACCCATTTTTAAAAGGATTGACAGCGTATGAGGAAATGCAAAGATGTGCACCTGCCCGTTGGGACAGGAGTGGGGTGGTGACAGGAGTTTTGTTGTGCTAGGGGACTCCATTTGATTTCATGGAAATAGGAAAGTTCACGTACCTACTACCTACAGAACGGATGTTTGCTGCGAAGTGCTGGTACTCTAGCATAAAAAATATTGCAGCACTGCTGAGAAGTGCAGGTACTCTTTCTCTCCCCTTCAACTTACAAAAGTGTGGGCACTCTGTGCGGGAGAGCACATGCCCGTTTGAAGCACTGGATAGTAAATGAAACTTTCCCTGCCAAGGATACACAAAAAAGGCCCCAGCATCTAGGCACTCAAACAAAGCTAATGTGTGCTATATTACTTTGACATATGTCATTGGTATTGTAGGCTTAGTGCATTTGCTTCATGTACTTTGTGCAACACGTTGTTGCTGATATAAGTTGTTTAATGTAACTGCTCACTCTCAGCTTTGGTTGGCAGAGCACGGTTTGTGTTGCATGTTTAGTACAGGGCTTTAAGTGGGCCGGGTCTGTCCGGGTCTGTCCGGGTCTGAGCACTGGCAGTGATTTTCAGGGGGCCTCGAAACGGATCTCTATCAGGCACTATTTTCAGTCCTCCAAAGGTAGTTCGTTTTCTTTTTTTCTTTTCCCTCGACTGCAGTGAGAGCATGCACATCGATGAGCACATGCTCATTTTGCTCACTACTGAGCGGCGGAGGTAGTGAGCATGCCAGGTGAGCCGCGTTGTAGGAGGAACGCGGCTTTAAAGAGAGCCATTTTCTCTCAGGATTTCCCTTCCTGCAGCGCAGGTGCAAAGTCTTCGTGGTGCCAGCCTTCACATTATGGGATGATTAGGAGAGAGACTACCACAGGCAGCCTGCTCCAGCACAACCCTGCTCTGACTTTTCACACTGAGCGTCAAGGTTGCAGTGTAATCAAGCAACAATTAAAACGCAGAGAGAGGAACTAGTCGGCGTGATCCTGCCCCAGCCCTAACGCAATGCTAGTTATCTTGATTTAGACCACGCCCCTACTTGGATTGGCCACGCCCCTTTGCATGGTTTGCCCCGCCCATTTTAGAGCACCCCCAGTTTTTTTCTCCCACTTAAAGCCCTGCATCTAGCAGATGGGTGCCTTCACTTACTGCACTCGCCTGCAAGGGGATCTTTAATCCCTGGGTGCAGCCTGCACTGTGAAACACAGAGCAGCTTCAAAGAAGCCACTCCTTTTTCCCCATGAACGCGCTTGCCCAGGGCAGCGCGAGTTCACGGCTGCCCTAAGGGCAGTGCATTCCATGTAATAGGGTGCATTTTCCCTGTTTGCGTCCAATGCACTTACATAATAGGGCCCCAGTTATTTCTTTCTTGACTATACTTTATACTTTGCATGCATGGACATACAAGCTGACTACGGCCCTGATTTACTAAAAATATCAACCATCAGAAACTGACAAAAAGTGGCACATGGTATTTTATAAAGGCATTTTGCGCTGGAAAGTAGCTCTTTTCTGAGCGCAAAAAGCACTTTGTGCTACTTTGTCTTAAGTGGGTGATACTCGGATGTTACTTGGGCAGAGTAACCAGCAGTTTTGACGCAAAGCCTCATCTACTAAAATGGCCAGACGGGGTTTTGTGTCCAAAAAAATAACACCTCCTAGAAAATAAGAGGATTTTTTTTTTTTCTGGAAAAAAAAAAGTTATTGCTTGAGTGATGAAGTCTACAGGACATGTCGACTGCATGGGATCCTCCTACGTGTGTCTAAACATAATACTTTTTTACTGGACATGCATGCTTCCAGTACATATCTATGCTAGACAGTCCATGCTGATCTCTGCGAGGCTGGCTGTCACACAGGGAAGTTGCTTAGGGCGTTAGTTGAGGCGATAACAGCAGCAGACTAGTTTTCATAGATATGGGCACTGAGCTGTGTTGTCCCACTTTTTTCCCCCTTGCATAACACAGGTTACCACAACAATTCGGTTGCTGCAATGCGTGAAAAATGGTCACATCTGGGTATAAGTGTAAGTATACTAGCAGCTGAGTGCAGTGTCTGGCACATCTCTGTCTGCCGACACCGCAGCCTCCTAATGGAAAAGTTAAGCTCAGGGAAATAGAGTTTTATTACAGAAAGGCTATAGTAGTTATCACCCGTGGTTTCTCAGGGTGTTACTAAAAAATGCAGAGTAGGCGGTGAGCACTCCACGGGGCAGTTTGCTGGTGTGCAGGGCGCACCGGTGTGGAGGCCACTTCTGTAGTCAAAGACATTAAACTCTCACGAATACAGTCTGCATGGGTACGTTAAAGGAAACATTGACTTTCTTGGGATTACCGCTTCGACTTCCCTTCAAAACTAACGACTATGAACAAAATAAATTGTAGCTTTATGCCCTAGATAAAACTATTCAGCTAGGTTTCCGTTCCAAAATAGGGATGAAACTGAGTTGGTTCATTCATACAGAGTCCACGCAATTCCACACCATTTGTATGTTTATTTATAATAAGGTAACTGCGCAGGGCTCACCATAAAATACATTTTTGACCCGTGATTCTTCATGCTTTGCCCCAGCTCCCCTGACAGAAACTCTGTGCAGTGTGACTGCGTACAAAGGGCCTTCTTTATGAGGCCCTTTGCAGCACTTTTGTGCCACCGGAACGTCACTTATTTGAAGTTCCGGTGACCCAATGTGCCGCAATATATTTACAAGGTCACGAAAAGACACTTTACCTCGCTTTTCAAGGCCTTGTAAATATGTGCCCCTTTCACGGAGAACACTGTGTGAAAGGGGCATTCGATGGGTGTTGCTCTGGGTGTACCCACGCAACACCAATGCAATCTGAAGCATTCCCAGATTTATGGGGAATTGTAAACCTGGGAATACCACAAATTCTAACACCCCCACCCCCAAGGTTAGGGTTAGGGAGGCGCAACAAGGAGAAATGTTTTCATTTCTCCTAATTTTTTCCTCTTTTTCACGCATAGGAAGAGGAAATCGCCGGGATCGATTTTGTGCACTAAATTAATCAGCCCAGCAACACAGGCACCCTTGGAGCATGGTGCAAAGGTACCCGTATTGGTGCATGGTAGCCCATTGTGTGCCGGTGCAAGGGAAAAGGACATGCATGTGCCGTATCATAGATAGTGCGCATTCCTGCCCTTTTGTTTCGATGCAGGGCACCGCAGCAAGATTTCTTGCGGGCCTGCCCTGCGCCAAAACCTTAGAAATGAGGCTCAAAGAATTCAGCATTGTAACAATGAAGAGACGTTTCCACAGCCAGCTGCAAGTCATTGTCTGCACAGGCCTCCAGGTAAATCAAAGGACTTTGGAGCGACGAGCCAGCCAACACTATGGTACACCCAATCTGTCAGGCACTGTACGCGCCTGAGGCTGTGCTTAGGAGCATATAAGGTATATAATTGTGCACTTTTTTCCCTGTAATGCACATATTGGTTGGTGGTGAGGGTGAGGGAGAGGCTTCAGAGCCGGCAGCCATTTTCTCTTTGTCCTGTGTGCCTAGTCATTCCTTGCCAAGCTATGTGTTTGTCCATTATTTTTGTGAAAGTATTGTGTATGGTCGTTAGCCACTTTCTCTTTGTTCTCCCGCCACCTCCTCCTTGCCAAATTATATGCTCCATCAATGATGATTAAGCTACAGGCTATGTGTGCATCAGTTCATACTGGATCACCTTCAAAGAGAATAAGTAGAGGTTATTCTCTGACACCAACAGGACTACTACATCGCATGCATTTCTCTACATGCATGGGAGTAGCATGCATAGCTGCCAACATCTTGAAATAATTTAATGTACAAATCGATTCCAGGGGTTCTGGATTGGATTTGCTGCTACTGACATTGGTAGTAACAGTGCTTCAGCTGTGTCAGGTTACAGATGTTTTGACTCCTCCAGGCAGGTCGCTCCCCACGCCGCACAGCACCACATGTAGTACCCGTGTCCCTGTGCTCACAGCTGCCGCTTCGGATATGAGTTCGAGGCCCTCCTCCACATGCAGGCTACCACCCGCGTCTCATCCCTGGTAGCCTAGTGGTGGGCTGTGGGTTTTGTATATTAGCTCTGCCCTTTTTTTTCCTGTCTGCCTTCTGTCACGATTCTGCATTTTTTGTTGGCTATTGTAATCTGTTTCTCCGCCCCTGTTCTGTTTCCAGTTCCCTCCGCTGCGTCCCGTGTGGCCCCACCCCCCCACCCGCCCATTAGACCTGCTCTCCGCCTCCCAGCTGCTCCTCCCTCCCACCACCCGTTCTTATGGTGGCTGAGGTGCGGCCACACATTGGGCGCGCCTAAGGCAAACCCGTCTGCACCCGTCTGCGCCTGGACCGTGCCCACGCCAGACCCCCTGGCCCCTGCGAATGCCACAACACCAGACACCGCTACGATGCCAGCGCCCTCCATGCTCTCAATTCTGGCTGATCACACACCTGGGCCTGGGCCACCCCGAAGCGCACCCAAGGACCCTTCTCCTGCTGGAACTGCAGCTACACCAGCCTCCAAACCACCACCATGTCCATTGGGGTAGGACGCAACAGCCTCCGATGCATTCTACTCAACATCCGCTCAGCCCGTAAACACGCCATCGAACTCTGAGACCTACTTGACCCCTCCTCCCCAGACGTCGCCTTCCTGATGGAGACCTGGTTGAACCCCTCCTCGGCACCCGACATTGCCATAGCCCTCCCTGACAGCTATAAGATCACCTGCAAGGACCGCACCAACGGAACAGGAGGAGGAATCGCTATTGTCCACAGCAACACCCTCAGAATCTCGACTAGCACCGACGACATGCTTATTACCACCAAACACCTGTACTTCCAGATCTTCACCGACCCCAACACCATCCTCAAAGGAACCCTCATCTACAGACCACCCGGCCCCCAGCCCCCGACCGCATGTCAGCGACTCCATCGCCGACTTCATCAGCACGCATGCCCTTGCATCCACAGACTACATCCGCATCGAAGACCTGAACTTCTACCTCGAGAACACCAATGACAGCAATTCCACCAGCCTGCTCGACAACTTCGCCAACCTCAGACTCAACCAGCTTGTCATGCCTCATCCACTTCGCCAGACACACGCCTGACCCCATCTTCTCCGCCAGCAACCACATCACCTTCAGCCAAACCACTGAACTTCACTGGACCAATCCACCGCTGCGTCAACTTCACCTTTGTGAAGCCTACCTTGCACAAGCGCACGCAACGGGCCTTCCACCGCAGCTGAAGCAAAGTCCCCGAAGAACAGCTTGTCACCACCCTCACCCGAAACCCACCAATGGACACTACCGACACCGAATCCGACGCCCTCAACCTCAGGCAATGGATCGACGACTGCGCCAACACCCTCGCCCTGATCAAGAAACCCTCGAACAGATGCACTGACAGAAAAGCCATCTGGTTCACCGCCGACCTCCAGGCTTCCAAGCAGACCTGCAATAGGCTCGAGAAGAAGTGGCACCACGAATAGACAGTGAACAGCAACACAGCCTACAAGAGCATAATCCACAGACACCACCGGCCTCCTTCAAGGAGCGCATAGACAACAACGCACACAACAGCAAAAAGTTCTTCAACATAGTGAAGGAACTCTCCAACACCAGCTCCAACTCCAACGACATCCCGCCATGGCAAGACCTCTGCAACTCCCTAGCCACCTTCTTCCACCGCAAAATCGCAGACATCCACGACAGCTTCAGCAACCAGACCCCCCAACAGACACCTCAGACTCACCGCCCCAGCCACATCAACCCCCTGCTTTCCTGGACCCATGTCAACGACGAAGACATCATCAAAATCATGAACACCATCCACTCCGGCTCACCATCTGAACCCTGCCTGCACCCCATCTTCAACAAAGCATGCTCCACCATCGCACCCCATCTCCGCAAGATCATCAACAGCTCCTTTGAAAACGCTACCTTCCCAGAGAGCTGGAAGCACGCCGAGATCAACGCCCTACTCAAGAAACCCAAGGCAGACCTCAAGGACCTCAAGAACTTCCGGCCCATCTCCCTCCTCCCGTTCCCGGCGAAAGTCATCGAGAAGATTGTCAACAAGCAATGGACCTCCATCCTCGCAAAGAACAACATTCTGGACCCATCCCAATCTGGATTCCACAGCAACCAGAGCACAGAAACAGCCCTCATCGCCGCCACCGACGACATCAGGGCCATGATGGACAACGGAGAAACCACGGCCCTCATCCTCATGGACCTTTCGGCCGCCTTCAACCCCGTCTGCCACCATACCCTCTACACACGCCTCCACAACGTAGGGATCCGTGACAAAGCACTGGACTGGACCACCTCCTTCCTCACCGGCAGACACCAGAGTGTCCACCTCCTACCATTCTGCTCTAAAGACACCAAGATCATCCCCAAGGACCGTCCCTCAGCCCCACACTCTTCAACGTCTACCTGGCACCGCTCACCAACATCAATCGATCGCACGACCTCAACATCATCTCATACGCCGACAACACCCAGCTGATCCTCTTCCTCACCAAAGCCCCACCACCGCCAAATCCAACCTCCACGAAGGAATGAAGGCCATCGCTGAATGGATGATGAACAGCCACCTAAAACTGAACTTGGACAAGACAGAGGTCTTCATAATTGGATCCTCCCCCTCTGCCTGGGAGGACTCATGGTGGCTGGCCCTAGGAGTTGCACTGATGCCCACTGACCACGCACGCAACCTGGGAGTAATCCTGAACTCCGCGTTGTCAATGACCCAGCAAGTAAACGCTGTCCCCTCCTCCTGCTTCAATACGCTCCGATTGCTCCGCAAGATCTACAGATGGATCCCCACCGAAACCAGAAGGAACCCCACCGGAACCAGAAGGACGGTCACGCAGGCCCTCGTCAACAGCAGACTGGACTGCGGCAACGCCCTCTACACAGGAACCTCAGCCAAACTCCACAAACGACTACAACGCATACAGGATACCTCCGCACGCCTCATCCTCGACATTCCCCACCACAACCACATCACAGCCCACCTGAAAGACCTGCACTGGCTCCCCGTCAACAAGAGGATCACCTTAAAGCTCCTCACCCACGCTCACAAAGCACTCCACCACACAGGAGCAGCGTACCTCAACAAACGACTCACCTTCTACACCCCGAACCACCAGCTTTGCTCTGCTGACCTCGCCACCGTCCCCTGCATCCGCCGAGCGACTGCTGGCGACAGATCGTTCTCCCACCTTGCCGCAAAATCCCGGAATACCCTCCCCATCTGCCTACATCAGACTCAGGACCTACTGGCCTTCAGGAGACTCCACAAGACCTGGCTGTTCGAGCAGTAGCAGCACTCCCTCCCCCGCCCAGCACCTTGAGACCCTCACGGGTAAGTAGTGTGCTCTACAAATAATCTGATTGATTAATTGATTGATTGATTGATTGGCCCATGTATGAACCTGATGATGCAGCAAAACTTCAAAAAAGAAGAAGTGGTCTACAACATATTGGTCAGCAGTTGAATGATTTGTAGGCATTCTAACCATTCAATTACACCACAAGAGCATGAGTGCTATTCAGTGAGCTTATAAACTCCATGTAGACACCCGCATACATGAATTCCCAACCCATTGGAACACTTTGTTCCAAAAATTGAGCAGTACAAGTCTATAAATGAGGATGTGCTACAACGAAGGAAATATACAACTGCCAAAGCAATGTGGGCTAATAAGGTCCCAGTTCAAAATGATTGCACCATTTCAGGTTTAGATGTGGGAACTAAGCAACGAAGATTGCACCATGAGCCAAGCCATTTCAATGTTGCTGCAGAACCATTTGCGTAAGGTTTGACAATGTTAATACTGAAGCTGCTGGTTTGTTCAAAAGGTTACTCATTTGTTTGTTGATCAGAGATAAGATTACATCTGTGCCATTCTCCTTGATCAGTGGTACAAACATGGGGGCATATTACCAACCAATAGAGATAATTTTTGTCTCTAACTTGTTTAGAGACAAAAATTATCGCCGCAAAGCGGCGATTTTTATCGCAGATAAACCTTGCTATTAGCAAGGTTTATCGCAAATGCGATAAAAAACGGCCGCAATGCATGAATATCGCTGAAAAGTCAGCGATATTCATGCATTACCGAGCTAATGCTCTTAGCCATGTTATCCACCTCCCATTGGATAACATGGCTAAGAACTGCTCAGGGCAGGTGTTAGCTTTTGGAGATATTCGCGTTTAGCGCGAATATCTCCAAAAGTTGGTAATAGGAGATAGCGATGTTAGCGACTGTTTTCAGTCGCTAACATCTTGGCACGCCCACTTTGCATATCATTAGTGATAAATATCACTGACATGCAAAGTGGGGCCCAAGATGGTCGCTATCTCCTACTAGCTGTCGCTAACTGGTGTTAGCGACAGCTTGGTAATAGGGAGATAATTTTATCTCCGCTTTCTTGGCTTTTAAAGCCAAAAAAGCGGAGATAAACCCCCTTGATAATATGCCCCATGGTTTGTATACTTTTATTTCCTATTCAGCACTGGATGCTTTTATTTACATGAGCTGTTCTGCATATATTACTGGTTAAGTTAACCTGTTATACGGATTACTGATGGATATCAAGAATAAGGAAAATGACAAACCACCTTGAGTGTCCTCTGCAGGTTCCGCTGCAGCCCCGGTTTCCGCTTCCAGAGGCCCTCATGGTTGTCCTGAAGGGAGTGTAGTATTAAAGCAGGAACACAATAATTGATAGCCTAGTACCAAACACAGTAAGCACATATAGAAAAAGTAAAAACACCACACATGCAAGTTTAACGAACTTTGGATCAGGAACCGCACCCATGTCCCCTGCAGACTCCTTTATTTGTATTCTACCAATGGATGCTTGTCTCATGAATATTATTCTTTCTCCACCCTCATATGTGTGCGCCCTCACACAACAGGTGCAGCTGTAAAGTTGCAAAACGTTCCTTTTACAAAAAGGGGCAAAACTTCTTATTACACACCTTGGGCATATGTTTGCCTGCTGCACCTTTCGGTGCAATGAAATTGTCAAATGTTTTAAAAAAATAGGATAAGCTGCAAATCATGTCTTAGCAACTTCAGACACACGATACATGATCAATTTGTTCCTTAATTACATAACATTTTAAAAAATAATAAATATAAAAAGTGACTTACCATACAGTCCCTCAACCTAAAGGCGCAGGCGACGTAGAATGTCTTCAATCAAGCCAACAATGTCTGTCCAGTGATACTGGACATCCAGAACGAGCAACTCTGTATTTGAATCACTACAGCGGCACACACTCCTCCAGTGGACCTATTGCTCTGGCAGGTGGTAGGCCTTCTCAGGCCTGCTGCATGCCACCAATATATGGAGAGAATGCTTTTGGGGAAACAAAGTACAGGGATCGTCTCTTCTTCAAAAATCTTGCGGAGTTGCACTGGACTGCTGGAGTGCTATTGCTCTACCTGGCCACTCTTATCTCCCAAGCTGCTACAAAATAATAAAGTTAAAAATAAAAATAGCGTAGATAACTACATATAATATATAAGAAAATTGTAAAGTAATACGCAAACTGTAAAGAAACCATAGCAAAAAATTCAACAAAAAAGTGAAACAATGAGAAACAGCACAGCAGGCAAAGGGGGATTAAAAGGGTTTAGAAAATGTGGTTATGACAAAAAAAGATCCAAAAATGCACATATAATCGCCAAAATACACTCCCTGATACCAAAAAAACAACCCCTCTTTCTCTCTTGTTTCTCTTGGAACAAACTCCTCACATATGGAAATAGGTAGCTCGTGCATAACCATTTCTCACAATGACAAAACTGAGCAACATTTTGCGAGAATGTTTCTGCTGCAGTGCTTTGCACCATGCAAATTTTGTGCAAATTCAAGTTCAGGCTGCACTCACGAGGATGGACCTTTAGTTCTGACTGAGGCTGACATGACAATCAAGGCATTGCAATAATCTGAGGCACATTGGGGCCCACAAACACGACAGAGAGTATTAGATTTGCAAACCTCGAAGGTTCATAAGGGATTAGCAAAATTACAAACTCAAATCATCAAATTAGTTGTAATTAGGTGGCATACATAGATGCATTAGTCAATATATTTCAAATCAATTTAAAATCATAAATCGAAAGATAAAATGTATGAAGTTGCCTCAAAATACCAAAAAAACAGACTACATTTTCTATAAAGGGAAACCCTATACTGCAAAAGTTAAGAGGAAGTCCGGGAAAATTGGCAGAAACAAGGCTAATAAGTTACAGCGTGAAAACCTCTGAAAGGCAGAACGTGTGATTCAAGTAAATCTTCTTCTAGCAAGTAGGAAAGGCATCTCCGAATGTAGGGCCTGATTTTTGATTTTGACTCGGTTGGGGCAACAGAGGAAAGTATTCAGTGGCACTAACGGAGTACCTGCCTGCCAAATAAGGAGATGTCTGCTGGCCCAGCTCGCATCTCTAGCATTGGCAGGAACCGCCAGTACAGTAGATCCTGTCAATGCATTGTAAGTTTGACAGATGGCTCCATTAACATGATGGAGCCGCACAGCAAACTTAAGATGTAATTTTTTTATTTTCCAAAATAAACACTCAATGTGGAGTTCTGTTTTTGAAAATAAAAAAAACAAAGCCATCCCCTCTCCCTCACCAAGTGAGGTTTTTTTCGCATGATGAGGGTGGCATTTTGCAGCTTTCACTGCCCCTTACCACCAGGTTTTACCTGGTGGTGATGGACAATGAAAACTGGCTGCATGTTTACCCACTCTAAATTGGGTGGGCGAACACATGGCCAAACCTTCAATATCCCTTCTGCTGTCAGGCTGTCGGAGGTTTATGTCTGCTGCAGAGTCGGATCCATCGAAATAATGATGGTCCGTCTGACTCCAACTGAGGTGAGCGGACCTTAAGTGTGGCCGAATGGTCACTTTGTTGCGGTAGCAATGGAATAACTTCTTGGCTAAGCTCTAAATTGTGCCCTAAGTCTTCAATGCATTAGTTTAAATCAGTATTCTCCTACATTTCGCTACATCTACTCATGGTTCCCACGTAGGAGACCAATCAAGTGAAATTACATTTCAATACAATATATTAATTAGTTTCACAAGCTAGAGCACAATAAAATCTTTCTATGTGTCCTTTAACTTCAGTTATATGCAACATAGGAAGACACACTCTTTCCAAGATGTTCTCTCGCAGGTGCTCATTACTGCATGTTCCAATTGCTGGTGCCGGAATGCAGGGAGTAGGTTATCATAGTGGTAGTCAGATGATGCAAATGAGGAACTTTGATCTACAAGGTAGAGTTCAAGGGATGTCTGTTGATCAGAATTCAGAAATGGATACAGACATGTTGAAAAAGAGTACTCTGTATCATATTTGTAACAAAGTGGGACTCTAGAACGTAATTTTAGACTGAACCCAAACCAAATGCAAAATGGTGTTCAAATGCCAAACATGGATGCAATGTCAATGCAAAATATGCACATTTGCTCAAAGCTCCAATGATGCAACAAAGCATGGCTAACCCAAGGTTTAATCAAAATCCGAACTCATAGTACCCTTTAATCGAATTCATCTTGACCTTCTTAAAATGCTAGTGTGCAACCGATTCTGCTATATCCTGTTGGCAGTCTACCTCTTCTGTGGAAGCATACCAGACTAGGTAAATGGCAGTCTCACTGGTGCCAAACTAATAATGAGGGAGTGGATCCCTTGGTTCGGCCTGCCGGCTTATCTAGAGTGAGTTTGTGGGACCCATTTCAACAATGAGAGCATGAGGATGCTGTGTGTAGCACTTCAGGTGGAATAATGGTTTAATTGTAGTTACACGCCAGCCGCTTCTGGGATTGTTGAGCAAACAAATTTGACGCTGAATTTTCCACTTGCCTTGCCTTCCTTCAAATGGCCGGAGGTCCTTCCCCTGGTTTTGAGGAGTCTCCAAAGCACTTCTGATTGGAGGACGGGACTAGCCCCTCACAAGATCCTGATGGCGGGAGCCATGATATTTTCTGCTGTGCCTGCAGCTGCTTTTGTGAATATAACAGACAATATGATGCTTAACTACTTCCTGCAAAGGATATTGTGTGGTTTTTTCGGTCTCTCTTCAGGTTGATTTGGTGACTTCACATCCAAGACAATAGCTGTGCCATCATCTATATTAGGCAGATTGAGTTTTTCTGAAAGAAATACAGCAGGAAATCTGGTCTTAAGCTTACTTGCGTGGCCCTTTCCAAGTCATCCTTATGATGAATACTGGATCCACACTTCGCACACCAAGAGAGTGAGACAACCTGACAAAGAAGTGGTAATAACAACCTCTGTTTTGCATAGTCAAATTCAGTGCAAAACAAATGCTTAGAGGGAGGAAAAGATCGTGCACAAGCTTCTCAAAGTCAACTTGAGACAAGTGCAGAGACTGTGGTGAATAAGCCAAGAGTAGCCACAGTGAACCAAGTCGCAGAAACTGGAAGTGTGTAACATGAGCTCAAAGAGGATGCAAGCGATTTGGCCAGAGGAGAGCAAGAATAGAAATGTGGCTGAAAAGGGGAGATGGACGGAGACAAGTGAGCAAAGAAACAGTGCGAGTGAACAGCCAGTAGTCAGAAGATCAAAAAGACAATGGGTGCAAGCCGAAAGTACTCATCCACTGAATGGACTTACTTTGATGAAAGTATGCCTGACTCAAGAACACATGAGACAGAGAATCAACAAAAAGGTTTTGAAAAGCATCCATTTATAGTGCTACCACAGTGAAGACTGATTGATTTTTGATAGCTGACTGACTGAACTCAAATTACAAACGTCCAGACACTGAAGATTTATGATTATCCTTTGAATATCTTGTGAAATTCCTAGGGTCCAAGCTCCAGTAAAAGAGTAGGGCTGTCCTTATTAGAGATAACTTTCTCTAGGATTAGGTTCAAATTCTGAAGTCATCTGAACTGATATATTTACTTCGATCAAACGGAAGTATTGAGGATGTGTACAGTAAAAACAAGTGCAATTTTGTATTTTTGTTCTTTATTTTTGTCTTCTTTAGATATGGCTTGAGAAAAACCATAGGGCCCAATTCACAGAATGAACTTAAGACTCAATCCTAAACTTACTACTATTTTGGTATTCACAGAATGCACTTACTACTTTTGGCATTCACAGAATGAACTTACTACTTTTGGTATTCACAGAAGTTAGGATTTTGTCTTAAGTCTGTCTTAAGTCTGTCTTAAGTCTGTCTTAAGTTTGTCTTAAGACAAACTTAAGACAACATCCTATCTTCTGTGAATACCAAAAGTAGTAAGTTAATTCTGTGAATGCCAAAAGTAGTAAGTGCATTCTGTGAATGCCAAAATAGTAGTAAGTTTAGGATTGAGTCTTAAGTTCATTCTGTGAATCGGGCCCATTGTGTCTAACTCACCAAGCAAGTGTAGAGTGATAATAACATTAGTGGTAATTGTCTTAGTTAGCTTGATGATTGGTCTATCAGTGGGCTTGGGTTCTTCTCTTGAGCATGCTACCACCAAAACTAAACCTGATTCGATGTATTTACAAGAGCAGCGCAGATTTAATGTGAAAACATTACATAAGGATGCCTCTGGCTTCCAATTGCCAAATGTATCAAGTTCAAGACTCTGTGCTATATTTTTAAAGCATGGCATCGAATGGGCCCTACATATATACACTCTTCCATACAACTGTATGTCCCCAGGTGAGCTCTACACTCTCAACACTCTACTTTGGCCTCTGTTCCAAGATTCAAAAGGGCTAGACATGTTGGCCGTTCTTTTCCTTACCTAGTTGCTAAGCTATTGAATAGCTTACCTGTTGAATTGAGATAATGCAACTCTTAGGTTTTGTTTCGGAATCTACTTAATATCTGGCTTTTCTGAGCTTCAGTAGGTTTTCTGGTCCTTTTAAGCTAGCGCTAGGAAACTCTTGTTTGGTTCTATGTGCATTATAAATCTGATTAATTGAATGAATGTTTGAAGCAAACATCTCATAGAGTGTGCATTTCAACCTTTTCCATGAATATTCATATGTCATCGATGCACATGACACTTACATTTATACTTCCACAGCAGTGGGCATTACACACCAAAATTTGCACCTCAGCTACTCTTTATCCTGCAGCGTAATTTGTAGTCACTGTATCAACATGGTCACGTTGAGCATTATTTTTAAAAATTTTACTTGCTATTAGAAGTGGTGCATATGTTTAAACATCTGAATCTGAAAGCTGGAGCAAAATTTGTAGAGAGGATGAGTCTTCCGCTGAAAATGATATTCTAGGATTCCATAAAAAAGGATTACGTGTAAATTGACTGGGCCTGAGAAGGATTTTATTAAGGAATCGGACAGCAAGAGAGACAAGATTTCGTGGAAGGCTATGCAGGTTTTTCAAATTTGATGTGAGAAGGAACAGTTTTGGCGTCCTCAGAAGGTGGGATGGAGTGAATGTGTACAGAGAATGGAAGTTGTGGATGAGCAAATATTTTCAGGGAAGGATCCTGTTATTTCTGGGATTTGTTATGTGTGCAGAAAGAATGCTTATACTCAGCTTCCTGCAAAATGAATTGGCAGCTATTACCTAGCTTTAGTATTTACTAAGGTGTATCATGTAGATGACATAAACAATAAAGTAGTGGTGACTCATGAACGAAACTAGCGTAGTGCCTCTCAGGTAGCAGTTTATTTATTTATTTATTTATTTATTTGCATGTTTGTATGGCGCTGTGAATCGACTCCCGAAGGAGTATCTCCGCGCCTTTGGCAGCAACTAAAGAGCAGAAACTAGTCATAATATAGTAAATAGGCGAGAGGCCTACTAGAAATTAAAGAGGAACGTTTTAAGTTTTTTCCTAAAAGGGAAATGTTCCCTACACACTCTAATTTCCTTCGGGAGTTGGTTCCACAACTTTGGGCCAGCTACCGATAGAGCCCTTCCCCCCTTTCTTGCCTTCATGGCCCTAGGAACACATAGCAATTCCTGATCTCCTGATCTCAGGTATCTAGACGGCACATAAGGGATGAATTTTTCAGTAAGGTAACCAGGACCTTTTCCAATCAGGCATTTGTGGATGACACAGCAGATCTTAAACAACACCCTCTGCTTTACTGGAAGCCAGTGCAGTTTGGCCAACAACGGTTTTGAGGGAGTACGAGGCGGGACATTTAGGACTAGTCGTGCAGCCGTGTTTTGCACAACCTGCAATCTAGCAAAGATGCCCTCATTGGCAGCCAGCATTAAACCATTGCAGTAGTCCAGCCTGCTTAACACTAGTGACTGGACCAACGTTCTTCTGGTGGTATCCGGTAGCAGAGGGAATACTCTCCTGAGAAGCCCAATAACATGAAAACATGAGCCCACCACTTGATTAGTTTGTTGTGTTAGGGTAAGCTCATGGTCCAGTTTCACTCCCAGATCTTTTACCACTGTTTTGGGCTCAGGGACGGGGCCAAGATCTTGAGGCCACCAGTCCGGAGTCCATAAGCGTTTGGCCTCTCCGAAGAGCATAACCTCGGTCTTGGAGACGTTGCACTGCAGGAAGTTAGACGCCATCCAACGTGCCACCTCCTTCATCCCCCGGGCGAAGGAGTCAAGCAGTTGACATCTTTGGCATTATGATTCCCTTTATAGGGGTAGTTTTGAAAGATTAAAGATTAGAAAACTGTCTACATTGGTTGACCGCCTAGTTACTAACACAACTGGAACTTTAACTGCTATTAACTCTAAGATTGTAGCAATAAGAGCAATGGTTTTGCAGAACAGGCTTGCCCTTGATAATTTACTAGTCAAAGAAGGCGGAGTCTGTAGCATGTTACACACCCAACATCGCTGCACTTATGTGCCTAACACCAGTGATGAAATTAAGAAGTGTGTTAATTACAATTTTGAGTTTTCCAGAGATTTGAAGGCTTTGGAAGAGACAGGTGACTGAGAAGCAATATGGAAACTGTGTTCTGAAGTTGGCAAATGACATAGGGCCCGATTCACAGAAAGAACTAAAGACTCAATCCTAAACTTACTACTATTTTGGTATTCACAGAATGCACTTACTACTTTTGGCATTCACAGAATGAACTTACTACTTTTGGTATTCACAGAAGTTAGGATTTTGTCTTAAGTTTGTCGTAAGACAAACTTAAGACAGACTTAAGACAGACTTGTGCACCAGGGCCAAACCTATACCTCGATAATCGGCCCAGCCCCGCCATACCTTCTGCTGTTTTTGTAGCAGCCCCTAGCCTGGAACACCGCAGTCGCTAGCCCCATACAGTGGTCCATGCCCCTACTGATGGTGGTGTATCCACTTTCCACATTCTGGCTATGTCAGACAGGTGTCTCTTATAACAGTTCCCTCCTCTTACCCCTGTACTATGAAGGATGATCAGTTTAGGGTATAATGAGAAATCCCAGGAGAGATCACCTCCAAACCAAAAACACTCTAGACAGAAGACCCAGACCACAGTGGATTCCTACTAGCTTCTTGATTTCACTTTTGAAGATAGCCATGAAGAAGAACTATTTCGTATTCAGGAGGCAGTTCTATTACCAGTGTAAAGGAGTTGCCATGGGTGCTACATATGCCCCAAGCCTAGCTAATATCTTTATGGACAGGTATGAAGAGGAAAACCTCTACAACCAGTTCAACCCATACCTGAACAAAATTGATATTTGGAAAAGATACATCGATGATGTTATAATGATATGGTCTGGCAGAGAAAATTACTTGATGGAATTCTATTCATGGCTGAACAGCAGGAGTGGCGACATCCAATTCACAATGACCCATAGCAGAGAATCAATAGATTTCCTGGACCTCACGATCAAGATGGAGGAGGGACTACTATATTGCGATCTGTATCGCAAACCCATGGAGAGAAATACATTGTTGATGTATGGTTCACATCATTCAAGGAATTCAAAGGACAACTTGCCTTATGGGCAGTACTTAAGACTAAGGAGAAACTGCTCCCAGAGAAAATAATTCTTCAGAGAATCTGATTACTTGACAACACGATTGAAGGCCTGAGGGTACCCCTCTGGTCTCTTGAAACGTGCCAAGAAACGTGCCTGGTACCACCCCAGAGATCAGTTGCTATAGATTAAAGAAAAACCCAAGGAGACCAGTAACATTTTATGCGTCACTATGTTCAATACGAAGAGCAATGAAATAAAAAATATTATATGAAAGTATTGGAATCTGGTGGCAGGTGAGCTACAGACGGTGCAGCACCCTTTGTTTGCATTCAAAAGGGGAAGGAACATAAAGGACACAGAGGTTAAAGCCTTCCCCGAACTTCCAAAGCAACCGGACCTAAGAAGCTGCTTGGGCCTCTCACCATTGATAGGGCATCGCAGGTGTGGGAATTGCAAGACCTGTGATTACTGTCAGGAGGGGACAAACTTTACGCTTAACACCAGAACATACAAGTTAACACACTTCACTAAATGTAACAGCTCACATGTAATTTACGCCATCACCTGCCCCCGCGCACGGATATACATTGGACAGACAACCCAGAAAGTCATAACAAGGATCCTACAACATATGTGTAGAATCAGGTGTAGAACTTTGGGGGCAACGTTAGTGGAGCATTTCAGCACACATAACCACATGCCTGAGGACATTAAGTGGTTGATCATTGAAAAGATAATCCCAAACGCCAGAGGGGGGTCCATTACCAAGTCCTTCAGCTATAAGGAGTGTAGATGGATACATCTATTAAACTCAGTACATGATGGGCTCAATGAAAAAGAGAGCTTTAGTATCACTTATGCATCACCCCATCTTCAACTCTCACTCCAGAGAATTGGCATACCTCGAACCTTATGACAACATAGCATAAGGTACATCGTACCATGGTCATGCAGTTATTATAGGAATTTATGATTTTATTCAGTTGTGAATTTGGCCTGGTGTAAATGTAATCTAAGAGAATACTCCACGAAATATCTGCCTGTAAGGTGCTTTGAGGAAAACATGGTTTTACTCTGCAATGAATTCAGCCTGTGTACCAATGCACCTTGAAATTACATATGTACTGTTTAATTTTGTAAATAATTAATATGTATTCATTATTTGTTGTCCAGACTGACTGAATGTGCATCTTAGATGGTTCCAGTGAGAATGACGCTTGTCCACCGTCATTAACACTGAAAGGATTATTGTATTATTTCTACTCAAGATTGATGCAATACTAAGCACCTCAATTTGTCTTGTATTGCGAACACCACTTGCATAATGCATATGTTTATTGCTTGATTAACCGTTTTTGAGATGTTCCCGGTTGCAACACAATGTCAACATTTATGTAGATATAGCGCCGTAGGAATAACATATAATCCTTAAACGCCCTGGGAATATATGATAAATCAATCGAGTTATTTTAACTGAACCACACGCCTATTTTTAACTGCACGAAATGTCTATGATAGAATCATTCTTTGCATCCATGAAACATGACCACTATCCTGCACGGAACTGTGCTTACAGTGGTTGCTATGCAACCAGGCGACACGCAGACCTCGGCACGTACTCACGCCTGCCAAACGAGCATTCCAATCCACGCATACAGTTGGTTGACTAGATACGAAGTGACGCGCTGACCACGTAACGTCCTCGCGGCTAACCAGTTTATACAAGCCTCGCATGTTCGCGGCGTTTGGTACTGGAATCAGCCGGTGCTCAGACAGTGAGGAAGGAAACGCATCGCCTCTGTAGCTCATCCGGAGTTTAAACACTGAATCCAAGGTGAGCATGCCGTAATAGGCAAGATATCGTAATGGGAACTGGAGGATTCCCTTAAAAGAATTTGATAGAAACATTGCCCATAGGTATCATGCTGGAGATTAACTGGATGGACCAAACTAATTGTTGTCCTCCATTTTCTTCTAGATCGCGTACATTGAACAACGCGTAGCACTGATGCAAACGATAATGTTAAGAATAAGAGAGAGGATCTAAGTGACCTAGAAGGCTCTTTGCTCATAAATCGGGTGAGTGATTGGTCAGATGTGTCCTAGGCCTTCCTAAATAAGTGAAAGGTTGAATGGGTTATTAATTAGCATACCCATTTGTTACAGAGAATCCACCTTCAAGAGAGCCAGACTCCTTGTCACCATAAATAATAAGTGACTATTTCACAAGTCAAGCGTGGGTACACCCACGTGGGGTCCCCAAAGGTGAGTTTACAATTAACCATCCCCCCTACTAGCTTTGGTTAATATTGCAAATCCTTACCTGACAGGATATTAATTTAACCAACAGGCGGTTCATCCCCCCTCTCTCTTCCCCCCAGTCCTGATGAAGACCCGCATTGACCGTAAACTGGGCTTTAATAGGGTCGAAACGTCGACGGCGTAAGCTATTGGACCAGCTGAGAGTATTTTGTAACACAAGCTAACAGAAGTGGCATACAGAAATAACTGCAATTTAGTTCTACACTGACCAAATAAATATTTCTCTCTCCCCCCGTCCCTACGCTCACTTGTACATAAAGTCACAACATTTTTGTCACCATTGCACAATATGTCACTGCGCACTCAATATCACGTTCATTATACTTGATGCGCTGTTCTGTATTGTACTTGATTTGTTATCAGTTGAAATAGGGTGTTTATGAATGCAATTAATTCATAAAAAGATTTTTATATACCCTAATTGGTTTGGATTTGCAATTTTGTTCTGTGTATTGTTAGGATTGATTCAACTAACGATGAATGAATTATTGAAGGAATTATTTGAATTTGGAAGCAATTAGGTCTCAAACCCGACAGAACCATTGTTTATATAATATAGTACGGCCCAGGTTCTGAGGGATACTGGGTTACCCCGAAGTGATTTACATTTTGGAGAGTTTGGAATCAAGGTAGTTTGGGTTGTGGGTATGCAGAGCTTTGCCGGTGATGCAAGTAGTCTTGAAGATACATCTCCCTTCGATGGGAAGCCTGTTGAGGTTATTTAAGGACGGAGTAATGTGCTCAAATTGTTTAACTCCTGTTAGTAGCCGAGCAGCCATGTTGAGAACTGCTGTAAGGGGTGCAAGGTGGGTGTTTGGAGTTCCTGTGAGGATGGTGTTGCCATAATCCAGTTTTTAGAGGACAAGAGACTGCACTACTGTCTTAAAATCGTCCAGCGGAATAAACGTTTTCATTTTCTTGATATTTTTAAGAGTGTACAGTGCTCCTTTGGCTGAGTTCTTGATATGGTTTTTTGTTGCCAGATTTTTGTCTAGAGTGATGCCCAGGGACTTTACGCAGTTGGATAGTGTAAGAGACCAGTTGAGGGCGTCCAGGTTAGTGAGCCAACCTTGGATTGAAAGGGAGTTGTTTTTAGGGGAGATAAGTATTATTTCTGTTTTGTTGAGGTTCACCTTTAAGTGGTTGGTGTTAATCCAAGATTGTACCTTGATTAGTGTGTCTATCAGATGAATGACATCACACGATGAATTAATGTTGTGGTAAAGTTGGGTGTCATTGGCATACAGGTGATATTTAACACATGCTTGGTTCAGGATAAGAGTAAGGGGTTCCAAGAAGAGACTGAAAAGGGAAGGGGAGAGAATTGAGCCTTAGGGGACACCATGGGGAATTGTTGTTGGTTTCAAAAGACAGTAGTTGATTTTTATTTGTTGTGAGCGATGTTGCAGGTATGAAGTGAAACATTTAAGGACTGTGCCATTGATACCACTACAGTTCTTAAGGTTCTCAATTAATGAGGGTTGGTTACCAGTATCAAAAGCTGCCGATAAGTCAAGTAGGATTAGGAGGCAAGTGTCACCTTCATCAAATATTTAGCAAAGCAATCTCTGTGCTAAATCCTTTTCTGAATCCTGACTGGAAGGTGTCAAGTAAATGGAATTGCTCAATAGGGTGGTTGAGTTGAAGAAGGACGCATTTCTCAATTGTTTTGGCTAGGAACAGGAGGTTAGTGGTAGGTCGGAGGTAATTAAAGTCATGGGGTCAGCCTCTGGTTTTTCAGTATGGGTGAGATTTGCCCAAGTTGGAGGGAGTTAGGAACAAGACCTGAGGAGAAAGAGGAGTTGATGATTTTAGTCCAGAATGGGGCGATGATACGGTTGAGGTTTTGTACCAATGTGGATGGGAGGGGATCATTTGAGTGGGAAGTAGGCTTCAAGTTTGCAAATTATATTGTCGGCTTCAGTCTCTGATATGAGTTTGAAGTCAGACCAATACGCATCATTTTTCAATTGACGGGAGATCAGAGTTGACAATAGTTTTTCTTAGGTGCATTTGTTCAATAGTAGTCTGGGGTGGGAGCAACCATTGGGGAAAGTGAGTCAACGGGGTGGGTTGATAAGGAAGGCGGATTTTTGACTAGATTATTGGTTTGCTCAATTTTTGCTACTTTGTCAGTAAAGAAGTTGGCAATTTCTTCACAACGTTCTGAAGTAGCTGTTATTTAGTGAGGGGATGTAAGTGTCCTTTGTCATTTGATCATGTTGAAGAGCTATCTGGGTCTGTTCTTGGCTCGGTCAATTTGGATAAGAAAAAAGGAGGCTTTTTCTCTAAAGATAAGTTTCTTATAAGAAAGCTGTGCAGATCTTAGGAGTGTGAGGTGTGTTGTAGAGGGATACTGTCTCCAGGATCTTTCTGATGGTCTTTGACCAAGACAATCTAATACAAATACTCTATGACGCAAGCATAGAGGGGACTACTTTCTACTGGAGCACGTCCTACATTCTGAACAGAACAAATGTCATCCATAACCCCCTTTCTCATCCAAACCATACTTCACAAAAACAGGGGTTACTCAACGCTCAATTATCTCACCCATGCTTTTCAACATTTACTTGAAGTCATTTCTTGCACTGATCAATGAATTTCACCTCACATGCTATAACTATGCAGAAGATATGCACATACACTTTAAACTGGAAGCCCCAAAGACATTGGAAACTAACACATGTTCAATTGCTTCAGAGCCATAGATCAGTGGATGACACTGAGCCATCTCAAATTGAGAAATACTCACATGTGGTGATTGGAAAAATTATGACCCTCTCGCTGTCTGACCTGATGATCTGAGAACACCACCTAAAGTATTTAAGGAAGTAGGAAACATCAGAATTACCATAGACTCCAAGCTATCAATGAATGCCCAAGTGGACAAACTCTGTGATGCATCTTCCCCCACCTGGGATTTCCATACAAGGTCCAGGCTACTATCTCTCTTGTTCTGTCCAAACTCAATTATGCCAATAGCATCCGACATGGATCATCTTTAACAACTATAAAAAGACTAGGCGTGAGCTTGCCTGGTCTCAAGATGGCCGCAATGTGAATGAGCTCTCGCAATCCTATCATTATCCTCATCATCCGTGACCAAAAATGCCACAAAACCAAAGATTGCTGACAGCGTAATCATTAGTTGTGCCACAATACCTCCAATGCTAAGAACGACCACTGCAAAGGGTGAAAATAGGGCCTGACCTGGCAGCGACTATGCCACCTGCTCTGACACTGGTGTGGCCCGAGCGGCCTGTGTACTGAATCTGTGGGTGTGGAGGTGTGGGGTGACGGCTTTGCCTTGGTCCCTCTGACCATGCTCACCTGTTTGGGGCCGAGTCTTCGCGTCGCTGGATCTGACTGCCTGAGAGGTCCCGCTGGTTGAGGTTGGGCCTGTGCTGCGCTGGAGGAGTAGTGGGTGGAACGGGGGAGCTCAGAACCTGCTGCAGGAGTGTCCTTTGCCTTCTAATGGCCGATGCCAAGCTGCATGAACACTGTAGAGAAGTGTGGCAGCTTAAGGAACCCCTCCTGCAGGGACTGAGATTAATGATCATGCGGAAAAAGAATTTCGACAATACCTGCGGGCGTCGATGCGGGAGGCGGCTCCTGGGCATCAGAACCCTCTGATGGCCCTGATGATCAGAACAGTGCCTGTGGAGTTGTCGGGGTGCTAGCACTGACTGACAGCAGGCGTTTCGAAAAGCGATGAGACCTGTGCTGCGTGGGACTGCTGTGCTAAGTGCGAAGGGGCTTGTGGAGCAGGGGCAGGACCCACGCGCATTGCTTAGGGATCAGAGTTCCTGCGGGGAATCTACATGATGTGTGGAGCACCATTGTGACGATAACACCACCACTGCCTTTTGTTAGCACTTGCCAGCAGACAGCTGTCCCACACCCGTTGGAGTCTGGTAACTGGGATCCGACACTGGGTTAGAGTGGGGTGCGTACTCTCCGCCTGTGTGACCTAGCTGTTTGGGAACCTATATCCGATACAGGCCCACAGGACAATGGGGAAGTCAGACAAAACCCACACTAAGATACAGTTGGACCAACGTAAGTCAACGAGGTTGAGAGTAGATGAAACGGATGTTGAATTAGGGAGCCCTGAGCCAGAGGGATCTATGCCACATATTAGAAACCATGCATCAGAGCCTATCTACTAAAGATGGCAAAATTGACTCTCTCTCCTATCGTATGGACTGCATGTTGGAGAGGATGGACAAGCATGCCAAGAGAATTGACATGGTAGAGAAAAGAGTCTCGGACATCGAAGACCAAAATGCCGAAACTACTATTGCTAAAAAATAGGTTGGGAAATTGGTGGAATCACTACAAGCAAAAGAGGAAGACCTTGAAGTGCGCTCAAGGCACAATATTATAGGTAAAGTCAGTCTCCAAGAGTCCACCCCGACTGGCAACATGGAGCTATATGTGGAGGCTTTACTCACCACCCTCCTGGGCTGCAAAGTTTTCTCTCCCGTTTTTGTAGCGGAGCGAGCACACCGATCGCTCGCACCAAGGCCTCCCCCGTGTGCTCCGCTGTGCCCCATAATAGCGCAAGTATTAAATTACCGGGACAGAGACGCCCCACAGCAAAAAGAACGAGAACTCCAAACACTGCAATACTAGGGCTCTGAGCTTTCACTGTACCCAGATTTAACTCCTCAGGAACAGGAGACGCGCAGACAGTTCGCACTCATCAAGCGTAAGCTAAGAGAAATGAATGTTGAATATGCCATGCTCTATCCTGCTCACTGGAAGGACACAATTGATGGAAAAGCAAAACTGTATATGGATCCGGAAAATGTGCAACAAGTACTCAAGGCCTACGTCAAATCGTCAGGAGGCAAGAAGACACTTGAGAGAGTGGGAGAGGATAACAATCAACTGAGCCCACTGGATCAAAATGACTGAGACTCTGTAACTGGTCTGAATGTGCTCTATTGGTCTCACTATATCTACAGGGGTAGAAGTGACTATTCAAGTTAAGGGGGGATACCTGTACCAATTTGTCGCAAGCATAAACAGTGTTGCTTAGCAATGTGATATTGGAGGGGTTGCTCATGTCTAAATAATAGTCAGCTGAAAAGTAACTGCTTAGATACTTGTAATTGACACAAAGTGTATTTTTGCCAAAAGATAACTATGGATTAATATATGGAGAGGAAGTATAGTTGTAGCGATGTTATAGTTTTTGATATCTGAATGGGCAGTCACTAACCTATAGTGTGCCACGCACAATAACTAGCATGGTTATTAAGTTCTGAGGGTGGAGATAATAATGTCATGTCAACAGTTGACGGACGCGTCGTGGGAGGGTGTGGAGGGGATTACTGATTATGTATTGATTTCTGGAGGCAGCACGGATACGATCATATGTACTCATTCTAACACCTATGTGTACACTGTGAAATATGTTTTCTGGTTGGAATATGAGTGGGGGGTGACCTAACAACCACACAGGGGGGGGGGGTCACTATCTGACTTTTTTAACCTGGAAGGTACGGGGGCTTAATGATCAGTGCAAAATTTGCAAGGTGGTCTTATATCTGCACAGCCATCACATAGATGTGGCTGTGCCGCAAGAGACTCACTTGGCGCCCTGTCACAGGGCTACTATCGCAGAGAAGAATGAAAGGCTTTTGTGTTGCAGCCGGTTTCACATCACATGCAAGAGGGGTCCTGGTTTGGGTCCGACAGGGTGCAAGTATCATGTTACGATCGGTCGCCATAGACACTGAGTGAAGGTTTGTTGTTGTTCACTGCCGAAGCAGGAACCTTGAGATGCGTATAGTTGGAGTGTATGGTCCGAATTACGATATTCCCCAATTTTATTGCACCCTGCACAATAAACTTACCACACACTTGAAAATACCCACCTCATGGGGGGGAGACTTCAACTGTGTACAATCTCCTGAGCTTGACAGGTCAAGGGGCCCAGGGCGTTCCTCCTCTGCAGCAGCGCGTGTGATTGCAGCTATAGCTGAGACAGATGGCTTGGCTGATGTTTGGCACCACCGCACTCCAGCAGGTAGGGAGTACACACAGTACTCATCTGTACACAACATACATATATGTATACACTACTGGCTAGCTTCTCGTGATTTAATACTGTTCATAACAAAGTGCGAATGTCTGCCTCGCACGTATTCTGACATTCCCCGGTTACGCTACAACTGAAAATAGACGACCTCCAGCCCAGGACCCGAATGTGATGCTTTCCTCAGTACTCATTGCTAGACAAGTTATTGAAGTATCAAAAGGAATATATCTTTTCTTTGCCACTAACCTTGATAGTGTCCCAAAAATGTCCACAATATGGGAGACTTTTAAAGTCTTCATTAGGGTGGTGGGTATATCAAACCAAGCTGGGGTGCTGCGCTCCATTAAAGGAAGAATGAAGAAACTAGAGACAGAATTAACAGACTTGGAGCGACAACTGAGTGTGGAGTCTTCCCCTGACATCCTAGCACAGATTAAAACTAAAATAGATGAATATAACGACGAGGCCCAAACTGAAGTAGTAGATCTAGGGGAATATGCAACTGCGATAATTTATGGGGAGGGGAGAGACCACGTGCTACACTGGCAGCACTCACCCGACGGGTCGGGGGGTTCAAATGAACTATTAAAGCTGTGTGATGAGAATGGTACAACACTAAACAGGGCTGCACAGATAGCGTACAGATTTCGCTCAAATTATACAGAGCTATACACATCACACGCGTTCGATTCGGATGAGAGGGATGAAGAATATTTATCATACATAGCCATGAAATGGATTTCGAATGCACATAGGGAACACTTGATTGCGCCGTTGTGCCCCACTGAAATAACCGCAGCATTGAGTACATTGTCCATTCACAAAGCCCCGGGGTCGGGTGGGCTCACTATGGCATTCTATAAAGCCTACCAGGATCAGATGGTTCCACACTTGGTAGATCTATTTGAGGGAATGGCCACAGATGGCATCATGTCCCCTAGCATGAGAGAGGCCACTCTGATTACTCTGTTAAAGAAGGACAATCCTCCACAACAATGCTCATCGTACCGACTACTCTCGCTGCTTAATACGGCCACCAAAATATTTGCCAAAATATTTTCGAATCGGCTCAGCCCTTACTTCCCAGAGTGGTGGCCCTGAGCACACTGGTTTCGTACCTACTTGGTCACTAACTAATAACCTACGAACTCTTTTTGGTGCAATGGTCGGTATCTATCCGGAGTCCAGTGCTGCGGCAATTTTTCTCGATGCAGAGAAGGCCTTCGACTCTGTTGAGTGGCAATTCCGAAAAGCGGTGCTGCGATGCATGGGGGGTAAAGGAGATCTTTATTAAGCTAGTGGGTGTTCTTTACATGCAACCCATGGTGTGGGTACATGTAAACGGACTTCTCTCAGAACCTATTCATATCACATGGGGCACGAGACAGGGAAGCCCACTCTCCCCCTACTGTATGCGCTAGCGGCGGACCAACTGGCGTGCGCATTGTGCAAGTATCATGGTCACTGCAGAATAAGACTACCACAATACAATTTGTTCCGTTACGTAAACGAACCTGCAAAGAATCTAATGCCAATACTCCAGAAGGTGGTGCGCTTCGGACAACATTCTGGCTTATGCATCAACTGGAGCAAATCCATTGCGTTTTCACTGACTCCCTCTCCTCTCCCAGTGATGGTCACTTATCCCATTGAGTGGACTTCGGAACCGACTCGCTATCTAGGGGTGCAAGTACATACTGACCTGGACATTGTTATCCGCAAAAACTAAGGGCGGGCGATACAGAAACTCTCCAAATCTATTGAGAAATGGATCATACTGCCTCTATCCCTACTGGGTTAAGTATCGCTCCTGAAAACGATTGTATTACCCCAGTTTCTCTTCCTATTTGTTAATATACCCATATCATTGCCTAATTCCTTCTTTCGCACACTGTCCCTCCTGATCCGACTTGTTTGGGCAGGGAAACAGCCACAAGTTAAATGGGATATACTAATTGAGCTCTCTTTTTCCATCTGCATGACTGTAGCCCTTATCGCGCCAGGATACTCATGAGTAATTGTGCGCGTTACAAATCCCATATAACATAACATAACATAACATAACATTCAGCAGGGGGACTTAACGCCCCAGATTTTGAACTATACTACTGTGTGGCACAGCAGATGCATGCTTATCAGTGGCTACACAGACTCAAGACAATCCACAATGGTTCATTGAGAGGGAGTTATTGCACCCCTTGTCATTACCACAGTTTTTGTTTGCAGAGCCACCCAATTCCTTTCATGTAATTGATTGACCCAGTTGGGTGCACCAGGAATCTGCTCTGGAGGTCCGCTGGCAAGCAGGCCATGACTCTGCTCTACTCTCCCGAACTACCACTTGAGCTGTGCAACTGATTACCAATTGGGAATGGGAGGGAATTCCACTCAGCAATGCGCGGGCTAGGAATCAATGCTGTTGGGGACCTATTTCAAAATGGGATGGTCAAGCAGTGAGATAAACTAAAATCAGACTCTTTAGACGCCCCGGCTTGCTAAATTTCATTACTTTCGCGCACGTCACGCACTCCGGGCGATACTGGGGGAGGACATATGGGAACCGCAGGAATGCACACCTCTAACTTATTTAAAACATGCCAAATCCCCACCCCACATGATATCAATTCTGTACACCCTCTCCAATAAAGCGTCCGGGCCCTTAAACACAAAAGCATCGCTTGAGTGGCGTGCGAAATTACAGATAGACATTACGGATGAACTGTGTTCATACTGCTGCACAAGCACGAAATCCGTCTGTCAAAACGGCAAACATCGCTTAATACGCTTTAAGTTCTAGCAGAGAGTTTTCTACACCTCAGCTCGCTTGCTTGAGTATGGCCTCAGAGAGGATGAGAGATTCTCGAGGTGAGGGGTATCAGATGCACATTTCACACATCTTGCCTGGAGCTGCCCTGGAATACATGGGTTCTGGGAGTCAGTGCACACCGCCCTGCAGGACATGGCAGTGGTGGGTTTGAAGCTGGCTCCTTTGGAGGCCCTGTTAGGCTACACTGAAGGGTACCCTAAGGCCACGAGGAGGTTGTTATCCCTGGGGATTTTAATGGCTAAGCGCAGGATAGCACTGCGATGGATGGGAGACCAGCGGCCACATTTAAGGATTGGTGTGCTGAGTTAACCTATTGCAGTGTACACTCTGAAAATGGCAACGCTCTTATGCCTGCGCGAAGTGAACTAAAGAAGATATGGGACCCGTACATGGTATATTTCACTGAACAGGCTGCAGCGGCCGAATCAGAGGACGAACTGAACAGGGCGGGGATCGGTTGATTTAATGATACCCAGATACAAGAACCCCAATACGCCCAGAGGCTGCTGCACCTTTGATTTGACCTCAGATTTTTAAGGACATAATTAAGGACCTGATACTTGCATTTTTACATTGGATAAAAGGTAACAGACTAACGTGTCATTAGAGAGTGCCTGTGTTTCACAACCTCTCTTTCTTCGTTCTTGTCTGTTTTATTGAACTCTGACCTTCCTCCTAAATAAACGAATGACCCACATAAGCTCTAACAATGCTTATTTTTCATGTCTGTGTTTTGTATTTTTATGGTCAAACTTTTATAATTGTCTTTGGCTAGCGAAAAAAGTTGATGATGATGACAACTGACAATCAAAAACGCTTAACCATACTTATATTCCCTCTCCTGGGATGTTGCAACTGCTTCAGGAAAGCTGGAACGCCACTGACACTCCAAATGGGTCCTTGGAGGCTGGGGAACATAAACTGGGTCACATTTTTACTATTTCAGAATCAGATTTAGACTCCGTAACTTAAGTCTCAGTGGAAACCATTCTCTGTTACCAGATTGTGTTGCAGTAACTTGCACCATGCAGACTTTGGTGCAAACTGAAGTTCAGGCTGCACTCACACGGATGAATCTTTAGTTCAGACTGAGGCTGACATGACAATCAATGCATTTCAATAACACGAAGCACATTAGGACTCACAAAGACAACAGAGAGGGTTAATTTTGCAAACCATGAATGTTTATTAAGGGATTAGCAAAGTTACAAACTCAAATCATCAAATGAGTTGTAATTCAAGGGCCAGTACATGAATGCATTATTCAATATATTTCAAAGCAATTAAAATCATAAATGCAAGGACAGGCTGTTACAAAGTTGCCTCAAACTAACACATAACACACTTAATTTCCCATGAAGGGAAACCTTAGACTGCAAAGCTAGGAGGAAGTCAGTGAAAATATGGGCAAAGTCAGGATATTAAGTGTCAGCATGAAAGCTTCTAAAAGGCAGTAGGTATGATTCAAGTAAAGTTTCTTCTGGCAAATGGGAAGGGTATCTCCAAAATAAGACTGCACTGCATTGGTTTAAATCGTTCTTTTTCTATCTTTCGCTTCACGTATACATATTTCCCATGAAAGGGACTAATCAGGTTAAAGTACATTTCAGTAAACAGTCATCAGTTCCACAAGCTAGATTGCAATGGAATCTAAGGGGGATATTCTCAAGAACTTGTGATAAATACCGCAAAGTTAGCTTAATGCAACTCTCCATATCGCAGTCCATCGCGGGAAAATTACGCCAGGCTAACTCAGTATTCACAATGCGGAGGTACTATGCGATAGCCCCACAATAACGCATCAACTGTCCGCATTAAAGTCAACGCGACGCTGCAAAAATGTTACACTCCACCACGAAAATAGTAGCGATGAGGAAAATCGCGATACAAACATCAGCGATAACCAGCGAAAGGCCTGCAATTTCCATGCGTCATGCTTGGAAATGCCCCATAAAAGCAGAGTAAAAAATACGGTGAGATGACAAATGTACAAGCACAACTCCACAGCCGTGATGTAGAACAAATGACCATTATCCCGCATTAGATAGGCATCCCCTCACAAACAGTCACAATGCACATTGACATGCATTCTGTATGTAACCTGCGCCAATGCAGAAACATACATGGGACACACTGTGAAACCACATCTCCTCTTCACATTGCAGAGGAACAAACAACTCCCCTGCACACAGACGTGCAATGTCCATGACCAGACAATAATGAAAGCATGGACTAATGTAGGGGCAGTGACTCCCCCTCTCATACATGTTGCCCATGTCATGGGACTTGAGTCACAGGGTGCATCCCTGCATCATGGCGGCACATATGAGAGCCAAAAGAAGCCCTTTTGTCATTTGCAGGCCACAAATGACAGCCAAAATGGAATTAATTGGGACACATGTGAAACGCCGAAGAGTGGGATACCGTTCCAACTGTGACACACAGAATTGGCAGTTCCAATACGTGACACCCTAAACAGCCTCACTGCACAGAGGTGACACCCACCATCCATTACCAATTTCCAAAATTGCAAGCACTACATGTCCCACCCACACTTGTCTGAGTGATGTGCTTGTTCAGCTGAGTGACATACATGCCAGGAATGTTTTTTGGAATGCATTTATTTACACATGCCTGTGGTCATTCATCGTACTGTCCCTGATTGCCAAGGACCGTGAAATGTGACATCAACATGAGAAGAAATTGTCAATGATGGTGTTCCTGCGGGCAATTCCTGCTTCGGCTGCAGTGGGGTATGGTCCACCTGCCTCATCTTCATCATCATCATCGTCTGGTGTATCTGGCACTTGTATCCATGGGGCTTTGCTGCGTACACATATGTTGTGCAACACACAACATGCAATGATCGTCTTGCACACGATGTCTGGGCTGTACAGGAGCCTTCCACCTTTGACGTCCAGGCACCTGAAACGTGACTTCTACACGCCAAATGTGCGCTCCACGATGCCCCTGGTGTGTTTGTGGCCAAATTGTACTGCCTCTGGGCCTGTGTTTGGGCTTGGAGGGGTGTCATCATCCAAGCGCAGAGTGCATATCCTTGGTCACCTGTGACAGTGCAGAGAGACATGAGTCAAGACTACACACTGCATGATGTGTTGGCATGCTCACTGGTACATTGGTGTGTGATATGTGTGAGCATAGTCACTAGTGTGCGCAGCGCATTGCATCACCTGCACCCGTACTGCACACTATTGTCATGCCTGTCTGCACATGTCCACAAGCCTGACTATGACACAGTATTGATGTGCGTTGAAGGTGCCACGTGCGTAGCACCATTGTAATGACAGGACTGACACAGATGTACAGCACCTGGCTGGCTGAACTCGCCATGCGGTTTTGGGTAAACATTTGGCGCATGCTGCGCTGATAGCGACACACCCAACAGTTGGCATGTGTGATCCCTGACCCCGTGCAGGCATGGCCTCTCTCATGTACCCCTTCGGCCGAACTCGCACTCCGGGGGCATGCCACATAGCAACATTGTCCATTGCGGGACAGGTGGTGCAGACACTACAACAGAGTCACACGCATCAGTCACTTCCTTGGCAAGGCCTAAACTGAACCGCATCCAGATCCACGTGTGGAAGAGCCACACCCCTACGCTGTACTGCCGTATGCCTGTCCACACCGCTTACGCTCACAGGGAGGTACGACATGGCCACATTTTCCAGGTCTACTACACAGCCTGCGGTGACATGGTTGCGCAAGCTGTACATAGCACAATGTACAATGTAATGTGGAATGGCCCGTGGCTCTCATGCATACATAATGACCACACAGAGACACTGAGTGAGTTTGTGGAACTGACTATGGACATGTGTGCCCAGCCTCTTTTATTGCCAGGGTCACCTGTCCAGTGACGGCTGTGCTGGATGGGTGTTGGGTCAATCAATCAATCAATCATAACATTTGTATAGCGCGCTACTCACCCGGGGGGTCTCAAGGCACTTGGGGGAAGGGGTCCGCTACTGCTCGAACAGCCAGGTCTTGAGTTGTTTCCTGAAGGCGAGATGGTCCTGGGTCAGTCGAAGGTGGATGGGGAGGGAGTTCCATGTCTTGGCCGCCAAGTAGGAGAAGGATCCGCCTCCGGCGGTGGCTCTTCGGATGCGTGGTACGGCGGCGAGGGCGAGGCTAGTAGATCGTAGCTGGCGGGTGGGCGTGTAGAAGGTCAGTCGGTCGTTGAGGTACTTGGGGCCCAGGTCGTGGAGAGACTTGTGTGCGTGGGTGAGGAGCCTGAACGTGATCCTCTTGTTGACGGGGAGCCAGTGCAGGTCCCTCAGGTGGCCGGAGATGTGGCTGCAGCCGGGGGATGTCCAGGATGAGTCGGGCGGAGGCGTTCTGGATGCGTTGGAGTCTCCTCTGTAGCTTGGCTGTGGTTCCGGCGTAGAGGGTGTTTCCGTAGTCCAGTCGGCTGGTGACGAGAGCCTGGGTGACCGTCTTCCTGGTTTCGGTCGGGATCCATCGGAAGATCTTGCGGAGCATGCGTAGGGTGTTGAAGCACGATGAGGAGACGGCGTTGACTTGTCTGGTCATCGAGAGGGAAGAGTCCAGGATGAAGCCCAGGTTGCGTGCGTGTTCTGTTGGCTTGGGAGCGGTGCCCAGGGCGGGAGGCCACCAGGAGTCGTCCCAGGCGGAGGGCGATGGTCCCAGGATTAGGACTTCCGTCTTGTCTGAGTTCAGTTTGAGGCGGCTGTTCTTCATCCACTCGGCGACGTCTTTCATCCCTTCGTGTAGGCTGGTTCTGGCGGTGTCGGGGTCCCTGGTGAGGGAGAGGATCAGCTGGGTGTCGTCGGCGTAGGAGATGATGTTGAGGTTGTGTTGGCGTGCGATGGCTGCAAGAGGTCTCATGTAGAAGTTGAAGAGGGTGGGGCTGAGCGAAGATCCTTGTGGTACGCCGCAGATGACTTCGGTGGCCTCGGATCGAAACGGGGGAAGGCAAACTCTCTGTGTTCTTCCAGAGAGGAACGAGATGATCCACTCCAGTGCCTTCTCTTGGATGCCGATGTTGCTGAGGCGTTGGACTGGGGTGCGGTGGCAGACAGTGTCGAACGCTGCGGAGAGGTCCAGGAGGATGAGGGCCGCTGTTTCCCCGTTGTCGAGCAGGGCTCGGATGTCGTCGGTGGCTGCGATCAGGGCGGTCTCGGTGCTGTGATTGGCTCTGAAACCGGACCCTGCAAGGGGTCGAGGGATTCGTTCGTCTCGAGGAAGGCGGCCAGCTGTCTGTTGACGATCTTCTCGATGACTTTCGCAGGAAAAGGGAGGAGCGAGATGGGGCGGAAGTTCTTGAGGTCGGTGGGGTCCGCTGTTGGTTTCTTCAGTAGGGCGCTGAGCTCGGCGTGCTTCCAGCTCTCCGGGAAGGTGGCGGTGTTGAAGGAGGTGTTGATGATGTTCCGGAGTTGGGGTGCGATGGTGGAGTCGGCCTTGTTGAAGACGTGGTGGGGGCAGGGGTCGGTCGGAGAACCGGAGTGGATGGTGTTCATCGTGCGGGCTGTGTCTTCGGTGGTCACCGTGGTCCAGGTGCGGAGGGTGGTGGTTGGGGGCGTTGGTTTGGCGGTTGGGTGCGTGGATGGTGCACCGAAGCTGTTGTGGATGTCGGCGATCTTGCGGTGGAAGAACGAGGCGAGAGAGTCGCAGAGATCTTGTGATGGAGTGATGTCGTTGTTGCCGGTGCTGGGGTTGGAGAACTCCTTGACGATGCTGAAGAGTTCCTTGCTGTCGTGGTCGATGTTGTCCAGTCGTTCCTTCAGTGATTTCTTCTTGGTGGTGCGGGTAAGCTGGTGGTGCTTGCGGGAGGCTTGTTTGAGGGCGGTCATGTTGTCTGTGGTCCGGTCGCGGAGCCAGGCTTTCTCGAGGGTGCGGCAGTTCTTCTTGGAGTCCTGGAGTTCGCCGGTGAACCAGGAGGCCTTCTTGCTTCTGGGTCGCTGGGAGGGTTCTTCAGTGGTGCGAGGTCGTCGGCGCAGGCGGTCAGCCACTGTGTGAAGTTGCGGACTGCTTCGTTGGGGTCCGTTGTGCTGGCGGGTGGGCTCTTGCTGAGGGAGGTGGTGAGCTGGTCGGCGGGGATCTTGCTCCAGTTCCTATGAGGAGCCTGGGTAGTGCAAGCCACCCCTCAGGGGTTGGTTGGTGCTGGCAATAACCACAACAGTGATCAGGCAATCAGCAGTACAACCTTCAAATGGCAAGGGTCCATGACTTGAGCTGCACAGAGTCAGTGGGCCAGGATGCACTGCGGCCGCCACAGGCACACAGCCAAGGGACGGTGACCTGCGCTGCACTGAGGTGGGGCTGAGCTGTGCAGTTCCTCGTTGGTGTCCAAGATAAATGTCGCGAGGGTTGCAGGGGACAGTGGAAGGTGTCATCCTGGGCATGATGCAGAGGGAAGTAGCAAGCAGAAACAGGCAAATGGCGGAGTGGAATGCTACAGACTCCTCTTTACCACCATGTCAGTATCAGCTACATGATCATGAAGACAACCACCAACCCATGGACTCAGACGCCACCAAAGTGCAACTAGAGAGTGCCCATGAAGTTCGGGGCAAATGCTTAGTGGCACCAGAGATGGAAGGGTATGCGGTCTGCGATGTGGCCTGTACAATGACATGAAGACTGCCATGAAGAAATCAAGACTCAGTTCCGAATGTGTGACCTAGTTGACCGCAGTGTAGGCCAGAGGCAGAGGTCAGTGCGGGTCAACCGCTGTCCAGCCATCTCCTCCCGGATCTTTTATACACAACGTTGGTATGGCATGTGGAGCAGATTTGTGGCTGATGGGGGTAGTGGCATCAGAGTAGAGCGGGTGTTTAGCCAGCAACGATGCGGTGTCCTGCCTGATACGGCTGCATTGGATTTGTGTGAGACCTGCAGGACCGCAGTGTAGGCCCAAGGCTGAAGACAGCAAAGGACCACAGACACGTGTGGTTGGAATGCCATGCATGGCGTTGGTGGCACCACATCAAAGGGAGTAGAGTGATTTAAACACTGCCATAGTAAAATGTCCTCTGACATTATGTAATCAAGACTCAGTTCCAAATGTGTGACCTACATGTCCACTGTTTCAGGCAGTGTAGTACGTCAAGCGAGAAAGGAGTATTGCGGCCCTTGCTCGCGGAGGCCGTGATGGTCTGAGGAGGCTTCCAAAGTCGTGGGCCTCGGGCTTGGAGCTTGCACCAGCACTTGGTGGGCCCTCTTGGACACCCGCTGGTGTCGGCAGGTGGGCATTGAGGCCTGGGTGCGCAGGGGCGGGCAAGACGGTTTCGGGGACCAGCAGCACGGTGTGCATCAGACGAACAGGATCGCAGGCACCATCGCTCATGGCGTCGGCCTCGTGGTGGGGTGAGGCGCCGCCCTGGCAGAGATGTTGGGCATTCCGGAAGAGAACCACGCCCAGAGTTACATGCTTTTTTTTCACACCCCTACGCTGGGGGGGACAACACAAGCTACATTTCCGTGATCTCCCACACTGGCTGGGGTGACATGGTTACATCCACTGTCCACTATACTCCATACACCAGCGGTTTATGTTGACATGGATATGTGTGTGGTCCGCATACTGCTGTCGGTCCATCACATCCACGCCACACTTGGCATTGTGTACATTCTCATTCATTGGTCACTTGCCTTCTTCGCACATGCCTGGTCCCCACTTCTCCCCACAAACTGCCATGCCGTTGAGGGCTTATGTACATGACTAGCCCAGGTTTCCACAGTAAGTTGCGCTGTTGTGTCTGGTGAGTGGACATGTTGTTTGGCATGTTGTACGTGAGTTGGTGATGTGTGCATTCCCAGAGTTGTGAGTTGCATGAGTGTGCATTGGAGGTGTGTGGTGTGTTCATTTGGTACTTACTAACGAGCAGTGCATTTCCGTAGGTGCTAGCCTGGAAGCGCTGGTTGATGATGGACTGTCGAAAGATGTAAGAATCATGCACACTGCCAGGGTTGTGGCGATTACGTTAGTGAAGAGTCCCTAGTAGTCCACATATGCTTCCACATTGATGGAATGCGTGTGCTTTCTGTTGTGGTAATTGTGTGCAGTGTTGGAAGGGGGCACAATTAGGACATGTGTGCAGTCGATTGACCCCAACACGTGCGGGAATCCTGCTATGGCGTAGCAGCCTTGCTTGGTCTCCAGCTGTTCCTGGGGGAAGTATAGGTACTGGGGTACCAAGCTGATGATGGCATCCAGGACAGGTTTGAGGAACTTTGATAGGGCTGGCTGTGAGACTTCTCTGACTGGCGGTTGTTGTTTGGAAGGTACCAGAGGCCAAAAGGTGCAGCTTTGTCAGAGGTGGGATGTTGGTTGTCAGCTGTGTTGGTACCGTTAGCCTGCGGGCAATGATGTTCAGGATGCGGAGGATGGTTGTCCTTTTGCGCCTGCAGTGGGCAATGACATACTCTGGTGTTAAGTCTGTGAGGTGATAAGAACCCAAAACAAGGTTAGCCACAGGAAACTAACACCTGCTCTGACCTGGTGTAAAGTCAGACGACAGCCTGCACCAGAAAAAGGAGCCCAGACCAGAGCCAAACCTGAAGAACAACAGATGCCATGGAGCCACTGATCGTGCTACTAACAAAAGGTGTCTAGAGGTCAGAGGGGACTCAACTATGTAAACCGTCCGTGACACAACTGATAAGAAAACCAGGAAGTGATAGGAGTAAATGGTGCACCAAGGTGTCCTAAAGGCGCAACATAATAACTTGAGGGTGTAAAAAGTACCCATCAGTTCCCGCTCGGTACCGCCCTTGTTATCACTTGGGTTCTCCTTTTGCCCAGGAGAGTATGTTATCAGCCACTAGTTGTTACTGTGACTGGCGCTCAACCAATAATGGCTGTATATGCAAGTGGGAAGTACCAAAATGAGTGTATATAGGGGTAACTGATTAGCAGTGCATAAGTGAAAAGGTGAAAAAGTGAAATATATAAAATTAGAGAGAGATGAGTAAAAGGAGAGTTTTAATATTTTCTCTCAAATCTTCCAAACTTTAAAAACAGTATGAAGTGCAACAGATTTAACAAAATATCTGTTTCTAAAGAAGGTCAACATGTTTCAGCATATGTGGGGGCTGTTTAGCCACTGCTTTCTTCAGGACCAGTGTGTTAGCTACTGCAAAATTAGAAAAATATAAACCATATCACCTGTTGGTTCCAGGTTATGATAGATATCCTCCTGAGTACTGAGGAGTCGTGTCAAGGACAGGAAATAAGGAGAAAAAGAGAAACAAATTGTGAACAAATAACAAAATTGTCAATAGCACATCGTACAATTTGTTCAGATTGTCATTGAAAAGTATGGAGAATGACCCATTACTCAAAAGAAATATCCACTTACCTATTAGGTAGGAGGACAATGCATCACCCCACCTGGCTGCAGCTCAAGTAAGTGGAGGACCGCTCTAATTAAAAACAATAAGGATGACCAGGTGGCCCCACATTTCCCCAACACTCCAATTTCAATCAGACCCTAATATGCAGTCTTTTTTAGGGTATGGCCGAGGGAGGACAAGAGGCAGGAGAAGACAAGGACCAGCCCAACAGGTCCACTGGGGTCCGCCGCCGCAACCATCAATGGACCTGAGGAGCGGGAAGAAAATACCGCAGGAAAAGCAAGTCCGAGAAACGGGACAATATCGTGATTAATCTGAGCTCACATACATTTACAAAAGATGAAGAGAGCATATTGAATAGAGGACTAGGTTTCGTGACCACCCAGACAGGGATCCGTTCCTGACACAAATTGAGATGGCTAAGTTTTTCAGGAAGATTAGATTACACTTCTTTTTTGCCAAACAAACAAAAGAGGGGTCTGAACTCCTGAACGTAAACACAGGTTTAAAAAAACCTTCTACTTACAATCCACCTACAGTTGGGTTGCCTGCTAAGGTCCTCACCTTCAAGCAAGCTGTTGAAAGTGACGTCAATAAACTTTATCAAACTAAAGATAAACCCTTTGTCAACCTACCTAAGAAAGAACAAGAGGCATTACGTATCCTGACAACAAACGATACCATTATAATAAAACCAGTGGACAAAGGTGGGGCCATTGTCCTACTTGACACCACTACCTATTGCAGCGAGTACCTTAGACAATTACAAGACAGTAAATCCTATCTTCCACTTACAGAAGATCCAACTGAACGAATAATGAACACCATTGGTCATCTATTAGAGGAGGCGGTAGGGGCAGAAGCTCAGTTCCTGCGGACTACACACCCGACCATGCCCTATTTCTACATGCTACCAAAAGTTCACAAGCCACAAAGACCTCCACCTAGACGCCCTATAATATCAGGGATTGGCTCTATTTTAGAACCTTTGTCCACGTTTGTGGACTACTTTCTGAAACCAATGGTAAAAGGGATGCCGACATTTGTTCAAGATACCAAAGATGTTTTAAGACTGCTCCCGGATACAGAATTTGACACATCTAAAGACATCCTTGTGTCTTTTGATGTGGAATCCCTATACACCTCCATTCCACAACATGACACTTTGGAAGTGATAGGCAGTCTCTTAGAGCAGAGGGATTTACAATCTATCACACCATTACATTTCATCATGAGCCTTGCCCAAATAGCAATGAAAGAGAACTTCTTTAGGTTCGAAGACACCATTTACCTACAAACATCTGGGACCAGTATGGGGAGTGCCTTTGCTCCCAGTCTATATTTACAACAAGGGGTGGTGATGGACAGAGTCTCTGAATTAAGCAGAATACTCTCACCCAGTCAAGAGATCAGGGCTAGATCCAACACCGTTTTTTAGCTCATTGCACCATCCCAGTTTCAGAACCTGGCTGTATGCAAATTAGTCTGTCCCTGGCCCAGTGCATCATGGGAACAGGGCAGACCAGACTACAAAAGCCAATTCTTACACTGGGAAGGAAACAAGCTTCCGGGGACCGGTTTCTGACATTACAGCCGTCTTCGGCCCGGCTTGCTTGAATCCTGATGGTGCAATGAGCAAGGGACTCACATCTGAGTATACCCTTCCACGCTTAGGGTGGACAAAAATATTTACAACAAGGGGTGGTGATGGACAGAGTCTCTGAATTAAGCAGAATACTCTCACCCAGTCAAGAGATCAGGGCTAGATCCAACACCTTTTTTTAGCTCATTGCACCATCCCAGTTTCAGAACCTGGCTGTATGCAAATTAGTCTGTCCCTGGCCCAGTGCATCATGGGAACAGGGCAGACCAGACTACAAAAGCCAATTCTTACACTGGGAAGGAAACAAGCTTCCGGGGACCGGTTTCTGGCATTACAGCCGTCTTCGGCCCGGCTTGCTTGAATCCTGATGGTGCAATGAGCAAGGGACTCACATCTGAGTATACCCTTCCACGCTCACTGCTCCATCAGGATTCAAGCAAGCCGGGCCGAAGAGGCTGAAATGCCAGAAACCGGGCCCCGGTAGCTTGTCTCCTTTCTGGTGAAGAATTGGCTTGGTAGTTTGGTCTGCCCTGTTCCCATGATGCACTGGGCCAGGGACAGACTAATTTGCATATAGCCAGGTTCTGAGCTGGGATGGGGCAGTGAGATAAATAACGGTGATGGATCAAGCCCTGATCTTTGGACTGGGTAAGAGTGGTCTGCTTAATTCAGACACTCTGTTCATCACCACCCCCTTTTCTGTATCGTTTTTGGCCACTATAGGTGTGGCAGGGTATACTCAGACATGAGTCCCTTTCTCACTGCTCCATCAGGATTCAAGCAAGCCCGGCCGAAGAGGCTGAAATGCCAGAAACCGGTCCCCGGTAGCTTGTCTCCTTTCTGGTGAAGAATTGGCTTGGTAGTTTGGTCTGCCCTGTTCCCATGATGCACTGGGCCAGGGACAGACTAATTTGCATATAACCAGGTTCTGAGCTGGGATGGGGCAGTGAGATAAATAACGGTGATGGATCAAGCCCTGATCTTTGGACTGGGTAAGAGTGGTCTGCTTAATTCAGACACTCTGTTCATCACCACCCCCTTTTCTGTATCGTTTGCTCCCAGTCTGGCAAACCTATATGTGCATCATTTTGAACAGCAATTTGTTCTGACACCTACGAATCCATTCTTTCAATCGCTTCATACACGGAAGCGATATATTGATGACATTTTTGTTATCTGGCGTAGGTCAGTAGAAGATCTCTTGATTTTCCATCAATGGCTGAACACACGCAATGATCATCTAAGGTTCACGGTAGAGCATAGCACACACCAACTTGCATTTTTGGACCTGTTGATCATTGCGACACCTAATGGTTTAGGGTCCGAACTATATAAGAAACCTATGGCTCGCAATTCACTCTTGAGCTATGAGAGTTGCCATCCGCGCTCTCTCAGGAATAATTTGCCATACGGCCAATTTCTAAGGATCCAGAGAAACTGCTCTAACAAAGAAGCCTTCAAAGAAAATGCGCTCAATCTGGAAGTACAGCTACGGGCAAGAAAATACCCGAAAAAGATCATACACCAATCCAAGAAGCGTGCCTCTAATAACAACCGCGAAGCTCTTTTAGAACCATCTATACAGAAAGAAAAATCTAAAAGAATGACTTTTGTTAATACATTTAACACGAAGTCCAATCAAGTTCAGAAAATTGTCCAAACGCATTGGTCTGTCTTGAATACCGTGGGAGACCAGCTACCTCCTCCTCTTTTTGCTTTTAAAAGAGGACCCAATTTGAGGGATAAACTCGTACACACAAGACCAAAGAGCAAGACACCATGCACAGTTGGCACGCTCTGGGATTTACCGGCAGTAGCAGGGCACCACCCGTGTGGCCTATGTGCAGCATGTCCCCAGACGTCGAAATCATTGAGTGTGGACATAGGCACGGACCGACCATGGCACCAAAAAAAGTTTACGAATTGTAACAGTCAGAACCTCATTTATATGATCACATGTCCATGCCAATTGCGGTATGTGGGCATGACTACCAGGATGATAAAGGTGCGCATATCGGAACATAAAAGTACGATTCGGTGCCGAAAGCAAGCGACCCGCCTAACAGCCCACTTCTTAGAAGTTGGGCATGGCCCTACTGACTTCACCTGGACAGTATTGGAACAGCCCTTTGTCCCTGAACATGTGTCAGACATCAACAAATATCTGTTCTCTAAAGAGCAAAAATGGGTGTATAAATTGAACAGCGACAAAGACGGACTTAATGAGGATATACCTTGGATGTCATTGTAAAAATAGTCCAACTATCTAATGAACTTTGATCATTATTTTGTAGGATGTGGATCATTATAAATATAACAGTCAATCGGAATAAGAATCGTTTTTTTTAGACAAGATCTTCAAGAGTCTATTCACCCTGACTATTTGTTATATAGTTTAACATGTACTAAGACTGCTCAGTAATGATCAAAAGAGCCTTTTTAAACAAGATCTTTACTATGATTGTCCAGCAACGACCAAATAAGCTTCTTTTACATAAGATCTACTTTTGACTGCCTGCTAGGCTGGTTAACATCTATAATGATGGCCCTACAATGTTCACGAAAGGTATTAAAAAGCAGCACCCGCATAATCTGGATCCATCTACATTGCAAAAGAATAGTGATTTTACAGACATTTTAGTATCACCCGCCCAATATTGACTTACTCGTCTTGCCAAAGGATTGTGCATTAGAGAACAAAAGTTCTTGAGACCATTTCCATAACACCGAGGGATAATAGAACTTTAGCGTAATAAATGCAGATTCTGTTTGGTGGAAACGAAGCACTATCTTTGGATCAGAATAAATTACATCGCGAGGCTGACAAGCATTCAGAACGAGCGTATAACTTAATCAATCAAGCTCGCTCTCTGTTCCTTACATGTATAGGAATTAGTAATATTGAGATCTTTAGCACATATGCATTTAAATCGCTTTATGTTAAAATGAATATCTCATTTGGTAACGTCAAAACTCAAAACTTTACTCAAAAAAACGGGAAACTGGAAGGAGTAAGTACATTTCCCAGATTCCTCAGCAGTTTGGACACGAGACGTGAGAATCACGTGTGTCGAAACGCTTGCCACAAAGATGGCGTCCTGGCGCAGTCCGTTACTCCCCCAGACAGTGCAGAGGGACGCCCGGGAGAACCGACGGACAGGTTAGTGTATGCAAGTATGGGTGGACTGCGAGTAGCGGTCCTCGCTTGAGACCATGGCACCAAAAAAAGTTAACGAATTGTAACAGTAAGAACCTCATTTATATGATCACATGTCCATGCCAATTGCGGTATGTGGGCATGACTACCAGGATGATAAAGGTGCGCATATCGGAACATAAAAGTACGATTCGGTGCCGAAAGCAAGCGACCCGCCTAACAGCCCACTTCTTAGAAGTTGGGCATGGCCCTACTGACTTCACCTGGACAGTATTGGAACAGCCCTTTGTCCCTGAACATGTGTCAGACATCAACAAATATCTGTTCTCTAAAGAGCAAAAATGGGTGTATAAATTGAACAGCGACAAAGACGGACTTAATGAGGATATACCTTGGATGTCATTGTAAAAATAGTCCAACTATCTAATGAACTTTGATCATTATTTTGTAGGATGTGGATCATTATAAATATAACAGTCAATCGGAATAAGAATCGTTTTTTTTAGACAAGATCTTCAAGAGTCTATTCACCCTGACTATTTGTTATATAGTTTAACATGTACTAAGACTGCTCAGTAATGATCAAAAGAGCCTTTTTAAACAAGATCTTTACTATGATTGTCCAGCAACGACCAAATAAGCTTCTTTTACATAAGATCTACTTTTGACTGCCTGCTAGGCTGGTTAACATCTATAATGATGGCCCTACAATGTTCACGAAAGGTATTAAAAAGCAGCACCCGCATAATCTGGATCCATCTACATTGCAAAAGAATAGTGATTTTACAGACATTTTAGTATCACCCGCCCAATATTGACTTACTCGTCTTGCCAAAGGATTGTGCATTAGAGAACAAAAGTTCTTGAGACCATTTCCATAACACCGAGGGATAATAGAACTTTAGCGTAATAAATGCAGATGCTGTTTGGTGGAAACGAAGCACTATCTTTGGATCAGAATAAATTACATCGCGAGGCTGACAAGCATTCAGAACGAGCGTATAACTTAATCAATCAAGCTCGCTCTCTGTTCCTTACATGTATAGGAATTAGTAATATTGAGATCTTTAGCACATATGCATTTAAATCGCTTTATGTTAAAATGAATATCTCATTTGGTAACGTCAAAACTCAAAACTTTACTCAAAAAAACGGGAAACTGGAAGGAGTAAGTACATTTCCCAGATTCCTCAGCAGTTTGGACACGAGACGTGAGAATCACGTGTGTCGAAACGCTTGCCACAAAGATGGCGTCCTGGCGCAGTCCGTTACTCCCCCAGACAGTGCAGAGGGACGCCCGGGAGAACCGACGGACAGGTTAGTGTATGCAAGTATGGGTGGACTGCGAGTAGCGGTCCTCGCTTGAGACCGCTGTCGATGTGTGCAGAGTATTTAGTGAGATAGGGCCCGATTCACAGAACTAACTTAAGACAAAATCCTAAACGTACTACTTTTGGTATTCACCGAAGTTAGGATTTTGTCTTAAGTTTGTCTTAAGACAGGCTTAAGGCAGACTTAAGTTAGGATTTTGTCTTAAGTCTGTCTTAAGTCTGTTTTAAGACAAAATCCTAACTTCTGTGAATACCAAAAGTAGTAAGTTTAGGATTTTGTCTTAAGTTAGTTCTGTGAATCGGGCCCATAGCGACTATTAAGCAGGAGTGTGCTCTGCCCGTTTAAACTCTTGGCTAAACGCAGATTCTGTTTGGTGAAAACGAACTACTATCAAGCAGCATTAGATAGCTGGTAGAGTGTGAATGGTTACACAGAATTCCTGGCTGCGAGTAGCGGTCGTCGCTCGCTTGAGACCGCTGTCGATTTGTGCGGAGTGTTTAGTGAGATAATGATTATTAAACACGAGTGTGCTCTGCCCGTTTAAACTATTGGCTAAATGCAGATTCTGTTTTGATACTCTGAGAGCGCTGCTGATAACTGTCACAAACTCTCAATGCAGTTACTTTGCATCGCGTGCTTGACTTTAACCCTTAAAGAGTCGCTATTTAGCCACATTACATCATTATGAAGAAGGCTAAATTTCTCGAAAGAATGACCCGATAATAGCGTCATATGAATAGCTATGATCTAGCTGTAACAGAGATACTAGCAAAAATCATCTCTGAACTATTACCATATGTTAATACCCTGACAGGTCATCCTTATTGTTTTTAATTAGAGCGGTGCTTTACTTACCTGAGCTGCAGCCAGGTGGGCTGATGCATTGTCCTCCTACCTAATAGGTAAGTGGATATTTCTTTTGAGTAATGGGTCATTGTCCATACTTTTCAATGACAATCTGAACAAATTGTACGATGTGCTATTGACAATTTTGTTATGTTTGTTCACAATTTGTTTATCTTTTTCTCCTTATTTCCTGTCCTTAACACGACTCCTCAGTACTTTGGAGGATATCTATCATAACCTGGAACCAACAGGTGATATGGTTTATATTTTTCTAATTTTGCAGTAGCTAACACACTGGTCCTGAAGGAAGCAGTGGCTAAACAGCCGCCACATATGCTGAAACATGTTGACCTTCTTTAGAAACAGATATTTTGTTAAATCTGTTGCACTTCATACTGTTTTTAAATTTTGGAAGATTTGAGAGAAAATATTAAAACTCTCCTTCTACTCATCTCTCTCCAATTTTATACATTTCACTTTTTCACCTTTTCACTTATGCACTGCTAATCAGTTACCCCTATATACACTCATTTTGGTACTTCCCACTTGCATATACAGGCATTATTGGTTGAGCGCCAGTCACAGTAACATCTAGTGGCTGATAAAATACTCTACTGGGCAAAATGGAGAACCCAAGTGACGACAAAGGTGGTACAGAGTGGGAACTGATGGGTACTTTTTTACACCCTAGAGTTATTATGTTGCACCTTTAGGACTCCATGGTGCACCATTTTTTCCTATCACTACCTGGTTTTCCTATCAGTTGTGCCACGGACGGTTTACATAGTTGAGTCGCCTCTGACCTCTAGACACCTTTTGTTATTATAATGTATCCCTTGGGGCCTGTGTCTAAATGATGGTCATTAAATATGCCCTAAGACCCTCATTCAAACTGATGTTTTTGTAGCCTCTGATCATGCACCTCAGAGCCCCAACAGGGCCACAACATCCACCGCCACCACCCCAGGACACCCCCTCTCCGGGCACACACCCCCCGGCACCCCTCCCCCCAGGCAAATTCATGCCACATCAACTGCACGAAATCATGTACCAAAGACTCCGCATGATGTCGCACAATCACATTTGGTGACATGCATGTGTCGTCACAAAAATTAGCATCACACATTCACTTTCGAATTACCAAACAAAAATGTATTCAAATTAACACAGAACAGAAATGAAGACAGCTCTCCTCTGGACAATCTGTAGGTCACAGCTTGCAAGACAAAAATCTAGAAAAGAAGGTGTGTCTTGCGCTCATCAAAGGACAGGGAGAGAGCGAAGGAGAGAGAGACAGAGAGAAAGAGAGAGAGAGAGAGAGAGAGAGAGAAAGCTGGAAAGAGAGAGGGAGCGAAAGAAATACGGAAAGAGAGGGGGAGAGAAGGAAGAGGGAAGGAGAGGGAGAGAGAGAAAGATGGAAAGAGAGGGAGAGAGAGAGAGAGAAAGATGGAAAGGAAGAGAGGGACAGGGAGAGAGAGGGACAGCACTGCACACCCAGGCCTCACTGCTCACCTGCTGACACCGGTGTGTCTCCAACCACGTGCCGGTATGAAGTGCAGTTCACCAGGTCCCACCTCTGAAACTTATCCCTCATCTGAAACAGAGTCCAGGTACATGAATGGCAAAGTACATACAATTTCTCACGCCATCATCGCTTGCCTGCCCCTGCGCACCCAGGCAGCTGCACCCCAGCCCCACCAGTCACCCGGTTGTGCATGCCCACCCCTGCGCACCCACACAGCTGCACTCCAGCCCCTCCCGCCACCCAGCAGTGCATGCCCGCACCTGCGCACCTAGGCCTCATTGCTCACCTTCCGCCACTGACGTGTCTCAAAGAGGGCCCACCACATGCCGGTGCAAGACCCAAGCCCGCAAACATGGCACCCTCCACATCAGTTAGCCCAGCTCCATGGGCAACCAGGTATCACATTTGATTCTGGGTCTTCATTTCACTATGGCAGAGGACATACCAGTGCATCGGGCATCATCGCAGGCTGCACACCCACTCAGCCTTTGAGGTGCCACTAACTCGGTGACCCGCGAGGCCACGCCCCGTGGCTGTAGCCATGCACTGCCCGCTGGCTCAGGCCTACACTGCGGTCTAGAAGGGCTCACATCTATCGTCACCAGTCCGGACCACCAGGACAGGGCATCATCGCAGGCTGCACACACGCTCTGCACTTAAGGTACCCCTACCTCAGTGCACCGAAATTCATCGTCCTGTGCCGGCCGCAGTGCCACCAAGTCTGTGCCCTGAAAGTCATGGACCCTCTATGATTGAGCATTGTGGTGCGGACGACAGCATATCACCTTCGGTCATGGGGAATGTGATGTTGCAGGACCCTAGGCCCTCATACCTACATTGACACCACACGATGCACCTAGAAAGAGAGTGGAAATGGCATCCACCACGTGCGCCCGGCCCTTTTTATTGGCAGGGTCACATGTCTTGTGACGCGTGTGCTGGATGGGTGTGGTGTGGGTGTAAACCAGCCATGAGGGAGTGGCTGTGGCATGCTAACAACTAGACCTGTGATCTGCAGATCACTACCGGGAAGACCTGGCACATGTAGAGTTGTCATCCCCCCCTGTGTGAGCGTAAGCCAAGTGGGTTGGCCTCGCACATGCCAGTCCCACGTAAGGGTGTGAACAATGACCCCGGGGCTCTGGGCGTGGTTCCATACTGTGCTGGACAAGGAAGTAACTAATACGTGTGTCCGCGTTGTTGTGTCGGCGCCACCCGGACCGCATTCGGCAATGTGTCACCCTGTGACCCAAGTCTAACAACATGAGCAACATGGATGTAAGGGGGAATCACTGAGCCTACATTAATCCATACTTCCACACTTGGAAGACTAGAGACATGACACATCTGTTTGATAATGTATGTTTAATGCACATTCATTGGAGTGTTGCAGCTGGGGCAGTACAGGGCCATGCAAACCCCACTTTATAATATTGGCCCGTGGAGGGCAAGCCCGCGTCCTTCAGGGAATGACAAGTTCAAGGGAAGAGGAAGAGTTCAGTCCGCTGTCTGATTGCTGTGTCATTGATAACCAAACGAAATATGGCAGTCCATGTTGAGGTCCAAGGTTAGTGTCGCAGAGTGTATCAAGGGACAGTGGAAGGTGATGATGCAGAGGGCAGAACCAAGCAGAAACAGGCCCTATGGCGGAGAAGCATGCTACTGCATCCTTCTTACCACGATGGCAGATTCATCGCATCTTCGTCCTCTGCAGTTTCATGTGCCTCACGTGTGGGTGGTGGTGTTCTGTCTCCAGCACTGTGTGGCAGTGACACATCAGTGGCCGGAGGTGGAATGTCTGCTCTGCTGCATTGTGTGACACTGACACTTCAGGGAAGGAGATGTGGATGTAGTGGTAGCAGCAGCATGCATCAGGCCTTGTGGCAGCATTGCCATGAAGATGGTCCTGAGGTCATTGAGGAACCCAACTAAATCTCGCTGGTGTGCAGCCGTGGTAGCCGCTCTTTCCACCTGCGTTCGCTCCATAGTCTTCATGGACCTTCGCATGTGTTCCAACATCCGTGTGACATCGCTACTGTGACTGGACAGTTGTTCTAGTTTCTGAGTCAGGGCTCCAGTGATGTCAGCCATGATCTGATGGAGAGCATGGAGCGGACTGTGGGTGTCCGCTGGGGACCGCGAGTGGTCCCTGATGGGACTTAGACACCCACGTATGGCATCTAGTTTGGCTTCCATGCAGTCGAAGCCCACTTTCACCTGTTCAGCCAGCTTGTCCTGGCACCCCAACACACGGCGTTAGAAGGCCATGTGTTCTTCATGGGGGTCCTGGGAGGCTGCTGTGGTGGTAGGTGCTATCTGCTGCGTGGTCTGTGCAGGGCCTGGGGTCTCCTTGTAGCAGCTTGGCTGCTCTGCTCCTGGAGTTGGGGTGCGGAGGCTCTCCATGAGCTGTTGGAGGGTGTCATAGTCGAAGCTGTAGTGGTCCTCTTCGTCATCAGAGAGGAGAGGTTTGGGCTGCTCTGCTGGAGGTGTTGATTGTCTCTCTGCAATGTGAAGGGGAGATGCAGTTTAACAATGTGTTCACATGTATGTTGTCGCATTGTGCATTTTTTCATTCGGACTGCATGAGTGTACATTGTGGCTGTTTGGGGGAACTGCCTACTTGATGGGGGACAGTGGGCATTTCGACAACATGATGGATGTGTGTTAGTACATGTACATACCCAACTCACATTTCCATGCAATGCCAAATGTGATTGGCCAGTTTTTACACACAAGCGGTGTGATAAGTTGGCCTGATATATGATGCTCACTAGTTCTAGTGATCACCTTGTATCAGTCCAAACGACCCTTATGGTGATTGGTTGTAAGTCAACCTTATAGACCAGCTATCCTAATGGTAGCATGGACAAAGCAGTCTTAGGCTAAACTCTTTTGGCATGTGAAGCCAACTGTTTTACCACAATATAACCCCTTGAATACCAGATGAAAGGACACCACACAGGTTGTTATGAAAATAAACAATATATTTATTAATAACAAACACCTCTGAACTCTTTATGAGATCAGAGGGCTAAGCACATGACAATCTCTAAGGAAAAATATGATAAGTTGCACAAAATTACAATGGTGCCCGAGGGGCACGGCAAACCATATACTAAGTAAATGGAATGTGAAAGTCGATAGAAGAAATGGAGCTGTCCAGAGGCTGTAGGATCGCTGGGACTACGCTATCCTAACTTTAGGTAAGTAATAGGAGGCCCACGGAACGCGTGTGCAGAGTGTGAACTCACATGCGAGATGCGTAACAACGTCTATGGACAGTACAGTTAAAAAAAAAGGTAAGTACGGACAATCCTGAGTAGTTAGGACTAAAACGACTGTGGAACTGGACACTAGGAGAGTCAATCTACCCTTGAGCACCGAAATGCTCTTGTTACCTCACCCACGGGCTGCGGGTGCATAGGTGCAAAGTCGTGTCGGGTTCCGGCGTTGAAGTCTATGGAGCCTGGAGGAAAAGATGCTGCAGGCGACCAGGAGGAAGATGTCCGGTGTGATCCAAGGGTGGATCAGAGATGCTGAAGACCTGAAAGCAGAGGGGACAATGTTCACAGTCACTAGCCAGTGACTGGAGTGGAACCAGGAAGGAACCAGATGTCGTTGTTGCGATCAAGTGAATTGTGGACGCTTGACTCTGCAGCCACGTGGACCAGGAGGTGTCTTGGACGACCAGGATGGAGGCACGAGCTGTCCCACACAGGCTCTCGCTGTCGGCAGTGTTGGTTCCGGATTCGGCATCAACAGGCCTTGGCAAAGGCAACCCACGCGGTGAGTGGAAAAGGCATCTGGTGCAGACTAGGAGAGTCCGGGGTGCTCCTCTTTTGGAAGGGAGCAAGGGCCAGTCTGGACCAACCAGACCAGCAGTGAAGATTTCAAGGTTCGTCGTCTAGGAGGCCACTAGCCAGCCGGCAAGTGACCAGACAACGCGTCGAGCAGCAGACAAGCAGAAGGGCCCCACGCAGATCTCGTGGAAGCTGGAGGGCTGATCTTTGATGCAGGGGCTGCTCGGGGCTGGGGCTTCTCAGTCCCAAAGCACTTGGTCGAGTTTACCTCGGGAGTTGTGCTGGAAGCGAAGTGCAGTTTCTTTCAAGATGGCCGGTCCCATGTGTCTCGTCGCACCCACGGGTCTCAGCTGGGCTGCAGATGTGAGTTGAGGTCGGAGAGGTCTGGAAATCCGGGTCTCGTCGGGCTCTGAAGTCTGAATCCTCAAGGGAAGACGACAAAGGGAAGCTGCTGGACGCTTGATGGTGCCTGCAGTTGCAGGGTGGACACTCCTTGCCCACAAGGGAGATTTCTTCAGTCTTCTGTGGAGCAGAACGTCGAAGTCCAGAGTTTCTTCTTGTAGAGTAGTTCAGGATTAATCTAATTTGGAATGGGACCAGCTCCTACCTTTATCCTACTAAAGGGGGCTGCACTACTGACTAGGTCCCTTCCCTGGGTGGGACCAGGAAGGGGGGTGGTTACACCCCCTATCCTTTGTCCGGTTTCCCGCCAGAGCTGGGGCTGGAGTGCCCCAGCAACTGGTTTGAACTGGTGTATGCACAGGGTACCTTGTGTGCCCCAGGCATGTCTCATTCCTTTCAGGCCTGTCCTACCCAATACACAAAATCCTGTCTGGGGTGGTGCTAGCACCTCCCAAGGCAGGAAACCCTTTGACCAAGCCTCCCTCGCTGGAAGGACTCCCAGCAGCAGGAGGTCAGACTTGTGTCTGTGGTGGCAGCATCCATTTTGTGATGCCAAGGCTCGAGTTAACTTTAACCAGGGTTCGCAGTTACATACATGTCGTGTGCCCCTAGAAGGGTGGAATGCTACCCCCGTCTCCAGAATTGGCGAGGGGGTAGTATTCCAATTCGTATGACACCTTACTCGACATGTTTTGATAATGTTATACCAGAGTTGGCATTTAACCGCGAGGTTGATAATGCACTTAAGAGTATATGGTATAGCGTTATCATGGAAACAGCTAAAGGACTTGGTTCCGAAAGCTGTAGACAGGCTCAGCTCATGCTAGAGCACCATCTCACATAATTCCAAGCACTCTGCCTTCCAGGATTGATAAGGCCTGCCATAGGAGTGACTGATAGGAGGATATGTGTCCATTTTTAGGGTTAGATATAGGTATACTATATCTATAGCAAAGGGTGATTACACCACCTTGCCCCAGCTGTCATGCAGCCAGTTGTGTCAGTTTTAGATGGCCAGCCAGGGGTGGCATAATACATGTTTCAGCCCCTGGTAGGCCCTGGGTACACCTATGCCCTGGATACCTAAGGTACACTGTACAGGGACTGATAAGGTGGCCCAGTATCAATTGGTAAATGCACCTAAAGTACATGGTTTTCAATTTAGAGAGAGAACAGCTAGGCTGTGGGTCTGATTAGCAGGCCCACAGCCATGGAAAGTCGTAAACCAGTGAAGCAAAAAGCAAAAATCTGGGGTGACCATAGGATTGCAGACCCCACTCTCCTACATAACCCCCCCCCCAAACTTAGGGACATTAAACTAACCTTGACCAGGTGAGTCTTCCTGTTCTAAGTGGTAATACCTGGAGAGACCATCTGCATTGCCATGGTCAGTCCCTGGTCTGTGCTCCACTGTAAAGTCCATCCCCTGTAGGGAAATGGACCACCTAAGAAGTTTGGGGTTTTCACTCTTCATCTGATTTAGCCATAAGAGGGGCTTATGGTCGGTCTGAATCTTGAAGTGAGTTCCAAACAAGTATGGCCTCAACTTCTTCAGGGCCCAAACCACAGCAAAGGCCTCCCTCTCAATAGCTGACCAACGTTTCTCTCTAGGGTCAGCCTTCTGCTTATAAAAGCAATGGGCTGGTCATGACCATCAATATTCAGTTGAGATAGAACAGCTCCCACACCCAACTCAGATGCATCTGTTTGGACAATGAAGGTTTTGGAGTAGTCAGGACTCTTAAAAATAGGTCCAGTACACATGGCCTGCTTTAGGTCATCAAATGCCTTCTGACAGCTAACTGTCCACTGAACTTTCTTTGGCATTTTCTTGCTTGTCAAGTCATTAAGTGGTGTCACAATGGACCCATAATTTTTGACAAACTTCCTATAGTAACCAGACAGGCCCAAGAAAGCTCTGACCTGTGTCTGGGTGGTTGGAGGAGCCCAGTCCTTTATGGCCTGTATCTTGCTCTCCAATGGTTGAACCTGGCCTCCACCCACAAGGTGGCCCAGGTACACAACCTGACTCTGCCCTATCTGGCACTTGGTGGCCTTAATAGTGAGGCCTGCCTTTTGCAGGGCCTCCAAAACTTTCCTCAGGTGGATCAGGTGATCCTCCAAGGTGGAGCTAAAGACAGCAGTATCATCTAGATATGCTGCACAGAAGTCATCCAACCCAGTGAGAACTTGGTTCACCAACCTTTGAAAAGTGGCAGGTGCATTTTTCAAACCAAAGGGCATCACCACAAATTGGTAATGACCTCCTGGGGTAGAAAATGCTGTTTTGGCCTTGGCATCCTCAGCTAACCTGATCTGCCAATAACCAGCTGTTAGGTCAAATGTACTTAAGGAAGTTGCAGAAGCCAACTTGTCTATCAGTTCATCTGCCCTAGGTATTGGATGCAAAAAACACAGTTGATGGACAGAATGTAGAACAATGTCATACATTCACCCCTGTACAAGGATCTGGGCCTAAATCCATCGTTTTTGTGCACTCCACACCACCCTGGGTTAGACACTGGCTATATGCAAATCAGCTCTGACCCTGTGCCTCATGGGAACAGTCCAGTCCGAACTACCAAGCCATGTCTTTCCCAGACCGGAATCAAGCATCCAAGGACCGGTTTCTGGCTAGCAGCCTTCATCAGCCTGGATAGCTTGACTCCAGTGGTGTGGAGAGCCTGGGACTCACGTCTGAGCATCCCCAGCCCACTCGGGGTGAATTGCAAAAAACACAGTTGATGGACAGAATGTAGAACAATGTCATACATTCACCCCAGTACAAGGATCTGGGCCTAAATCCATCGTTTTTTTGCACTCCACACCACCCTGGGTTAGACACTGGCTATATGCAAATCAGCTCTGACCCTGTGCCTCATGGGAACAGTCCAGTCCGAGCTACCAAGCCATGTCTTTCCCAGACCGGAATCAAGCATTCAAGGACCGGTTTCTGGCTATCAGCCTTCATCAGCCTGGATAGCTTGACTCCAGTGGTGTGGAGAGCCTGGGACTCATGTCTGAGCATCCCCAGCCCACTCGGGGTGAAATTGCAAAAAACACAGTTGATGGACAGAATGTAGAACAATGTCATACATTCACCCCAGTACAAGGATCTGGGCCTAAATCCATCTTTTTTGCACTCCACACCACCCTGGGTTAGACACTGGCTATATGCAGTCACCTCTGACCCTGTGCCTCATGGGAACAGTCCAGTCCGAACTACCAAGCCATGTCTTTCCCAGACCGGAATCAAGCATCCAAGGACCGGTTTCTGGCTATCAGTCTTCATCAGCCTGGACAGCTTGACTCCAGTGGTGTGGAGAGCCTGGGACTCACGTCTGAGCGTCCCCAGGCCACTCGGGGTGAAATTGCAAAAAACACAGTTGATGAACAGAATGTAGAACAATGTCATACATTCACCTCAGTACAAGAATCTGGGCCTAAATCCATCGTTTTTTTGCACTCCACACCACCCTGGGTTAGACACTGGCTATATGCAGTCACCTCTGACCCTGTGCCTCATGGGAACAGTCCAGTCCGAACTACCAAGCCATGTCTTTCCCAGACCGGAATCAAGCATCCAAGGACCGGTTTCTGGCTATCAGCCTTCATCAGCCTGGACAGCTTGACTCCAGTGGTGTGGAGAGCCTGGGACTCACGTCTGAGCGTCCCCAGCCCACTCGGGGTGAAATTGCAAAAACCACAGTTGATGAACAGAATGTAGAACAATGTCATACATTCACCCCAGTACAAGAATCTGGGCCTAAATCCATCGTTTTTTGCGCTCCACACCACTCTGGGTTAGACACTGGCTATATGCAAATCAGCTCTGACCCTGTGCCTCATGGGAACAGTCCAGTCCGAACTACCAAGCCATGTCTTTCCCAGACCGGAATCAAGCATCCAAGGACCAGTTTCTGGCTATCAGCCTTCATCAGCCTGGATAGCTTGACTCCAGTGGTGTGGAGAGCCTGGGACTCACGTCTGAGCATCCCCAGCCCACTCGGGGTGAAATTGCAAAAAACACAGTTGATGGACAGAATGTAGAACAATGTCATACATTCACCCCAGTACAAGGATCTGGGCCTAAATCCATCGTTTTTTTTACTCCACGCCACCCTGGGTTAGACACTGGCTATATGCAAATCAGCTCTGACCCTGTGCCTCATGGGAACAGTCCAGTCCGAACTACCAAGCCATGTCTTTCCCAGACCGGAATGAAGCATCCAAGGACCGGTTTCTGGCTATCAGCCTTCATCAGCCTGGATAGCTTGACTCCAGTGGCGTGGAGAGCCTGGGACTCACGTCTGAGCATCCCCAGCCCACTCGGGGTGAAATTGCAAAAAACACAGTTGATGGACAGAATGTAGAACAATGTCATACATTCACCCCAGTACAAGGATCTGGGCCTAAACCTATCGTTTGTTTGCACTCCACACCACCCTGGTTTAGACACTGGCTATATGCAAATCAGCTCTGACCATGTGCCTCATGGGAACAGTCCATTCCGAACTACCAAGCCATGTCTTTCCCAGAACGGAATCAAGGACCGGTTTCTGGCTATCAGCCTTCATCAGCCTGGATAGCTTGACTCCAGGCTGATGTATTGGATGGGCATCTGTCTTAGTGACAGCATTGAGACCCCTGTAGTCTACCAAAACCTCATCTCTCTCTTACCATCCTGGGTGTGAGGTTTTGGCACTAGAACTACAGGACTAGCCCAAGGGCTCTCTGAGGGTTCAATGATTCCCAATTCCAACATCTTTTGAACTTCTTTCTTTATGCAGTCCCTGACGTGGTCAGGTTGCCTGTAGATTTTACTCTTGACAGGCAGACTGTCACCAGTGTCCACCTCATGGGTGCACCAGTTTGTCTGACTGGGGGTCAGTGAGAACATTTGTCTAAAGGATTGAAGAACCTGTTTACAATCCTCTTGTTGATGTTCAGAGAGGCTGTCAGAAAAGACTACACCATCTACTGACCCATCATCAGGGTTCTGAGTGAGCAGGTCTGGGAGAGGGTCACTCTCTTCCTCCTGCCCCTCATCTGTGGCCATGAGCAAGCCCATGTCCTCCCTATTGACAAATGCCTTGAGCCTGTTTACATGAAGCACCCTGTGGGGGCTCCTGGGAGTTCCCATGTCTACCAAGTAGGTGACTTCTCCCTTTTGCTCAATGATGGTATGGGGTCCAGACCACTTGTCTTGGAGAGCTGCTGGGGCCACTGGCTTCAACACCCACGCCTTCTGTCCTGCATCACACACAGTTAGGCCAGCTTTTGGTCATGCCAAGCTTTTTGGAGTTCTTGGCTGGCCTCAAGGTTTTTAGATGCCTTCTCTATGTACTCTGCCATCCTGGAGCGGAGCCCAAGTACATAGTCCACTATGTCAAGTTTAGGCTTTTTGAGAGGTAACTCCCATCCTTCCTTTACCAGACATAGGGGTCCTCTTACAGGATGCCCAAACAGAAGCTCAAAAGGGCTGTAACGAACCCCCTTCTGTGGGACCTCTCTGTAAGCAAACAGGAGGCAGGGTAAAAGGATGTCCCATCTTCGCTTAAGCTTTTCAGGTAACCCTTTTATCATCCCTTTGAGGGTCTTGTTGAATCTTTCCACAAGCCCATTGCACTGTGGGTGATAGGGTGTGGTAAATTTGTAATTTACACCACACTACTTCCACATAGCTGTCAAGTATCCTGACATGAAGTTTGCACCTCTGTCAGAGACAACCTCCTTAGGAAACCCCACTCTGGAGAAAACTCCAAGCAGGGCCCTGGCCGCAACAGGAGCTGTAGTGGTCCTAAGGGGAATAGCTTCTGGATACCTGGTGGCATGATCCACTACCACCAGTATAAATCTGTGCCCAGATGCTGTAGGGGGATCCATTAGTCCAACAATGTCTATCTCCACTCTCTCAAAGGGTACCCCCACCACAGGTAGTGGTTTAAGGGGGGCCTTTGTTGTGCCACCTGATTTGCCACTGGCTTGGCAGGTGACACATGAGCGACAAAACTCTTTGGTGTCTTCAGACATATGAGGCCAGTGAAAGTGTGGGGCAAGCCTGTCCCAAGTCTTGTTCTGGCCTAAGTGACCTGCAAGGGGAATCTCATGGGCTAAGGTGAGAAGGAAACCTCTAAGAGACAAGGGAATGACCAGCCTCCTGGTAGCACCAGGCTTGGGGTCTCTTGCCTCAGAGTATAGGAGTCCATCTTCCCAATATACCTTATGGGCACCTGTAGCATTCCCTGCAGCCTCCTCAGCAGCAGCCTGCTGTCTGAGGGGTTCAAGAGAGGAACAGTCTAATTGGGCCTGCCTCAAGTCTGCCCTGGAAGGTCCCCCTGTCCCAAGAAACTCAACCTGATCAGGTTCAAGCTCTTCTAGGACAATTCCTTCTGGGGTCTCTGGGTCAGCCTCCTGAGAGGGCTGATCCTCAACCTGAGGCAGGGGGAAGGCTCTGCCTTAACCCTACCATTCCTTCTCTTGGGTAGTGTCTGGTCCATTCTTCCAGGATCCAGCACTTGTTCAGCTAGGCATTTCTTGGCCTGTGACCTAGTCACAGCAAGGACATGTGAGGAGAGACCTAGCATTTCTACATGAGTCCTGTACTCCACATCTGACCACAGTGAGGATTCCAAATCATTGCCCACAAGACAATCTACTGGGAGGTCTGAACTAACTACAACCCTTTTGAGGCCAGTTACCCCTCCCCAGGAGAAATTAACAACTGTCATACTGTGATTGGTAGTGACATTGCTAGCATTGGTCACTAGGTAGTCTGAACCTAGCATGATCTGGTCAGGGTCCACAAATATTGGTGTCACCATAGTGACACTGGCACATGTGTCCCCGTAGGCCTGAGCCATCTTTCCATTCATTAAAGGCGTTTGTCTGTATTTGCCCAGAGTACTAGGACTTACAGTAGGGGCCATATCCATGTCCCCAGTACAAACAAGAACTGCCTGAGTAGGAATTCTGACTAAGTCAGAACCCACCTCAGTTCCCAGGGTTAACCCAACTATAGCCTTGGGAGGTACACTACCACTACTAACTGTACTAGGGGGTGCAGGTGTCTTAGGGACAGTAGTGGTAGGAGTTTGGCCTTTCTTGGTGCACTCACTAAACCAGTGAGTCTTACTTTTACAGCATTGGCATCATGGTTTCTTAGGACCATCATTCTTCTTTTTCTTGGAATTCTGGGACCCACCCTCCTTAGGTTGTTGGGGCCCTGTTAAAGACTTCTGGCCATTGTGCTTATTCTCATTACCCTTCTGGTCAGCTTTCATCTGGCCACCACCCTGGTTCTGGTTCTGCTGCTTGACCTTTGTCCTGACCCATCTGTCTGCCTTCTTTCCCAATTCTTGGGGAGAGGTCAGATCTGAGTCAATCAGTGCTGATGCAACAACTGGTTCTGACAATTATTTAAGATTTGCTCTCTCATAATTAGATTATACAATCCTGTGTAATCAGTAAATTTACTTCCCAGTAACCAGCCCTCCAGAGCCTTAGTGGCACAATCCACAAAGTCAGTCCAATCTTGAGCCTGAGTTTTCTGGGTGTCTCTGAACATTAACCTGTACTGTTCAGTTGTTAAACCAAACCCATCAATCAGTGCAGTTATCAAGACTTGGTAATCATTAGCATCCTCATCTCTAACAGTGAGGAGCTTGTCTCTTCCTTTACCTTCAAAGGAGAGCCACAATATAGCTGCCCACTGACTCTGGGGTACCTGCTGTACTTTGCAGGCTCTCTCCAAAGCCGTTATCCACTTGTGGATATCATCTCCTGTCTTATAGGAGGGCACTATTTTACTCAGGTTTCTAGTATCAAAATCCCTTTCTCTATCCCTAGGGATATTGCTGCCACCAGTGGGGACTACCCCACTCAACTGTTGCTCTCTAGCAAAGGCAAGCTTCTCTTTGGCAAGGGCAAGTTCTTCCCTTTGGATCCTCAGATTAGCCTCCTTCATCTTTGCCTAATGCTCTCTCCTCTGAGGGGAAGTCATTCTCCTCTGAGCAGATGCATGAGAGGCACGAGAGTGCACAGATCTATTGGAGTCCCTAGAATGAGACCTATCTCTTCTAACTCCAAAGTTAGGCCTGCTTAGGGTCAGCACTGGGGGTCCCCCAGTTCCTTCCCTATGTAGGTCTAAGTTGGCCCTTGTGAGTCTGCTGACTACCACAGAACCTTTGTCATCCCCAGATGGTTCTTCTTCTTCCTCCGCCTCATCTACATTCTCTGTTTCAGGGAGGTCTGGATCTCCAGGAGTACCTTCTAAGGGGGGCATGCTCCCATCTGGATTAGAGGGGCCTGCAGTAGCAGCCCTTCTGGCATCATATGTCTCTAGGAGACCTAACAGAAAAGGAGTGGTAGGGTTAGAACCCTGTTGCAATTTCCCGGAGGTACACAATTGTCTCATCTCCTGGAAACTGAGAGCTGGATATCTGGAAAGCACCTGTGGAGGGTCACTAAACACTAGGGGAGTCTCTGATGACTCTCCATGGGTAGACATGCTTTCTAGTGAGGTGTAAGTGATGCACCTACCTACACTATGGGTTTTCCTACTGATCCCTTGCTAAGAGTTGTAGTCAGGGTGTGCTAGGCCCTTTCTACTACAACAGCTGGTTCAGTAGAACTCAGAGTTTTTCTAAGCTTGTTATATGTACCTATGCTACCTTATGTGATCTTTCAAATGATATTTCAAGATTATATTTGGTAAAAACAACAGCAAGCTCAAATCCCAACCGCTGCACACCAATGTGAGAAGTTGGCCTGATATATGATGCTCACTAGTTCTAGTGATCACCTTGTATCAGTCCAAACAACCCTTATGGTGATTGGTTGTAAGTCAACCTTATAGACCAGCTATCCTAATGCTAGCATGGACAAAGCAGTCTTAGGCTAAACTCTTTTGGTATGTGAAGCCAGCTGTTTTACCACAATATAACCCCTTGAATACCAGATGAAAGGACACCACACAGGTTGTTATGAAAATAAACAATATGTTTATTAATAACAAACACCTCTGAACTCTTTATGAGATCAGAGGGCTAAGCACATGACAATCTCTTAGGAAAAATACGATAAGTTGCACAAAATTACAATGGTGCCCTAGGGGCACGGCAAACCATATACTAAGTAAATGGAATGTGAAAGTCGATAGAAGGAATGGAGCTGTCCAGAGACTGTAGGATCGCTGGGACTACGCTATCCTAACTTTAGATAAGTAATAGGAGGCCCACGGAATGCGTGTGCAGAGTGTGAATATGCGAGATGCGTAACAACAACGTCTATGGACAGTACAGTTCAAGAAAAAGGTAAGGACGGACAATCCTGACTAGTTAGGACTAAAATGACTGTGGAACTGGACACTAGGAGAGTCAATCTACCCTTGAGCACCGAAATGCTCTTGTTACCTCACCCACGGGCTGCGGGTGCATAGGTGCAAAGTCGTGTCGGGTTCCGGCGTTGAAGTCTATGGAGCCTGGAGGAAAAGATGCTGCAGGCGACCAGGAGGAAGATGTCCGGTGTGATCCAAGGGTGGATCAGAGATGCTGAAGACCTGAAAGCAGAGGGGACAATGTTCACAGTCACTAGCCAGTGACTGGAGTGGAACCAGGAAGGAACCAGATGTCGTCGTCGCGATCAAGTGAAGAATGGATGCTTCACTCTGCAGCCACGTGGACCAGGAGGTGTCTTGGACGACCAGGATGGAGGCATGAGCTGTCCCACACAGGCTCTCGCTGTTGGCGGTGTTGGTTTCGGATTCGGCGTCAACAGGCCTTAGCAAAGGCAACCCACGCGGTGAGTGGAAAAGGCATCTGGTGCGGACTAGGAGAGTCCGGGGCGCTCTTCTTTTGGAAGGGAGCAAGGGCCAGTCTGGAGCAACCAGACCAGCTGTGAAGATTTTAAGGTTCGTTGTCTAGGAGGCCACTAGCCAGCCGGCAAGTGACCAGACAACGCGTCGAGCAGCAGACAAGCAGAAGGGCCCCACGCAAATCTCGTGGAAGCTGGAGGGCTGATCTTCGGTGCAGTGGCTGCTCGGGGCTGGGGCTTCTCAGTCCCCAAAGCACTTGGTCGAGTTTACCTCGGGAGTTGTGCTGGAAGCGAAGTGCAGTTTCTTTCAAGATGGCCGGTCCCACGTGTTTTGTCGCACCCACGGGTCTCAGCTGGGCTGCAGATGTGAGTTGAGGTCGGAGAGGTCTGGGAATCTGGGTCTGGTCGGGCTCTGAAGTCTGGATCCTCAAGGGAAGACGACAAAGGGAAGCTGCTGGACGCTTGATGGTGCCTGCAGTTGCAGGGTGGACACTCCTTTCCCACAAGGGAGATTTCTTCAGTCTTCTGTGGAGCAGAACGTCGAAGTCTAGAGTTTCTTCTTGTAGAGTAGTTCAGGATTACTCTAATTTGGAATGGGACCAGCTTCTACCTTTATCCTACTAAAGGGGGCTGCACTACTGACTAGGTCCCTCCCATGGGTGGGACCAGGAAGGGGGGTGGTTACACCCCCTATCCTTTGTCCGGTTTCCCGCCAGATCTGGGGCTGGAGTGCCCCAGCAACTGGTTTGAACCGGTGTATGCACAGGGCACCTTGTGTGCCCCAGGCATGTCTCATTCCTTTCAGGCCTGTCCTACCCAATACACAAAATCCTGTCTGGGGTGGTGCTAGCACCTCCCAAGGCAGGAAACCCTTTGTCCAAGCCTCCCTCGCTGGAAGGACTCCCAGCAGCAGGAGGTCAGACTTGTGTCTGTGGTGGCAGCATCCATTTTGTGATGCCAAGGCTCGAGTTAACTTTAACCGGGGTTCGCAGTTACATACATGTCGTGTCCCTCTAGAAGGGTGGAATGCTACCCCCGTCGCCAGAATTGGCGAGGGGGTAGTATTCCAATTCGTATGACACTTTACTCGACATGTTTTGATAATGTTATACCAGAGTTGGCATTTAACCGCGAGGTTGATAATTCACTTAAGAGTATATGGTATAGCGTTATCATGGAAACAGCTAAAGGACTTGGTTCCGAAAGCTGTAGACAGGCTCAGCTCATGCTAGAGCACCATCTCACATAATTCCAAGCACTCTGCCTTCAGGATTGATAAGACCTGCCATAGGAGTGACTGATAGGAGGATATGTGTCAATTTTTAGGGTTAGATATAGGTATACTATATCTATAGCAAAGGGTGATTACACCACCTTGCCCCAGCTGTCATGCAGCCAGTTGTGTCAGTTTTAGATGGCCAGCCAGGGGTGGCATAATACATGCTTCAGCCCCTGGTAGGCCCTGGGTACACCTATGCCCTGGATACCTAAGGTACACTGTACAGGGACTGATAAGGTGACCCAGTACCAATTGGTAAATGCACCTAAAGCACATGGTTGTCAATTTAGAGAGAGAACAGCTAGGCTGTGGGTCTGATTAGCAGGCCCACAGCCAGGGAAAGTCGTAAACCAGTGAAGCAAAAAGCAAAAATCTGGGGTGACCATAGGATTGCAGACCCCACTCTCCTACAAGCGGCACGCGTTGTGATCTGTGTTCTGCTGTGGACGTGTTGCGGTTTGTACCACATTGTTGTCAATGTGGATGTGCTCTGCATGTTATGTGTGTATGAGTGTGCTGCATTTCTGGGGAGTCGCCCCTGCAGCTCTAGATTTGCTGCCCCATCTCCCTTACAAGCAGTGTGTCTTTGACTTCTGTGCTTATACAATGCTGAGATGTTGCATACTTGGGTACATTGGTCTCTTGGTGGGAGTTGGGGGTCTGGGGCATGGTTTGTCTGCAGGTTTCTCTACTTAATTGAGCATGTTTGCCATTGTGCCCATCTCCCCCCGTCCTCCCAGTCCCTGGTCGTTACTCACCCTGATGCTGTTGTGTCTGGTCATGTTGAGAAGTGTTTGGTCCCCCAACTCCTGCCACCGTCTCCTCACTGAGGACTGTGGACACCATTTCCTCCATATTGTATTGCTGGACTCCCACCTCCAGTCTGCATTGCTGGCTTCCGGTTGTTGGCAAGCTTGGTTTTGTGCTTGACATCATTCCAGCGCCTCTTGACATCTTCCATTGTCCTCTTCAGCACTCCGAGTGCATTCACCTTGTCCACGATGGACTGCCATAGTCCATTTTTTGTTGCCAATGACACAGTGGAGGTGACGAACAGTTGTTGATGGTTATCTACCACCTCCATTATCAGGATCCTGTTTTCCTGCCGACTGAACCGCTTCTTCCTACTCTTCTTCTCCTTGCCCTTCCCTGACCCCGAGGTCCCAAGCTGGTCCTCCGGGGGGCTTGTGGGGTACTGGCTGGCCTCCATACTTGCTTCGGCAACATCCATTGTGCTTTGCTGTTGTTTGGCATCTGTTTGTCTGTTTTTTTCTTCTTTTATGGTGATTTTTCCCGCCTGACGTGTGTGAGTTGCAGGCCTGTCGCTGGTTTTTGCTGATTTTGGGATCGCAATTTGCCTCATCGCTACTTTTTTTGCGTTTGTGTTTCGCATTTTTGCGGCATCACGTTGACTTTATCACGGACATTTAACACGTTGTCATGGGCCTATCGCATGGTACTGCCATGTTAACACGGCGTTATTTTCCCGCGATGGACTGCGATATGAAGAGTTGCATTAAGCTAATTTTGCGGTAATTATCACACTTTCTTCAGAATATCCGCCATTATTGCTGGTACTGCTGGCATCGGTTATCTGTACTCCAGGCCCACCGCCGTTGGCTGTTAATCACGGACATTGGAGAGAGGGAGGAAACAGGTTCTCACTGCACACCAATTGCAACCATTGGTGATCTGACAAGACTTTGTTGGCATTACATAATTTTAAAGATGGGGGAAGGGCTGTACTGTAGGACAGTTCATCGCTAAAATCCATGCTCTCCCTGAATCTGTGTCGAAAGTAAGAGGTTGTGGTAGGCTCTAAATCGATTACATGGATAAATGAGGAGAAATTAGTTCCTGTCTCTACTTGGAAGCACTACAAACTCACACACAAACCCCCGTGGCCTGAGCTCATGGGAGAGAGATCAGAGGTAGCATTTCTCATACCTGTGCTTGTATTAGTGCTGAAACCTGATTAAAGAAATGTTTTTGTGGATTAATCACAAACGTTTGAAGTTTACATTCTTTTATAGACTTATAGTGCACCTCTGGACATTCTATTGAAAATAAAGGGGACCTAATAACACGTTATTTAGAGCAACTATATTTTTTAGAAAGATTCATTTGGCCTTTGCCTTTTCAGATATAAGGCGGTGCGGTACTGGGGCACATATCAGTATTGGCAGATGCACCATTCACCCAGCTCAGATACAGCAACCAATGTTTTTTGTTTCCACTCCATCTATTGATGACAGAGTCAATTGATCATATCTCTTTGGAGAACAGCAGAAACCTCTGGGCCAAATGAGAAATGTCTCGCTGCATGACCCTCAGAATTGAACGCTTATTCTTCGTGGTCCATCTTTAAGGGAAGCGATGACTCCTCACACTGTACACTTAACCGTAATGATATGGGCAATTGTAGGCAAAGCTCTCTGTCTTGGTCTGCTCCAACTTTTTGGAAGTCGTTACAATAGCTTAATAGTTATAATAGAATAAATCTAATACTTTTTAAAATGAACAACAGGCTTGCCCATTTGGGTTCCACATCCAATTGAGTAAGTCCTGGTGGAGTGGCCTCAGATGGTATTGGATATAGCAATAGTCTCAATTTTGTTAGCTCTGACAGCGGTCTTTGAAACTGTCCGCCATGTCGAGCTCATGGTGTGACTTGAAGAGAAGAGCCTAGCAAGAATGCCTCTTACAATGGCACATTCAGCCTCTGGCTGCCACAGTTTTGATTGATACATGTCAGTGTCTTCCAGATGCACCTCAATTTGGAGAGTGACCTTTGATAAGCAGCAAGGTGATTTCAGGTGTGCGTGTCAGATGTGTAGAACTAGATTGTTAGTAACTGCCTGAATGAACTAAACACTCAGGGGCTCATTTACAAGCCCTGTGCGCCACCAGGCCGTCTCTTTTTGAGACATTTTGGTGGTGCACAGGGCTTAGCCATATTTACAAGGCCATCTAAAGCCACCCTGCATGGCCTTTCATGGCCTTGTAGATATGGTGTGAGGCAACACAGCGTAAATCACTGCATTGCCTCACACTATGATGGGGAGGCGTGCCATGGCCAGTACAGTGTGTGTTTCCACATAACACCCATGACATTTGACACATTCCCAGAGTACAAGTTTGAAACTTGGAAATGTGTCAAAAGTCTACAGTCTTGCCCGGAAAGGCAACACATATAGAAAATAGAAATCGCCTCAATTGATTGTTTTTGTGCAGAAAGATGTCCTTTCTTGTGCAAAAACAGTCATCACAATGGTACAAGGGTGCCTGCGTTGGCGAATGGGCAGCCATTTGAACACTAGCAAAGGGAAAGAGTACAGGAATGCATTCTATCTGATAGAAACAGCTCACTTCTGTACCTTTTCTTTTGCAGTAGGGCAGCGCAGCAGGAAGACTTGCCGTGCTGCCCTACAGTAAAATATTGTAAGTTAGGCCCTGGGGGCCTCATTCAAAAGAGGCCTGCGCTGCAAGAGTGTCACTCTTTATGATGCCCCGTAGGCCTCTCAATGACATCTATGAGGCAATGCAAAGCCACCATGCGTGGCTTTCCATGGCGTCACAGATATGGAGTAAGGTAAGGCAGCGCTTTGTAATGCCTTGCCTTACTCTGCATCAAGGAGTGAGTTTTTCCCATGCAACACCCATGGATTTTGACACATTCCCAGATTTACAAGGAACTGTAAACCTGCGAATGCCTCAAAACTATGTGCCTCTCCAGTGGAGGCATAATGAGGAGAAATAACTTTATTTTTCTTCATTTTCAGGTCTCGCCTGATCCAGCGCTTGTGCTGGTCTGGCTGCGACATTTAGAAGCTGCTTTTAAAAGTGCTACCAAAGCTGCCACCAGCTTACTGTCACGCGAACAAGCACGTGTGTGACAGTAAACTGGTGGCTGCCAATTAAATGGCCAATCAGACACACTAAAAACAGAGTGTGGGAAGAAGCTGAATAAATTGTTCAGCTATTACCCAAAGGAATTTAATAAATTTTCTTTGGACACAATTCAGACATTTTTAAACACTTTATTACACCTTCACTTGTCATCACAAAATCCAGCTCTGCAGTAATTCTGGCGTCGCAGCACACCGGGGAGGCATTCGGCCTCTCCCGGTGGGGCCCGATGATGAAGCATGTCACCAACTAGGTTGGTGAGTGAGGGCTTTGTTACAGAATCTAGAAAGATTATTCATGCTCACTCTTCTTGATAGAAGTCACACTCTTTTGTAGTTTATACTCCTTAGTAGATACATTGCCAAGTGGGAAGGAAAATCCCCAAAACTGATTGAGATGCTGGGAAAGGGAGTTATAGTTTCCCTGTGGGGAAAATTAAACAAAATGAGCTATTGCATAATGTTTTCACTCAAGCAATTTAGCATTACATGTGGAAAACCTTTTGCATGGCAATAAGCAGAAATTCACAGACCTTTCCAACAAATACTCCTATAGTCCTGAATCTGCCATAGGTTGCCAGGAGTTGTTTTGGAAACCCATGTGAACCTATAAAATAAAAAATACAAATCTTCACACGAGAGGAGCAGGGAATTAAATGGCCATTCCCCTTTGTGCTCCATGTTGTAGTGTTGTGCTGGACACGTTCTAGTGTTTCAACAGGCACAAGTTTATCAGTCACTCCTTTTGACAGCTACCCCACACCCATCCAACACAGGCGTCACCGGTCAGGTGACCCTGTCAATAAAAGGGCTGAGTGCACATGCTCGTGGCCATTTACCAGAAACCATACTATTGTGTCTGTGTCCTTATTTCCAAAGTATTTGGGCCGAGGGACCACAACTTTACAATAGCAATGAGGGGTGTGACCCCACATGCTGTGCATTCTCACGCTTGACCAGCTTTGAAGGAGATGGAGAAATGTTTGTAGGCAGTGCCGTGACTGCCTACATATCACCCAAATATGAGGTTGAAGCATCCCCCCAATTGAAAGAAGGAAACAGACAAAGAGTGTCTGCTTCCCACACCTCCCAGTAACAACTGCTGTGAGAGAGAAGCTCAGGCAAGGGATTTCTCAGGGCCTGCAAGGTAGGAGAGTGCTGCAAGGAGACCAGTCTGGCCGGTGGTGAAGTGCCCACCAGGTGTGTGGTGGAGCTAACGTTGCTGTGCGAAAACGTGCTCTAAGTGGTAGGTCGGAGGTAGGGGCAGTCCGCCTGCAAGCCGTGCATCGCTAGGGGACACAGTTTAGGCCCCGATAGAATGGCATAACCCACCCTGCTCCCCCTTAGCCAGGCTGTGGACCTGGCAGATGCGCCCCTCACCCTCAAGCAAGCCAACCGGCATTTCCAAAGGAACTGCGGCGTCCCCTGTCATCTGGCTGGAATTGCGTCTCTCTAACTAAAGGAGAGAGAGGCCTCCATGAGTTGATACTGCTGGCCTCAGAAACTGCTAGTCTGCCCACCTGCAAGTGCTACAACAGCCACTCCATGATGCGCTGGGACATTCAGCAAGCAAGAGCCAAGCAGGTGACCGAAGCGCCACCTAGCGGGGTTTGCTGCCCCACGCACAGCTCGAGAGACAAAGTTTTAACTAACTGTGGGCGGAGAGCTCCTCTCCGCCCTGCGAGTGTGCGGAGATGTGCCTAGTCCGCGTTCTGTGGAGAACTTGAGTGGGCACAACTTGCCACACTCTGCAGTGGAGTGGAGTTGACCAGCTCCGCCTCAACCGCCCCACGAAGAATTACATTAAATATACTTTAAAGGAAAAAAAAATAAAGACTTACCTTGACTGCGGCGTTCCCGCGCTACCGTCCTCCTCTTCCTCAGTTTCACGACGATCTGCACATATGCGTGCGCCCACGCATGGGCATTCCATGCGAAAAATGTGCATGCACGGGCGTGCACACATGCGCAGATCATCGTGAAACCGAGGAAGAAGAGGACGGCAGCCTGGGGACGCCGCAGTCAAGGTAAGTCTTTATTTTTTTAACCTTTAAAGTATCTTTAATGTAATTCTTCCTAGGGGGGATGGCGGCGGGTGGCGGAGCAGAGTTTCCATGGAGTTGGTCCCCAATTCCGAGGACCTCCGCGTAGTGCCGCTCCGCCAGCTCCGCCCAGGCTTAGTGTTAACCCTGGGAGAGAAAACCCGTTGCGGTACCAAACATGGACTGCAATGCAATAATCAAGGCCGAACAGGAGGCTCCCAACTCATACCTCCACCCAAAATGACACCAGCAAAAGGCATGAAGCAGGAGCACAGCCCCGTTTCACCCCAATGCCGATTTTTGGAACAGCCAGCACCCGCAGCATCAGAGACACTGCCAAAACTGTCATGGCTACCTGAAATGATTACAGAGTCCAAAGCTGCAAGTTGCCACACAGAACCTCTGGACTGGGACCCCAGAGACAGTGTAAGTGGCCCGACGGGCTAAGTTTGAGAAGCCAAACTGCAGTCCTGCCAAGCGTCACGCAACGGGTGTGACACGCATTTCAGTGCGGTGATCCGCATCACCGCACTGAAATGCATTGTCACGCATTTTGCCACCAGTGCCAGGCACGCCACCAGGGGCGCCTGTGCCCGCGCTCTGACTGCAGACATGCTGTGCTGCCTGAGCCCGAGTTCCTATAGTTAACTGCTCTCAGCCTCTGTGGAGTGGCTGAGAGCGCTACAATGTATCTGCACTCTGCCCTCGAAACTGAATGCGGCGCCGGAGGCTCGGGGTTTACTCATCTGACACTGCAGGGGGAGGGAGGGGCTGCCCTCTCTCAGCAGACTCGATAGCACTGCTATCAATCACAGTCGTGGCATCATGGGGGCCGGGATTTTAATTCGGATGTGCCGTCACGACCGGAAGATGAAGGAGGCTTGCAGAAGTGGCGGGGAATCCGAGTGAGCAGCAGGCAGCACGAGAGACAGACTCGAGTCTCATGGCCGCCCGCCGCCGTGCAAAAGGGGGAAAGAATCGATTAATTTGCGGCGGGCAGCTGCGCCGCAACTAGGGTGACCAACCGTCCGTAAATTTCACGGACAGTTCGTAATTTCGGTAGTCTGTCCGTTGTCCGTGAAGAATCTTTTAAAGGACGCCATTTGTCCGTAATTTTAACCGGTGGCATGATCGGTCGCAACTCTCTGAAGCCGGCGCAGCTTCCACCCACCTCCCTTCTGGACTCCGATGCTGAGGTCGGGTGTAAGAGACTCTGAGGCAGTACAAAAGCTCACATACCCAGCAGAATTGGAGAGGCACAGCGGGGTGGCAACCCTCACACCTCCAGCCCTTGATGAGGTGTTAAAAGGTGCTTGCTTGAAGGTGACTGAGGGGGGGGCGGCAGCTTCAGGAGCAGGGGCATCTATTCAGATGCAAACAGCCCTGAATGCACCATGTCTCCGCAATTTAGAGGGGCTTCACACATTCCATTTCTGCCCAGGGCCCCAAACATCCTAGAACCGGCCCTGATTACACCGAGGCAGCACGTGGTTCTCTTCACAGAGCGTAATTACTGTCACTAGATTGTAAGCAAACATGGGTTCTTCAAACAAGCAGTCTATAATGTAAGAAAATAAAGAAATGGCACAATCGCACCCACACTGATTAACAAACTATGGAGGACAATCAGTTCTCTTGGAGTATCTCCTTTAAGTACTGTACATCAGTGTGGGGGGCAGCAAAACTAACATTTTGGATAGAGAGCCTGTCTTCTCGTTGTCTTGTCCAGGAGGGGGTGAGGAGCCCTACCCACCCTGTAAGAGACCAAGATGATACTAGAATAATGCATGCCCACCCCTGTGCCCACCCTGGTGGATCCTGTTCCCCCTCCTGTGATGCTCCTCCCCCGCCAGTGGTGGTTCCTATTCCCCCCCCCCCCCCCCCGCCTGTGATGGCTCCTGTCCCCCCATGTGTTGGATCCTGTCTCTGCCCTGGGTGGCTTCTGTCCCAGTCCTGGAATGGCTCCTGCAGCGAGGGTGAAGTTCTTGATGGGCCTCTTCTCAAAAAGGCTCAGCTCAAAATTAATATGAAAAGGTGGGCGAGTGAGCAAGTGAAGGGATGGCTGGATGGCCGGATGTATTAGTGAAAGGGTGAATGGATGAATGAAAGATTGAATACATGGATACATGGATAATGAGAGGATGGATGGATAGATGAGTGAGTGGAAGGAAGGAAGGAAGAGAGAAAAGGTAAATAGCTGGATGTATGGGTGGAAGGGTAACTGGATGGGTAAAAGGGAGGTTGGATGAGTGAAAAGATGGATGAGTGAAAAGGTGGATGATGAATGAGTGAGTGGGTGGATGCATGAGTGAAATGATGGATGGATTGATGAACTGATAAGTGCAAGGGTGAATGGATGGACAGATGAGCGAAAGGGTGGATGTGAGGATGGATGAGTGAGTGAGTGAAAAGGAAGGTAGATGGCCAAAAGGATGAATAGATGAGTGAAGGAGTGAAAGGATAAATGGATGAGAGAAAGGATGGATGAGTGATAGGGTCAATGGATGGATTCATGAGTGAATGAGTAGATGGGTGGGTGGGTGGATGGATGGAAGGAAGGATTGCTAAGTGAAAGGGTCGATGGAGAGAGAAAGGGAGGATAGATGACTGAAAGGGTGGAAGGATGAGTGACTGGGTGGATGGATAGTAAGTGAAAGGATGGGTGAACGGGTAAATAGCTGAATTGATGAGTGAATGAATGAATGGATGGGTAGAAGAGTGGATGCATGAGTGTACAGATGGATAGGGTGAAAGGGTGGATGGATGGATAATGGATGGATGAGTGAAAGGATGAATGAAGGGATGGATGAGTGAACTGATAGATGGAAGGATACATGATGGATAGGTTTGCAAATGGTTGAATATGTTTGGATATGGCTGGGCTTAGTTATATACTATTGCGCGACCTCTGATGTGTCTGTAAAACTTATCCAATTGTCATGAAGTTTTGTCCTGAAATTTGACCTCCTGTCCTGAATTTGTGTCCTGAATTTTGACCCTTTGTCCTGAATTTTTACACTCACCGTCCTGAATTTGCACCTAGGCCAGTTGGTCACCCTAGCCGCAACACTGCTGCCTGCCCAGCCCCACCTTGTTGACCTGGCCACAGCCGAGCCGGCGACAGTCAGCTGAGCTTTGATCAAAGGCCTGTGAGCGGCCGCGCCCGGGGGGCCCAGAGGAGTCGACTCGAGTGGCGAGCAGCTGCCTCAGCCTGGATGAAGAGAGGCTGCGCCTGTGGCAGAGTGCACTTCGAGGCTGGGCAGTGAGTGCAGAAAGTGACCTGGTCGGGCCCTCAGCCTGCGCATAAAATGTAATATTATTATTTAGCGCTCGGCCGCCGAAGTGGTTGGCTGGGACGAGACCATAACGGAAACATCATCCATCGAGTCACCTGCAGTGAGTCGCTGTGACTGTCACTAGTAACTACAGCTGTACACTCGGAACTGTCTGGAGGCCTCTGTTTGCACGTTGTTTATCTTAGCATGGCAACCGATGGGCGATGAATTTATCTCTTACTCGTGGTGCCATAAATGGTGCTCTCCAACTGTCTCATTCAAACAAGACACTTTCCTCCTTCTCCATGCGTTCTTTTGCGTGAGCTAACATCCAACGCGCTTTCTAAATGCATTTTTGCAGAATTGAATACGAAGTGTAGAGGTAAGGTCAGAAATTATTCTAGATGAGGCACATTGTGACAAGTACTTATAAACTTAGACCAGATACTTAATGAACCCATGGGCTGTATTCTGAGATTTTAATGAAATTGTAAGGCCTGTGTACCAGTGATACCCAAAGCTGCAGAAGAAGCATTATTATTTGTTTAGGCCCCGCCTGCAGATTAAGGTGAAAAGCAGTACACATGAAGGGTTTTGCTTATTTTAAAATGCACCCAGTGCCGCAGAGCACTAAAGTGCCCTCTTTCTGAGGGAACAGACCGGTGTGGGACTGAGTAGCGCCTCCGAAGACAGTCTCAGCAAAGGGCCCGCGCATCAGGCATCGTGATCCTCCAGATGATTGCGGGAGAGTCTGGAGACCCGAGCCGTGCGGCTCACTGCCGGCTGTGTGACAGTGAGACAGAGAGATAGAACAAGTAGGTAATAAATGGTCAGGCAGCTGCCACTGTACAGTCATGTGTTGCGAAGTTGTAGTCTTACTTCTGTGAAGATGAGCTGGCAGGGTCTGAGGCAGCCTGATCATGCATGCGGTCGGCCAGTCACAACAGAGAAAGGGGAGCAGGCCAGCATCGCGTGAAATCATTAAATGCAGCTGTTCTCGAGCTGTCCTCCCCTGAATTCATTTCAAATAAGAGTATGCCTAGCCCTGGAGTCAGTGAGGGGCATAAAAGAAGAGTTATTGTGGTAATAAACTAACTTGCAAATCTGTGCTCGGCTTTCCTTGCAACCTCCTACAAGTTCCACGCACACAAGAGTCACACCTACACTTGCAGCCACACACAGACTTGCACATAAGGTGGGCAGTCAGTGACACGCAGACACACACAACATTTACGGCACAACAGTTTTCTCAGACCGGTGGGCTGATGTAACATGATTTCGCTGTGCTGGCTAAACGTTCACTTGACACAGTTTTACTAAAGCCACTATACATGATCCATCATTAACCTTCTGCACAGCGCCACCGTTGGATAGTTTTCTCTTGAAACTGGCAAATGCGTGTATTCTTAAAAGAAACTTTCAGATTTCGTTTTCCATGTTAATCATTACCATTTTAAAATACGTATGTTGTAACCTGTTACAGTTTATCCATGGTGATGGACCAGATGTTGCTTTCATGAAAGTGGCACAGGCATTCAGAGTTTTTTGGTGGCTGCTCTCTGAGATTACCACGCATTGTCATTGATTAACTGTTATGGCTTAACAAACCATTTGTTTTAACTGAAATGTATACTAGATATCACATTCAACTTTATTAAACTATAGTCATGCTCCCAAACATATATTTTATTGGTTATTATGATGCCAAATATATCTGCCACATGACCCTGTTGGTAAAAGAAAGCAGGTCGGTGATCTTGTGTAGGCACTTTAGGAACATTGGGCAGTTTTGAGGCAGTTTTCATACCACAACATGGGCATGCATGCATCACTAAAAGTGCTACACTTAAGACATTTATATGTAACATGTCAGAAGACTGAATATATGGCTATGTCACACATAGGCAGTCTCAAAATTTGACAGCTATGTATTAGGTCAGTGCAAATACTCCAGATAGTTTACACAAGAGGCATGTTATTCTTCCAAAATGCTGGGGGTTAACTTGTTTCACAGTAAGAATGAATATTATGTATGTGTGTGAATGATGTGTGGTGATTTCTGTCTGTGCCAGAGTCCAAAAGCCAAGCTGTCAATATACAATGAAGTATGATATGGGGCTGCTCAATTTTAATGCAATCGCTGCAAACGTTTTGTGCCTAACCAGATAGAAACATAATACAGTACTGGTTGGCACAGTGGTAAACAGTGGCAACTGTGTTATAGTGCTATGGGGTCCCAGTCTGCTACAGAAAGCACTGTGAATATGCTATGCTATAAACTTTGTTTTTTAGGCTATTGCACAGTCATGAATGATCAGATCTATAAGATCCTCTTCTGAGCAGCTACAGTGCTTGCCTGCCCCCCGTTACTGAGAACTGCAGTCACGCAGTCTATCTCTGGTTATTGTGCTTCCATTTCTGGTGCTTTGGAACGGTTTTAAGATCTTCTTAGAGTTTTTCATTGCTCAAATGGCTGTCATTTCTGATATTCATGTGTTTCCCTCATCTTCATTGCTTGATTTTGCTCGCGAGAAAGTGTCACTCATAGTCATTGAAATGTCACTCATAATTACACTGAAATTATGAAAGTGTCACACATAGCAATCTGAAACCTTGGCAGCTATGAAACTGCACTGTCCTGGAAAACAGAAATTATGGCCTTCAGTGCCACATAGTGACTATTAGTGGTTCTCGTACCAGCACAAGAGAAAACAGCAGCACTAGAGAAAGCACTTCACTGGCCTTCCCATCCCCGGCACCTGAATCTCCAATGACGGGATGGCCTGTGGAACCAGCCAGACTTCCACATCAGAAGAGTGAAGCATGGCTGCAGCGCCACCTAGCAACAGCCCAAATATCTGCATGAACAGAACCCTGTCTCCCATGCACCAGTGGAGACTGTAGCTGCCAACGAGCACTGAAACTAGCAGAGACACAGTGCTGCATGCCTACCCTGGTGACCGTATGAAGAGACTGTGTGTTTTCTTCAGCTGCCCTGAGACACGAACATTGTACCTGTGATATACCAGCCTGAAAGAAAGCAAGTATATCAGGCGGAAACCTCCCCAGACACAATCACAGCATCACCAATACTCCCCAGAGAAAAGATGGGAGTAAAGGCCTGAGTGCCTTGAAGGCAGGAAAGAGAGCATCTTCATCTCGACTGCAGAAGCGCTGCCCCGCAATGGGCCACAGACTATTAAGGGAGTGCCCCAACACTGCCTTAAGACTGTGTTGCTCATCGGCCCATTAAACACATGAAGAGAGTCGCACATGCAGGCTGCCACCACGCAAATGGGAGGAGACCCTCAGCTTCCACAGCGATCCGGCAGACAGGATTCGTCAAAGCACACCTACTTCCATTGCAGGCCACAAATGACTGATACATATGTAACAAGGCGCTACAGACAGGACCGGACCTGTGAGTGGTCCAATACGGTAGAAGATGCACAGTCCAACGAACATGACGGAGCTGGCAGAAAGACACTGAAAGACCACACAACCACAGGTGAGAAAGAGCACAAGACCACAGGATGTAGAGACAGAGGATTTGTGTCACTATCTGAGAGGACCTCTGAGGACACAAGCCAGCCTTCCAGGGTACAGCGACATCACTGGAGACAGCCCAGTAGGAATGCTGAATGCAAGCCGCCTGATGGTGCGAATTGCATATCTGCCGCTGCTTCACAGTGGGACCGTCCAGCACCTGACACCTGCTGCTTGAATCACCAAAGGAGCATCTTACCACCCAAGTGGAGCCTCACCTCTGTGAATCCCCAAGGCACCAAGAAGGTAATCCTGACACTGGCTGCATGAAGCAGATGGCATCCCTTCTAACACCTTCACATGCCAACGATGAAGAAGAAGTGTACCATCAAGGTAACCAGTCAAGTGGCCACAAAGTCCCTCCAGCCATCCACACTCCAGCAAGTCCATAACACAATCTTCCAGGTCGTCAAATGGAAACTACACCATCAGTGCCATGGGCATCACTGTGACACTAAAGGAGCATCTCACCACCCAAGTAGAACCTCACCTCTGTGAATCACCAAGGCACCAAGAAGGTGCTCCTGACACCATGAGGGACCAGAGACTATCCGCTCGCCCAACTGCACCTGGGTCCTGTTGGAAAGTGCCATGACCACATGCCATCCACCCTGCAGGTTGCACAAACAAATCAGCTGTGGTTCTGTCAGTGGTTCTGCAGCAGCCCTCAGGCGGCCCACATACAGCCCTGCACAGTCTGCATGGTCCTGTGGCAACCCAGCAAAAAGGGCCTAAATTACATTCCTGCATGAGGTATCCTGGTATGAGAGATGGTCTGGAAGCAGCTCCGCTGACAAGGTACCCCGAGGCACCGGTGGTTTCAGCGGAAGATGTCCCAGGGAACATCAATGCCATCCAAGTCCTGGTAAGACTTGCCTTCCCGTATTCAGGACACCCACAGGATAAAGCTCCACAGCCAATTTCACTGAAACTCCTGATGCCCCAAGTTTGTGCTTTTAAAACCCCAATTGCCTCACAGTGAGAGCACGCCGGGCTGCTCAACATCACATAGGTGGACCATCACCAAACTGACGTGAGTCCGAGAGATCCGGATTTTGTCAGCACAATCTTTGTGTCCAGCGGTGTTCTGGTTAAATTGTGGAGGTGTGCCAAGATGCCCGGGCGCTCTCAGCTGCACCTGTCCAGCACTGTCCTAAAGACTGCCTCTCGAGGCTGTGATACTGAGTGATGGTTTTTGTTGTTTTCCTTCTTTCCTACAGGTTAGACTTTGTTTTGTTTTTCAATAAAGTTTGGGAGGAAAGTAGTGTCCTGCTGGACACGTTCTAGTGTTTCAATAGGAACTAGTTTACCAGCCACTCCTTGAAGGATTGCCAAAAAAAGGACCCAAGTGCACATGCTCATGGCCAGTTCCCAGGAATCATACTACTGTGCCTGTGTCCTTATTACCAAAGTATATGGGCCCAGGGCTCACAACTTTACACATCTGGCACCCCAGTTGTGAGAGTCCCTTGTCCACCTGGGGAGCACTTTTACTCAACCCACCGACACCAATGAATCTCGTAACCAATAGAGATGTGACTAAGAGGGAGGAAACAAGCTTTGCCTGTGGTGAGTATAAAATGATGCTACTGGCAGTGTGCTACTTGCAACCTCCAGCTGCCCTTGAGAAAGGTGGTGGGTGAAAACCTTAGGAGTGGATGCACTGCCTCTGCTTTCGGGGTGGGGGTGTTTGTACAGAACACGAAGGCAGTGAGTGTTGAATATATTTTGGCCAGATTGGTGATGTGCTATTCTGGGTTGGAACGCTAATTGATGTTCCCCATTAGGGCAGCAGATCTCTTTAGCCCATGTATGAGTCTGGGGCAGAACGATGGAAACACAACACAGCAGACAACTATGGATGAGAAACACATAAATAGGGACAATAAGCATTTATTGCACTCACAGACAAGACGTTAAAAGAGTTCTGGGTAAAGTAACCTAAAATGGTGGCGGTTTTAATTAGTGGTATGATGGAAGGACAGGGGGTGTTCAAGTGAGGTGTTTGACATAATACAGAAGGTGCTACATCAAGTTGAAAAACACATCCACATAAATAGACCAGCGCTTTGCAAAGATGGAGCAACATCTGTCAGGAGTGGAAGCTTCAAAGAAGTAGGCTCAGGAATGTAACAGGTGGAATCTGGACAAATACAAATCTGTTCAAGAGTGGAGAAAAACTGCAAGACATTTATCTTCTCTCAGTTGAAAGTTGAATGAATGAATGAACTTTAATTTTATTGCACAGTTACTTACCATTTGCAATATGACTTACATACATAAAAAAAATTAAGATCACAATTGTTTAAAACATTCATACAGAATGAGTTCACGTGCGGCATAATCTGAACCAAATAAAATAAGATATGTTATATACATTTAAAATAAGTAAGAGATTGCCAGATCAACATTATTGCAAATTTGATACATGTAAAGCGGCGTAATCACAAGCTAATTGCTGGAGGCTGATTATTTAACAGGCAAGATTGCCTTTTGTATTGCCTGGCCCCTCTTCTTCGATAAGCCTAAGACGCAGCTCTGTCATGTATCTCCCAAATCTGGCCAAGTCTGACGGTAAGGTGCAGGAAAAAATAACCAAAGCTGTATCTTTCACTGTACGGACCCCGTTACGCAGCTTTATTTGTTTTAAGAGATTCTTATGGGGCTGTAGCATGCCGGGACAACAACAAACCAAGTGGAGCAGAGATTCAGATTTAAAGATGCAAATTCTACATCTGATTTTGTGTTCAAGGGCTTCCACCTTGGGTTTAATTCTTTAATTGGGAGGGGCGCTAATCTGGCCCATAAAATGTTTTTTTAGTGCTTTCGATCCCAGTGCTTGGCTAAGATAGGACTGGGTTTTATGCCCTGCATATGATGTTATCAGCCCAGGTGGACCTCTACCTGTTTCATAGTCTGCTAGGTCATTTTTATGTGACAGTTGGTAATCTGGCCCATAAAATGTTTTTCTAGTGCTTTCCTTCCCAGTGCTTGGCTAAGATAGGACTGGGTTTTATGCCCTGCATATGATGTTATCAGCCCAGGTGGACCTCTTCCTCTTTCAAAGTCTGCTAGGTCATTTTTATGTGACAGCTGGTAGCATTGTTTATTATTGAGTTTTTAATGGCCAGATAGTTTATTGCTCTTGGATCCCAGTTTTGAATTGCTAAACCCAAAGTTTCCACTGCTTCCTCCATATAACATTGCCAAGGGTTAGTTGATCCCCCGTAAATTGGCTTCAGTATGCTCTTTAAACTTCCGACTGAGGCTGTAAGTACTTGATAGTAGTATTTTGCATGCTACTTTGGTTTTTGAGCATTTATTATAAGTTTGTTTCTTTAGTTGTACTTGTTGAAGGCATCTAGTCCCCTTTGTAGTCCGATTTTCGTGTGGTCCATCACCACCAAATCATCTGCGTATTGTAATATTTGAAGTTTGTTAGTTCTGATTTTTAGAGTTACAAGACTGGCATTGTGAAGCTTCTTCCCCAGATCAGAGGTATATAAGTTAAACAATGTAGAGGCAAGTACACATTTATGTTTTAATCCACGGTTTGTTAAGCACTTCTTCATTGTGGTGTTGTCTACCAGCTTGACTTTGATCCAGGTGTTACTGTACAACGAGATAATGGCGTTGAGAAGCCCAAAGCTTGTATCGAGGCACCCCATCTAAGGCAGCTGAGTAGTCTACGAAGCATGCAATAACAGGTTTATTGTTTTTGCCGTTTGCTGGCTGGCTTAGATACAACATGTCAAAAGTATAAGAGAGGGGTCCAAGTACACCAAAGGGAAGGACGCCAAGTACAAGAACTTAAAACAAAAGATCCCTTTGTGTTCTCTTTTAGATGCGTACCACCAATCACTCACCTTAGATATCAAACACCGTTCATACCATACTAAAAAATAGCACCTATAAGGGCCTAAGGGCACAATGATCACCGAGTAGCCAATGATTTGATTTGTGTGGTCCTAAATTAATAGCATTGCTAGGTTTCACAATAAAACCTTCATCAATGTAATAACATATACAAAAAAGAATATTTATATGCAAAGGATGTAAACATATTTATTGGTGCGGGGATATTAAAAACATAAAGGAGAAACACATGTAAAGAAAATATGCACATACGGTTTACACTATAAAAAACAGATATATCGAAAAAATCATCAAGTTAAAAACAAGGTGCACTGGTAGAGGCCACTCTCATGTAGACGCTTAACAGTCTATCTCATATGTAAGATTATCCGTATCTGCTTAATTCAACGTCCTGACTGGTATTGTTTTAAATCACGTTGACTTTTTTGTTTAAAAAAAAAGCAAACTCAACCTTGACCTGCTCCATTACATAAGCCAAAAAACATTAAGATAATATCAAAAAGAAGCAAGCCATGGCCACAATGTTGTCAATTGTGGAGCAGCCTTTACGAAATCCAGTTTGATAAAGGGCGAGGATTTTGTTCTCTTTGATTCATCTTTTTAATTAATTCAGTAAGGTGCTGGCATAGGCTTTTCCTTCAATGTCCAAGAGGGCAATTAGTCTGCATAATTGTTTGGGTCTGTATTGTCTACTCGCTTGAAAATTGGATGTAAAAATGACCCTCGCCATGAATCGGCACCTTCGTTTTCAATCGACATTCGATAAACAGATACGATTTTTCCCCAGTATATTGGATCTTCTCTAAAGATTGCTCCTGGAAGACCATTAGGCTCGGGTGCTCCATCTCATCTTATCTTTTTTATTACTTTTTCAATGGCGATATAGTCTTGTTCTTTGCCCATACATTCCACTGAGACCTCCTCGCCTGTGTTTGAGCTTGCCGTGGGATAGACCCCGGTGCTTCCAAGGTCAATGCAGCCATCCTTTTTAATATAATTTCTAGAAACGTGTCTCAGCCACGCAGCTGCGTGTACGGAATTATGCCTATCTACTTTACCTTTCTACAGGCTGGCTATAAATTGCCAAAGCTGACGTTGTTTGTGAGGGTTTGAGAGCTCATGAATTGTTATCCAGTGTTTCGTTATTTTATTTTGTTTAAGAGACCATAGCAGATTTCTATACTTTTTACATAGATCTTTACATGTTTCCCTTGTTTCTTGGGTTCCTGCAATCCTATTTGTTCTTTTGGCCCACTGCAGGTTAGGTATTATTGTACTTAGTTTAGTGTTGTTATGTCTAAGTTGTGAGGTGTACCTCTTCATTTCATGTGGGCTGACTTTATTGTTTATTGTTGTTGATGAGTGTAGTTTTTAGGGCACAAATCCACCTCGTCCATTTATCCACACTACTTTGGTTTCCAGGGAGCTTACCTTTGCACTCCTGTTTTTCTTTTCGATTAATTAGTCTTTATTTCGAATAAAAAATTCATAAAAGACAGCAAATATCTTTAAGAAACATTTTCAATATACAGCATTGTACATTGGATCCCCCAGTACATAAAAGATAGTGTACAGCAGTACATAAACATTAAAACTAATAAAAAAACGATTTACAGTTTCTTTACACGGATAAGCCACAGCCAACCCAAAAATTTTGCAACACAAATCACTGATTTAGCAGTGCGTAAGTCTCTCAATTTAAGCAGGGCTGCGTGGCTACCCCCACAATTAAGTGTTTTGCAGATTGGTTTCAACCATTTAAGTCTGGGCGAACGATAAGCAGGACATGCAAAAAATACGTGGCCCAGACTTTCTACCTGATCAGGACAAAAGGGGCATTTGTTGCTTGAGTTTATTGCCCACTTTGCAGTAAAAGACTTGATCGGTAGGGTTCCCACCCGGAACTGATGGTACAGCTTGCGATCAAGTGATTTGCATATCAAGTCCCAATACGGTTCGAGAAATGGGGTTATCTTGTGCATTAGGAACTGTCCCGTTAGGTTGTTAGCGGAGGAGAGGGAGACCAGTACAGATTTTTTAACAGCCCAATAAAGCTCTTTGAATTCTGCTTTCGATGGAAAGCTTGAACATTCGGGATGTAGCCATAGCTCTGGGAGACCCATAGAATACAGAATTTGCTTGACCTCCCGTAGCCATGGAATTTTCTGTGCACCCCACAATGCTCTGACCTCACCTAATTCTAGTGCAAATAGGCTAAGTTCTTGAGTCGTCCAAAGGCGACGCCAAAGAGCAACAAGGCGGTACTGTGCCATCTCATCCAGCGGTCTACAACCTAGATCTAAAAGCAGAGGTGTAATGGGGGAAGATTGGGGAAGTCCCACTAGGTTCCGGAAGAACTTGTTCTGTGCACTAGTAAGGGCCGACAATCCTTTATATCCCCAGATGTCCGCACCATACAGGGTAGCCGCATTCACCTTGGCCTCGTATATTTTTAACGCAGGTGTAATGCGTTTTGTCATGGTTTTTTTCTGTTCTTTTATCAGGCAACCTGTAAGGCGAACAAACTTAAGGGTTAACACTTCCAGCTGGGGTTTCCATGTTAGCTGATGGTCCAAAGTCACGCCCAAGTATGACATGACATTAACCTGTTCTATTTGAACACCCTCTAGTGAAAATGAACTTGTGATAGGCTTGTTTTTATTAAAAATCATAAATTTAGTTTTGTCAGCATTGATTTGGAGGTCATTTATTGAGCAAAACTCAGCAAATCTGTTTAAGGCAACCTGTAGGCCGCTACGGGTCCTTGAGAGGAGCAGAGTGTCGTCGGCGAATATTAGCATGGGATACTTTGAACCCCCCAGGGTAGGTGCATCAGTGTGAGTGTCTTTGAAAAATGCAACCACCCGGTTGATAAACAGGAGGAACAAGGTAGGGGCCAGTACGCAGCCCTGCCGGACACCACGTTCGACAGGGAAGCTAGCGGTCACCTGACCCTGTTTACCCCATCTTACGCGTGCAAAATTATCCTCATGAAGGCGCCTAACCAGATCTAATAGTTCTGGAGGGAATTCCATGCTTCTCAGGGCATCCCAAAGTTTTGCCCTGGGGACCAGGTCAAATGCCGACCTAAGGTCGACAAAAGCAGCGTAAATGACACCACCGCCCAAAAAAACCACCTTCCAGTACATCATGGTAAGCCGAAACACCTGGTCAAGGGTGCTAGTGCCTGATCTAAACCCTGCCTGCATGGGGGAGAGTATGTTGTTTTGCTCAATCCACCCCTGTATTCTAGCTAGGGCATTTCGTGATACCACTTTCTGAATGGTATCAATCAGGCTAATGGGGCGATAGTTTTTTGGTAAGGATCGATCCCCTTTCTTAAAGACCGGGATTATCTCTGCCCCTTTCCAGGACTGCGGTATCTTTTCCCCGGCTGCAATGGAGTTTGCTAAGATTGTAATATAAGGGACCCACAAATCTGGGTTCAGTTTGAAAAGATCAGCTGGTACAGCATCAATGCCAGGAGCTTTTCCAGACTGAATTGAACCTAGTGCATGTTCCGTATCTGAAATGCTAAAAGTAAGTCTGTCCCCATGCGGAGCTAATTTGATCCCTGTTAAAGGCCCTTCAGCCGACTGGGGGGCATTCTGATTAGTAAATTGGGCAGAAAAAAATTCCACCCAATCTGCTGCTGAAACATGGTTTTCAGGGGATAATGAATCTGAGCCCCAGGCCCGCCTGACTATCTCCCAAAATTTAATTTGGTTGGAAGACTCACATGCCTGGAGAAGATCAAGCCAATATGAGTCTTCCCAATCCCTTTTAGCTTCCCAGATAGTACGTTTGTAAACCTGTCTCGCTACCCTAATGTCCGGGGTATTTCTGGATTTGACCGCAGCGATAAGGATGCCATGGGCTTCTCTACAATTTTTGTTGTACCAGCCTTTAGATTGCTTAGCCTTCTGTTTTCGGCATGGTCTAGTGAGAAGTTCCTTGATTGCCGCAAAACATGCCTCATGAAGGTCAACGTTATTAAGCTGGGGCATGTCATTGGGAGATGGTACCATCATCTTATCTTTGGTATGTAGGACCAATTCTTCTATCTGAGTGACAAGCTCTGGATCGGCTATCACTCTTGACCATTTGACCCGTCTTCTGTTGTCACACAAGATGAGGTCAGATGTGATACAGTCAGATTCCACCTGGGGTGGCCCTAACCCTAGGACCTTGAGTACAAGTGAGAGAGGATTGTGATCACTCTCCGGCCTTGTATCAATAGTCATATCAATTACAGCTGCCCAAGATTCGATGTTGATTAGTATATAGTCAATGCGACTTGCGCAGGACCCATTGTCAAAGGTTGGCTTCCCCTCCTTATCAGATAAACTACGGCCATTCACTGCTCGGAGCCCCCATTCCAGGCAGAGCCCAAGCCAATTAAAAGCAGCCTCAGTTCCCCTGACACCCTTGGTAATTGCTAGCGGGGGGATATTCCATGTGGAATCTTCTTCTAAGCCAACGTCCTCAGCAAGGTTCAGGATGGGCTCAAATGAGCAGTTCAAGTCGCCAGCTACTATAGTGAGCTGGTCGCTTTTGTGCTCATTCAGAAAGGCTTCTAGATCGTTAAGGATCGGTTGTTTCTTACCACCCTGGCATCCTCTGGCATAGATATTAATAAGGATTATATCTTTACAGTTCTCCTTACTTAAGGATATACAAAGAAGATCAGGATTCATCCCCACTATTTCTCTTGCGTTGAATCCCAAGCTATTTTTTATCCATATGGAGAGACCACCCGAGGCCCTGCCCTTCATGCCCTGTATTGCCGGTTTATAAAAGTTTAGATAGCCTAGTCTAAACAGTGGGGCAACTGACCAGGTTTCCTGGAAAAAGATGATGTCATGGGATGAGATATAATCTGCCCAATCATCATTGTCCAGGCGACCCCGTAAACCCGCTATATTCCAGGATGCTATTTTGATTTGGTTAGCAGGGGGGCTAGTGCAAGGGGATACATGCTGAACTAAAATTCCTTTTTTTTTTCTCTTCAAGACATTTATTGAGCATTGTCAGGAATACACAGCGTCTCGCCAACAACCCGGAGGCCGGCCGCTATCAGTGCTTACAGAAATACAAATCAGTGTCGACATGCATGTGCGTTGAAAACAATTTTGCCAATAATTCCATCTAAGTGACAAGTGCCGCGTCTTACAGCTAGATAAATGTTTTGAATTTTTATATAACCATTGACATGTGCAGTGTCCATACAAACTCAGGAATGATGGGGGGGATGGGGGGGGGGGGGGAGGGGGGCACACGGGCATCTAGGTGGGCATATCTACTCTCGGTAGGCACGGTGACATCAGAGTGGCAGAGTCACGAGACCACAGAAGAGGGAAGGCCGAGCCACAGTATCGGAAGTAGTGGGTAGACAGGCATCCCGGGACGGCACTGAGGATGATGTTCTTCACATAGGGTCTTAAACAGGGGGGGGGGGGGCAGGGAGGTGGGCAGAGAGGGGGAGGGGGGGGAGAATGAGGGGGGGGGGAAAGGGGGGGGGGGAGAGGCAGCAAACATAGCATGCCATACCCAGCAGTCCAGATGCTATATTGCGAGCTCAAGATATATCAGCAAAGGTACTCCACCGCCCACCTTCAATCGCTGTCATCCTCGGGCGGATCAGTTACCAAATAACATTGTAATGGGGCCCATATATCAGTAGGCCTAGAAGTAGGCGGCATAAGTTCAGAAAAGGTATTCAATTGTTCCTGGCAGTATACCATATCACTCAACCAATCCTTGAACTTGGGCGCCCTTCCCCGCCCCCATCTACAGGCTACCCTGCGTTTAGCCAGAAGCATAGCTAGTGCCACATATTTGCGGTGAGCCGCTTGAAGAGGCGCAACATACCCTAGAAGGGCCACCAATGGGGATGGATCCACCGTCATGTGTATCATTTTGGAGAGGGCCTGAAACACCTGAGTCCAGTATTCATTCACTGCAGGACATCCCCATGCAAGGTGAAGGAAATCAGCTCCTGGGGCCCCACACCTGTCACAGGCATCTGTAGGCCTAAGCTTGAATCTGTGCAGACGCGCTGGAGTGTGGTATAGCCTGTGCGGAAATTTATAGTGGATTATTCTATAACGGCTGTTAGATGAAATGCGCTCAGTTTGCTGCAGGCAAAATTCCCATTGCGTGTCCGTGAAAGTCAAGGTGAGATCTTGTTCCCATTTCTGCCTAGCGGGCAGATCTGTGTATGTCGTGTTGGCCCGTATAGATTTATAGAGTGTAGATACTAGCTTAATAGGATGATCGTGAAGCAGCATGTTTTGCAAGGGGGGTAGCACCGGGGGCTCGCAGGGGAAATCAGGCGTGATAGCTTGTAGGCCGTGTCTGAGTCTGACATAATAAAACAAGTCCAGAGGTGTCGGGTGGATGCCTTCATAGAAATGTTCCCTAGTTCGGAAGACGCCATCCAGGTACATGTCTCCCCACGTAGTGACACCAATCTTTTTCAATAGTCTTTGAAAGCCAGCCTCCTGTAGGAGCGGCAGCTGTGGGTGGTAGGCCAGCGGCAGTTTCGGTGCGTATAAGAAGTTCAAGTCCAGCTTGGACACAATAGAGTGCCATGCCGTCACAGTGCTCGACACAGTGGAAGGGGTCTTGTCCCTACCCTCCACCTGGGAGTAGAGCGCGCCTTCAATGGGGATCGGGTGTGCTAACCAGTGCTCAGCCGCCAGTTGAGGCATGTATCTTTGCTGGCGCACCCAAAAGTACGCATAATGAGCCTGTGCAGCCCGGTAATAGAGTTCAAAGTCAGGGATGCCAAATCCCCCTTGTGCGAATGGCCGGACAAGGATCTCCCATTTGAGTCTGGGCGTTTTACCACCCCACACTAGTCGGAGCAATTCCGAACGTAGCAGACGAAAAAAATAGGATCCGGGGTGGTACGGAATATTCAAGAATAGATACAAAAGTTGAGGGAGTATGATCATTTTGATTAATGAGGCACGACCCGCCATGGAAAGAGGGAGCGTGATCCATCTAGATATATTGTCGCTCAACTTGTCCATCACAGTGCCGTAGTTTGCACGCATCAGGTCTTCTCTACTCCTTTCCACATGTATACCCAGGTACTTAAAATCCCCCGTGCTCCAGGCAAGTGGGAATTCCAGTGGGAATGGAACTGTCGAGGCAGTAAGGGGGAAGATACATGATTTCTGCCAGTTGATTTGAACCCCCGAGAGGGCACCAAATCGGATGAATTCACGGAGTATAGGATGCAAGTTATCGCTTGGGTGGCGAACATAGAGGGTGATATCGTCAGCATACATAGAGACGAGTAATTGTCTCTGAAAGCAGCGCATTGCCCTGTCCTGATGATGCTGTCGCAATTTAGCCGCCAGAGGTTCAGTGGCTATAGCAAACAGAAGAGGGGACAGTGGGCACCCCTGTCTTGTCCCCCTGGTGATCGGGAATTCCGACAACAATTTCCCATTGATGAGTACTCTGGCAGTTGGATGCGTATACAATAATTTAATCCAGGAAATAAAGAGAGGCGGGAAACCCATTCGCTCCAGAACTTTAAACACATTCTAGCGAGTCAAACGCCTTGGTGGCGTCTAAAAAAATGGCTGCCATAGGGAGATCCTCATGGACGGAGTCGTATACCGAAAAAAAGGTACGGAGATTATGCGACGTCGCCCTTCCAGGGACAAATCCGGACTGGTCCGGAAGAATAAGAGCAGGCAGGAGGAGGCCTATGCGCGTCGCAATCAGTTTCGCAAGAATTTAAACGTCGCAGTTTAACAGGGATAGAGGTCTGTAAGAGTCGCAGCCGGAGGCGGGTTTCCCAGGCTTAAGCAGCGACGTGATGAGGGCAACTCTCATTGAGGCAGGGAGATGGCCCACCTCCAAGGCGTCCTCAAAGACCTCCCGCAACACCGGAGCCATGAAGTCGATGAAAGTCTTGTAGAATTCTATAGGTACGCCATCTAAACCAGTGGCTTTGCCCGACTTCATGCCCATGATGGCCTCCCTGACCCCATCCAGCTCAAAAGGGGCGTTCAAGAAGGCTCTTTGCGCATCACTCAACCACCCCAAGGAGATATCTGCCAGATATTCATCCAACGTGAGTTCATTGTGTCTGCTAGTGGAGTAAAGTGTACTGTAATGTCTCACAAATTCGTTAAGGACTTGGGTGGTGTCTCTAAGTACCAGCCCCTCCACCGTCTCAAGCTCTAATATTATCGTCGGCGATCGCATCAGTTTGACCGTTGCTGCTAGAGCCTTCCCAGGCCTCTCCCCCTCTCCATACCTCCTGGCCACCCAGTATTTGTTCCGAAACTTCACCTCACGAGCAGCCTCCTCTGAGAATTCCGACAATTTATCGCGGATGGTAGCGAGGGTCGCCGTGTCAGGGTGCGTCCTAAGACGGCTTTCAGCACTGCGTAATTCAGCTTCTATGCTGCGTAATCGAGTGAGTATGCTCTTGAGCACTCCCGAGCCCTTCGATATACATAAGCCTCGGAGCGTGGCCTTAAAGGCGTCCCATATGGTCTCAACGTCTTGGACTGAGTCTTTGTTGCGTTTGAAGAAGTCTAGGCATTCTTCACGGAGTTCCTCCTGGAATATCGCGTCCAATAACATAGCGGGCTGCATGCGCCACGCCGTCACTGGGGGGCCTAGCTCAGAACCAGCCAGCGTGATCAAAACGGGAGAGTGATCGGAGTAAGTCCTGGGGAGATGAGATGCATGTATTAGTGCTGTGTACAGTTGTGAGGTAAGGAGGAAATAGTCAAGTCTCGCCCATGACCGAGCTTGCGCAGTAAAATGTGTACCCTCCTCTCTAGTCCCGCAGTGTGCCCGCCAGGCGTCAATGAGATTGTTACCAGCAATAGTCGCTCTAAGGATTTCGCGCCCGTTAGTATAGTGATGTGGGGCAGGGTGTGATCTATCCAGGGGGGGGTGCAGGGTTATGTTGAAGTCTCCACCCCATATGAGGTGTTGTGGTCCTGTCTCAACTATCGCCGCCCACAGTGAGGTAAAGAATTGCGGGTCATCCGAGTTGGGCCCATAACAACAGACAAGTGTCACTGACATGTGTCCCAGCCTACCCCATAGCACACAGTACCTCCCCTGGGGATCTACCTTGGAGCCCGCCAGCCGAAAAGGTGTGGATTTCTTAATTAGTATGGCCGTACCTTGGGCATATGAGGAGTAGTTAGCAAAGATCGAGTGAGAAGCCCACCTGCTCCCAAAGGCTCGCGAATTGTGGGGCGCAAAGTGCGTTTCCTGCAGGAAAGCAATGTGAACATTATGGCGATCCAGGTAGCTCAATATCTGTCTCCTCTTCCTATGATCTCCCAACCCCCGCACATTCCAAGTAATCACATTCAGGCGTGTGTCACCCATGTAAACGTGTAGTACCATAACTGCGGGATCAGAGCATGGAAGGCTGCCAAGCCCATCCTCCCAACAAATAGAACATAATACATTCGGACCAGTGCTATGCCCACAAGCGGAAGCAGAAACTGAAGCAGAAATGAATCACCCCCAACCCCTTCGCCACGACTCTGCCATAAGTATCGCACAACACACCCACCCCGCCCCCCTGCCCCCCCGCCACAATCACGGAGCCCTCCAAAGGGCAAATGTGTGAGTTCAGACCACCACATGCACATGTCAAAACTTGAAACCCAACAGTAACCCCAGCAGTCCCCTCCCCCCATACCTCCCCGGATAACTCCAGGCATCAGGCCTAGTTGGAAAAGGGACAAACGGTCCACAGTATGTAACCAAAAATAGCGAGGCAGATCAACAGTTCCAACGGAAGATCTACATCGCCCAGTGTAAGTCCGTTCTACTAGAGAGTCTTTCCACCACCCCCCACCCACTGAAGCCACCCCAACTCGCCAGTGTCCCTGTCCCGCCCCCCACCCGTTACCCAAAACAGTGCTAGATAGCAACCAACAAACAAGCAACAAAGTCAATGTCATTGGGGAACACCCATTAGGGGTCATCAGAGGTGCACGGTCTACCACCCCCAGCCATCCCACTCCGTGCATGTCCATTCCTGGGTTCACCCGTGGAGCAGAGAGGGACGAGGGGGGGGTGGTGCCTGGCATACATTACCATCCACGATGCAGCACCCGTCCATGGTACCCAGGGGCAGCGGCAGCCATCTCCTAGTCGAATGAATTCCCCCCAGCGGCGAGGGGAGTGAAGACGAATCCACCACTTGCGGAAGGATGTATCCGAAGAGAGCTAGTCGCCCCCTACTCAGGACCAGATGCATTTAAGTCTTCAGCGTCCGCAGGTCGCCTGGATCTTTTGGGCAAGGATTTAATGTAGTCTTCGACCTGTTGTGGGTTGAGAAAGAAGTGCTGCGTACCTTGGTGTGTGACTCGCAGCTTTGCCGGGTATAATAGAGCATAGTCAATGTTCAAATCTCGAAGCTTCCTCTTTACAGCAAGAAATTTCCGTCGCTGTTCTTGGACCACCGGGGTAAAGTCAGGGTATATCGAGAAGGGCACTCCATCATATGCCAGATTTTGGTTTGCTCTGGCTGCCTTAAGCGCCGCATCGCGATCTCGGTAGTTTAGGAGGCGTGCAATTATGGGTCGTGGTGGGGCCCCCGGTTGGGGTTGAGGCCCAAGAGAGCGGTGTGCACGTTCCACAATAAAGTGAGCCGAAAGAGCGTCTGCCCCGACTGTTGCTGACAGCAGTTTCTCGACATATAATTCCATCCTCCCCGTGTTGGTCGATTCCGGAATGCCCGTGACTCGAATGTTATTCCGTCGGCTCCTAGCTTCCAATTCCTCGTTCTTGGCAGCGATTACCCTCAGGACGTTGTCCATCCTGGCAAGGCGAGTGTCATGAGCCGCGGTCGTGTCATCATGTGCCGATATCCTGCGTTCCGCCTCAGATATGCGTTCTTCATGGACGTCTATCTTCTGGGCTATGCCGTCCATCCTGGACGTGAGTCTATCCACCTTGTCGACCACCGTCGCAAAGCCCTGTCGCATTTCTTGCAGGATTGCGGTCATATCCGGGGTCAGCTGGGTCGATGTCGAGGCCTCCGTTACCGGGCTTCGGGGCGGTACCACGTCTCCAGTGTGTCTTGTCGCCTTTTTTTGCGCCGCAGTCTCAAACTGCAATTTGGGTTGGCGACTGTCCGGCTTCCCCATGGTGGCAAGATGAATGTGGGTTGTCTGCGCCTATGTGCCGTCTGCACCACTGTTGGAGGGAGGCTGATAGAGGATATAGCGATCCCACTCTATGTAGTGCGGCGCAGCAATGTCTATCACGCAGCTGACGCGCCGATTACTGGGGGAAGTTAGCTGTCGTTTGCGGGGTGACCCCCGTGAGAAGGAGTACAGTGCAGGAGCAGACAGTCCACACAACGCAGGGACGGCAGCCCAGTGATGTAGCGCCTACAGGGTAGGAGCAGGAGCGCCAGGCGCCACAAGACGTCCGCTCGCTGCGGCACCGGCAACAGGCAGGCTCCGAGGTCGTGTGTCGTGACTGCAAGGCAGGTTACTGGGCTTCTCAGGCTGCCCTCTGGTATCCCTCGGCCAGTTCGTGTCGGCCCCGTGGGAGCAAGTGCAGGAGCGCCGGCCAGAGACGCAGCGCCTTGAAGACCTACCCAATAGCGCCGTTCCGGATCCGCTGCAGGAGTGCTCAGTCAGTTCTCTATGGCGCCTATAAGTCGCGCCTCGCACCGCAGCAATGAAGAGGCGTAGCGCCGTGAGGACCCACTCAATAGTGCTAGGCTGTCGGGCCTGGCAGCATGTCGTGAAGGCGGCAGCAAGCAGTTATGAAGGCCGTATGTATTGGTGGGGGGTCAGGCCTCAGGACGTCACGGGTCCATTGGGGTGTGTCAGTCAGTCATCTATGGCGTCGATATATCGCGCCTAGCACTGCAGCAATGAGGCTTTCAGCCGGGCGAAACCCGCGGGGGGCTCCGCACTCCCTCTGCCCCCGCCGCGCCAGCTATGGGAGCTGCACGTATCTCCCTGGCCCCCTCTCCACGCTAGTCTCACCGCCAGTAGCAGCAGCGCTGCTGTCCAAGTGTTGGAGGCCCACTCGCCTCGTGGTGATCCCCGGGCTCGCGCTGGGTCAGCAGCCGACAGCAGGCACCGGCATGGCCAGGCACACGCCGGCCGGGTAGTTCCGCAGTACACAACTCCGGTGTCCCAGGGGGGATTGCCTCCAGATTTTCACCGAGTGTGCATTGTCCCCCGGCGTACCTCCGTGTGGAGTTTCGGGCGGGTGCGTGCAGGGAAAAAGGATTACTGGAGGATATTCATGCCAGGCGGCCGGAGCTTCACACAAGAGCAGCCATTCGGCAAGTGCGCCCTCTAGCGCCGCTGAACTAAAATTCCTACCTCAGCCGAGAGGGGATTGTGGGCATTGACACATATTGTTTGTTGATCTAGTGGCAACGTTGGACAAGCCACACTAGAACCTTTCGTGGTGAACATAATAGGGTCTGCCAGCTCCCTTTTTATGTTTACCCCCCCGAGTCAGTCAACCTCCTCTAGGCAGCCGAACATATTAGACGTAGGGACACCCTGCCACCAGGCACTCTGACTTGGTCCCCCCTTCCTAAAGCCCCCGTTCAAGGACTTTTGAATTGTTGTCCAAGTCCCACCCGTCCTATGCTGGTTTCTAGGAGGGTAGAAAAAAGTGAGGGGTCTAACAACAACTGTCTGGTCATCTTCACAAGAGGCCCATGAACAGAGGTGTTGTGCAGTACGGGGGTCAGCAAAAGTTACCACTATACAGTCGCCCATGATGGATTTGTGCCTCGGTCCGACCCATGGTACTCTTCGCACCATTAGAACCCGGCTTCTTTGGTGACTTGGGAGCTGTCTATTTGTATTTAGCCAGTGTATTACCTTGTTTTTAAGGGACCAATGGTCCTCTTTTGCTAGTGGGTCAAGAGTAGGTACACCAGCTAATACAATGACATATGAACTAGCTTCCGGTGGTAGGTCAATATAGCCACCACGGAAGTTGGGTCTACTAAGTTCAGGAGGTGGCTGGGTATTGAGGGATGACTGATTGGGTTGCCGATCAGCTAAAGGCACAGGTTTTGAACGTGCAGTATTCTGCTGGGGATGTAAATCAGCCCCAGCACGAGAGGCAGTGATCTTTGGTTTGGGTGGCACTGAGGACTCCTTCGGGAGGCAAGCCCTAAGATTTGGGATGGGGATGATGTTATTCCCTAATTTTGTGCGAGGTTTAGGTACAGGTTTGGGTCCCAGAGAAGGAGCAACAGGTGCATCTACTTCTAATCCTAAAGGTTGTAAGGGTAAAACCTCCCCCTGTGAAAATCTAGCTTCCATCTGCTTGAGACTAAGACTGGCCAATGTAACGATTGTCCTGTCCATCTCGAGCAGATGGTTTTCCATTCTGGAAAGTTTGAGTTCCAAGGGGGTGAGTAACTTCTTAAGTGTATCTCAGACTGTTCGTACAAATTCCTCATCACCCCTCGTGTCCCCCTCAACCCCACTCAATCTTCCCTCCCTTGACCCATCTTTACTCGAGCCAGGAAGGGATTTAACCTGTTGAACATTCACGGCTCCCTCCAAGACATGGGTAGTAGCACTAACAGGCAGATCTATGTAGGTTTTATCATTTGATTCCCCAGGGACAGAGGCGCCTAATTGGCGTCGGCAATTAAAAAACTGGGCTCTCGCAATTTTAGCCTTTTTGCGGGCGAGTGCAGACCTAGCCAAGCTTTTCTTTTGCTTGAGCACCATTTTTTTTGACAGTTTTGTTAGCCTTTATAGCAGCCCTAGGCGATTTACCCATTGCCTGTGAGCTTACACCAACCACAGGATTGGGTGGCGCAACCTCCTCCGGAGGATTAGGTGAAAAATCCTTCACTTGGTCACATGGAGGCAGAGATGGGCAGTGATGTATTTCTGCCAGTGTAAGCAGGGGGCGAGGGCCTGTTGTACGCTCAGGGGTAAGAGCTAGAGCAAGGTTGCCTAGTGATGATTTTTTTGAAGAGGCAATATTTAGAGACAATTTACGGGCAGCATCAAGTTCGAGGGAGACCCTGTGTTGCATTTTGTTAATTTCGGCGTCAATGGCCAGATTGGTCTTTGTTAAAAAGTCATCCAGGGTCCCACTAGGTCTACTGAGTCCCCTAGCAGTTTTGCTGCGTGTAGCTCGTGTACACATGATAAACAGTGAGGAGCTAAACCACAGATGAGAAAAAGCTAACTCACATGAAATTGGACAGCCGTAGACCCAAGTGACGTGGCCCAGCCCAGACCTCTTAGACCTCTAACGGCCTAAAACGGCCCGCTCTTTGCCCGGTCTTCGCCCCGGCCTTGGCCCCGCGCGCGTCCCGCGTGCGCGTGACTGTCAAAGATTATCAAGTGGAGGGACAGGTGGCGGGGGCGGGAAGAGGACCAGCTGCGGCCGATCAGCGCCGCTGAGCAGGCTGGTCCTCGCAGTCCCGCCTCTGGCCTTGGAGTAAGGATTGAAGATTGCAATGAGGGCGTTGGTGCTCCTGTGCACTCAAAGGGTCCAAGGGAACAACCCAGCCAAAGTCTTTAGCCTACGAGCGGCGCCCGCGGAGCGGGGGCCGCGAGGCGTGGCTTAACGGCAGGAAACGATGCTAACAACCGGGACAGCACTCCCGAACAGAACCAGTGGTGGAACCCAGTCAGCAGACACTCCGCAATCCTTTTGACTGATGGAGGGGGTGGGAAGAGGACCAGCTGCGGCCGATCAGCGCCGCTGAGCAGGCTGGTCCTCGCAGTCCCGCCTCTGGCCTTGGAGTAAGGATTGAAGATTGCAATGAGGGCGTTGGTGCTCCTGTGCACTCAAAGGGTCCAAGGGAACAACCCAGCCAAAGTCTTTAGCCTACGAGCGGCGCCCGCGGAGCGGGGGCCGCGCGGCGTGGCTTAACGGCAGGAAACGATGCTAACAACCGGGACAGCACTCCCGAACAGAACCAGTGGTGGAACCCAGTCAGCAGACACTCCGCAATCCTTTTGACTGATGGAGGGGGGGGAAGAGGACCAGCTGCGGCCGATCAGCGCCGCTGAGCAGGCTGGTCCTCGCAGTCCCGCCTCTGGCCTTGGAGTAAGGATTGAAGATTGCAATGAGGGCGTTGGTGCTCCTGTGCACTCAAAGGGTCCAAGGGAACAACCCAGCCAAAGTCTTTAGCCTACGAGCGGCGCCCGCGGAGCGGGGGCCGCGAGGCATGGCTTAACGGCAGGAAACGATGCTAACAACCGGGACAGCACTCCCGAACAGAACCAGTGGTAAAGTGATAAAGATTATCTATTAAATATGACCACTAAATCCTGATAAGTCTTACTATTGTTAATTAAAGAATCTGTAGACAGACAGCTACGGACGATTTACAATGATAATATAGTACTTTAACTGAACCAGTGACTATGTAACAATGTATGGAGTAATAATGGAAGATTTATGATTTCTATTTATACCTACGGGCTCACAGGATGAAATTATCCCCGTTTTCTTGTGTTCCCTCCCCTGTTCTTTTGTTAGGGGTCGTATTTAGTAGATAATCTTTATGGAACATGACCTTTCCTATAGAGAAGAACCTACACATGCCTTATGTGTCGCTAATATTAAATTTCAGGCAATTTGACGATGAGTTTATATTTTTTCCTCTTTTTCTTCCTTCTTATTGAAATTCTAGATCAGATATAAATTATGAACTCTTCACAACACTGAAGTACCTATACTGACAGAGTGAATGAATCATACTCACTCTTTTAAGTGAGTATGGATGGATTTTGGGTTATTTTCTGTATCTTAATTTTGGGACAATAGCCTGACCATTTAATTTTTATATGTCCACTATATAGATTTTGGCGGCACTTTCAAATATATGTGATTCAATTTTCGCGTGAATAGACTATCAACAATCTAGCAATTGGTGAGTTTGTGGACTTTTGGAGACTAGTTTTTCTGGTTTATTTCTTTTGTTAAACCTTTTTCCTGACCATTCTTTAAGTGTTCACCTAAATGGAGTTCTTTGGCTTTTCTGTTTTCTTATGTGGTGATCGGTGGGGGTGACACTTGTTTTCGTGGGTTTTTGATCTGATTACACTACATGCACTTTTTGTAATTTTTTGTGACACTGTGAAAATGGTGAGACACTAGGTATTATGTCTATTTCCCAAGAACCTTTTCATTTATGATCGGTTCTCTCAGCCACTTGTAGATGTTCTCTTGCTAGCAGGACACTCAGAAATTTTGATACATTTGACATTGTGATTTTATATATGAATTTTGATTATATGTATCATACTTTCTAGCCCTGAAGAAGTCTGTGGTCTATACCACTATAGACGAAACACGTGTTGACGGCTAGACCTCATGACAAGATTATCAATGGAATAAAATGGAGAAATGAAGATCACTCTACTTGTGATTATTTGAAAATACCTTACTGTTTGTGTGCCTTAGCTCAGGATATAATCTGTTTGTTAAGCTTATATGTTATTGTTTTCATTACCATTCTGGTTGTTGGTAGGTGGCCATCACCTTATCCTTGAGCTATTCAGACTGTGCTTATAGACTTTTGTCAGAACTCAGCGCAACCATCACCCAGCCACCTATCATCTATTGTTTCAATAAATGAAGTGGCCTGGTGCTTTTTTCCATTTTAACCTTCTAACTAATGTGTGTTCATGTGTTTTTGGAGAAAGCCAAAACAGCGGCGTCAACGGTGGACTAGTGGAGTCAGTGCTTTAAATGGGAGTATGGAAATATTGAAGTGCAGGTACTCAGTACCTGACAGTACCAGCTCATTTAAAGCACCCCACCGTGAGGTTGTAAGAAAAAATCTCCTTTTGGCATAATCTCCTCCATTCTTTGGACTGATGATACTGTTTACTGGGACTTGCTGACCAAGCCCCAGTGCATGCGCTCTGACCCTTGAAGCATGTCATAATTGTCTATACTCCTGATTGGCACATTTAGCTTACCTATAAGTCACGAATATTTGGAACAAAGTGTACCCAGGGCATGTATGTTAAATGTCACTAACGGACTGCAGCACATTGTGACACCACTAATGTGATAATGCTAAATATGACTGCCGGCCTGCCAACAGTAGCCTGGATGTGAAGGTTTAATATACAAAACCGACCTGTCAAAATAAAACCTTTTGGCAGGTCTAAACCCGCCTTTTAAAAATAAATAAGTCACCCCTAAGTTAACTGTAAATGCCCATAATGTAGGGTGCATGGTATTTACGAGTAGGACATGCAAAAGTTTAAAGTAAAACATTCCCTTACATTGAAAAAGCCTAAAAAGCTATTTTAACTGTAGCTGAGTTAGCTTTCCCATAGGAAAGCATTAGGAGTTAATGTTAAACTCAAATATTGTTATCTTTTCTGAGGAACCAGATAAACTGCTACTTCTTAGATTTTAAAATATTTGTTAGAAATCCAATTTACTAATACAGTCAGAATTGTGGCAATTATTTTATAAAAACATACTTTTAAAAAGTCATTTTTAGACTGCCTGGAGCCTCTAGAAGCCCATTTGGCGGAGTTATCATCTGGCACCCAGGAGCTGGATAGCTTCTTGATTAGGTGTGACACGGCTCCCAAGGCTGAGACATAGTTGCTGTGTGTTGGGAGTTGTCCTGTTCCTCTGATAGGATGACCATCTGGGCAGTACCCAGGAACTCAATTATCTTTAAAGGGCCATGTTCTATCACAGGCATATGTAGCTCACACCTGGGCCTGCTCCCTCTATTGTCCTTCCAGCCAGCCAGGCATCAATTCCAGTGGGAGAGTAGCAGACCCCAGTAATGGTTTTGAGTGGTCACAGGGGAGACTTTGATCATTTCCCTGGCCACACCTCTTGGATGAGTACAGGAGCTCTGCAGAGGAGAAGAAATGTTCTGCCATTTTAGTTTTAGGTCGAGCAGGGCATGGTGTATTGTTTTCAGTAGGGCACACAAAAGCTGCTGCAAAAGGGGGGAGGGCTACCCCCGGAAACTTTTTGCCTATTGGCCAGGGTTGGGCCAGGGCATAAATGTGGCACCCTTGGGTACCCTCTTCAGAGCACTGCTGGACCTGTAGGAGAAAGATTTCATCTGCTGTTGTTACCTGTGAGGAGAACCCTAAGGGCTGGCACTTGTACCCAGGGCAATGAAGTGGACTCCAAGTGTCAGTTGGCTGACTTCCTGTTAAGATAAAGGGACACAAAAGCTGCATGAAGACCACTGTCCTCAAGCTGACCTGTTTCAACTGACTGGACCTGCCCTTGACCCTGCTGGTGGCTACTGCTGGTGGCTTCTGTTGGAGTGAGTCCTGACCCCAATTGCTGTTCCTGAGGTTCTGGAACTCTTGGCTGGTGTTAGAGTGTACTCCTCTTTCCCAAACTGCAAAAGCTGTGACTTAACATTTTTTTGCTGACTTACTTTCTGCCTGAAGTACAGACTGAGTTGCCATAGAAGCCACAGATGACAAATTGCTGGCCTGCCTCAGCTTGCTGTTTTGCCCCACTGACAATAATGCGACTCACAGAAACATTTCTAAGTCAGAACATAGAGGGCTTTTCTGGGACCGATGATGAGCAGCATCCGATTGACATCATGGTTTCCTGGACACAGCATCGGACTTCCCTGTCTTGGTGCCTGCTTGTCTTCCTCAATGGCCCCACAGGGACCTCGTGCTTCAGCAACTTGCCTAATCAATGACAACATTTTCTTCAGATTTTTTTTTAAATCAGAAGGTAAACTTTTAAATCAGAAGGTAAACTTTCCACCGGAATTAACTGGGTTCCTGTATCTAATCAGCAATCCAATATGGTGACCTTAACGTTTGACTCAGTCTAGAAGGTCCAGTTGCCTGTGGGTGGTGTTTTGTGCTTTTTGGCGCCATTGTATGTAAAGCTTTAAAAAATCATTAATTTATTTGTCATTTTTATGTCAGTTTGTTCATTAAAATGATCTATATTTTTCTTAATTGAAGTGGGATTTTTATTGTGTTGTATTTTTTACTTTTTAAGTGTTTTGGTACTTCTAATTGCTTTACACATTTTCTTAAGTTAAGCCGGTCTGCTCTGTGCAGGTTGAGTTCAGGTTTAAATTATGGAAACTTTTACTGGACCTAGCAAGGTTGAATATTTTTTGTGTGTGATGGACTACCATAGCCTCCAACAAATAATCAACCGTCTCACGAGGTGATTCAAGTTTTCAGGCATTCTGGCGATTTGGACTATGTGACCTGATACTCCATGGGCTTCAATGCCATTTTGTGAAACTGAGGGACAAGCCCCTTGCGTCGCCAGTGTGTCACTTTTTGTGAAGCATCAGTGGCGCATTTTGTTGACCCATATTTACAAGGACACGTAAAGACACCCTGTGTGGCTTTTCGTGTCCTTGTACATACTGCCCCCTTTCATGCAGCACTTTGCACGAAAGGTGCGTGCCATGGGTGTTGCTGTGGGTGTTCCCACGCAACACCCATGGCTTCTGCCGCAGTCCCAGATTTACAACGTTTTGTAAACCTGAGAATGATTCAGAAGGCTACACCTCCCCAGGGAAGGCGCAGGGAGGCGCAATGAGGAGACATTTTTCATTTCTCCTCGTTTGTTTCCTCTTTCTTTGCGTGCTGCATTCTGCAGCACACATAGAAAGAGGATATCACCACTAGTGATTGTTTTTGTGCAGGAAGGGGTCCCTTCCTGCCCAAAAGAAAATCTCCCCTGAAATGCAGACAACATTGCACCATGCTGCCACGACAGCCAATTGTGCACCAGCATCAGGGGAAAGCATAGGGATGCAACACATAATTGTAATTATGTTGTATCTCTGTGCTTTGAAAGGGACTCAGTGCGGAGTAGCCAAATGTGTTGCAGATCCTGTTTTACATTCCTCCTCCACACCAGTGTTTCCCACTTATTGTATGTTATGCGATTCACTTATTTGAGGAGTTGGGCACATATACCTCCATTCTAAGGCTGACTACACATGTAAAGTCTGTGTGCATTATGGGAACGTGTTCTGGAGGTCCTTGTTTGGAAGGTACTACTATACTACATATATTGTAGTGAGGTGTGGCTCACTGGTTAGAGGCGGCAGACCTGTAAGCAGAGAACGGCTCGGGACCAGGGTTCAATTCCCAACGCGGCAGGGTCTTCGACCAGGGTCAACGGACTCGATAATTCTCGCCTCAGTGCCTACTCTAACCAGGGAACACACTCGGTAACTCTGGGCATTAAGCTTGCCTCATCTCTACAACGGCCCCCCACAGACGCCGGGGATGCCTGGTTTCACCCTGGAGATACCCAGAAAGGGACCATCTCACAGGGAAAACCAGGACGGGTTCCCCAGCGGTCTACAGCGCCAGGACACTCGAGTAGAGTAACAGTGCGCTTTACAAGTATCCCACATTTACATTTACATTTACATTTACATTTACTCGGTCTGGCCTTTGTTTTACCAATAAAAAGTTTGAAACCATAAGAAATCTTCCCTTAGGTGAAGAAGGTAACTGCGGGTGGGGATTTTAGAATTGCTTTTTGAAGCGGTCCAGAATATATTTCCTAGTAAAACATTGCCATTACAGTATACCTATTCCACAGTGCCATAAACCCTCAGGAAAAGAGAGTCCTTAACAAAAATGTCAAACTATACAGACAGATAGACAGACAGACAGGAAATACCATAAATAAAAATTGAATCAATTTATTATTATTGTCACTTACGTCTTTATGTCCCATCCTACAAACTGCTGAGGCACTCACTTTAACTGAGGTAAGTGATAAGCAAGCACTATTCAGAAATTGTTAAGAAATGAATGACGTATTCATGGTTGGGCGTGTGCATGGCTGAAATGCACTTAGTACACTCAGTAAACAAAAATATTTAAAACTCCTGAGTACCGATAATGTAGTTGCTTTCAAAGAATGTAGAGAGATGATATTGTCCTTTATGGAAGAGGGTGACACACACATACATATATATACGCTGCTTTAAGGAGTACTTGCAGCAGTTACTGGCTAACTCAAAACATGCGAACAGAACATTTCACTGAGGACTTCACTCAAATAGTTGCACACAACTTTATTGGATAACGAGTGGGTGATGTTGTGATCTCTCATTGTGGTATATGAAAATAACACTTTATAGGGCATATTTGGATAGTGTTGCAAATAAAGGAGGAGATTCTGAAGTTCATCAGTCCTGTGAATTTAAATTTACAGAGAACTGGAATCCTAGCTGGTTTTGTAATGAACGAAATATTTAAATAATGACATTCTAGGCTGACAACTGGTAGATGAATTTAAGACTAAAAGAGCAATTTATAGATTGGCTGTTCAGGAGCCATTGCTGTTAATCAGAGGGGCTCCCGCTCAGCTAAACTTGCAGTCCACCCATCTCATTCAGATGTGGGAAACCACCATATTTATGACAGCAGAGATTTAGACATTGGAAAGCTATAACCTAGCAACCATGACATTATAAGGAGTCACTGGTAACTTATCTTTGGGGGTAACTTGCCTGATAAGATGCGCCCCCCCCGGGTTCATACAATAGGTGTATTGGGTAAACATTGTCTGTTTCTTTTCAGTCAGCATGTCTCTATGAATTTGCATTTGGTCACATCTGCAGACATAAACAAAATGATTTACTTTGTCACAGTTGTGGCATTTCTTGCTTGTGGACTGACAGGGACGCACATGAGGCTATCCAAGTCTACAGAGATAGCATAGCTTCCCAGCCTTTGTTTCCTTTTCGCCATTGCATCCATTTGGATCATCTCTTTGTAATTTTCCTATTTGTTCCAGTTTTCCTAATTTACTTATTTATCTATATTTATAACTTCAGGGTACATAGATGTGGAGTTAAGAATAGTAGATCTATATATTCACCTACAGTAACTTAACTTCACAATATTTTGGTAGTCTATATTGCGATCACAATATTTTTCCAGTTCAATATTTTTGTCCTTGATATTCTAACACACACGCACCTTCTATGAAGAGCAGATTGATTGCTTCATCATTGCCAAACTTGGGGAATTCTCAGTGAGTTACCAACAAAACCGACCATGGATTCATTGGGTTGTCAACAGGTAGTATATAATATGCATCTTTTGTAGTCAATACTATTAAAAGGACAATATTTTTCATTCAGACATTTGGAGAGGTCCTTGCATGTCGGTGTGCTTTCTGGAGTAAAAGTGATGAGGAGGGGTTGTGTCTTGTGTCTGTCACTTGATCCCTTCCATGTCCTGGTGTCCTGTCTTGTTATGGTACCATGGGTTATGCCATGTGGTTCTTTTAGTAATCTGTGACTGTCAATTGGAACCAGGAGACGATACTCGGGGACTAACGTAATAACATCAAGCTCCTGGTGGGGCACTGACTCAAACACCTGAATACCTAATTGCTGTACTGGTTTACACGGTAATACATATTTCAACATATGCACCGGCCTGCTTCCAGAAGTTTGTACCTGTGCCCACTAAGCTGAAAATGTAACACTGGTGACAGGATTTAAAGGAACCCTGTTTTTGAGAGTCATTAGGAGGAAATGAAAGGCAGAATGACCTACAAGGATGCTGTGGGAGCGTGCTCGGTAAAGTATGTAATGCAATTTAAGGATTGGGGATAAATGGGGAACGGTATGAGGCGTGTGGTGGGCAGATGATTGGAGAGAGCTGAAGGCAACAGGATGGAAGTTGGGTAGCGCCCTCTGCTTGTTGCTTACCTCTTATATTAAAAAAATACCTTCCTTAATCCAATGTGAGTACAGGCATTTGCAACACTAGTTATGAGTGGAGTCTAGCACAGGGAGTGTCAACACCTGATCTTAAGTTTCTGAATCAGATTAGATGAAGAAATGTGGACAAGGTAAAAACAATGCTTTTCTACTCAAACAGAGTCAAACAGAGACTTGAGAGCTAAGATGCTTAAAGAAGGCGGGGTCTAGCGTTATCAAGGATGAGTAAAAGGATCAATTTGGTAGAATATGGGCCCGATTCACAGAATGAATTTAAGACTCAATCCTAAACTTACTACTGTTTGGTATTCACAGAATGAACTTACTACTTTTGGTATTCACAGAAGTTAGGATTTTGTCTTAAGTTTGTCTTAAGACAAACTTAAGACAGACTTAAGACAGACTTAAGACAAAATCCTAACTTCTGTGAATACCAAAAGTAGTAAGTTCATTCTGTGAATGCCAAAAGTAGTAAGTGCATTCTGTGAATACCAAAATAGTAGTAAGTTTAGGATTGAGTCTTAAATTCATTCTGTGAATCCGCCCCTATGTGTGCACTGGCTGGCTACAGGTACAGAAGATTCTAAGTGGCAGTATACTTCGTACATTGCTACTCACACCACGTGTAGCCCTGGATACACATTACACTCCAAGTATTGGTACTCACATGGTGTGTGACTTTTGTTGCGTTTTATGTTGCATGTTGTGCTCTGTTGAAATGTTGTGTATATGCTTGTCGCCAGAAATCATTACCTGTGTCAACTGATCTTCCCTTGCAACAAGAGGTTCACAAAGTCGTCAGTCATAAGGCTGTGGAAGAGGTCCATGGCTTGCTCATCTGAATTTTTTATTGCACGTGGCTTGTAGATAATGTTCAAACCTCCTCCATCATTTTTCCTAGAAAGGGCCCAGCTTTTGGAAGGTAAACATATCAAAGGGGGTGGTCTGCGGAACATGACATATGCTATAGTTACCTCCTCAGACATGTTTGAAGGCAGCGATAATCTCTGGAACAGTTTGCGTGAGACAGCAGGTATGCAGGATTTGCAGTGGGACTGGACAGATGAGCCACCGAATGTGAGGTACCCAAGAACAGTTCTGTGTCCTCAGGTTCATTTATTTATTATTGAGCGTGCAGCTTCTGAAAGGGGATTCTGACACTTAGAAAAAGAAACAAAATCTGCATATTAGTTCGAAATAAAAAACGACGTGAAACAAACAGATAAGATTTCAGAGCTTTCCAGAATTTTAGTACACCTGGCTCAAGTCGGAGAGGCAAAATAAGCTTATTCCAGGCATGAGCAGTGACCACAGAAAAGGCCTTACCCCCTAGACATACTTTACGGAACTTAGGAATGGTAATCAGACCTGCAGAGAAGAAACCTAATAGTCTGGGGACAGTATCTTGCAAACATATCTGAAAAGTGTGTGTCCTGAGTTGCAGGATAGAGAGCTTTGTGTTCATACATCGCACACAATTGCGACACGTGCTTTTACCACGCGTGCAATGCATCGCAAACACTGTTACACCGGCAATTTTCACAACACACAGCTTTGCAATGCAGATACAGTGATTCCTGTTGGCAAGTACTTGACATTGCACACTGCAAAAGCGCAAGTCAATACAACGCATAATGTCCGTATAAACCCGTTCTTTGTGCCTTGGCCGTCCTACCAACGTTCCTGCTTTTTTTTTTGCCAAAAGCGTGAATCCGCCTCTAAGCACCGGCCCTCACTGCCCCCGCCCTTCCCACAACGCTAATTCTTTTATATTTTTATTTCCCTTTTTTTAGTTTTTGAAAAAAAATTGTCCATTTGCAAATCCTACATTATTTAAATGTTTCCCTTCAGTATGCGGAAAAACGTAATGGGGGGGGGGGGGGGGGTATAAAGGGTGTGGCCCACCAAGTCTCCAGCCATTTCTGACTCTATTGTCCAGCTGACCAGATGTGACTCCAATGTTCCTGTGCCCAGACATCCTCCATATTCAGTAAGTTGAATCCAGTAATGGCTGAGCGTTTAACCCGTTTAATCTCTTCTCAAGGACGTGTCTTTCATAGGCATACTGCCAAAAATCAGCAAACTTTCTAGATTGTGAAGTATACACGGAACGCGTTTCCCCGACGTTTTTCTCCAAATCGGTAAGTCTTTTCAATGGAAGTGATGTAGAGAAGACCAGTAGTTGCTCACTGCATTATGTCAGCATGGACTATAGCATTTTTAACCAAATAATGCATAAAAGTCAGTCAGCTGTTGCGTGGTGTAATCTTAAAGATGTGCGTTGTTATACAACTAGTGTCGTACATAAACTGTGTCTGCTGAATTGATACATATGAGGAAGAGAAACCACATATTGCTTACTCCTCTTTGCCAGGTTCAGGAACAGGAGCATAGAGGCTGAAAATTGCAGTCTGTTTTGAGGGAAGTGAAGAAGAGTACTGGGATAGTTTTGAGCAAAGGAGGAGATGTCTTGAAATTTAGGACGGCAGGTAGTCGGACTTGTCTTGTTTTAGTGTACATCACCATACATCATATCCAATCGCGTTTTTAATAAATTCATAAATGTACCATCGCGTTTTTAATAAATTAATAAATGTTCACTGTCCAATCGCGTTTTTAATGAATTAATAAATGTCCACTGTTTGTAATACCATGATGTACCCAATAAATGCGTTGTGGAAAACATATCCTTTAATAAAAGTTCACTGTTTGTAACACTGTTTGTATGTGCGTATATCTGTTAATAAATGTCCATCCATTGTTTGTGATCCACTGTTCAAATGCACGTTGTGTGTGTATCCGTTAATGCCCAGCCATCGTTCAAAATGTCCATCTACCGCGATGTGGACTGTTAATATATGTCCATCAACATACTGGGTGTTCGCCATACAGAGGGGTTTAAACTGGCATCTCCACTTACTGCAGAGCCAATTAAGCTAAGAAGAGAAGACTGTGCCCTATTTCCTCTTACCAAAAATCAGTCTAGCTTCTGCCTTCTGTATAAGTTGTAACCTCCTGATAAGAGTCTCTGGGAGCCCAAGATATAGGGCATTACAATAGTCCAATCTACTAAAGACCAGGGTTTGCACCAGCAACTGTCTAAGATACTGAGGGATGAGCTGAATAATATTCCTTAGTTGTCTCAAAGGAAGAAAACGGGTAGACACCAATTTATTAATGTGTAATTGTTGTTAAATACATCTCCTAAGTTCCTCGACAAAGATGCAGGTACAAGGCCTTTGTCCAAAGTAGGGGCCACCACTAATGGGTCCCGATGGAAGAGTTCCGAAAAATGAGCACTTCTATCTTATCAGTATTGAGGCAGAGAGAGTTGTTATTCATCCAGCTGGCCAATTTAACCATGCAGCTCCTGAAATGCTCCTGAATCAGCACGATATTTCCTTCCATGATTTGAGTGTCATTTGCATACCCATGAAATTGAAATACAAAGGAAGTAATCAGGTCAGCTAGAGAGAAACATATATATTAAAGAGTGTAGGGCTAAGGGCAGGTCCCTGCGGTACCCCGCCGGTAATTTTCTTAAAGACAGAATGAAAAGATTCCATCTGCACAGCCTGTGTTCAATTTGTCAAAAAGGATTTAAACCAAGTGGTTTATCCCTTAGGCCAATGGTGAAAAGCCTTTTCAATAACTTTGTATGTAAGACTGAGTTGAAAGCAGCCGACAGATCAAGAAGTGTAAGCACCATAGAATTGCCAGCATCTTAAAGTCATCTTGAGATCATTAGTAACAGCGGTTAGCACAGTTTCTGTACTAAAGCAGGATGGGAAGCCAGATTGATGCTTATTATATGCATCATTTTCTTCACATTATGTAACTAGTTGCTTATTAACCCAGTTTTCTAATGTTTTGGCAAAGAAAGAAAGCAGAAAAATAGGGTGATAGTTGGAAACAATATTAAAATCCAGTGATGCTTTCATCAAGAGCGGTGTAACAAGCGCCATTTTACAAATGTTGGCACGCTTCCACTATTTAGAGAGTTGTTGCACATCATAGCAACCGATGGAGCGAAAAACGGTGCCGTCTCTTTATAGACTCTAATAGGGCTAGGCTCAAATAGAGACCCAGAATAATGAGCATCATTTCATAGATGATAGGGAAAAACTCTGAACACTCCTTTTGTAAAGTTGCTTTTGATTCGAAATCTTTGATTATAACCCCATTTGGTGTAAAAGTAGATAGTATGGATTCAATCTTCGACTGAATGAAGTCAGCCAAATTTGAACAGAGCCTTTGAGTAGAGAAGGCTTTGGGTAAATGATGTGTCTCTTTAGCTGGAAAAGTATATACTGAAAAGAGTTTTCTAGTGGAATAAGTAGCCAATACTATTTATTGTATTAATAGGTTTTCAATAGCTTTTCATACATTTTGAGTTCTGTTTTTATTGTTATCTCTGCCATCTTCTGACTAGCCTCTCCTTCAGAGCCGCTCCAAACGTTTGCATTTCCCATTAGCTTCTACTAATTCTCGGGTATACCAAGGGGCTGATGGTATTTCATGATAATGTAGGTCTGGTTTTAAGTGGCATTGCTATGTCAAGAGCTTCCTCAATCCAAGAGTTAAACCGTTCTAAAGACATGTTAATAATAGTATCGGGCTGGATATTAGGTTCTGATTTTTCTAAACATTTCCTTAGTCTAGCATGATGAAGATTAGACCAAGCCCGATAACATTTAGTAATGTTGGTTGTCGAGGGGAAAAAGCATCATCTTTGTGCAAGATATTGACTTATGACCAGACCATAGTACCTCTTCCCCAGTCTCAACATTGATCAGTCCTTTTCTAGCATACCTGTGGTCCAATATGTGGCCTCCCCTGTGAGTGGATTCATGCACCAGTTGTGTCATCATCAAAACTGAACAAATATTGGCAATGTGCGAGATAGTGGTATTCATATCATTATCAAAGTGAACATTCAGAACATTCAGATTCAGGGTTGTCACCTCACTTCTGTAGCATTTCAGATGCAGTAGCTATGTTTGTGAATTTCTCTGAAAGATGAGCTGTGCATGGTAACCTTTATGACATACAGGAAGAAACTGTGTGACCAGAACTCTGTTTGGGGATTGTTTAGAAACTTTTTAATGTCAATGAATAGGGTTCATATTCAGGCATCACTTTCTGCCTTTTGTTTATTTATCTATAAGGTGAGCTCTGTGCAATTTCTTGCCTGGACGTAAGATGGCTTCTCCCAATCTCGTGCTCTTCTCCAGTGACTGTGGAGCAGGCTGATGGGTCCGTGATGCTGATGCACTGTGGGTCAGGCTGCACAGGCCTAGCATGATGGCACATGTGCCATAGATCTTCGTTTCTATCTTCAAATCAACTGCTACTGTGACAAGTCAGGGAACAGGTTACCACTTGCTCATAGTGGTGGCAAAGTCTGCTATTGATTAAACCAGCTTCAATTTAATTTTCTTTAGTCATATTGCTGAGAGGTGGAATGAATTATATCAACCGATGTCAAATAAAAGAAGAGCTCTTTGAAGTTATAGCGTTCGGTTTCTTCAATCACAAGTGGTGTCTTGACACCCAGCCACCTCCCGATGGTAACTGGGTGCCAGTCTTACTTGTTCTCACCAACAAGGTCCTAAATGTCCATTTTGGAGCTTCATCACCTCGTCGCCTCTTTTGAATGTCCTTTGGAGTTCTCTGTAGAGGTAGTTGTAAGAGCTGAGGCAGGACGCTCCCTCTGTGTGCTCCAGAGACCTTCCATAGCTGGCTGTGGCTGCGTCAGTGTGCTTGTGATCTTCCTCCTTCCTTTCATGCAGACGGATTTTATGTCTGGCCATCTGGGTTGTCCTGGTTATCTTCACATAGAAAGGATCTTCTTCCGCTGAATGTCGCTGTCGAAGACAAATGATGCAGAGGGCACGGGGTCCTATTCATCCAGGAGGGGCAGCTCACAGATATGATGCCGCATAAAACATAGACTACCTGTTCGAAAAGAAATGGACGTAAACGCAAAATGTGTTGAGTGAGATGAATTCTAGAATGGGGCAGATTGATTTCCCAGCACGAAATAGGAATCAGACCCCCCAGGATATAGCGGCATGGATTCGCAAATTTAGCGGCACAAATATGGAAATTTAGCAGCACAAATATTGAAATTTAGCGGCATTTTTGCGGCACTTTATTTTACTCATAATCATTCATTTTCAGCCTTAAATCAATGGAAACCGTTTTAGCAGAGTATTCCACTTTGAATAGGCAACCTGGGAATATGGAATAGATGAAGCAGCCCACAGGTGAAGGCTGTTATCCCTTGGAAATGCAATTTCTCCATTTGCTTTAGCATAGCCTGGGATTTCTTCAGGCAGCGCAGCCTTTGAGACGGCTGCTGGCCCGAACGCTGCTCAGATAAAAAGCCTTCTTGAGACTGGCACTTTTTATTCTCAATCACTGCCTGCACGTACAAAGCAATGGGAACGTCTGCAATGAGGGTGAACATTTTCCTACTAGGGTGACATTACAATCGCTAAAAAACACTGGAGGAAAATGCAAGATGTGCGGAAGGGGGCCGCACATCAGTAGGGGCTGAGGGGGGCCCCCTCAAGGACGGGTAAGCCTGGGGCCCCCTCCCCACACCGCGTGGGCTTTGGGGGCCTTTGTTATGCCCCTGATCTGCTCTCCCCTCTCACTTTATTACGCTTTTCGTACCCCTTTCATTCACTCTGTGCTCCCTTTCCCTCATCCTGGGTGAGCTGAGGGGTTTTCAGTGTAAGGCGCCGTCATTCCACCTTTGTTCTGTGCCCTGCGGGTTATCCTGCTTTTCATTCAAAGAGGGGCAGGGCAAAATTCACAGGTAAGGGCTCCCTAATTATCTGTCTAATCGCTGCTATCCTCATGCAGATGCAGCGATTAGGCCCAGAAAAACGGACCAGCCGGCAGATATTTATCAAAATCCCCTCGGCCTCCTGGGCCCGCTGGGCATACAAACTCTGTAGCTTTTGAAAGCGCGAGGCCCCTTGGCTGCAAGCCGGCGTGGGGGCCCTGGCACTGTTGTCATGTGGGCACGTGTCTGGCACACAATCTGTCGCTGGTGTGGCATCAGTGTAGCTTTGGTTCAGGGGTCTCTCCCATGAGGTTACCAGCTTTCCATCACCGAGTGGAGTCTAGTGCACCTGCACCATTAGTCGTGTGAGTGGATGTGTCCCTGTGTCAGATGAAGCCCATCTTCAATGAGCCGTGGGTGCACGCGAGTGTGAGTGCTCGTATTCATCTGTGGGGCGGCACGGAATCACTAACAAATCTCCTGGAACGGCAGGCATGCCTGTTGCCTGTCTATTGCGTATGTGTGCAAGACAACCGGTGGCAGAAAGTGCTAGGCATATCTGGGCATGTGGGGCCTGAACAGGTAAGGAGTGTGTGTAAAACGCCCCTCCCCACACACACATGTCTCAGAATCTCCCACATATGCCAATGGCTCAGCCTGGCCCAGGGCGCTGGGCCTGCCGACTCCTTGTAAATATGCCCCCTACTAGCAAGGGACGACTGTGGCCGTAGCAGAGCTTCAGACTTTCACAGATTGACACAACCCGCAGTTCAGTACTATAAACTGATCATTTCGCCACGGGACAGTGTATGTCAGGCCAGGGTTCAGTGATATTTTACTGCGTGGCGCACAAACCATAAAATATTCAAATAGGGCAGCTAGTCTAGTCTCTCTTTCCCCATGAGTCGCGGAACCACGGAAGCATCGGGCTGGACTGGACCTGCGTTTCGTTGCTGCTTGCATGTGCTACAAACCATTAACCCCTTCGCTGCTAGGCCTTTTCCCCTCCTGTGCTAAGCCTTTTTTTGGCGATTTGGGGTAGTGCGCGCTTAGGCCCCTGTAACTTTTTGACCACATAAAGTATCCACGCCAAATTTGCGTCCTTTTCTTCCAACATCATGTGGATTCTAAAGGTGCCCAGGGTTTGTGGATTCCCTTGGAGGGGTCCCAGAAATTAACCAAAATACAGTGAAATGTTTTTTTTTTTTAAAAAAATGGGAAAACGGGCTGCAAATGAAAGCCTCTGGGTTTTTCCCTGCAAATGTTATCAAAAAATGGTTTGTGGGGCTGAAATCTCAATTTTCTCAGCTTTTAGGGAATGATAGTCTTTTGCCAGAGAACCAACATTTTTCACACAGTTTTGGCATTTTTCTGGGACATAGCCTATTTTTGCTATTTTTTGAGCTTTCAACCTTTCAACCTCCTTCCAGTTAATGGTAGAAATGAGTTTGAAAGCAATAATGGATCCTGGAAAGCTATACATGTTCGAAAAGTAGACACAATTCTGAATTCAGAAAGGGGTCATTTGTCTAAATCCATGAAGGTTTCCTGATAGAAACTAACAGTTAAATATTGGAGTAATTGAAAATTTGTTGAAAAAAACAGCCTTTTGTCTCAACGTTTTCACCTATAACTTCTTGTAATTTTGACATCTCTTGAAAAGCAATATACCGTTACATCCGTTAGATCTTCCTGGTTGTGGGGATATATAGGACTTGTAGTTTCACCAAGAACCCGACGAACCCAGATCCAAACACTTAGCAGCAACTTGTAATGGTATTATTTTATTTACTGTGGATAGAGCCCTTATTCTTGGAAATTGTGTACATGGAAAAATCTGTATGAAAGACACCTATGTATTTCTGAATTGGGTACAAATTATAGAGTTTAGAAACAGTATATATTTGCACATTTTCAAAATTGGGAATACTCATACTAGCATGAGAATTATTGGTCATTTTTTAAAAAGATTTTTTTTTTTACACAATGTCTTTCATTGGGAAGGGAGAAATGCATGAAAACTCAATAGGTTAATAACAGTTGATTTACAAATCTGAATTACCCTAAGTCTCTCGATAAAAACGGTACCTCACTTGTGTGGGTCGGCCTTGTGCCTGCGACAGGAAACGGCGCAAAATGCAACGTGGTCACACCTCAATTTTGCAGATAAAAATTGACCCTTTTATGGCAAAGTGCCTAGCTGTAGTTTTTGCACCCTAGCTCTGCCGGCACCTAGGGAACCCTAGCAAACCTATACATTTTTGAAAACTAATGACATAAAACAACCTAGGCAATCATAATTAGAACAGTTTACAATAAAATGTTGAACGAAAAAGAAGCTACCAATCAAATGAATTTCTAATATTTATTCACATATATATATATATATAAAAAACAACACATCAATTACAGACATATAAAAATTATATGTGAATGAATCAATTAGTCACAATACTTATAAATCAGAGAAATACAACACAACAATTTTCGAATTACAGCAGGTAGATTATTTAAAAAAAACATATTAAAAGTGGCACAAAAAATTCTCGACGCGCGTTTCGGCGACCAGCGCCTTCTTCTGGAGGAGCCACGTGTTTTCTATCGATATAATAATAAAAATACAACAACAAAGGAATATAATTAATAAAGAGACACTTCATTTTTGAACAAAAGTATCGACAGGTAGCTTTATATAAACCTCTTATCTAACAAATACATTGATAAGCTGATTTCAGCCTTCTTTTCTTTCAAGTCCTTGTACATTTCCAAAATTATCCAGACCAAGGAGGGCAAGGGAAGGGAAAGTAGAAAGAAGAGAAACAGAAAGAGAAGAAGAGAGGTGAATTACAGGGCCTTCTGAAGATCTTCATTAATAACCCATGTAATTAAACATTTCTGTGACTGGATATAGTACCTAATTTTAAGGAGACCTATTTATAGATTCTTCCTAGACTATCTATGTATATACTCACAGATGAGGATGAAATGTGTCATGATGTATTCAAGATCAGAGCGTAGATGGCTCAGTTTCTTTCTTCACCAAGATGTTCAAGATGGCAGATATATCCAAACTATGAACAACATATCAGGTCTCAGGACTGTGGGAGACACACCGCAGTTAGGTCTTTCTATCTTATTAACAGGAGAACACTACCAATATCAAATAGATACATTTCATATATTTACAGTAGTATATGACATTTATCTGTTAAGTTTGTTAATTCAGTTAATTGGTTAAATATTTCCCACATAATCTCTAGTTGTAGACATGGATTATGAAGAAGATAAAGCTATTTATTTTAATTTATTTTATTTTACTTCATTGTCGAGCGGAGAGAGAGATATCTTTTATTTTAGTCGTGTTCCGAATTCTACAAATGGACAAAGAGAACATATGTGGCACCCTAGGGGGTATAGATATATGATTATCGTTATACGGTGTCTCCCTATAACGACATAGTAGTGGATACATATAACGCTGAGACCTACAGATATAATGATATAGTCACGTGTTGGCGCATAGTTTTCCCTCATTGCAAAAGAGCACGTTAATATTTGTAAATTAAATTAAAATAAATAACTTTATCTTCTTCATAATCCATGTCTACAACTAGAGATTATGTGGGAAATATTTAACCAATTAACTGAATTAACAAACTTAACAGATAAATGTCATATACTACTGTAAATATATGAAATGTATCTATTTGATATTGGTAGTGTTCTCCTAATAATAAGATAGAAAGACCTAACTGCGGTTGTCTCCCACAGTCCTGAGACCTGATATGTTGTTCATAGTTTGGATATATCTGCCATCTTGAACATCTTGGTGAAGAAAGAAACTGAGCCATCTACGCTCTGATCTTGAATACATCATGACACATTTCATCCTCATCTGTGAGTATATACATAGATAGTCTAGGAAGAATCTATAAATAGGTCTCCTTAAAATTAGGTACTATATCCAGTCACAGAAATGTTTAATTACATGGGTTATTAACGAAGATCTTCAGAAGGCCCTGAAATTCACCTCTCTTCTTCTCTTTCTGTTTCTCTTCTTTCTACTTTCCCTTCCCTTGCCCTCCTTGGTCTGGATAATTTTGGAAATGTACAAGGACTTGAAATAAAAAGAAGGCTGAAATAAGCTTATCAATGTATTTGTTAGATAAGAGGTTTATATAAAGCTACCTGTCGATACTTTTGTTAAAAAATGAAGTGTCTCTTTATTAATTATATTCCTTTGTTGTTGTATTTTTATTATTATATCTATAGAAAACACGTGGCTCCTCCAGAAGAAGGCGCTGGTCGCCGAAACGCGCGTCGAGAATTTTTTGTGCCACTTTTAATATGTTTTTTTAAAATAATCTACCTGCTGTAATTCGAAAATTGTTGTGTTGTATTTCTCTGATTTATAAGTATTGTGACTAATTAATTCATTCACATATAATTTTTATATGTCTGTAATTGATGTGTTGTTTTTTATATATATATATGTGAATAAATATTAGAAATTCATTTGATTGGTAGCTTCTTTTTCGTTCAACATTTTATTGTAAACTATTCTAATTATGATTGCCTAGGTTGTTTTATGTCATTTGTTTATTAATCCCTGACCTAGGAATCAAATTATCTATGTATTCAGGGGGTCCTTGATAATTATACATCACATTTTTGAAAACTACACACCCAGGGGAATTCAGGATGGGTGACTCGACTGCCTCCCATCAGGTTCTGTTACCCAGAATCCCTTGCAAAGCTAAAAAATTGACAAAAAAATGCATTTTCCTCACATTTCTGTGGTGGAAAGTTCTGGAATCTTCGTGGATCAACAAATTTCCATGCACCCAGCGTTCCCCCGGGTCTCCCGAAAAAAATGGTACCTCACTTGCCTGGGTCTGCCTAGTGCCTGCGACAGGAAGCAGCGCAAAACGCAACGTGGTCGCACCGCAATTTCGCAGTGAAATCGTGCCCTTTTTTGGCAAAGAGCCTACCTTTTGTTTTTGAACCCTAGCTCTGCCGGCACCTAGGGAAACCTAGCAAACCTGTAAATGTTTGAAAACTAGACACCCAGGGGAATTCAGGATGGGGTGACTCGACTGCCTACCACCAGGTTCTGTTACCCAGAATCCCTTGCAAAGCTAAAAAATTGACAAAAAAAATGCATTTTCCTCATATTTCTGTGGTGGAAAGTTCTGGAATCTGCGTGGATCAACAAATTTCCACCCACCCAGCGTTCCCCCGAGTCGCCCCAAAAAAATGGTACCTCACTTGCCTGGGTCTGCCTAGTGCCTGCGACAGGAAACAGCGCAAAATGCAACGTGGTCGCACCTCAATTTCGCAGTGAAATCGTGCCCTTTTTGGGCAAAGAGACTACCTTTTGTTTTTGAACCCTAGCTCTGCCAGCACTTAGGGAAACCTAGCAAACCTATACATTTTTGAAAACTAGACACCCAGGGAAATTCACGATGGGGTGACTCGACTGCCTACCATCAGGTTCTGTTACCCAGAATCCCTCGCAAACCTAAGAAATTGACAAACAAAATGCATTAACCTCACATTTCTGTGGTGGAAAGTTCTGGAATCTGCGTGGATCAACAAATTTCCACCCACCCAGCATTACCCCGGGTCTCCCGAAAAAAATGGTACCTCACTTGCCTGGGTCTGCCTAGTGCCTGCGACAGGAAACAGCGCAAAACGCAACGTGGTCGCACCTCAATTTCGCAGGGAAATCGTACCCTTTTTGGGCAAAGAGACTACCTTTAGTTTTTGAACCCTAGCTCTGCCGGCACGTAGGGAAACCTAGCAAACCTATACATTTTTGAAAACTAGACACCAAGGGGAAGTCAGGATGGGGTGACTCGACTGCCTACCATCAAGTTCTGTTACCCAGAATCCCTTGCAAACCTAAGAAATTTACAAAAAAATGCATTTTCCTCACATTTCTGTGGTGGAAAGTTCTGGAATCTGCGTGGATCAACTAATTTACACACACCCAGCATTCCCCCGGGTCTCCCGAATAAAATGGTACCTCACTTGCATGGGTCTGCCTAGTGCCTGCGACAGGAAACAGCGCAAAACGCAACGTGGTCGCACCTCAATTTCGCAGTGAAATCGTGCCCTTTTTGGGCAAAGAGACTACCTTTTGTTTTTGAACCCTAGCTCTACCGACACCTAGGGAAACCTATCAAACCTATACATTTTTGAAAAATAGACACCCAGGGGAATTCAGGATGGGGTGACTCGACTGCCTACCACCAGGTTCTGTTACCCAGAATCCCTTGCAAAGCTAAGAAATTGACAAAAAAACGCATTTTCCTCACATTTCTGTGGTGGAAAGTTCTGGAATCTGCGTGGATCAACAAATTTCCACCCACCCAGCGTTCCCCCGGGTCTCCCGAAAAAAATGGTACGTCACTTTCCTGGGCTTGCCTAGTGCCTGTGACAGAAAACAGCACAAAACGCAACGTGGTCGCACCTCAATTTCGCAGTGAAATCGTGCCCTTTTTGGGCAAAGAGACTACCTTTTGTTTTTGAACCCTAGCTCTGCCGGCACCTAGGGAAACCTAGCAAACCTATACATTTCTGAAAACTAGACACCCAGGGAAATTCAGGATGGGGTGCCTTGACTGCCTACCACCAGGTTCTGTTACCCAGAATCCCTTGCAAAGCTAAGAAATTGACAAAAAAATGCATTTTCCTCACATTTCTGTGGTGGAAAGTTCTGGAATCTGTGTGGATCAACACATTTCCACACACCCAGAGTCCCCCCGGGTCTCCCGAAAAAAATGGTACCTCACTTGCGTGGGTGGCTCAAGGACCCGCGATAGGCAAGGTCACCAAACCTAAGGGGACGACATCAAATTAACCTATCACTAAACAACCGGGTTTTGCAAGGGGGTTCCCATGAGTTTTTGGCCCGGGGCTCGGCGGCCATCTAGGAAAACCTACCTAACCCACACATTTCTGGAAACTAGACATCCGGGGGAGTCCAGCGAGGTATGGCATGCGTGGGTCCCCCAAGGTTTACCTACCCAGAATTCCCTGCAAACCTTAAAATTAGGTTAAAAAAACACTTTTTCATACATTTTTGAGTGGGATCTCCGTGCCGGCACAAATGTCCTACAGCCCAGTGTTCCCCTTGTTCTCCCGAATAAAATGATACCTCACTTATGTTGGTGCCCCAAAGCAGAACAGGCTAAAAATGAATTTTTAAAAATTGTAGTATTTAGGATTGACAAATTAAGTACCTCACCTTAGTCACAGGCCTTTGACCCACCCACACAAGTGAGGTATCATTTTACTCGGGAGATCAAGGGGAACGCTGGGTGGTAGGACATTTGTGCCGGCATGGAGATCCCACGCAAACATGTATGGAAACGTGTTTTTTTAACCTAAATGTAAGGTTTGCAGGGATTTCTGGTAGGAAAACATTGGGGGCCATACCTCCCTGAACTCCCCCGGGTGTCTAGTTTTCAGAACTGTTTGGGTTTGGTAGTTTACAAAGATGCCCGCCGAGCCCCGGGCCAAAAACTCATGGGAACCCCCTTGCAAAACCAAAATGTTTTGAATGAATTAAGTTTTCAATTTGAGAGCGTGCAATTCTTGGGACAATATTGCATGGAAATTGTGACAGACAATTTCAAGTTTGCAGGAGATTGTGGATAAAAAAACAATAGAATTCACCAGAAAGACATGACCATATACTCCCATGGTTTAACAATAATATCTAAATGTAGCAAGTTATTTATAGCTATAATGTACACCTTAACAGAGTTACTCAAAAGTCAAACATTCAAGCACGGCTATCTATTCCTCAAAGACACACATATACAGGTTGGATTTGGCACGAGGGCGAGTGATGGTTCAGTACATAAAATTTTATTAACAAGATATTTCAACAAAATGAAATGCTCTGTCAATAAATAAATGCATAAAAACCGAACCAGTGACTCGCAACTCGTGAGCTGTAAAGCCTCGACAAGGCACGAACCGTTTTACAGGCCATTCACGCACCTTTCGTACCTGATACACACCAGACCATTGACACCATCCGGAAGGAAAAGCAACACATTACAACATTCACAATAAGGGACAAGGTACACCCTACTTCAGAAAGAGAAAAAAGACAAATATTACTGCACAGCCATCTAATCCGCAAGCACACACACATACTGGTTGGATTTGGCACGAGAGTGAGTGATGATTCAGTACATACAATTGTATTCGCAAGTAATTTCACTGCGTATAATTGAAAGTTTGATAAACTGAACCACCGACTCACAGCTCGTGAGCTATAAAGCCACGTCAAGGCACCAACCTCTTTGCAGGCCATTCATACAGCTTTCGTATGTGTGACACATACAAAACATTTACACCGCCAGCCGCGGACCCATCACATTACAACACTCACACCAGCAGACAGCGCCATTCAAGGGCCCATCACTTTCACACGCCCACATTTCTGACACTGCAACTACACAAAATGATGGACTGCGTGGAGTGTCACTCAACTAGCGGTGTGTGTACTGACCAACAGAAAGTAACTACTCACACACCGCCAGCCGAGCACCAGTCCACCCACACCACCATCCAAGCACCAGACCATGAACACCGCCAGCCAAACACCACTCAGCGCACACCGACAGCCAAGTACCACTCCACACACACCACCAGCCAAGCACCACTCCACGCACACCGCAAGCCAAGCGCCACTCTACACACACCGCCAGCCAAGCACCACTCCATGCACAGACAGCCAAGTACCACTCCACGCACACCACCAGCCAAGCGCCACTCCACACACACCACCAGCCAAGCGCCACTCCACACAACCACCAGCCAAGCATCACTCCGTGCACAGACAGCCAAGTACCACTCCACGCACACCATCCAGCCAAGCGCCACTCCACACACACCGCCAGCCAAGCACCACTCCACGCACACCACCATCCAAGCACCAGACCATGCACACCGCCAGCCAAACACCACTCAGCGCACAACGACAGTCAAGTACCACTCCACACACACCACCAGCCAAGCACCACTCCACGCACACCGCAAGCCAAGCGCCACCCCACACACACCGCCAGCCAAGCACCACTCCGTGCACAGACAGCCAAGTACCACTCCACGCACACCACCAGCCAAGCACCACTCCACACACACCACCAGCCAAGCTCCACTCCACAAACACAACACCAGCCAAGCAACACTCCGTGCACAGACAGCCAAGTACCACTCCACGCACACCATCCAGCCAAGCGCCACCCAACACACACATCGCCAGCCAAGCACCACTCCGTGCACAGCCAGCCAAGTACCACTCCACGCACACCATCCAGCCAAGCACCATTCCACACACACCGCCAGCCAAGCACCACTCCGTGCACAGACAGCCAAGTATCACACCACGCACACCACCAGCCAAGCGCCACTCCACACACACCACCAGCCAAGCGCCACTCCACGCACACCACCAGCCAAGGACAAATCCAAACACAACACCAGGCAAGTGCAAGATCACGCACACCGCCAAGCAAACACCAGACCACGCACACCGCCAGCCAAGCACCAGTCCACAGACACCGCCAGACAAGTACCAGTCCACAGACACCGGCAGCCAAGCGCCAAACCATGCACACCGTCAGACAATGGACACTACACGCAAACCAACTCATACTTTAGTTTTTTTTGAAAATAAAAGAAAAACAAAAACTAATTGCAAATTGATACAAATCTACTAACTCAAAAACTAAATCTAAAAAGACTACACAAATGCTAACTTTGAAACTGAACAATAAGTTTTAAAGAATAAAGACCAACCAGTTCACTTTACCACTCATGGATGCTCCCAAAAATTCTTTTGCATGTGGTACAATCTAAAACAAGCAGGTACACACAGCCCGGGGTTTGAAGGGCAGTCGGGGCAATACATACAAACCTCCTTCCGCAAACCTCTTCGCCAACAGACTCTACATCTCCGACTGGGAAAGTCTTTTGTGGTTGTAGGAGGAATATGATCAGGAAAGTGGCGATCTTTCAATCTGGCAACATCCTCCACCATTCCAACTCTAGGAACACTTGCCTGTTCCACTAAAACAAGGCTGCCTATTACAGACTCCTGAAACTTTACAAAAGTCATCTTTGACTGGGGACAAGATTTCTGGAACACAACAAAAGCATTAAAGGTTGACAAGTGGAAAAGATGGATAGCCAACTTCTTGTACCAAATGTAAGCCTTACGAAGAGCAGCATACGGTTCCAACCTCTGATCTACTCTGTCAACACCACCCATGTACTTATTGTAGTGCATTATGCACACAGGTTTGCGCGCTTCTGCAACCTGACCCCAAACAATCACCAGTTCAGTGCTTTCATCATGTATTGTAGTCAACATGTAGACATCTCTCCTGTCTGAAAACTTTACAGCTAGAAGCTCCTCACAACGCAATGCACTGCACTGTCCCCGAGCAAGCTTTCGACAAACAAGTTCTTTTGGGAAACCTTTATGGTTTGAGCGGATTGTGCCACAAGCAACAGTGTCCATTTTGGCCAATTCCCTGAACAACCGCACACCAGTGTAGAAGTTATCGACATACAAATGATGGCCTTTGTTAAAAAATCCACGACCAAGTTCCCACACAATTTTCTCAGTCACTCCAAAAGTCGACGGACAACCAGGGGGGTTAATCCTGGATTCCTCACCAGTGTACACCCTGAAATTAGAGATATATCCAGTCTCACTGTCACACAGCATATAAAGCTTAATTCCATAGCGTGCCCTCTTACTAGGAATGTATTGCCAAAAAACCAAGCGGCCCTTGAACAACAGCAAAGACTCATCTACTGCAATTTCTTTCCCAGGATAAAAGATCTCAGGAAATCGATCAACAAAATGATCAATGACAGGCCGAATCTTGGAAACACGGTCACAATCAGGGTGATCTCGTGCCAAAGCAGAACTATTGTCAACAAAATGCATCATCCGAAGCAGAAGCAAATACCTATCACGACTCATGACTGCCGGAAATATAGCTGTTGCCATCAAGGGACTAGTAGACCAATATGAAGCCATTGATGGTTTCCTAAGCAAGCCCATCAAAAAAGTTAAACCCAAAAACTTTTTCATCTCCTCCAAATTTGTGGGAGTCCACCGGGTAGCTCTAGCGTGGGGCTTAAGGCTGGCACTGTTCACCCTCAAAAAAATGTCAGCATACAAATTAGTCTGCTCTACAATCTCTGCCAAAAACACATCATCCATAAACAACTTGAAAAAATCAATAGGCAAAAAGTTTTCAGTGTTCACCCTACACCCTGGAACACCAGTAAATTCAGGCAATGCCGGCTGCACCATGCCTGGTGCAACCTAGAGGTCAGAACTTTCAACGTCAAGTCTTGCAGCCACAGGCTGCCGCCCAGCAGCCTCTTGTCTCACTACACCAACTGGAAGTCTAGTAGCCCCAGGCTGCAGCCCAGATGTCTCTTGCCGCACTATTGGCACAGCAATGTCCTCCGCAACCACAGGCACTTCATCCACACCAAAAGTAGCTTCATCAGCACTCAGAGTGTCTTCATCATCAGATGAAGCCATGTGTAGAGAAAACTCACTACCTGAATCTTCACCTCCCACCTCTGGCTCAGAATCAGAGTCAGTCTCTGGACCATGGTCAGAGGAAGAATCAAAAAGCAGTCCAACAACTTGCTGAGCAGTAATCCGGCGGCTAGCCATTATCCTTACAAATAAAGGAGTCTGCACAAATAACTCAACAACCCCAACACTGTGCAAAGTAAGATAAAAAATTTAAGCCTTTAACACAAATATCTATATTTAGAAAAAATATACAATTCACTTACAAGAGACAACTACACTCACCAGCACCTACTCTGCAAAGACACAGCAAATAGGCAACGATATCCCACTAGAAAGAAGAAAAAAAAAACTCACATCTACAGAAGTACACATCAAAAACAAATGCAAAACATGTTTTACAATCACAAAAAACAGGAACCAAACATACTCGTATTACTACACACTTTGCAAAATAAACAATTACATTACAATTGAACAAAAAAAGGTCTCTTACCAAACACATGCAACTACAGAAACAGCAGAACAACAGAACCATCAGTAACGGAACCGCACACTGCAACAATCTAAAGAGAAACTAAAACAATACACATTAGAAGAAACAAAAACAACACACATTACAACAGGTTATGTCACAGGGTATGTCACAAATGGGGTGTCTGTCCCCATGGGGGGCAGAATATAAATCATTATAAACGTGGGCCCCCTGGAAGCAACCCTACGGAGGGCAGAGAGGCCAAATAAAGACACGACAGAACATACTTTTGAAAACAAATGGGCCACCCTTGGCCAAGGGGTTGCTCCCTATAAAACAAAACAATCCATGGAGTCTAGTGGGCTTTTCTATCCCCCCTGGGTCCAGAAATGGTAAAAAAAACAGCCGATCTGCCCCCAGGGGGGGGGGGCAGAACAGTCTACAATATTTATATTGCCCCCTGGAAGCGACCCTTGCCCAAGGGGTCGCTTCCTTTATAAATATAATATAATCCCTGGTGTCTAGTGGGCTTTTGTGCCCCCCCCCCGGGTCCAGATGCGGCCCAAAAAACAGCCGATCTGCCCCCAGGGGGAGCAGACAAGTCTAAAAAGAATTATGGGCCACTAGGAAGCAACCCTTCCCCAAGGGGTTGCTTCCTTTATAATTATAATCAAATCCCTGGTGTCTAGTGGGCTTTTCTGCCCCCCCCTGGGTCCAGATGCAGCCCAAAAAACGCCCGATCCGCCCCCAGGGGGGGCAGAAAAGTAAAAAAAAAATGATGGGCCACTAGGAAGCGACCCTTCCCCAAGGGGTCGCTTCCTTTATAATTATAATCAAAACCCTGGTGTCTAGTGGGCTTTTCTGCCCCCCCTGGGAGCAGATCGGCCAAAAAAACGGCCGATCTGCCCCAGGGGGGGCAGAAAAGTCTGAAAAATAATTTGTCCCCCTAAGGAAGCGACCCTTGCCCAAGGGGTCGCTTCCTTTATAAATATAATTAAATCCCTGGTGTCTAGTGGGCTTTTCTGCCCTCCCTGGGTGCAGATGTGGCCCAAAAAACGGCCGATCTGCCCCCAGGGGGGGCAGAAAAGTCTAAAAAAAAATATGGGCCACTAGGAAGCGACCCTTCCCCAAGGGGTCGCTTCCTTTCTAATTACAATCAAATCCCTGGTGTCTAGTGGGCTTTTCTGCCCCCCCCTGGGTGCAGATTGGCCAAAAAAATGGCTGATCTGCCCCAGGGGGGGCAGAAAAGTCTGAAAAATAATTTGGCCCCTAAAGGAAGCGACCCTTGCGCAAGGGGTCGCTTCCTGAACAGTATAAAATCACACACACAGAATCCCTGGTGTCTAGTGGGGCATTCCTGGTGCACGATCGCGACGCTGTGCGCGATCGTGCACCAGGAATGCCGTGCATTGGGACATCAGGGGAGAGGAAACACTGTTTCCTCCCCCCCGATGCCTCAAGGCACCAAGAAACAGCCCCCCGCCCCACCGGAGCACCAAAAACTAACCTTTCCCGCTGGACGCGCTGGAAACAAATAGCTTCCAGCGCTTCCGGATGACGTCGTCGCGCGCTGTGCGCTCTGACGTCACCAGGAAGCGTGGGGGGCCAGGGGGTGGCAGCGGAAAGTCTTCCGCTGCCACCCCAGGTTACAGCACCACGATCGATGCCCCAGGGCTGTACTGATGACGGAGCGGTTCCGTCATCAGCACAGCCCAACCGACGCTGATGACGGAACCGCTCCGTCATCAGCGTCGAAGGGGTTAAACTAACTCGTGTCTCCTGGTCACAAAGTGGCAAATCAGAAAACATAACAATTCATATGGTTTGGGGCACAAAAGAGTACACACGTGGCATCACAGACTTGCTGCACGCTAAATTTGCTGAAAGAAGCAAAAAAGGAAACACATTAGAACAGACTTTCAAATACCAAAACAGCAAAACAAAACGCAAACATTGCATCATTCCAAACATTGCTAATACCAAAGGCAGAGGATGTCCAGAATATGAGAAGAGTGAATAGAGTGGATTTATAATTGCAATGCATTCTTGATAGTAGTGCACGTGAAGTTCACTGCACACATGTGATACAAAATGATCTGCATGAAGTGGTATACATAACTAAAAAAACACAATCTGTTACATTTTAGCCCATGAACTGACATCTCGCAGCTTGGTGAGCAATGTTTACTTTTGGGGAAATAAAAGTGAAAATAGAATTAATTTGAATGTGATGTTTTGCTTTAGAAGTGAATGCTCTATCGAAAGCCACAACGGCGCACATTTAAGACCAGGGAAGAGTAAAAGCAGTTAGCCTAGCGCCGGCCCTGACGGGATAAACATCTCTTCTGCGGCTCGCGCACACCCCTCTGCTGCACGGGTCCCGATTTTGCGGCACTTTAAAAAAAAATCGCGGCACTTTAACAAAAGTGCCAATTTCGCAGCAAACCACGAAATCGCGAAATCGCGATATCCTGGAGGGTCTGAGGAATGATACTGCTAGTTACTTGTTTTTAAACTAGTGCCTCTCGTATTTAAAATTGGCATCCGGTTGATAAAAAGCAGACTGCGTAAGGCTTATGAAACCTGCAACTAGGCCACTAAAATAGTTTTTATTAAAAAAAATCTGAATTTCCAGCGAAAAGAATGATTTATATATACATTTAAATACATTGTATAAATCGAGCACCTGGGTTGTGCGAATAGGTGGAACTCTTCAGTGCTTCCGACTGTCAGTGAAGATCCCTTGAAGGAGACCCACATTATGGGGCAGATTTACAAGGTCTGGCGCATCTCTGCAAATCAGCAAGGATGCGCCACAAAACTTGCAACATGGAAAACAACCTTGCCCCACAGCGGATGCGCTGCATTTACAATGCGGCACGCTGTGGCGCATGGATAGGCAGATAAGTGTCGTATCTGCCGGCGTAAGGTTGGTGCAGTGCTGGAGTCGCGTCCAGGCGTGACGCAACTCCAGCACTGTTTCAACCTGGCCTATTTCCAACATGCTGCGTCTCGCCTTACACCTGCTTCAAGCAGGCACAAGGTTTTGACGCAGTGGTGTTGGAAAAGTGACTGAGTGAAATCTTGAAGATTTCACTCAGGCACTTTTGCAAGGCTTTTCTGCGACAGACCGCCCACTCTGCGACGGGACGTCCACATTATACCTGATGCAGGTATCATGTGGCATAGGGGTTTACGGCGTGATGCATCTCCCTAGATGTGTCACGTAGTAAATCCGTCGCAGCATGGTGCTTGCTTTACATCGCCGCTGCTTCACAGAAGTGACTCAGCGGAGGCGCAAATGTGTCGCAAGTGCCTCGTAAATCTGCCCCTTTGTTTCTCAATCTCCCTTTGTTTTGTGGCCTGTTGTATGATGTTTAAGACATTTTTTTTCAAAGCTGGTTTACGTTGCCACAATTAATCAAATCTATTTAGCAAAATCGTTATTAAAATTTCTTTAAGTATTGCCACATGACTACCGAGCGTACAATTGGTAAGTATGTTAGGAAATTGATTAGAAAGAGAGATTTAGAAATGTCATAAACCAGCAGCACATGATTTGCTGCTAAAGTTACTAAACATCAGATTTCTGGAAAACACTCCACAATCTCTGATCTGCTTTTATTTCGCTTAAACCACGAGCATTTATTTGACCTAATGTTTTCCGAGTCGTGTCAGGCGAGTAACTTGGTTCTTTGTGTTCCAGCATTCAATAACAGTTGACACACATTTACGGGAGGTAACAATTGGATTGGTAATCAGTTTGTCAGGCCTTTTGATCTCAGTCTTAGTAGTTATTTACAATCGCCACTGGGGCGTGCATGTGGATTTTTAAGACTTGAGTAGCATCCACACGCATTTGATTATGCCTTCCATTGTATCCATGTCAAACATGCATGGTTGGATCCTTTTGAGGGCCTGCTTTTTGCACATTTCTTTTAGGTCGGTGCCAGATTTAGTAAAAGAGCAAATATTCAAATGTCCTTTTCCACCAGTTTTATTAAAATAGCACACTTCATGGAGGTTGTTAATGAATAAGCCTTACATTTTTCAAAAAGCCAATCGTTAGGCATACAGCGTATATATAGGAGATAACGACTTGCACAGTGTAGGGAGACTGGATTTATGAGTGCCAGAATTTCTGATTGCATCAGGTAATTCCTCCCCTGCAACATGCCATTTTGAATTTAAGTAGTCCCTGAAATAAGGAATAACTGCACAAATCCAGAATTACATGCCATTTTCTGCAAGGTTATCCATGATTACCAGGAATTTTCCATTCCCATTTACCACCTGCTTTGAGCAGGCGGTAAATTGGAGTCAGGGACACCAATGCAGACTATTGGGTGGGGGGCAAGAGTTGGAAAGGTGCCAGCATGCAGGGCAGGCTGTATTGTGGCTGTGGGAAGCATTCTATGTTTTCCCTCTGGTGAAGGTATGTGTTGGACTGGGGTCAGGCTGCACCCTCCTTCCATAGTTCAAGGTGCTTTCTCCAGTTGGGTTTCTGCAACTTGTTCAATATGATCTGGTGATATAACTCCTGGTAGGTTTGAGTGCATAACAACTGAACAGATAAAATCGGCCATAGTGGCATTCCCCTTGGGCATACCGCTTCAGCCCACTCATATTTGGACACATGGGGCCCTATCATTCCGACCAAAACCGTAGTGAGATGGAATCCGTCTGACTATTAATCGGCGGTTTCACCAGCAGTATTAGGATGCGACCGCTCCATGGGTGGTCAGAAACATCAATTTTTCTATTGCAGTTTGTGTGGCGGACAAAAAAGGGTCGCAGTACAAGGTGCAAAAGAAAAAATGATGTTTTCAAACATTTATGCCTCGTGTGGCAGGCATCATGCGGTGCCTGCCACATGGTGCAGTGATGTTTAGGGGGCACTAGAGGTGCCCCCAGTCGCCATAGTGAAGGACCAAGGGTAAGGGAGACCTTCTAGGTGCCCCTAAAGTCAGTTTCCATCTGTCTTTTCATGGCAAGCGGACCGCCATGAAAGGGCAGGTGGAAAGTGACATTGTAATCCCGACGAGGAGCGAGGCTGGCTCCACTGCCATTTTGGGATTACAATTCCGCCTGCCGCCCCTACAGGCTCCGTGAGCCCGTCAGGAGCGGAGTGGAATTCCCCCGCAAGTATCCCTCTTACCATCAGTATCATAAAACGGCGATCGGACAGAAATCTGTGATGTCAGGCAGAAAGTCTTCGACGAGCTGTTGGATGACTTTCTGCCCGACAACGTAATGATGTTCACTTGCTCATGATGTTCTCAAGAAGTACTTACTTTAATGAACTTTACATAACAAAGTGTGACATTATGTTTCTTAAGTAGGTTTTCTTTCACTAAGAAGACCTGGATCACTTATATGATGAGGAGAAGGCCCCAACACACAGAGGTACGCACGTAGCATAAAGCTCTTTTTTCTATATAAACTACTTTGAGTAAAAATAGTTCACCCAATATATTAATATGCCTGGCCTCCTGCAGAGGCCATAAAGAGGCATTAGAACCATAAAACCTTTCGCTAATGCCAAGCCAAAAGACTAAGTTGACAAACAAAACCTCACTAGGAAGAAGGGTGGGTCCTATGTACCAGAACACAGATGGAAGAATTGGAGTAATGAAGAGCCATGAGCAATCAAGGCATTAACTACTCATCTCTTTCCTTGTCTCCTTCCTTATATCATGAAAATATACCATATCAGTATGCTCTTATTGTGATCCTCTAGTTCCAGAAAGACTTACTGTGAGACAAAATAGTTCAACACAACATTTTTATTATTGCGATACATGGTTCTGCAAGGATCATCTCTGAGCTCGACCCTCCTTAATGCATTCATGATTCCCCTAGCTAGCATCATCTGCTCTCATGACATCAATGTCCTCTCCTATGCTGGCGACACACAACTCATTCTGTCCCTCACGGTCAAGATGCCCAGTACCCAGATCAAGTTCAGTTCCTTCATGACTGAAATTGGGAAACTGATCAAGACCAACTGTCTGAAGCTAAACACCGACAAGATCAAAATTGTGATCGTCAAGAAGAGCACTTTAGTGAGGGAGTCCAACTAGTATCCAATAGAGCTAGTCCCGACATACGCTAAGAACTTCGGGATCGTCATTGATAGATACTCAACATGACTGCCCGAATCAACGTCATCGGCCACCTAATGCTTCCATGCCTTGAAGATGCTGAGGAAGATTTTAAAATGGCTCCCACTCACCACCTGGAAAGCCATTCACATGCACCCTCATCACAAGCAAACTGTACTACAGGAACACCCTCCATGCCGGGATCAACAAAAAACTCACCAGAATGCTGCATACCATTCAGAACTCAGCGGCCAGAATCACTCTTAACCACCCACACTGCACTCACATCACACCTGCAGGAACTCCTCAGGCTCCCCTTGCTCGGTTGTATGATTGAACCACGCATGCCGGCTCCACGAAGGCTGAACAATGAAATTCTTAATCATGAATATGCCTTTACCGCGCATGCCTTTACAACAAATAATTCGTTGTTAAACCATATTTGGTTAATACATATCCATGGTTAAGAATTCACAGGTAAGACTCAACCCTGACCCCTGACCCCTGCCCCATGCATGAGTTCCTAAACTACCCCACTCCCCCCAGCCCAAGTAACTTTTTCCTTGCCCTCCCCATTTCCCTAAAAGCTACCCCTTAAGCCCTAAAAACGACCCTGCTCCCAAAGGCCTAAGAGGTATCACCTTCCCTGCCCCCCACCCTCAACCCTAAAATGGCTGCTAAGCCCTGAAAACTAAACTACCCCCTAAGCCTTTAAAATGACCCTGTCCCCCTAAGTCCTAAGAGGTACAACCATCCATACCCCCCGCCCTGAACCCTAAAATGCCCTCCAAGCCCTGAAAAATAAACTACCTCCTCAGCCCTAAAAACGATCCTGCCCCCCTAAGTCCTAAGAGGAATTACGATCCCTGCCTCCATCCTGGAACCCTAAAACGACCCCCACGCCCTGAAAACGACCCCAAGCCCCCCAAGCCCTGAAAACTACCCAAACCTCCCCGGCCCTCAAAACTACCCCGACCCACCTCCAGCCCATAAAACTACTCTCGGCCCACCCTCAGCCCACAAAACAACCCGACTCCCCCAACAAACAAAAGTACCCCGACCCAGGCTAACTTTAAATAACCGCGACTCACCCCCAGCCCATAAAACTCCAGCCGACCCACCCTCAACCCACAAAATACCTCCAACCCACCCCCCAATCACCACAATCGCTGCCTGCTTCTGTCCATCTGCAAGCCCTACCGCGCATATACCTTAACTACGCACAGGCATATACACGGTAGGGCTTGCGTAGTACAGCCTTCATTGTAAAGGTTGTTCATTGTTCTGCCTTGGTGGTAATGTCTGTTTCACTCCATACACAAACGAGCACAATTCAAACTCCTCACTCACACTTTCTTTTTTTTGTGTAAATCTTTTTATTATTGAATCAGAAACAACAAAAGAGACATATGACATTAACAGTATGCCATGCAAATATACAGTTTATATAATTCTTTGAGACAGGTAAGAACAGTGATAATACAAAGTTATTCAAACAGACACAGACATATTTCCGTAGCGTTACTCCTTTAGTACGCTATGGTCCTTGAACGGCACACATATGATACCTCTACTTTTATTCCATGCCCCCCAGATCGTGGTCCATTTTTGCGGGCACCCTCTCCCTTCATAGACTGCCCTTTCAGCTTGCGTACACCAGTCCATATCCTTCTCCCAGTCTCGAAACTTGGGGCCGGATACTCCTATCCATGTCCTTGCAATGATACGTTTAACAATCATACATCCCAGGGAGACCCACGTTATCTCTTTCGCTGTAAGGTGTGTTTCCTCCCATATGTTGAGGCGACATCATCAAGGCGAAACCTGCTTGTCCCTTCCACACAGTGCTAACAGTCTCATTGTTATTTTTTCCCAATACTTCCTAATAATCGGGCAATCCCACCATTGGTGGAGAAATCTCCCTGTCTGCCCACACCCTCTGGGGTACAATGGTGAGTATAACAGGCCCATTTTGACCAGTGCTGTATTGGTATAATAGGCCCTATGTAAAATCTTCAATTGTATACATTTAAATCTCGAGCGTATCGTCACCTCCCTAGGGGATGCCGGTGCCTCCTGCCACTCTTTGTCCCCAATGTCACCCACATCTTCTACCCATCTTTGGCGTAGTGTCTCAAATATTTCGGGGGAGTTATTCAATATTTTCTTATATGTCAATGATATTGCTCCTTTCTCCATATAATCATCTAGGAGCCTATCTTCTAAGGGTGAGGAGACAGGAAGGTCAGTGCCCCTGGGGATTGGTTTTTGCAAGACACTGCGAAAATGTAAATAACGGAATGCCTCTCTTTCCCCCAACTCATAATCCCTTTGGAGATCGCTAAAGGGAACAATCTTTCCCTTTGCCCATACATCGCCAGCCCTGGAGAGCCCAATCAGATCCCTGGGTACGTTGATAATAGTTCCAGCCGTTCCAAATCCAGAAGTGGGGTAGCCTTTGTGATCTTATTTTTCTACCCCAATGCTGCTGTGGCGTTGTGGCACAGGGTAACTGTAGTCAAGGTCGGTGTGTGTAGCGGTGCGTTCTTCTTTCCTCCATATAATGCTCTCAAATAATTTCCCCGGGGACATACTGAGTCTATCCATTCTGTAGGCTGCGTCTGCATGAGGACAGTGCACCCAATGATTGGTTACCATTAGTTATGATTCCCAATAGTAATGTTGGATGGCTGGGAGGGCTATACCTCCATCATACCAGCTTTTTGTAAGTTTGGTTAGAGCTATAAGAAGGGTTCCGCCATTCCAGAGAAGAGTGCGTACCTCTGATTCTATCGTCTGGAAGTACCTAGTTGGGACTAAATACGGTGTATTCTGCAGAGCATAGACAAACGGGGGAGTGCCATCATTTTATATAGGGCAGCCTTGCCAAGTAGTGTAAGAGGGATGGTCTTCCAGTGGTGCACGTCCTCTTGTAGCCGCCGTAGCGGGGGCTAGGTTCCTAGCATAAACAACTGTTGGGTTTGTGGTGACATAGATCCCCAGGTATCGCAAGCCCTCTGTAACTATTTTAGCTGTACAACCCCTGGGGAGATAGATGTCAGTGCATTCGAGGATATACACAATTGACTTATCCCAATTGATAGTATACCCTGAGTATTTTTGGAAAAGGGTGAATGTATGTAGCATTCTGTGTATTGAGGGAGTAGGTCTCGCCAAGTATAGCAGGATATCATCGGCATATAGGGAGATCCTGTCCTCCCAGTCGTCTACCCATTTTAGTCCCCTGAAAAGTGGATCTCCCCTAATTCAGATCACCAAAGGTTCTAAGACTAATGCAATGATTAGTGGGGAGAGCGGGCAGCCTTGCAGCATACCTCTCTGCAACTTGAAGACCGACGACCGTCCTCCATTCACTGTAATTTGAGCCAGGGGCTCTGTATAGAGAAGCCGGACCCATGAGAGGAACTTTTTTCCGAAGTCATATGCTTCGGAGGCTCCAAATAAAAAGGGCCATATAATCATATCAAATGCCATCTTGGCATCTAATGACATTATTACAGCCTCTTCTTTAATAGTCCCTGATCTGCCTAGGAAACCATGGAGGTGTCGTAGATTAAGCGCAGTACTTCTACCCAGCAGGAACCCGAATTGATCAGGGTGGACCAATTTATGCAACAGGGGGGACAGACTAAAATGTTGGCAAGAATCTTGATTTCTGGATTTAACAGGGATAGTGACCGATATCAACCACAACTGTCAGAGGGCTTTCCACTTTTGTGTGTGACCACAATGTTAGACAGTCTTTGACTGATCGGAACAATACCTTTACTTGCACTCTCGTCATACATTTGCAGCAAATGAGAGGCTATTGTTGATGCGTTCAACTTATACAATTCAATTGGAAGACCACTAGGGCCCATTGCTTTCCCAGCCTGCAGTGCTCCAATTGCCCGTACCACTCCTTGATCAGTGAGATCAGATTATAACTCTTCTTTATCTGCACTTTCCACAGTGGGCAAGCCGAGGGTAGCCAACAATTCCCACGCCTCCATTAGAGTCGACATCCCTGTTGGGGTATATACCTGTTTAAAGTAATCTGCGAAGGCTTCCAGTATACTTTGCCTATCTCTGATTAAGGTCTTGTTGTTCATCTTGATCTCGAAGACCCATCTGGTGGCCATTTCTCGTTTACCCGACCATGCCAATAATTTACTTGCCTTATCCCCAACCTCGTATCCTCAGTGCTGGGTAGCTCGGTAATGGGCTCTGGCCTCCTCTTCCGTGATATCCCTATATTCACTTTGTTTAATCTGTAGTCTATGGTTTATGTCTGGGGAATCTGATGATGTTACCTCTCGTTCTAACATGTTAATCTCTTTCTCTACTTCAAGCAACTGTTTCTGTTTTTCCTTTTTATGCCCACTAATAGTAGAGATTCCCTGCTCCCTCATAACTGCTTTGTACACTTCCCACATCGTCTGGGCTGAGTACACTGACCCTTCATTCTCTTGGAAATAGAGAGTGGTCGCCTCTATCAGGTGCTCCCTTTTTTTTGGTATTTTAAGCTACCATGGGTTAAGCACCATCTCTGAAGTTCAAAATGACGGCCTTTAACCATAACACATGCATATAGGCGAGTAGTCTGAGATGCCATTCGGGAGGTGCCCTACCTTAGTAAACATCCAGAGTTGCTTCGGCCTTTCAAATATGTAATCTGTGTGGGAGAGACTCCCATGTACCCCGGAATGGAAAGTATATTGGAGAGCCGAGGAGTTCTATATTCTCCAGATGTCTATCAAACTCATTGCTCTGATAAAATTCTCCAAGGCTTTTCCGGAGGCCTCTCCTAGCTTGGATGGGTATCTATCTATATTTCCATTAATCGCTTTATTACAGCCGCCCCCTAATAATAACTCTCCCCCTGGGAGATTAAGTACATATGACCCTAAGTAGGCCAGGGTGGGGGAGTGCAATCTCGGTGGGACATAGAGGGAGATAATATTAATCGCTCTGCCTTCCCAAAATCCAGATAAAGACAGAAACCTACCCAGTGTGCTATGTTTAACAGCTTGGATTGTAAAGGGGAATGATCTACATAGAAGGATACCAACACCTCTTGGTATTCTGTTGTACCCTGCGTGGGCCACCAGCCTATATCCCCATCTATTCAAAACACAGTAAGAGGTTCCCTGGATGTGGGTATCTTGGACCAGTACCACGTCTGGCAACTGTCGCTTTAGACATTGCAATACACCCCTGGTTTAATTCTGCCCCCAGCCCATTTATATTCCATGAGATTATCTTAAAACCACCTTTTGAGGGTGTCAGTACCGAACCTGTATGTATTTCGCCCTTTTCGTATGTGGTCTCTCCGGACAAGTGGAATCGCGGCCCCACACCCGAACCCCCCCACTCTCCGGAGCAAGTAAATGGCTCACACCTGTTCCGCCAATTATCTGTGCCTTCATACAACTGTCCGTGAATCAAACATTACACATGCATTACATTTTCTTTCCTTCATTCTCAAGGAAAAACCTTCAACAATTTTATAACTATCCCTTATGTAAATAACCACTCCCTCCCCCTCCCTACCTCCCTGCAACATGGACTTAAAACTGCCCACCCCCCAACTATGCAGAGTGCCTGTAATCCCTTACCCAATAAACACATCAGAAGGGGTTAAACATAGTCCAATCAGCTGTTTAACCTTGTGGGCAACCCCCTCGTGGATCATGGTAACAGAGCAGAACCTTTCGCTAAGTCACTCGTGCTTACTTTTACACAGACAAAATATACAGAGAATACACACTGGGACATTTTCAATATATTTATTGAACCACCGTTATTTTTGTACAGAATACATGTGCTGTGATAATCAGTAGAGGTGCCAATACTGATAACAAATTATTTATGGTCTCACAATGTGCATCCTAAACTCGAAACAAAATTCGGGAAAGGGTATTTGCTATTTAATAGCTTTTTATTAGAAACATTTTCTTATATTTTTCAAATTCAATACATTGTACAATAAAGCTTTTTCCAATATACAAATGAAGAATAAAATTTCTAAACATACATTCAATCATTCATTCAAAAGGACAGGCATATCACAAACGACCACAAGCAATTCATACACTCAAAGAAAAAGAGAATTGGTCATATCCAATGAAACAAACAAGAAGTGGAAAAAAGGAGAGCCAAAGTCTACTGGTGATTTCCAATAATAATAAAGTGCTAATGCAAACAGTACATTCCTATATATCAAACAGTTTCCTTCTAATTCATTGTAGATCGATGTTGCCAGGTAATGTACAAAAGGGTGTGGGTTCCAGGTCAGGCTGTTTGAAATACCCGGATACTCAGGTAGACTGTATATGGCAGGGCCTACGCGTTTCGAATCCCACTTGGATTTTTATAGGGGATTCTCATCAGGGCCCATTGTAGGAATCTAAGGTGCACTCGGTTGACATTATAGTATTCAAAGTGTCTTACCGGTCAGGATTTTTTTTTATTTTTTTTATTTTTATTTTTATAATTTTTTTATTGATGTAAGATGTTGATTGCACTTTCGGACACATATAAAGAAATACAGTGGAGTTGCCTACAACCCCATCGGGCCGGCTACCTGTATTTACAACAGAGAAAGTTGGTGTTAGTTGTACACAGCACATCAGCCGACATCCAACGGACCGGCGGCGTGTTATCAGATAAACCAAAAACTGTCGTCAGTGCCATACTCGCCTACATACTCGTCAGTAGTCTTACATTTCCACATTTTTGCTTAACAGAACTAAAATTAACAATCTACTACCCAACTTGTAATTTTCCTCTCGCTACCAATACTCTGCATCACAGCATCCTCCCTCCTCAGTACCAATACTATACAGATGTTCGCTCTATGTCCGCATCTTCAGATTTATACATTACTCAGTGTCCGCTTCCGAGTCCGACGCGCCATGGTCTAGTAAATATGCACGCAGGAACCCCCAGTAGTCTTTAGGCCTAGATCTGATCGGCAACTCCTCCTCGTATGTGTTGAGCGTGTCTCGGCAATAAACCATGTCTTCTATCCAGTGCTTTACCTCCAGGGTCCTCCTGCTGTTCCAGTGGAGAGACACCCTTCTTTTGGCTAGCAGTAGTGCAACAGCACAGAATTTGCGTTTCAAAGCTCTAAGTTGTGGAACAATACCCAACAGACAGATTTTCGCCTCACATATCATGGAAACTCCAAGCATTTCATTTAAAACTTGCACGACCTGTTCCCAGTATCCCGCCACTTTGCGACAGTGCCATGCCAGATGCATGAAGTCTGCATCGTCTTGGTTACATCTGCAGCATTTTGAATCGTCCCTCAAGCCGTATTTATATAGTCGCTGAGGTGTATGGTACACTTGATGTAAATATTTGTAATGAATGATTTTCAAGTTACCGTTTGGTGTCAACATGCCAGTAAGCATACATGAGGAATCCCATTCTTCGTCAGTTAGAGGTTCAACCAGCCCAGCGCTCCATTTGTCCTTTGCCTTGTTTGTGTTACCCCCCACCGCACCCTGTATGCTTGTGTATAGCTTAGATACTAGGTGAGACGCTGTGGGTGTGGTGAGGAGCAGTTGCAGGGGTTCATGTGTGTTTGGTTCTTCCGGGTGTGTAGGATAGTGTTCCCGAAGTGCCCTTTGTAGTCTGTAGTAGTTGAAGCTGAAAAGCGGGGACGGGTTGCTGATGTAGTGCAACTTGTTCAGGGTCTGGAATTCACCATTTACATATAGGTCACCCAGGGTGTCTAAGCCAGCTCGCTTAAGCAGATCCATGCCCACCTGCTCTTGTGTGACCGAAAGGGCCGGGTGATGTGCTAGTGGAAGCTTTGGTGCATAGAGTGGCAGGCTGTTTGCTGCCTTCCACATCAATCTCCATGCCTCCGTGGTTGCATTAACCGGATTTATATCGTGGTCATGTAGCCTAGGGCGTTTATGCGTCAGTATGTTAGCTAAGGGAATCGGGTCTGCATCGCCCGCTTCTACAGCCACATGTGTCATAAAGGGTATGTCGTGGTGATGGAGAGCGGTAATTTCTTCTGGTAGTTTCTCAATGCAAAACCCTCATGCTACCTCTATTTTACCGCTCAAAAGGTGTTGGGCCCTTCACACCATGTATTACCATCAGGAGAAATTTAAATAAAGATGAACAGTCAAAATGCAATTATTATTGTAAGCCAATAAAGAGAGTTGTTGATTATTTTAAAGGGTTTTATTTTCTAGTCAAAAAGTTAATTTTTCTCTGACCCTTTATTCATTAGTAAAATATCAATTAGGTTACAGAATTTGGAAAACAGGAAAAATATCAATAATACAGAACACATTACAGTCTGCATATAAGCATTACATGTAGTTATGAAAAATGTGGCGCAAAAGTCTTAAAGAGTTTCTAAGAAAAATAGTCTTGCAAAGCTAATCAGTACTTAAATAGTATGCAAAAATATGCTATTAAGAGAAATAAATGCATAAATCAAATAAATCTTTTCAGACCTAATTAATTAGTCAAAACATATTAGCATCTAATCCTATCCTGATCCACTGCCCTCTCTGTCTGTCTGTGTCTAAAGAGGAAAGCAGCCCGCCCTTCACAGGCCTCAAAGGAATGTGGCAATGAAGTGCCAAGATATGACGTGGAAGCAAGAAACATCCCCCTGACACTCCTCGGACGCAAGCCCGCCCTTCAGCAATCTCCCGGGACGTTTCTCGTACCTAACCCATAGAAGCCAACTGAGCTGAGAAAAAGAAGAAGTGGCGGCTCCCATCCAGAGAGGACAGTATTTATACCATAATTATTGGCAGAGTACACAAAGATGTAACATTTTTCAGGAGAACCTTACGTGATTGGTCAGTCATAAAGGCATGAGGTCACACTTCCCTGACTCATTCTAAAAACCTGACTTCACTAGTCTTAACAAAAGAAGCATACATGAATAACTACATTTATAAACATTGCAACATTTACTAGGAAAAATGTTTCAATCTAATTCATCTTTTCCTTCCTTCTCAGCGCAGTAGATGGACACTTTTAACTAACTGGTACATTGGCAGAATGACAAGAATTCAGGTTGTCCTTGACTTTTTGTCATGAGGAAAGCTGCCACAGTCTGCGCATGCTCCCTTCTCATTAAATTTCAAGCCATAGTCTTGATGGATTCACAGGCAGCCATGTTTTGTGTAGGCCCCAAAAATAAAACAAACACAAAGATAATATTAATTTCATGTAAATCAGTCCATTATGTGTCCCAAGTGCATTATTAATTCACACACATTATAAAAAGAGGTGTTATTAACTGAAAATGTTTATCAAAATGTGCAACAAGTCAAAGTCTATTAAGACAGGAATAATACATTTAGTTTACATGGATGTGCTGGTAAGAGAGAAACACATTCTATTAAAAATCTTCAAAGGTAAAAAGGCCACTTTTTCTCTACATTGCAAAAAAAACACATGTTAATTTAATTCAGCAAAAGCATTTTCAGTCTGAAGTGAATAGGCCTCACTTTTCATGTTTTTCATGTGCCATGTTTTTAACCTGCACCAAAATGTGCGTGGCAATTTAAATGCAGCCTGTCTGAAGCACAAAAAATAAAACAATGCATGACTGCAGATGAAATCTGCTCCATCAATCCACCCTCTTGATAATTCAAATCATAATAAAATGATTTATAATTCATCACACATATTTCATTTCATAAGTGACAATTTTTTTTTTTTTTTTTTTTTTTTTAAATTGCAAAAGCTGAGCATATAAGAATGTTACTTCTATTTCTAAGGCAAACACAAGTTTGGTCTGTAATCAGATCATATATAGCCAAGCTCAAATGTTTTAGTGCAGAGATCTGTAAGTAGCTTCTTGGAACAGTTAGACTTCTTTAAAATAAGTAACTAAAATAATAAAAAAGGAATTCAACAGGACAGTTTCAGCATTTCTTTACTCATTGTCATCAGCTTGTCATCAGTATGGCTCATACTTTCCATGCAAATTGGACTACTTAGGTGCTGAGAAACTCTGACAGAGCACCATCAATCCTTTGCACTTCTTCAACCAAGGCCTTTCACTCTTATTTTCACTTTGATCAGATTCAGATGTTTCACCACAACATCTCTCAGATCAAAACCGTTGCACCATCCATTATGCAGATCTTGTGTAGCAGCTGCAATCTGGTGAGAAACTGCACACTGTACATCAACCAGACCTACACAGCAATGGCTAGTGTTCTCCTCAGTGTTTTCCACAAGTGCATTTGCATATGCATTTTCAAGCCACTTTGGTAATGCTGAAAAACAGTCTTTTGCAAAAGGTAACTCTGTGCTGCCATTGTTTTGCTTTATTATGCGTGACACTTCAGGCAGATAGCTACAATCCATTTCTTGTCCAATCTGTTGTTCTGCACTCATTATCTTTGAGACCACATTATAATCTGATTTCAGAGAAACTGGCAATTTATACCTGGGCATCAGTCTTTGCAATAACACATTTGCCACTTTGCAGTTGTCATTTTTCTCAAAAACAGTTCTGATACAACCCTGTTGTGCTGCTTCAAAAACATTTTCTTGACCCTCTTTTAATTCAACTGTGAAGATTCCATAGAATGTATATGCTAACAGAACACAATTTTGTGCAACTGAATTAGCATTTCTCTCTCCCATGACTACAGTGACTCCCAATTGAGCAGATATACTGCATGTTATGGTTAGGGCAATCAATTTCGAATTTTGGGCTGGGGTAATTACTAAAAGCCATGAAGCTTTGACAACATCATGTATAAGGAGCACAGCATGTGCTGCTTTTAATGTGTCACCTTTCAAACTTGGGCCATCTACAAAAAGGACACTGTTGGGCTGACTCAGATGTTCATCCTTCAAGTCTGAATTTGGCTTTATGCATATTTTCATGATATTTAGACACTCATATTCAGTTTCATCATTATCCAATTCATTTGCTGACATTTCTGTGAAGTTAGGGTCAAAGGCCATTGGGCAATACATCACAGACCTTTGAAAACATTCATCTTTTTGAATAAGCAATGAGAGAGCGCAGCCCTCCCTCTCACTGCAAATTAGTGTATTTTCTTTCAAATAAACTTTCATTCCTAGTGCTGGGGCGCGCCATTTTTTCTCTTTCAACTCTAGGAATGCTTTTGTGCAGTTGTTGTCCAATGGAAGCGGATCAGACACACCTGAGTGTGTCAGCCTCAGTAAAGGCTTAGCCACTAGGGAAAAGTTTAGTAACCACTCTCTACAGCAGCTAACCATTCCCAAAAATGTCCTGACTTCTTTCTGAATTTGAGGTGGATTTTTCTTTGAAATCATTTCCACTCTCTCTGGTGACACCTTTCTACCTTCCTTTCCAATTTTGTGTCCCAGACATTCATCTTCTTTTTGACAGTACTCCTGACTATTCTCATGCAATGGCACTGTGACATGAGCTTGGCAAAAATCAATAAATATAAGCCATTCTTCACCACATGGAATGTGAAAAAATATATTGGCTGGATTCGGTACCACAGGACAACATGGAAAAAATATGCTTTTAATCTCCTGCACTATTCTGTTCTTTTTATTTGGTTTCTGTGAACCTGTGATCAGAAAGTTACATAAACTTCCAATCAATTCCATCAAAAATCCTTTTATTGGTAAAATTCCTGCAACTGATTGTGTTCCTGAATACATGCCATCTGGTTCAAATTTTAATAAGACATGTTCTGCACACGTTATTAACCTGGCATCCTTCTCTGTGAACTCTCTTATTTCTGTGTTTATTATTTTTTCCAAAGCAGAAGGTAATTTTTCAACTGTCTTTTCTGAAAACAATGCTACAACTGTCTCTTGTTGGGCCATTTTAAAATGTACATCCTCATCAGGAATCTGAAAAATAGCATTATCTGGTGTACAGTAATCTGTGCTGCTTAATTTGCAAAATAATTGTTTTCCTGCTAGGCCTGAGTCACAGACAACAGTTTTGCAATCTTCCTCAAATGGGCCTAATTTTGGTGCACAATTTTCTAATACTTGGTTTGTAATTTCTTTCTTTAAAACTCCTGCAACTAAATCTGGACTTTCCATTGCCTTCACAATGGAATTGGTAAATTCAGAATTGTGAGTGTTAAAACTCTCATTTGCAAACAAAGCAACCTGTTGGACTGGGTTCTGTTTTTGTCTCTGGAAACAATTCACATTTACTCTGGGCAACTCATTTAAATACATTTTAGCATTTTCCATATTTTGTGGGACCATCTGTGCTTGAAAAATTTCTGCCATTGGTACCTGTTTCTGAACTGACATTTGCATTTGCTTAACTGGCATATTTTGCACCTGCATTTCTCCATGTTTTTGTGCATCATGTTTAAATTTAGGTTTCTTCTTCCAATGCTCAAATCTGTTATAAAGATGGCAAAAGGACACATTTTCCAGCAGTACAACATCCATACCTGAATTTGCACAAACCAAAACACCTTTACTTCCATCCTGTGTTCTTTTAATCTGTACCCAATCAACATCCTTTGCTAGCACTCTGCCCTTTAGGAAATAAATCACTGCTATATTTTCCTCCATAACAACAGAAAATGATGGTGCATTCATGCAAACCCTTTTCATTGTCTCTTCACTTAGCCTTTCCACAACTTTAGATTCAAACCACAATTCTGTTTGCATGGCAATGTAAAAGAACATTTCCAAATGAATGCACAACTCTTTTAAAAATTCATCAAATCCATCAACTTGTGGGTACCACAGCATAAATTTGTCTCTCAATTGTGGGATTGTGTTCAGAAATGCTGCAAGTTCACTTTTATTCTGTGGCATATGCACATACATTTCTCCCACCTTTTCTCTCAATGAGTAAGCAAAAGCCTCTCCCTCATTCTGTTTATTATTTTTCTCAACTAAATCTGGTGGCTTCTTTTCCTTATCCAGTTTCCTTGCTAGGTCTGGTCGTTTCTTTTTCTTCTCATGTTTTCGTGCCCATTTGTCTCCTAATTTCTCAAACCCATTGCATTTGAAAATATATTTTATTTCTGCAAGGTGCAATTGCATTTCTGAAGAATACATTTTCTCATTTGCTTCATCATCCATGTGTACCCTGAAACTTTTCTGAAATGGAAAACTTCCTGAAACATCAGTTTTATATTTTTGAGCCAAATCTGTCAGTCCATTATGAGTAATTAATGAACATGTAGCTGTTTCCTTACTCAGGGAAATTAATTCTTTTTCTTGACACTGGTTCACATTTTCATTATTTAAACAGCAGGGGCAGTTAATTTCTTCATGTTCACATGTTGAATTTAAAACACTAAGCTGTTTCTCTTTTTCAGGGCCTGTGTTAATATGTTCCCCCATGTTTTCTATATTTTTAATCACTGCTGCTTCCTCAGAGCAGGTTTGAAAAATCCCATTTTCAAATATATTTATTTTATCCTGGGCTGCAGATGTTGTAAATACCATTTTTCTCTCACCTTTCAGTGCTTGGTGTACTTTCTGTTCAATAATCTGTGTGTTCTTAGTTTCTGAAATAAACCCTGGCAAAATCACTGATTCTGCAGCTCTTTGAACCTTTTCAGTAGGGACCATATTAATTGGGACAGTCATAATTTTTCTAGGCATTATCTGTGCATCTGCAGTTTGCAATTCTTGGACTAAATCAGGCACATTTAAAGCAGTAACACCTGGAGGTATCACTGTCAGTACTGAATCAACAGGTAATGGTTCAATATAAAATGTCTGCACAGTTCTCTCAGTCTGTATTTCTCTCTGTTCAACAGAAGCAGTAGCCCCTGTAGTATTTACTGGTGCACTATTTTCAGTATTTTTCATGGGAACCACATAAAGTGGTGGACACTCAGTTAACAATGCATCCATTATTTCATCCCCTGAATTATTATTTATTTGAAGCTCTTTTTCAGCATTAATTCCCTTCTCCTGTATATGGTGCTTTACCTTTTCATCCTCACTTGCTTTCTCTCTTGCTGCTTTTTCCCACAGGCTTAAGGCCTCAAATTGTGCAGCTTTAGATGGTGTCTTTATTTCACATAACACTTCCCTTAATTTGTCAATAATTTGCAATTCAAAAGTACCATCTTTTGGAAACCTCAAAGCACCCTCTTTTTCAGTAATCTTGCACCATTGTTGAACCCACATACATGTGTTTTGTCCCAAACTGGTAGACATAAAATGCACAGGTGTTCCTTCAGGAGCATCACCAATAAAAAACGAATTTTTCACTTTACCTCCTAACAGCTTCTTTAAACCTTCAAACAGTTTCATTTTTGCAATAGTTCAATGCAATTTCTTTTCTCCAAAGCTGTCAATCTAAATTTCAGTCAGTTTTACTCCTACCACTGACCCTCCACAAAATCTTACTGCAATATTTCTCTTAATCAATAACTCTGTTAGTAACAACATAAATACATTCGCTACTCTGTCTGTTGTGCTAAATAAAGGATAGATTTATATTCACTGCGAGTAACACATTCCGCTTACCCTTCACAAAGTAAGACTTTCCGTTTACTCTTCAAACACTACAGGTAAATCCCTTCCGCTTACCTTTCACTCAAGCTCAGAAGAACCTGCTACTCCTTTGGACTTATCCTTCAGGATATATCTTAGTCCAAAGTTTCACCAGCGAACACTTTTGCTGTCAATCAAGCTCAGAAGAACCTGCTACTCCTTTGGACTTATCCTTCAGGATATATCTTAGTCCAAAGTTTCACCAGCGAACCCTTTTGCTATCAATCAAGCTCAGAAGAACCTGCTACTCCTTTAGTGTGACCCTTTCTAGGTGATATCAGACCAAAGTTTCACCAGCGAACTCTTTGCTATCACGGAAGAACACAGAGAGTCCGCCTACCACCGTACAAGTCAGAGGCCTCCGAAGTCATCTGCGGCGTCCCCCAAGGATCATCTCTGAGCCCCACCCTCTTCAACGTCTACATGAGCCCCCTCGCGGCCATCGTACGCAAACACAACCTCAGCATAATCTCCTATGCCGACGACACCCAGCTGATCCTCTCCCTGACCAACGACCCCGCCGCCGCCAGAGCCAACCTGCACGAAGGGATGAAAGAGGTAGCCGAGTGGATGACGACCAGCCGCCTGAAACTGAACTCGGACAAGACGGAGGTCCTCATCCTGGGCTCCTCACCCTCCGCCTGGGACGACTCCTGGTGGCCTCCCGCCCTGGGCACCGCACCCAAACCGACAGACCATGCACGAAACCTGGGCTTCATCCTGGACTCCTCCCTCTCCATGACCAGGCAAGTCAACAACGTCTCCTCGGCGTGCTTCAACATCCTACGCATGCTACGGAAGATCTTCTGGTGGATCCCCACCGAGACCAGGAAGACCGTCACCCAAGCCCTCGTCACCAGCCGACTGGACTACGGCAACGCCCTCTACGCCGGTACCACCGCCAAGCTCCAGAAGAGACTCCAGCGGATCCAGAACGCCTCAGCCAGACTCATCCTCGACATCCCACGAACCAGCCACATCTCCGGACCTCTGAGAGACCTTCACTGGCTCCCCGTCAACAAAAGAATCACCTTCCGCCTCCTCACCCACGCACACAAAGCCCTACACGACCAAGGCCCGAGCTACCTCAACAGCCGAGTCAACTTCTACGCTCCGAAACGCCACCTCCGATCAGCCAACCACGCCCTCGCCGCCGTCCCCCGCATCCGAAGAGCGACTACAGGAGGAAGGTCCTTCTCCTACCTGGCCGCCAAGACCTGGAACTCCCTCCCTCCCGACCTGCGCCGGACCCAAGACCACCTCTCCTTCAGGAAGAAGCTGAAGACCTGGCTGTTCGAGCAGTAGCGGCACCCCCCCCCCCCCCCCCCCCCCCCAGCGCCTTGAGACCCTACGGGTATGTAGCGCGCTCTATAAGTGCCACTGATTGATTGATTGATTGAATCACTCACACAGAAAATAGTCCCTAATTTAACACTGCCAGCCCTACCTAGCTTCTCAGTGTTATTCCAACAGGCGAGTAACCTCAGTGCAGTGTGGCTTCCATTTACCACCCGCTATTCCTTCCCGGGATTCCACAGGTGTGCATACCTGCGTGTTCCAGACAACATAGAACAAGACACTAACTTAACATGAAGAGTTAAAACATGTAATCAATAACCAAAAAATTATGTCCTATGAAATTACCAATATAATCAATAACACCATCAATTCAAAATGAGCAAAATGTCACCAACAGTAAAAAATCCTTACTATTTTCAACACTTCAAAAAACATGCTAGCATATTAACACCATTTCACAACCCTATTGATACTCACACCACTTCTTGCATCACCTGCCAGTACTGCTTTGCCAGTCTTCAGGTTCTGAGCATTGGAGTCAGGAATCAGGACTTGGACATTTATCTAACTTGGGCAATTATTTTATTTCCCTCTTAAGGTCAATGATCCATTAGTTGAGTAGTTGATGGTGAAATCAAAAATTACTAATCACCAAACTAATCAATAATGACCATCCTCTGCTTACCAAAAACTGATGGAGAGCGGTAATTTCTTCTGGTAGTTTCTCAATGCAAAACCCTCATGCTACCTCTATTTTACCGCTCAAAAGGTGTTGGGCCCTTCACACCATGTATTACCATCAGGAGAAATTTAAATAAAGATGAACAGTCAAAATGCAATTATTATTGTAAGCCAATAAAGAGAGTTGTTGATTATTTTAAAGGGTTTTATTTTCTAGTCAAAAAGTTAATTTTTCTCTGACCCTTTATTCATTAGTAAAATATCAATTAGGTTACAGAATTTGGAAAACAGGAAAAATATCAATAATACAGAACACATTACAGTCTGCATATAAGCATTACATGTAGTTATGAAAAATGTGGCGCAAAAGTCTTAAAGAGTTTCTAAGAAAAATAGTCTTGCAAAGCTAATCAGTACTTAAATAGTTTGCAAAAATATGCTATTAAGAGAAATAAATGCATAAATCAAATAAATCTTTTCAGACCTAATTAATTAGTCAAAACATATTAGCATCTAATCCTATCCTGATCCACTGCCCTCTCTGTCTGTCTGTGTCTAAAGAGGAAAGCAGCCCGCCCTTCACAGGCCTCAAAGGAATGTGGCAATGAAGTGCCAAGATATGACGTGGAAGCAAGAAACATCCCCCTGACACTCCTCGGACGCAAGCCCGCCCTTCAGCAATCTCCCGGGACGTTTCTCGTACCTAACCCATAGAAGCCAGCTGAGCTGAGAAAAAGAAGAAGTGGCGGCTCCCATCCAGAGAGGACAGTATTTATACCATAATTATTGGCAGAGTACACAAAGATGTAACATTTTTCAGGAGAACCTTACGTGATTGGTCAGTCATAAAGGCATGAGGTCACACTTCCCTGACTCATTCTAAAAACCTGACTTCACTAGTCTTAACAAAAGAAGCATACATGAATAACTACATTTATAAACATTGCAACATTTACTAGGAAAAATGTTTCAATCTAATTCATCTTTTCCTTCCTTCTCAGCGCAGTAGATGGACACTTTTAACTAACTGGTACATTGGCAGAATGACAAGAATTCAGGTTGTCCTTGACTTTTTGTCATGAGGAAAGCTGCCACAGTCTGCGCATGCTCCCTTCTCATTAAATTTCAAGCCATAGTCTTGATGGATTCACAGGCAGCCATGTTTTGTGTAGGCCCCAAAAATAAACCAAACACAAAGATAATATTAATTTCATGTAAATCAGTCCATTATGTGTCCCAAGTGCATTATTAATTCACACACATTATAAAAAGAGGTGTTATTAACTGAAAATGTTTATCAAAATGTGCAACAAGTCAAAGTCTATTAAGACAGGAATAATACATTTAGTTTACATGGATGTGCTGGGAAGAGAGAAACACATTCTATTAAAAATCTTCAAAGGTAAAAAGGCCACTTTTTCTCTACATTGCAAAAAAAACACATGTTAATTTAATTCAGCAAAAGCATTTTCAGTCTGAAGTGAATAGGCCTCACTTTTCATGTTTTTCATGTGCCATGTTTTTAACCTGCACCAAAATGTGCGTGGCAATTTAAATGCAGCCTGTCTGAAGCACAAAAAATAAAACAATGCATGACTGCAGATGAAATCTGCTCCATCAGTGGTACCAGAAGTGCGCGAATTGCGCTTGAGCGCATAAGTAGTATAGTTAGAAGTCCGGAACCTTAAAACCCCCCTTAGCATATGGCAGTGTCATGGTGCGCAGTTCCATCCTCGCCTGTTTCCCTGCCCAAAGCAAACTAAGTACCAACGTATTGATATTACGGAATACTGCAGCTGGTGGTTTTATCGGAATATTGTTGAATAAATACAGGAACTTCGGTAGAAGTACCATTTTTACGATCGCGGCCCTGTCCGCCAAAGATAAGGGAAGTCTATTCCATCTTTTAATTTTGTCTTCAAGGGTCGCTATGGTTCGCCCGTAATTTGTCCGAATGACCAATTCTGGGTCTCTGTGAAACCATATTCCCAGATATTTCATTGGTTTCTCTTGCCATTCCAGCGGGTAGTCTAATTGTGTTGGGCGTGTGCTGTCCATCAGTGATAGGATAAGGGATTTATCCCAATTTATCTGCAGTCCGGACTTTTGATCAACTTTTATGTATTCTCTTAAAAGCGGATTCAAGTGCTGTTCAGGATTTTTTACATATAACACCATGTCATCCGCATAAAGCGAGATGTGTATGGGTCGGGATGGCATTTGAAGTGCCGAGTAGTGATGATGTTGCCGGATGTTACAGGCTAGCGGCTCCAAGATTAATGCAAATAACATCGGTGAGAGTGGGCAACCCTGCCTAGTACCCCGGCCTATGTGAATGGGTTCCGAAATGTACCTGTTTACTCTGATGCGTGCTGTTAAGTTGGTGTACAGCATTGATATCCACCCTAGAAAGATAGTCGGGAATCCCATACGCACTAGTACTGCTTGAATAAAGGGCCAGCCAATAGTGTCAAACGCCTTTGCGGCGTCAAGCAACACTGCCACAGCCTTCGTCTCAGGAGCCAGATAGTGCGCCAATGCAAACAGTGTGCGGGTGTTATGTGTGGTGGCCCTATCAGGGATGAATCCGGATTGGTCGGGCCTTATTAACAAGGGCATAAGCGGTTTCAACCTATCAGCCAACAGACTAGCTATTATTTTTGTATCCACATTTAATAGCGAAAGGGGGCGATACGAGTCACATTTGTCTTCGTTTTTGCCCGGTTTCAGCAGTGTGATGAGTAAGGCCTCCCTCAAAGATGCCGGCAGCGTCTGGGCTTCATGAGCCGCCCCATAAAGATGCACCAAGTGTGGGGCGAGTAAGTCAGCATACATTTTATAAAATTCCGTCACAAAGCCATCGGGCCCCGGCGCCTTATTATTTGGCAAACGCTGGATGGTGTCCGTGATTTCTTCCACTGTTATCGGGCGTTCTAAGTATTTCCTATGTCCATCTGCTAGCCATGCCAGTTCTACATCCTCCATATATGTCAGTAAATCAGCCTGTGGGGGCGATGGGCGCGCCATATAGAGCGTGCCATATGTGTTCATAAACTCTTTCAGTATCCCCTTAACATCAGTAATCACCTCTCCGGAGTCATTACAAATGGACGTAATATTTTGCGGTGGTTTACCTGAGCATATTTTAGCGGCCAATTCCCTGCCCGGCCTGCCCCCCTCACCATATCTCCTAGCTGTTGCCCGTTTAGACACATACTGAAGCTCGTCTGTTGCGAATTTATTATGTTCCGTCAGCAGCGCTTGAATGTCCCCCAGCACTTTTGTGTCACCTGTCTGGGTGTATGTTTGTTCCAGTGCTTGAATGGCCTGTTCTCGTGTGTGCAATTGCTGTCGGATATCCTTGAGGATGCCTGTGGTTGTACTGATACAGACTCCCCTAATTGTGGCTTTAAAGGCCTCCCATAGTAAACCCGGGTCCTCAGTTGATGGGCCGTTTATGTCAAAGTAATCTACTATCGCTTTATGTATGGTGGTAACATATACAGGGTCTCGTAACGCAGCTGCATTGAAACGCCATGTGAAGGGTGGTGGGTCATACTGTGGGATACTAACTTCCAGCATCACCGGGTTGTGGTCGGACAATGTTCGCGGTAAATGTTTGATATCTACAACCCATGATAATACTTCTCGTGTACCCAGCCAGTAGTCCAGTCTGGACCAACTGTTGTTTGCCGCGTTAATGTGTGTCGCCGTTGTCACCCCTGGGTTACGCACCCTCCACAAATCTACTATATGCAGGTCTTCCATAACGTCCTGCAGCATCGTCCTGGCATTCCCGTGTTGTTCCAATGTATGTGTTGCCCTGTCTAGAGTGTCCTGTATGGTAACATTGAAATCGCCCCCCCATATTATGTGATCCGTCTGTAGGTCAGCGATGGTGTGCCATACATTACTGAAAAACCCCGGATCATCTACATTAGGGCCATATGTATTCACCAACAGTATCTTCTGTCGTCTGACCGTGCCTGCCACAACAACGCTTCTCCCATCTGTATCCCTGTGTATGCTTGTAATCTCAAAGTTCGTCCCTTTCCGTATTAAGATGCTCACCCCCCTAGAATAAGACGAGTAGCTCGAGGTGGTGACGGATTCTGCCCATTTAGTACCCAATGTGGATGTGCCATCGCGTGCCAAGTGTGTTTCCTGTAAGAAGACAATGTTAACATTCAATCGGTCAAAATACGCAAATAATCGCCTAATCTTTTTCGGGTTGCCCAGACCTCGCACATTCCAAGTGAGGAATTTCAGTGTATTTTTATGTGACATTACTCTCGACATTTATACTGGTATGCAAGACCATAGTTCTCACGAGGTGCAATAGCAGCTTCAGGTGCAGTGCAGTCACTGAGCATTGGAGTGTATAGCGCCAAATCCATAACAGTGAAGAGCGATGGAAGTGAAAACCTGCATGGCTATGTATGGTCGAGGAGATCGCCATGCTTCTCAGATACAGACTTCGCAGCACGTTAACCTCTGATTCCTCCCCCTCCCCCCTCCCACTTTAGCACCCAAACTTTGCCAAAGCCATCCCTTAACAAACAGTAACCTTATTTGAGAACTCGGTTTGGGGCGCACCCGCCTGGGGGTGTCGCCAGGTTCACACATCTCCATCCACATTGTGGACGTGGACAGACGCTTATGACGTCTTCAATGTAGTTTGCATAATACTTCACCCTTCCCCCTCCACTTGTCATCAAGTGATATGAACAGTATACAGTCTAAATGAGAGCAGCAAACTCTGTTACATCTCAGTCCTATTGATCGGCAGAAGTTCGAGTTAGTGCCATTTATAAGGACCGACCCGAGGGCCTGTCAGTGTAGGTTGTCCCGGAACACAATCGTCCGCTAGGGGTGTAAGTCAATCCCCTGAACCCGGTGGCCCGCCACCCACCCTCCGGAAACTGCTGGCCCCCTGAGTACTCACTGCACGGATGCCCATCCCGGGCCTTACTGCAAGAATCGACAGTTCGAGTGGCGTGCCGCTGTATGCACCTACAGTCTCTAAATTGAGTCCGGCGCCATCTTGGCGCCACGTGGCAGGTCAGCTCATCTAGTCCCAGCAGTCGGAAGACAATCACAGCCTTGTAGTGTCTCTTGGGATATCACGCAGACAACTCAGCACAACTTGTCATTCCACATCGCTCGTCGATTCCGCTCGTTCCTGAGCTTTTCGACGCTTCCCCTGTTGTTTGATGAAGTCATGTGCAGCCTGCACCGTCTGCAGAATAAAGGCTTACCCACGTTCGTGATTTTGAGTTTCGCGGGGTACAGCATTGCGTACTCCAGACCCAGATCTCTCAATTTCTTCTTCACTGGGGCAAATTCTTTCCGTGCCAGTTGTACCGCCATGGTGTGGTCAGGATAGAATTCCAGAGTGTTCCCTTGATACGTGACTTTGCCCATCTCCCTGGCGAGCCTTAATACCGTGTCCCTGTCTCTGTAATTGAGCACACGGGCTATGATCATACGTGGGGCAGCTCCCGGCTTTGGTACAGGTGCCAGTGAGCGGTGAGCTCGTTGAATCAGAAACATCGGGGAGAGTTTGTCAGCGCCGAATATGTCTTTCAGGAGCATTTCGATATATGTTTCCATTCTCCCGGTGTTGGTGGATTCCGGTAGGCCCGAAATTCGGAGGTTGTTCCGCCTGGACCTGGCTTCCTGGTCCTCCACCCTAGCGCGCAGGGTCTCCACCGTCTTCTCCAAGCCCCCGCATACCTTCGCTGTAGTGTTATGTTCGTCTTCCACTTTGGAAATCCTCTGTTCCGCCTCAACAATCCGCTCGTCATGTTTCTCTATCTTGGCCGCCATGTTGTCCACTCTTTGCACCACGCTGTCCAGTTTGCCATTCATCTCCTGCAGGCTCCGCTGGATTGCCCGAAGCACCGACTCCATGCCCGACCCCTCCGCCATTTCTCCGTCGCCTTCCCCTTCTGGGGTGGTTACCGTGGTTTTCAGCTGTTTTTTCGATTCGAACGGGAGCTTGGTTTGTTGTTTTTCCGGCTTCCCCATGCTCCTCTGTGGCAGTGGCGAGGTATGTACGGTCGTCTTCGGGCTGCTTGCCGGCGGTGTGCTGGCTGTCAAGGTAGTGTGGGTTGCCGGTGTCTTGGCTCCCCACCTTGGGGTACGTCTATTCATCAACCTCAGTGGCCGTTGGTAATGGCGCAGTTAGTCAGGCGGCAGGCTGACGCCAGGGCTTATGTATGCGCAGCGTTGCTAGTGTTGTACAGCCCCCGGTGCCTGGCATGTGTTGGGCCAGAACGCTAGGCGTGGGCCATCTCCGGTTTGCACTACATGCCCATGTGGCACTGATATCCGTTCTACTCTCTTCCGTATTGCAGGCTCTGATCCCCACCGACGTAGAAACGCTCAGGGCTGCAGGCGCGCTAAGCCGGGGGCCGCAGGACCGCTGCCGCCTCCGCAGTTGTCACCGCAAGGTACACTTACCCTGCGGTTACTGTTAGTGTTGCCGGCTGCTACCCCCTGCGTCCAGAAACTCCGTCTCGCCTGCTCCGGGGATGCTCGTTGCTGCCGCTCATGTGCGTTCCAGCGCCTCCGCCATCTTGCCTCAGCTGGAACGCACAACGAAAGTCACTGTTACCCGCTGCAATGACCGACCCCCGTTGCTCCGCAGCCTCGCATCCTACTTGGCATCACCAGTCCGCTTAGACACCGCTCTGTGGCCGCTTACATCAGTCGCTGGTCCGCCCTCAGTCCCGATGCCGGTGAGCGCCAGGCGCAGCCATTTTGTACTGCTCCGGCGGTGTCCCGTTCTTTCGCTGCTCTCTCGCTGTTTGGCCCGTGGTCAGTCACAGAAGTGCCACACTTGTGTCGGCCTTACGTTCCGATAACGGATGCTGTCCGTTTTTCAGCTGCTGCTGTGGGTTAAAGGGGTGAAAGGGCCTCCATAGCCGCGTCTGTCCGGCGGAGCTGACACATTAGCCAGCCATCCCGCAGTGCGCCCTCTAGCGCCCCCTACCGGTCAGGATTTGGCCGTCAAATCTGCCGTGTCTAGTAGTGCGGTGAATAGCCTGACTGGAGAAAGGGCTGAGGGTACAAAAGGAATAAGGAAAGGATCGTATTAGAGGCCTCCCTGTTTGCCCCTAAGTCCTAATATACTTCTAATACGATCCTTTCCTAATTGTGTGCCTTGTTTTTAGAATGCGGCCAAATAATTACCGGACGTACTTCAGCAATCCTGACGTCTGAGTTAAACGCGGGTACTTCAGAGAGTCCGCATTTACCCGGTACGAATATCATGAACTGCATTTAAAGCACTTGTTGTTGTTTCTTCTTAGCAACTCCTCTGACAGCCTGTTCGTAATTTTTGTACCCTCAGCCCTTTCTCCAGTCAGGCTATTCACCGCACTACTAGACACGGCAGATTTGACGGCCAAATCCTGACCGGTAAGACACTTTGAATACTATAATGTCAACCGAGTGCACCTTTGGCTGAGTGCACTCCTTTGGCCCCGCTGCATTTATTTGATCAGCAGCTCTTGAACGCATTTTTAGTACAGGACATGCATAATCCTGGCTGCGACGCTCTGCTAAATCCAATTTGTTTATCACTCTGTATTTACAGTTTTTACTATTCTGCAACCCTTGCGGCGAGTCTCTATCTCCAAGCCCTGATTTACCTTCAAGTTTTCTAAAGGGTAAGAGATGACAATTCGAGCAGTTTCCACCAAGCACGGCCTCCTATTTATCAATATTCTCAATTGAATACGTTCTATTTTCAGGCGTCTTTTGTCACCCGAGCTTCTACGCCTTCTGACAGCCTTCTTCACACCGTCTTTTGAATGCCCCCTGTGGGCGACTTAAAGGTTAGTAGTCAGTACAATGTTTTTGTGCCATGGGTACTAGAGTGATACTAACTAGAAGTACAATTTGACATCTCCACTGTCACTCTTACATCCTTTAGGATAGGATTCTCCTTGACCAGTCAGTCTGTCAACCTTAAGGCTAGCACACCAGCAGCATTCTGGTAAGCCTAGGCGATGACTATGTTGTTGTTTTGCAAAGCTGTGCTCCCTGATGTGTTTCACCAGTGTCTCTTGCAATAACTCATAATAATTCGAATCACTGATTGTTTCTCTTTTTCTTCTTTTTTCTTTTTTCTTGTTTCAAATTCCTTAGATTCCTACAATAGGCCCTGATGAGAATCCCCTATAAAAATCCAAGTGGGATTCGAAACGCGTAGGCCCTGCCATATACAGTCTACCTGAGTATCCGGGTATTTCAAACAGCCTGACCTGGAACCCACACCCTTTTGTACATTACCTTACAACATCGATCTACAATGAATTAGAAGGAAACTGTTTGATATATAGGAATGTACTGTTTGCATTAGCACTTTATTATTATTGGAAATCACCAGTAGACTTTGGCTCTCCTTTTTTCCACTTCTTGTTTGTTTCATTGGATATGACCAATTCTCTTTTTCTTTGAGTGTATGAATTGCTTGTGGTCGTTTGTGATATGCCTGTCCTTTTGAATGAATGATTGAATGTATGTTTAGAAATTGTAGTCTTCATTTGTATAGTGGAAAAAGCTTTATTGTACAATGTATTGAATTTGAAAAATATAAGAAAATGTTTCTAATAAAAAGCTATTAAATAGCAAATACCCTTTCCCTAATTTTGTTTCGAGTTTAGGATGCACATTGTGAGACCATAAATAATTTGTTATCAGTATTGGCACCTCTGTTTTGTTTGTTCATCTTTAGGCTCAGCCTTACTGATTAGAGCCAGCCCCCAGTTGTTTGGTATTGTGATAATCAGTAGGCAGAAGCAGAATAAAGTGATTATAAGCACCAAAAGAGTAATGTAGTGAAGACAGGGCTCTGCTTGCACACATTGCTATGTTAGCATAAGCGTATTAGGAGTTTAAATGCCATTTTGCCACTTTGCCGCGTTTTGCACACAACACTACATGTCACTGTTGTTCGATGTTAAACTGCTTGATTTTCCTCGCATGAGGAAGGTCTGTTTTTCACATCCCAAGACTTGCACTTCAACCTTAGTCAGCACAATGCATGCAGAAGTCTTCAAGGTCATAATAACAATGTATGCTGTAATTCAGGTTGATCGGCACACTCTCTAGACACAACATGCACACAGCTACAACCAACTGAAATTCTAGTGCCTTTAATATTGCACTGCATGCATGATTTGGGCACTTGGAGAAAAAAACCTTTCCAGTGACAGAGAGCTTTGCTGATCCTTAGATGTGATTCACCTCTACTGATCTTGGAGGTATGGGGTTCCTCATTTAAGCCTAAGAGACATTTTATTATTATAAAACCTAGCTCCTAGCAGAGGAGGGTGGTTCACAAGGTGCTATACGAACTGTGTCCACTATCATTGTAACATGATTTCTCCCTTTGTGTTTTATGGAATTGTAACAATGCCGATAGTATTATTTCTAATCATATCCCTGCTTATGTTAACTAAAATAATGCATCTTAGAGCACATAGTTAAAAATAAACATTTTAAACTTTTCCGTGTCTCTGATTACTCACTTTTTGGACTGGTATGAAAATAAAAACGAAAGAGTGTTCTTGATTCCCACATTCCTGAGAGTACCCTAAGTCAAATGTTCTGGGTCGTCTAATCATTGGTAGCTTCGCGGTAGTACGGAGAGCTAATTGTAGAGGTGGGCCTCAGCCAGGCCAACCAGTGCTAGGGGTTCACCCTTCTCTGCACGCAAGTCCTCAGACCAGTCAATAGAAGTTGGCACGGAAACTGAAGGGTAATGTTTTTTATTTATTAAACCGCATTAGTGGAACTACATTCACACAACACCCTTCGGTAGTGTATGAAGTAGCACAAAGAGTAGAAGAACCATGGGTCTTTTATACCTACACAGGAGCTCAAAAGAAGGCGGTACAAGCACACATAGGAACGTTGCATACATAGATGGTCATTCAGAAATGCACAGTCAACAAAGAAGGAGGAGTTAAAGTTTCTGACTTCAGTAAAAACATCCTGAGAGTAACAGATCTAAACAGGTGCATGGGCAGCTACAACCTCAACTGAGCATGTGCAGAGTAGCAGAGGCTAGGTATAGCCAGTCCTTTGAGCAGAGAACAAGGGTGAACAACAGAGAAGAAGGAAAGAGCACATGGCGAGGTTTTGGCAGAGAAAATGGCTGCAGGAAACAAGATGGCTTCAGCTAAATGCTAACATCAATCGCTGCCAATTTTCTACAGATGACCCTTTTAGCATTAGCTGAACACATTTATGATCTAGAATAATCTGAGTATACATCTTGTATGTCAAACCACATCATATTATCAATTTCTATATCTAGCATACGCTGGGCATTCGTTTGTGTAACATTACGTTTAGCAGGTGTACAGGCAGTAATACAGATGGAGCAAAGAATTGGACCACATTGTATATATAAGCAGCATGTCAGTAGAATTGCTAACAGTATACATAGGATTGTTAGCACTTTCCAACCCCAGGTTACAAACAATGTCCAACACCAGCTGGCGAAAGTCCAAGTGCCAGTATCAGAATGAATCTCGGTAGCAATCCTATGAAGTTTGCATCAAAAACTGAAGGGTCATGATCCGGTATGCAAACACAACAGTTACTTCCGGTGATGCAACATGCACCACCTCGATCAGCCAAGACTACATCTAGGACCATACGGTTTTGGAGCGCCACAATCCTTCCATTTTGCAGTTTTTCTGTAATGTTCCCAAGTACCATAGCTGTCTGGTTGGTCACAGCTTCCACAACACGAGTCAACCATCTTATTTTCCTACTGTTCAAGGCAGCCCCAACAAAGAAGAACAGTCCTAAATTGAAATCAACATATTGTTGTAGTGCAGTGTCAGTCTGGTCCACCTCATCATTACTTATTGTCCTCTTGTATCTGTTCTTAGAGATATTATTACACAATCAATAGTCCTTGTGATATGATGCAGGTGCCAGAAACACAGGTGGTAGCAAAAAGGACACGTATCAGACTCCAGACCATCCAACAGGCAGATGGGAGTATCGCTTGTTACCACAGACAAAATATGTATTATGTGAAGACATAAAGCTACTGTTATTTGCACCTTCAATGGTCAAAACCTGAGTACATTCACTTCTTACTGGAATTTTTCCAACACTGCATATACTCAAATCTGCTCGGGCTCTAGTGACAGCTATTACAAATGGTCCATTACCCTTAGTAGTTTGCATATTTGGATAAACATAAGGTGTAGAAGCATTTCCTGGTCGATACACCTCTCACTCCCATTTAGTCCCTTTAGCTTGTGGATCACCTTCTTCATCAGGGTAACATGCTTTATTAAGGTAATAATTCATTTTCCCTACAGTACTAGCCATACCAGTAATGTTAGCCTCTTGAGAAGCGATTAGAAGTGCAAACCGGGCTTGACAAGAACCATTATGAGAGAATGGAAGAGGAATGAAAGGTGTTCCTCACTTTTTCTGGTGAGCTGGCATCATCCCGCACACCCAACAGTTAGTAATGTTCGTAGCATTGTGAGTGTGGTGCAACATCTGGATGAACGTATTGTTCAGATAAGATTATCAATGCTTCTACTCACCATCCAAGAAACAGAATCCCTGCTATCTACTTCCAAATCAGGATCCCCCAACGACCTTATTCCAGCAAAATTATCTAGAACTCTCGCAGCCGAGCTGGCTGCTCCACTGTGCTCCATTTTAAATAGCTCCATCACAGAAGGTAAGCTCCCAATGGAATGGGAAGCCGCCCAGATCATGCCAATTAGGAAAAACACCAAACTGCCCCCTGACGTGATCTCCAACTATAGTCCCATCTCACTCCTCCCTATCCAAAGTAAATTATTGGATAAGCACATTAACACTCACCTCTTCATATTCATTGAATCCACCAACTGCCTGGATCGCTCACAGTCAGGATTCCGTCCTAGGTACAGTACAGAATCTGCCTTGGTAAATCTCATAGATGACATCAGAATGCACGCGGACGCTAGCCGAGCAGTAATCCTCATACTGCATGACCTGTCCGCAGCATTCAACACTATCTCACACAAGATCCTACTGGAAAGATTACGAACCATAGGTATTCAGGAAACAGCCCTCAAATGGCTGATGGACTTCCTCAAGGGAAGAACCAAGATGGTAAACCTTGGTCCCTTTAAATCTAAGACCACCATGGTATCCAAGGGTATACCTCAGGGTTCCTGCCTCAGCCCCTTGTTATTCAACGTTTATGTCGCCCCTCTATCAGCACTTCTAAGAAAAATAGGGTTTACCCCCATTTCCTACGTGGACGACACTCAACTCCTCCTCACCTTCGACAAAAACACCCCTAACATCGGAAACATCTTTTCAGAGGGCTTGAAAATAATAAAATTTTGGATGAGTAGCAACTTCCTACAGTTGAACGCTGACAAAACAGAAATAATGCTATTTAAAAACGCCACCACTAGCTGGTCACCCAGCTGGTGGCAGATGAACTAGGTCCTACCCCTCTTCCACAGACAGTGCTCAAGAGCCTCGGAGTCCTAATAGAGAACAAACAAAACCTGGATGAGCACATAATCGCTACCAAACGGGCCTGCTTCCATTTGCTCAGCCTGCTCCGGGAAGTCTTCCACTTTCTACCTTCCTCCACACGCAAAACCCTGGTACACGCCCTGGTACTCAGCCGCCTAGACTTCAGCAATGCCTTGCTGATCTTTGCCAAGGATGTACAGAACACAGCAGCACGCCTAGTAACTAGTGCCCCTCATCGTACCCCCTCACTCCCCCTTCTCCACAAATTACACTGGCTTCCCATACGAAAAATAATACAATTTAAAATATGCTGTCTGGTGTTCAAAGGCCTTAATCAGATGGGCCTAACATATCTGATGGATAAACTGGTCAGACACACCCCTCCATGCTCCCTTCACTCAGAAGGGAAAGGTCTTCTCACCATACCGCGAATAAAACAAACCAGACTAGGAGGCAAAGCATTCTCCTATCTAGCCCCTCATATCTGGAACCAACTGCCCTTAGATATCCGACAATGCACTAATTACTTGACCTTCAGGAAAAAACTCAAGACATCACTTTTCTAGCTCCTGGTCCTCACCTCTTCACGTCCTTAGCGCGGAGATACCCCATCCAGGGTGATTCAGGCGCTCTATAAATTATATAAATAAATAAATAAATAAAATAAATAGTGGTGCTAAGTTGGTACTGGGGTAGTGACAGACAGCAGTTGTTAAGCAGGAGCCACTTCCTCTACAACCCAAGTTATCACTGCCATAGCAACCACAGTGACAACAAATCCAGCAATACACATGGCCTTTTTATCACAGATTTTCTCAGCAGTTGATGTTTTCCCCACAGACGTAGTCATTTTGTCGCTGAAATAATCATTGGAGCTCTAAAGTCCTGGGCAGCTGTTGGTTTCTTCACTGAGAGTCAAGACGGGTGTCACTATGTAGGACCGATCCCCCCCTTGCCACATCAGCTCCCTTTTACTAACCAAGGACGGTTGCTCAACCAGTCTTTTTCAACTATGCAGGTTCTTTCCGGGGTCTCAGTTGGTATCCGGATACACCAGGGATTGTGTGGTCTGGGAAGACTTCTGCAGGTTCTTCAGGTGATATGACTTGGCCTTTCTCCGTATCCAGAATATCTCGATGGTCGATCAGGGCACAGGTTTCACAAGGGTAGATGGCACGTTTTTGCAAAGGGTGGAGTGCATCCAGTTCCTCCTGTTCGTCACTCGAACCACTGTTCTCGTCGTGAGGAGCACTTGCTCGGGTCCATGCCACCTGGGCTCCAAGCTGCTCGACCTCTGGAAGGATCGGACCACTTCGTGGTCCCCAGACCTGAATCCGCGGGCCTCACCTGTGGTTCTGTCAGGAAGAGCTTCTCTAACCTGTTGATGAATTGAAATCAAAATGTAAGTCAACTGTGATAGGTAGTCACTCATCAAAATGCATGGTACATCATGTATGGGGCATGGTACATCATGTATGGGGCGTGGCTTAGGAATTCTCCAAATATTCATAGCCTTCCAAATACCACCTCATATGGTGTAAGCCCAGATGGTGAGTGTGGCACTGATCTAGTGGACAACAATGCCAAGGGTAGTGCATCAGGCCATTTCAAGGATGTGGAAGCCTGTATTTTCGCTAGCTTCAATTTAAGAGTAGAATTATATCTCTCCACTAGCCCTGCTAATTGTGGATGGAAGACAGCATGAAACTTCTGCTTGATCCCTAATCCTTTCAGGACATATTCAACAACTTGCGCAACAAATTGGGGTCCGTTATCACTCCATAAAAGTTTGCAAACACCGATTCTGGTGGGGAAGAATTCTTTCAGAAGCACCTTCGCTGTAGTAAGAGCTGTATTTTCTTTTGTAGGGTACGCCTCTATCCACTTACTGAAGGCACATACCACTACTAGAACATACTTCAAATTGTTACAGCGTTCAAGAGGGATGTATTCCATTTGCAAAACTTCAAAAGGTGCAGTTGGTATAGCAAACCCTCCTGTAGGAGTTTGTGTCCCTTTACCAGGAATGTACTGGAGACAAATCAAGCAGGACTGTACTGTCTTTCTAGCCGTGCCTGCAATCTCTGGATGTTCCCAAACTTGCGTGAGCAATTTCGTTATCAAGGAAGCTCCAACATGTTCCGGCCCATGTGCCATATGAATCATAGGTTGTAAATAGGCTGTGGGCAGTTTCCATTTATTCATCTCTTTATTTCACCAACAGCCCTCATCATCCAATGTTCCCTCTTTGGACCATTGTTCAAGTTCTTCCGCAGACACAGATCTCTGCATGTCTAGCACTTCCTGCCTAACATCATGCCAACGTTCAGCCTGTGACCTCACTAAGTACATAGATGTGGTGCTTCGCTGCATTGCAGTTTCACAGGCTGTGTGATCTGCGAAGGCATTACTTTGTCCCATTTTATCGGTCACTTTCTTGTGTGCGCTACATTTAACAATTGCTATTTTCTTTGGATATGTCAAGGCAGTCAAAGAATTATGCACCAATTCTCCATGCATTATTTGCATCCCGTGGGATTTAAGAAAGCCTCTTTCCTTCCAGAGTAACCCAAAATCATGAGCCACTCCAAACGCATAGCGGCCATCTGTATAAATGTTCACAGACAAGTCAGTACTAAGTTCACATGCTTGTGTCAAAGCTATTAGCTCAGCTGCCTGAGCTCACTTCTGTGGGATACGAGCTGTCTCAACTACCGTCTGAAGTGTTGTAATTGCACATGCAGCTGATGCCGTGCCATCTGGTAACTTCAAACAAGACCCATCAACTCATAGTTCCCCATCAACGTTTGAGAGGGGTGTGTCTTGCAAATCGACACAACCCTTTGCCTAAGGAATATACAATCATGAGACTCCTGTGACTGAGGCTGAGTCGCTGGGTACGGCAACAAAGTAGCTCGATTCAATATTGAACATCTTTTCAAAGTGATATGAGGAACCAAGAGTGTCAATTCATATCCTGTCAAACGAGCACTAGTTAAGTGCTGCGTTTGGATTTGTTTCAGAAGGGCATCAACTGCATGGGCTACTAATACCAACAGTCTGCGTGACAAAACTATCCCTTCACTCTGACGTACAGGCACAGCTGCCACAGCGACAGTACGAAAACACCCAGGCAATGCACGAGCAACAGGATCAAGACCAGCTGAAAAATATGCATAAGGACGTTGCTTGTCACCGTGTGTCTGTACTAAAACTGACAATGTACACCCATCTCTCTCGTGTACATAGAGTGTAAAAGTCTTAGTGTAATCTGGAGTACCTAATACTGGTGCAGAACAAAGAGCTTGACGCAAAAGATGGAAAGAATTCTGACATTCATCCGTCCATGGAAGGGGCATTGGAGTGTCTTTAGTCAGAAGAGCCAACAAGGGTTTAACAATGTGTGAGAAACCTAATATCTATTGCCTACAAAAAGAAGTAAGACCAATGAATGCACGGACATCTTTCTCATTACGGCGCACTGGTGTGTCTAGAATAGCTTGAATGCGGTCTGGTGTAAGTGCACGTCCCGCCTTAGAGAGAAGGTGACCTAAATAGGCTAACTTTCAGTCTACAATATTGGAATATCTTCCGTGAAACTTTGTGGTGGTGCGATGGAAGGAAGGAAAGCAATGACAGCGTTCCTACTTCACACTGCTCAGGCGTATCAACAGCCAACAAGATGCAGTCAACATACTGTATGAGAGTGTTGCAAGGATCCTGCTCATACACAGAACTGTGCACAGAGACCTAGGACATCAGTGAATTGTGGTGTACCAGAAACTCACCTCAGTACCCAGAAAAACCTCAACCAGCTAGCATCAGTGTCACATTAGCTCTTCGTCCTATAGGAAAGTAGCCAATGATTAGACAACCTAGAACATGCGACTTAGTACAAACTCAGGAATGGTGGGAAGTGAGAACACTCTTTTGTTATACTCTCATACTAGTCCACGACAGGAGTAAAGAAGAGACAAGGTAAGGTTAAAATATTTATTTTAACTACGTGATCTCATGTGCAGTGTCTTAGTCAACATAAGCAGACATATGATTAGAAATATTATGGTCACCATGGTTACAATTCCATAAAATACAAAAGGAGAAATCATATTACAATGATGGTGAAAACAGGTCTGAAAGCGCCTAGTTTTAACACTCTCCCTATATAGGAACTACGTATTATAAACTAAAGAAGGTCTCGAAGGCTTGTTTGGGGGACCCCATTACCTTTCCGCTCAGTAAGAGTAAATTACATGTGGATCAGCATAGGCTCTCTGCATCCCTGGAAACTGAAATCTTCCAAGTGTCTGAAATCATGGCAAGTGTGTAAGTAATAAGAGCGCCAGAATCTAACGTTGGCTCACAGCTGCCAAAATGTTGTGTCTTGAAAGCGTTACTCGAAAATGTAAAAAAACAGCTACCAATGTTTTGATAACCTTGACGCCTTCAGCACTCACTGTGCAGACTAGGGGCACGATGTAAGTCTAGAGATGTCGAAAACAAAACCCTTTCTCATGTGTAGACCTTCACGAAGGCTAACTTACAAAAACAGCTATGCAGTGTTGTGTGCAAAAGCTGCAAAAGGTAAAATGACATTTAAACTTCTAATAAGCCATGCTAACATAACATGCACGCAAAGTAGGCCTTAGGCCATACTACACCCTCCCTTGATCGAAGAACGCACAATAAAGGGGGCAAGATTCATAGAATGCTTATTTCAAGTTCGAATGCCAAACTTGATAATTGGGAGTAAAAACACGAATTAAAAAGCAACCAAGTCAGTGAGAACATGAGTGCAGTACATGTCTATGAAGCAGAAATATTTCACACCTCAATCCAACAGCGTATAGGCACCGTACGTTGCAACTGCCTCCAATAGGAAGTCGTTGTCATCATCCATGAACATTTCAGCCATCCAATTAAGCAGCGGAAACGAACATACATGTTCTTCAACAGCCGGGGCCTCTTGTACCATCAGAGGACAACTCAGGCTTTCTTTGAGATAACTGCGTGCCAGAAAGTCATTGGCCGCAGTCCATATGTTCCAATTGCCTAGAACCCCATGAGCCGCTGCGCAGGCCATAATCCCGAGACTAGAACGATATGTTTCATGAGCAACTAATGGACTCATTACTAGATTAAAATCCAGGTCAGAAGACACCGTGTTGCAGAGACACAAATCCATGGCCCACTCAAATCCACAATCCAGGCAATGGAAAACAGGCTGCATGCAAGTGAAGTAGCAAAACCGGAGGGATAAACCATACGCCACACTCAGACTCGCCAGAGGCAACGATCCACATTATTCTAGTATCCGGTTACGAAGCTGGAGCAGCCGGGGCAGATCGTCGTGGGGCACATTCTGTGCATCCATTCTGAAATAAACAAATTAACAGCAGCACACCCGCTCCCAAAACGTGAATTAACCGTAAGCCTCCGAAGACACTCGAAAAAATGGAATCAAAAAATGCTGGGATCACACCAAATATAGTTTGGAATGAGATCACAAGGCCAGAACTTACTACTTTAAAAAAGTGTGCCAGGCCCGTGGCTGACAAGGCATTAAAGATTGTGTGAATCAAAGCACCAAAACGCGGGGGCAGATCAGTATTTAATAAGGCATGTACCTCAGTACGGGTGTTTGCAACGTGAAGGACAAATGTTTCACGCGCAGATGTAAGGGCGACTTACTTCTGGGACAAAAGAGCTCTTATTCGACTCATCCTGTGGAACTCTGCTTCCAAGGCCGGGATAGAAGGCCCTATGGAAACATCCAGCCTCCCATGTGGAGAAGGAAACAGGACATTCTTACAGCAAACTACACGTTGGGAAACTGTAACGATATACGGAACACCAGCAAGCATACCACAGCAATCTTCATTATTTAATAACAAATAACTACCGTTTGCAAGCAACGTGAAAATTGGTGTAATAGCCGGGGTGGGAGTGCCTTTCTAAACACATGCAAGATTAGGCGCTGTAATATTACAAGAACCGTGCAATTGCAGATTTCTACAGTCTAAACAGTGATCTGGTGTGGAAGTGCAGTCTTCACCTTTTAAATAAACTTCCTTTCCTTCTCTCAAGCACCTATATGTAAACGGGAGATTCCACACTTCATTAAAAAAAGCACTACCTAAAGGTTCAAATCTGCCTATGGCATAGTGTTTCATGCATGACTCAAATTTAAACAGGGGGAAAGGTAGAGTTATCAACCCATGGATGAGCCAAACTGCAGAATTCGACTCGGCCACTGAAAATGGTAACAGTTCCAGTTTTTCAATATGCAGCAGTGAAAATGTGGCATCTTTCATTGACATAAATTGTTGTTTAACAGTCAAATTAAAAGGCAAAAATAAAGAAGTCGTGTTCATGTAATCCCAAGGCACCCTCCCAGATTTTAACGTTTGAAGTGTCCAAGCAAACTGCATAATAGAACGCAATTGATTTTGTCCATTGTACAGAACTGCAACGTCTTCTTGTACAATATCAACAACAGATGAAACAATGTTATCTAATGTGTAGATACGGGAAGAAAGCGTGTTAATGCTATTATCTACAATGGCAAGCACTTTTTCTAAATTGGCCTGATCAATAGCTCTAAGCCTAGAAGCAGCTTCAATCTGGGACAGTTTCCAAACTTCGTTGTAAACTGCATATATCCATCTTTTCGATCTGCCTGCTACCGGACCTTTAACAAAATCATTCAAATCAACGGCGTCAGTCAGTTTGGACAAATGCAACTTAACTGATGCTAAGGTCGAATGTCTGAGCCAATTCTGACACAATTTGCCTACAGGATAGGTAGTGACTGAATGTTGACTCTGAAAACGGGGATCTACTCTAACCTCTGTATAGCCAGGGGTCAGACCCAGAAAACGGTGCTGGTAGGAATCTGCACTTTTTTGCCATAGCAACCAGCCTTCGGGATAAATGCTGGAAACATTAAAAGAGGAATTTCTTAACAGGGTTTGTAATTCAGTTAGAAAAGTACTGGTGTAAATATTCCAATGGGGAAATTCACCCAAATCAGGAAATCAAGGAGCATTTAATTTTTTAGAAGTAGCAAATCCAAAGCAGGTGGTTTGTGAAATTGTGGCATTCAGAAACAACATATGGTTCGGAATGAGACATGCACGTTGCAAAGCCTCTGTGCCTTGCACTTGCCAACTTTTAGAACGCCAAACAGATTTAAGATCAACAGTATCTTTCCACAGCTCATAGCCCCCAACAGCCAACTGGTCAATAAAGGACTTGGAATACAGTAATTTTGTGTGGGTAAGTCTAACCTTGTAAGAGGACTTCTCAGTCATCTTAAAATAAAATGCATTAGGGTTTGATTGATCAAAATCAGTAAAATAAGAAAACAGAGTTTTGGTGCTGCCTTCAACAGGTGCGGGACAATGTTCCCACTGTGTGTAGTTAACCACTTTTCTAAACGAATTTGTCTTATGCAGAAAGTGATTGCCAAAATCCTGGTAACAGTACAAATCACCATAGTTCGCAGACTCTAAATATAAATCTTCAGCATCGAAGGCAGCATAATATTTCTAATCAGAAAATAAAGCCTCTGTGGCCTGGACGTCCAAATCATCAGAGCAAATATTTTGTTTAACCACATCCCCCATAGAAACACAGAGCTATGCTGACAGAGAATACAAAGTTTGTGCTAATTCACACTTTGCAAATCATACAGAATAAAAACTGTGCTTAATCACGTGTAACAGCTAAATCAACAACATTCTCAGATGCTTTGAAAAAGCAATTTTTCATGCTTAAAAGCATATAAGCAATTCAAAAAAGTGAACTTTTTCAATGAAAACATTAGGCAATGAGAGAGCTGATGATTTTGGAGTCCCCCCTAACCTAGGGGGAGGACCAAGCAGATGCCTTGAACACAAAGAGTATAAACAAAAAGCATATTTTGTTGAACTTCAGTGGTGGTCCCATCCTCTTAGGACCACCCCAAGCACAGTTATTGGCAAAAAAATAATCCCAACCAAAGGCCCTGCAAAGCATTATGGGACGAGATTAGCAGTGGGCAGTGAATATTATAGTATCCAATATCAAAATAATTCTACAAAGAGCTGCAGTTCACCTAGTTATTACTAGATGTCCGTCATGAATCAAATGCAAAGCATTGAAATTAGTCTTACATCAAGCTGCAGTTCCACTGGTCGTCCCTAGATGTCCCTCACGAGTCAAATGCGAAACCATTGAAACCCTTTCATCAAGCATTTGCATTTGACTCGTGAGGGACATCTAGTAGGCACCAGTTGAACTGCAGCTCTTTGTAGAATTATTTTGATATTAGATACTATATAATATTCACCACCCACTGCTACTCTCATCCCATAATGCTTTGCAGGGCCTTTGGTTAGGAATGCATTTTTGCCAATAACTGTGCTTGGGGTGGTCCTAAGAGGATGGGACCACCACCAAATCATTCAATAAGATGTGCTTTTTTGTTTTCAAGGCATCTGTTTGGTACTCCCCCTAGGTTAGTGAGGATCCAAAAATCATCACATGTCTCACTGCTTGCCAATTTTTCAGTTTCACTTTTGTGAAAGTACTATATGCTCTTTAGCATATAAAAATAGAGATACTTATTTTATCATAACTGGCACTGTGCAGTATGCCATTTGCAATTGTTTTGCAATTTTTTCACAGTGCAGACAAGTACACAGTGTCATCAGCTACGTGTACTACATGAAGTACAAAGTGCAAACTACACCCAGGCTTAATTAATAACCTCTGTGGGTCCATGACTCTGGAATTTGACAGCATCCCATACAATCCCATCTAAAACGGGCCAAGCAGTTATATTCACGAATGTCTGGTTCCTCTTCATAATGTGTGAAGATGAGTGGGGGGCCAAAGTTCCATCAATTAGTCTAATTGAAGTTCTTTCTTGAACGTAGTGTTAATTTATAAAACAAAAAAAATACACCACAAATCCGATGGACATGAATAAAAACACTGATAAAAGCACCAGCCAAATGTAAGTCCAAGGGGGAATCAAAAAATGTTTTTTAAACCAGGTAGCAAAAATTTAAACTTTTGAAGGGGCCTTAGATGTGGACGAGCCAGTGTCAAATGAAAAATGGGATTGATTAGCCACACGTGTCTCCAAAGCAGGCATAGACAAGTCAGTGGGGTGAGTATATGCAGTATCATTAAGAGGATCACCAGCAGGTGTATTCAATAAAGTATTCATCTCAATATCAGGCCTGATGGCAGAATCCGCGACCAAAACAGAATGTCGCACCATTGCTGGACACGAAACCGCAAGTGTTACACTATGAAGAATCGGCCACCCTGTGTAGTTTGACATTGTCAATGGAGGTGTACCTGTTCCCCTTTCGCCCAGGAAGAGGAGGTAAAATGACTGTTCTTGTACCCGGCACACCAAGCACGTGAACTGGAGCTCGATATGAGGGACCAAATTCCTTCTTGTTTTCGATCTTCTCTCGGACCAGTTCTCCAACTTGGGGTAGCCAGTCGACTACCGGAATCTGCAACACAGCATCAGATGTGGAGTGCAAGTGTTCCTTTGCAAGACTGTCTCTGGTCTTTTGTAGGTTCTGTAAAACATTAGAATGTTCATCTACGTCAAAGCATGCGGCTGCAGCCGCCATGTCTAGACCATCAAAGTCCGGGACAAACATTTTGATGGCAAAGAGTATTTCGTATGGGGTCCGCCCACCCAGAGACCTTTGAGGGAGATTATTTAGTGCACGCTGTATGCTATTGAGGTGGGTAAGCCAGTCTCGGCCAGTACCTATAACCTTAGCTGTCAAGGATTGCTTTTTGTCACGGTTGATACGCTCCACAACTGAATTCCCCTCAGGCCTTTATGGAGACAAAAATTTGACTTGGATCCCCAAAGAACGCATGGCATCCTTGTATGCCTTAGAGGCAAACGCCGGACCCTGGTCCGAATGGAAGGTACCACACGCAAAAATTCCCACAAAGACACGCAAATCACTTACAACAGTTCTGGAATCAGCACTCCTTTGAGGCCACAACCACACAAAATGCGTGCAAGAGTCAACTGCTACTAAGATGTACTTATACGCAGTATCAGAGGAGAAAGGAACGCAGTAATCTAAACAAACACACGCAAACGGTATATTAGACATGTACAACTGAGTTTGGGGCGGGCGTGCAGCAGTAGAAGGTTTTATTTGCTGACAAATGCCACATTGAAGGACATATTCACACATTTGTTTGTACAAACCCCGCCACCAATACCGTTGCTGGAGAAGAGAGACAGTAGCTGACACGCGGCATCCCAGCGTGGGCTGCTGTAGTCAAAGTTTGCCTGCGGTCCGCGTTGGGAATCAACCTGTCACCATAGTCGTTAATTCTCACATAAGGAACTTTATCAGGGCTTAAATGATGAGAGTATTTAGAAGGGAAACCTCTAGGGTAATTCCCACCCTTCTCTGTTGTGGCAATAGTTGCCAAGATGTCATCATCAATCTTACTTTTGGAATGTGTAAAAGCTGCCACTGCATATGTTGCAACTGCTGTCTTCGCAGCTTCACCCACGTGACAGTTGCCAACAGCATGAACTCCAACACGCTGATGACCCAGAGTATGAATTACAAAGACAAGTGGCAGTCTTTCTTTAAGCTCAGCCACTCAAACCCAGATCATTTTATGTTTTATTGTGCGACCCTTGTAGTGACGAAAATCATTTTGAGTCCAAAAGGGTAGATTGTCATTGTATGATTGAACACAGTAGTAAGAGTCAATTGCAATAAGAGTAGTCACACTGGGGTCCGTGTACTCTAATGCAAGCATCAGAGCACGGAGCTCTGCCAATTGGGCGGTACAGTCCCCTAATGTCTGTGTATGCATGACATCGGACTTGAATTCATCATCCACCATAGTACCAACCACAATTGCGCAGTCCGAAGCATATTATGCGTGTTTTGAACCCATAGAAACTTGCACGTTTTCCGCAGTGTAAATGATACAACGGAAATCCTCAAGTGGGCGCATAGTCAGAGGAGCAGGATGAACAAATTCATACTGCAAGAACTTTTTTCACAGTGGAAAACCACAACTCAGCCGAAGTGTACAAGTGTGACTGGTAAGTGATAGGGACTGTGTCATCCTCATTAAAAGTGAGGTACGTGAAACCAACCGCCCCTGGCACGAATCTGATCGCCAGGTTGGTGTGTTTATCACGGTTCAACAAGAATTTCGATTCTTGAAGATCAGCATGCAAAGATTGCAAGATGGCTGAATGTTAAGGCAACCAGCACGATTTGGAAAAAGAAAGTTGTATCAACGCGTAAAGAGGCTTGATACGCTGGGCATATTCGGGAATGTAGGTACTCCCAAAATTCAAAAAGCCCAGTAAAGATTGTAGTTTCTTCAGTGTTGTGGGAGCTCGCAAAAGTGCGCATTTCTCCAGGAAGTCAGTAGCTAAACCTCGACCTTCATTGTTGAGCTCGTAGCCCAGGAACAACACTGTTTACTCCGCAATGTGTGATTTTGCAAAGTTAAATTTGTAACCAAAATCCGCAAAATTGCAAATTATGCAGTCCACACGGCACAGATGCGGCCATAATTAGTCTATGAGATAGATGTCATCCACATACGAACATGCATCTGTGTCGATCCCCTCCAAGAGAGAGACAACGTGGGCGGCAAAGACGCCTGGACTGTTCTTATAGCCCATAGCCAAATGCAAAATTGGCGTTGTTTGCCACCACTGATAAAAGCTGTCCTTCGACCACTAAGAGGGGACAGATTGTGGGCAAAAAGAACATTGGATATGTCAAGTGTGGTTTTAAACCTTTTACGCACAAGACTATCCACAAGAGCAGAACTGTGAGTATTCTGCACCACGCACGTACGACAATGTGAGTTTAAGTGGCGGTAATCCAATACCAAACGGTACGAGCCATCTGGCTTGGTCACAGTAAAAAGAGGATTATTTATCGCAGAGACAGACGTTTCAATCACACCTTGATATTCCAATTCTCCAAGGATTTCTGCAACTGAAGTTTTCGCTTCTCGCCGCATGGGGTACTGGGGTTGAGGCTGTGGCATTGACGGCAAAGGAATCTCATGTCTAGGGGAAAATTTGTCCCAACCACAATGAGTACGGTACAACACAGGCGCAAGCGCCTTAGCCCAATCTTTTGCATAATGCAGCGCCTGCTCTTTCGGCACTGTGTGCGCAAAACTAGAGAGGGATGATTAGCTCCTTTCCCTGGGGAGCAGCGCCCATGTCAGATTCCGAAGCTGCGTTCTCAATATCTGTGGCATATCTCGCTGTTACTGCAGCAACTTTCTTCTTCTGAAACTGGGGCCTTTGACCCAGTGACTCGTCCTGCTTGCCTTTTCCGTTAGCCTTGCGAGGCTGCTCATGGCTCTGTTGGACACCTTGTCCTCTGCCCCCGCCTCCTCCACCGGTGGGTGAGACTGATGTTTCCTGCAAAGAGCGAGGAGAACGTTGTTCAGGAACCTGAAATCTATTAGGTGATTCAATCGTAGAGCGGTCGCGCAACTCATATGTACGCTCAGTAGAGGCAGGTGAAGCAGGACAGGACCCCTGTTTCTGTTGCTGTTTCCCCTGTTTTTTGTTCTTACTCTAATTTTGTTTCTGAACTTTCGGGCGGTAATCTTCATCAGATGACGCCTGTTGAGTTTGCTGTTGTGTTTGTTTTTTAGCAAAAGGCTTAACACCCAAACTATTACGACCTACTGTCTTATATGCCTCTGTAATAATTCTCGGTAACTGACGGAGTTTCTCGGCCTCTGGAATATCGCATAAAGCATTGGACACCTGGAAACTTACCGCATCCCCCTTAACATTTGCAAGGACGAGATTGCGAACCATGTCAAATGCTCCCACGAGTCTCATTCCCAACTCCAAAGCCGCCTCCGGGCATGTGTTCATTCTGAACACGCTTAATGACGGAGGGCAGGACAGCCATTGACGGGGTCCCGAAGCACTCAGTATAAACTGCCGCAAAAATCACACCCCAAGTGGTACAGTCATTTACGTCGGGCACTAAGGGCCCGATTCACAGAATGAACTTAAGCCTCAATCCTAAACTTACTACTATTTTGGTATTCACAGAATGCACTTACTACTTTTGGAATTCACAGAATGAACTTACTAATTTTGGTATTCACAGAAGTTAGGATTTTGTCTTAAGTCTGTCTTAAGTCTGTCTTAAGTTTGGCTTAAGACAAACTTAAGACAAAATCCTAACTTCTGTGAATACCAAAATTAGTAAATTCATTCTGTGAATGCCAAAAGTAGTAAGTGCATCCTGTGATTTCCAAAATAGTAGTAAGTTTAGGATTGAGTCTTAAGTCCATTCTGTGAATCGGGCCCCAAGTCTTTCTGCAAACTAATTGTAAGGATCCTGTGTTTCCCCACAGGAGAGGTATTCGGGAATACTGCCTCCATTTGGTCAAATTTCTCGGCAAGCCAAAAAGGCATCTCATGCTTATCCTGGGGATGCTTTCCCATAATCGCATTAACCATAACAGGACTAAGCTTCAGTCCGTTCGGCCCAACCGGATGCGCCACACCACCCGGGACCCCACCCGGGAGGTTGCGGGAAATGTAATGAACTGGACCCCTTATCACTGACACCGCAGAGGCATAAATGGGTCTCAATTCAGGAGCTGTATAACGCGCCACATGAGGCTACGGAGTATAAGCAGCTAGAACAGGCCAAGAAGCACCTGCAATCGACAACGGTCCTTGTCTGACCGTCGTTAGAACGTGTGGGAGGGTGCCATTATACCAAACAATATGCTGTCAAGCAGAAATCGGAACTTCCTCTGTCCTATATGGAGCGTACTCTGCAGGCACGGCAGATGGAGTGTAAGAGTAAAATACACCAGTACTAGCATCAACCGCAGGAAACGTAACCCTTGAGTAAAACAACTCAAACGAATATGCTGCGTCAGCAGATACTACAAAAACCACTGCCTGTCCTTCCAAAGAAACTAGGAAATCCTGCAAATTATTCTGCACAGCCAAGCGACTGTGTGCTGGGATATCAACCGCAGCCATATCGACACAGTGAAAGATAAGTACAATGCAATATAAAAAGTACAACTGGGTTGTAATTCAATAGAAAACCGTTTTATATTATCAAGCTTGAAAAGACCTATGTAACTATAGGTAGGTTTTATCCGTCAACACTGTCAACCGGAAACAATAGTGAGGAGGCCGTGGACTGATACAAGCACTACTCAAGAGTCTCACAATAAGACCACAACGTTGGTGGCACCATGTTGCAAGGATCCTGCTCATACACAGAACTGTGCACAGAGACCTAGGTCATCAGTGAATTGTGGTGTACCAGAAACTCACCTCAATACCTAGAAAAACCCCAACCAGCTAGCATCAGAGTCACATTAGCTCTTCATCTATAGCAAAGTAGCCAATGATTAGACAACCTAGAACATGCGACTTAGTACAAACTCAGGAATGGTGGGAAGTGAGAACACTCTTTTGTTATACTCTCATACCAATCCACGACAGGAGTAGAGAAGAGACACAGTAAGGTTAAAATATTTATTTTAACTACGTGATCTCATGTGCAGTATCTTAGCCAACATAAGCAGACATATGATTAGAAATAACGTGGTCAGCATGGTTACAATTCCATAAAATACAAAAGAAGTAATCATATTACAATGATGTAGAAAACAGGTCTTATAGCACCTAGTGTTAACACTCTCCCTATATAGGAACTATGTATTATAAACTAAAGAAGGTCTTGAAGGCTTGTTTGGGGGACTCCATTACCTTTCCACTCAGTAAGAGTAAATTACATCTGGATCAGCATAGGCTCTCTGCATCCCTGGAAAAGGAAATCTTCCAAGTGTCTGAAATCATGGCAAGTGTGTAAGTAATAAGGGTGCCAGAATCTTAGTTGGCTCACAGCTGCCAAATTGTTGTGTCTAGAAAGCGTTACTCGATCATGTCGAAAAACAGTTGTTTTGATAACCTTGACAGCTTCAGCACTCACTGTGCAGAATACGGGCATGAAGTAAACCCTTTCTCATGTGTAGACCTTCATGAAGGCTAACTTACAAACCAGCTATGCAGTGTCGTGTGCAAAAGCGGCAAAAGGTAAAATGACGTTTAAACTTCTAATAAGCCATGCTAACATCACATGCATGCAATGCAGGCCTTAGGCCATACTACAAGAGCCACCCCAGTCGGCACAGGAAAATAATCAAGTTGCTGTTTCAATGCTTGGCTGTAAATACTAGGACTCTCTGTATACCCTTGAGGAACTCTACAGAATCTAAATGATCGATTATTCAAAGTGCAGCCGAACAAATACCGGCTATCAGGATGAATAGGGATTGAGAAGAAGGTATTCTTCAAATCAATCACCGTAAAAGTAGTGGCAGTCAGAGGAACCAAAGTAAGAAGTGTTGTGATGTCAGAAACTACCGGATATTGTGGCACTACAATCTTGTTAATCTCTCGTAAATCAATGATAAGCCTGTAGATTTAGGTATCAGTATCTTTCTTCAAAATAGGAAAGATAGGGCTATTGCAAATATTGTAAGGGACTTCTTCCACAACCCGCACTTCAATCAAATCATGCGTACGAGTTACTCTTGACCTTCTCGAAAATTTTTGTATTGAGGCAATCATGGCAATGAAGCTCCCTCCTTGACACTAATATTCACAGGTAGAATAACCATTTGCCCTACATCAGTGTCCGAAGTGTCTCACAAAGAACTAGGGAGTGAAGCCAATGCAATATCCTCTCTAATAAGACAGGACTTCTCAATCACCGGGTAGTTATCATTCAAAATAACACGCACACCTTCTGGGGAACAACGTATCGTAGCCCTAAAATACTTGAGTATATCAAGACCCACAATATTGTTCGGTGTGTTAGGGGAAAGCAGAAATGGACATGGAGCAGTAAATTTATCAACATAGAATGTAAGTGGTTGTGACAGTGGGCTAAGGGAAGGTGTCCCATCGAAACCTATCGATGTAATGGTTAAGCCAGACAGGGGAGCCCTTGGAACCAATTGTTTAGACAAGGAGCTACGAGTAGCTCCAGTATCAACTAGAAACCAAAACATGTGCTTGGACACAGGGACCCTTCTGATCGACTGGGACTTCAACTGATTCCTTACCCCATCCTAGGCATTCCTGTACATAAGCAGAGTCATTCAAATCCAAATTTAAATAGTCAGATATTTGGTATTGGTTACGCCTATTAAATGTATTTGAAGAATTTGGAGGATGCCCATCAGTCTCAAATCTCGCAGGATCATCCATACCTCCCCTATGCCCTGGGTTTCCTGGGCGGCCTCTCATTTGTCCCCGACCACACTGATACTGTGGAGGGCGCCAACGAGGACATTCAAAAGCCCAATGTCCAATGTCCCTGCAGTAAGCACACTGATCAGCAGACAAAGTAGTTCAGGAAAAAGAGGGTGTACCAGGGTGATACATTGCACGTCTGCCTCAACCACTATTTCCATAAGAGGGACCACAAACCTGAGCAATCATAAACTTTGTTTTCAGCTCCTTATTTTTCTTATCCTCATTTCCCTTAGCTTCTACTTCCTGTCGTTCATAATACAGAACCATAGTCAAAAGAGAGACTGGGGAAGAGAGACTGGGGAAGACGTAGACAATGAACTTTCGCTGGCCTTTGGGCAGCTAGCTATTCCTGGCAACATATTTGCGACAAATTTGTAGACAAACAGATGTCTGCCTGTGTCATCTGTCAATGACTGGCCACTAAAGTCGTGGAATGCCTCCTCAAAACGTGTGAAGAAGTCAGAGAGCGATTCATCTGCATTTTGCTTGCAGGATGCTAACACAGTCCAGTCTATCTTTTTAGGAGTAATGACTGTTTTCAACTTAACTAGTATACCTTAGGGAACGTCTAAAATTACCTGATGCGGTTTCTGTGCGGATTCCCTTTCTGCATCAATCTTTTCTAATTCTTTACAAACATCCCCAAAACTTGTATGATTATCAACTTTACGAATAGACCTCCACATTTCAGGGGGTAAAATCAGCCCAAAAAACATATCAATATCAGACAAAGTGATGGTACAAGAACTAATGGCTCCTTCAACTCCCTCATAAAAAGTGGCCGGATTTTTCCGCATGTCGGGCAAAGCAGTTTTAAGAGCCATGACATCCGCTCTACTCCAAGGAGTGTAGACCAAATTATAAATAAAATAATCCTTTGCATCTATTCCCGCACCCTTAGGAGGGACATACAACGGTGCGGCTTCCTGCATGGATTTCCCATGAACTACAACATTGTTATCTGTCTCTGAAGCATCTGCCGCCAGCAAGGTGGTATGAAGTGTTTGTGCAGCTGCAGCACCTGCCTTTTTCTCCTCTCGCAAATGGATTGCATCAGCTCGCTGTTTAACCACGCGTCTAATTAAGTCAGCCACCTGAGGGAGGAGAAAAAGACCATCACACAATTGCTTATAATCCCTTGCTATATCATCAGGCTCTAACTCTGTGGAATACTTCCTAAACCGTTCAATTACTTCTATGGCAAATACTTCCGCAAAATATAACTGCTCCCTGTCCTGCCATTGTTGCACGTCAGCTAAAAGATCAGAAGCAGAAATACTATTACGAGCAGAAGATCTAAGGGCAGCCGCACGATCAGTGGTCTGCATAGAGCGAGTCTCTTGCAAAGGATCTGATCCTGGCTTATCCTGATCCGAATGAGAATCATAATCATCAGAATCAAGGACAGGAAGAGAAGGGAAAGTATATGGAGGCGGAGAACGATCTAGCAAAATTGAATCATCCTGTGGTTTATTAAGGAGAGGATAGAGGGGGCGCCGGATAGGGTATCGGCCTATTACCTGTAAACGACGCTCCCTATCCTCTCTCTCTTTTATCTCCTTAATTTCTTTATTTTTTAATTCCAGTGCTTTTGCATGGATACTTTTGCGTTGTTCCTTATCTATCAAAGCTTGCTCTCTTCTCATTCGTTCACGTGCTTCTTTCTCCCACATTCGTACACAGTCAAACATGTTGGACCCGATTCACAGAATGAACTTAAGACTAAATCCTAAACTTACTACTATTTTGGTATTCACAGAATGCACTTACTACTTTTGGCATTCACAGAATGCAATTACTACTTTTGGCATTCACAGAATGCACTTACTACTTTTGGCATTCACAGAATGAACTTACTACTTTTGGTATTCACAGAAGTTAGGATTTTGTCTTACGTTTGTCTTAAGACAGACTTAAGACAGACTTAAGACGGACTTAAGACGGACTTAAGACGGACTTAAGACAAAATCCTAACTTCTGTGAATACCAAAAGTAGTAAATTCATTCTGTGAATACCAAAAGTAGTAAGTTCATTCTGTGAATGCCAAAAGTAGTAAGTGCATTCTGTGAATACCAAAATAGTAGTAAGTTTAGGATTGAGTCTTAAGTTCATTCTGTGAATCGGGCCCGTCTTGTCTACTTTTGCGCTTAAATATACATTGCTCCACATACTAAATCTTTCTAAGATCAAATGACCCATGCATTGGCCAGCGCAACTCAGGATCCTTACTAGTATATTTATTCCAAAACATGCTGTACATTATAGAAGAAATAACATTTGTAATATACATGTCCCTATTAGGTGTCCCCTCAGGAGGAGCCAACTGAGTTCTCTCAATTCTCTCAATGGCACCTTCACAGAAGCAACACATTCTACAAAGTGTGTTTGAAACAGGCATGCCCTAGAATATTGTAAGATATACAATACTTTACAGCAGTGGCAGTTAACACAAAATGTGCTGTTACATATAATTAAACAATTAGAGAAAAATCTCCTCATTACCTGTCTATATAAATTGCAATCTATATATTACCATGCATTCCCATATATTGGCCAATTTCCATCTCCATCGCATATTCAGATATTGTCCCATCACATATTGTCGCATCAAACGACCTTACCAAGCACAGGTCTCCAAATTCAAACTTCCAAGTTCTGAATCAACCAAATTGTCTCTGCATGGCGAACACCAGAAGAGATCTCAGTCGAGGACCGTCACCACCTGGAGGGTCAGATCAGAAAGAGAGGAAAGACGCTATGGATGCATAGACGTGGGTCTCCTTGGGCAGCGATCGTCTGCAGCGAGATTCCAATCCTTTGTTTCGACCACTCCTTCGGGCATCCAAGTCGCCGATGAGCCCCACTGGTTGGGCGCCAATCTGTATAGGTGGGCCTCAGACAGGCCTACCAGTGCTAATGGTTCACCCTTCTCTGCACGCAAGTCCTCAAACCAGTAAATAGTAGTTGGCACGGAAACTGAAAGGTAAAGAAATGGATTTATTAAACCTCATGAGGTGGAACTACATTCACACACCACCCTTCTTAGCTGAGTTACGATTACTCTATGCCTCCATTGTTGGGGTACATAGGGCTTTAGTGCAATACGTCTCCCGCAACATCCAGGTGGGGGTACCTGGAGCTGCAACCAGTTGGACTGGCCAGGATAAAAATCAGTCCCGTCATTCGATAATGGGCAAGCGTCCCCAAAATATTGGTCAAATTGCTGAGAAATTTGACCAACTGGAAACAGTATTTCCTAATACGACGCCTGTGGAGAAACACAGGATTCTAACCATTAGTTTCCAGAAAGACTTGGTGCCTGAGGCAACCGAGTGTGAGACCTGGGGTAAAGTATTTGCAGCCGTCTATGCGCAGTGCTTCGGCACACCGTCTATGACTGTCCTGCCCTCAGTGATCATGCGTGTTCAGGATCGACACGGTCTGGAGGTGGCTGTCAAGTTGGGAATGAGACTTGTGGGAGGGTTTGACGTAATTTCCGTTCTCATCCTTGCTAACGTCAAGGGAGATGAAGTTAACTTCAAGGTGTATAATGCTTTGCGCCTTGTCCCCAAAGCCAATAAACCCCTGCAGTTTCCAAAAACTATTACGGAGGTTTATAAGACGATTGGCCACAATAGATTAGGTGTCAAGCTTTTTGCTAAAACAGTAGCTCAACCGCAAACTCAGAAGACTAAGTCTAATAAAGAACACCGTCCAGTTTTTCCTAAACAGAATTGGGAAACTAAAAAACAGGGGAAGCAGCAAAAGAAACAAGGGTCGTGTCCTGCATCATCAATACCTGTGTCTACTGAGTGCACATGTGATTTGCGCCACCGTGCAAGAATTAAGTCTCCTGATAGATTTCAGGTTCCTTATCAACGTTCTCCTCGTTCTTTACAGGATACATCGGTCTCACAAACCGGTGGAGGAGAACGCGGCAGAGGCCTGGGTACCCCACAAGGAAGTTAGCAGCCCCGCCCGGCAGAAGGTAAAGGCAAGCAGGACGACTTTTCACGTCAACGCCCACAGTTTCAGAAAAAGAAGTTTGCTCAGTTAACCGCAAGGTATGCCACGGATAGTGAGAACACAGCTTCGGAACCTGACATGGGCACTAACGCTGCTAGACAGTGCAGTGGAGGTTACAGTAGTGCGGCTAGCACTGCGTCCGTATCTGAAGACTAACTAATATGTTCATCACAGTAGAGACTGCTGACACTGGAGTTGCTCCCCCTGACAGACTATATGAAATAGTCCTTTTAATTGAAGATGACATACAACGTAAAATAAAAGGGATTTTTGGGAAAAATCTGACCTCTATATATGACATTTTGTTAGCTGAGGAAGAATGGCCTCACCTTTTCTTTCGCTCCGAGAGGGGAGCAGGTAATCAGGCGCAGAATTTTGCAGAAGAGTGGGCTAAGGTGCTTTCACTGTCTTTCTACCGTACTCAAGTCGGATGGGACAAACTTTCGTCCAGACATGAGATTCCACCGCGGTCTATGCCACAGCCTCAACCCCAATATCCTATGCGGCGAGATTCGAAATCTCCCGTTGCAGAAATCCTTGAGCAATTGTAATATCAATGTGTGATTGAAACATTTGTGTCACCCATGAATGATCATCTTTTCACTGTAACCAAACCTGATGGGTCGTACCGCCTAGTATTGGATTACCGGCATTTGAACTCTCATTGTCGTACCTGCGCGGTACAGAATTCTCACAGTTCTGCCCTGGTTGATAGTCTCGTGAGAAAAAGGTTTAAGAACACACTTGGCATATCCAATGACCTGCTATCTAACGGTAGCTATTTACTCTTAAATAATTAAGCTTGCTGCGGTATGCTTGCAGGGATTCCGTACACTGTGACCGTCTCCCAACATGTAGTTTCCTGTAAAAATGTGTTTTTCCCACCCCCCCCATGGGAGACTCGATGTATCCATCTGACCTTCTATTCCGACCTTGAAAGCAGAGTTCAACAAGATGAGCAGAATAAGGGCTCTTTTGTCCCAGAAAGAAGTCGCCCTTACTTCTTCTCGTGAAACATTTGTCCTTCACATGGCAAACACTGGCACCGAGGTGCATGCACTTTTAAATACTGATCTCCCTCTTCATTTCGGCGCTTTGATTCACACTATATTCAATGCCCCGTCAACAACTGGCTTGGCGCATTTTTTCAAAGTTGCAAGCTCTGGCCACGTGACTTCATTGCCAACACTATTTGGTGTGATACCAGCATTTTTTCATTCTATATTTTCCAGCATATGGCGGGTTACCATTGATTCTCAATTTGGCTGCTGGTGTGCTGCTTCTGATTTGTTTGCTCAGAAATGGCTGTACAATCTGTGTCACAAGACAGCCTGTCCCGACTGTTCCAGCTACACAACCGAATGCTCGAATATTATGGAAAGCTACCTCTGGCCACTTTGAGTATAGCATATGGATAATCCTTTCGGTTCTCATACTTTACTTGCATGCAACCTGTTTTCCATTGCCTGGATAGCTGGTTTGAATGGCTCTGGATTTGTGTCTCTGCAATACGATGTTTCCTGCCCTGGATTATGATCGACTGATGAGTCCCTTAGTGGCTCATGAGCTGGACTCTTCTGGTATCGGGAATATGGCCTGCACAGCGGCACATGGAGTGCCAGGGAATTGGAATATATGTGTGGCTGCAAATGACTTCCTGGCACGAAGTAACCTCGAAGAACACTCACGTTGTCCTCTGATGATGCTAGAGGCTCCAGCTATCGAAGAACATGTATGTTCCTTCAATTTATCAAATTGGATGGCAGAATTATTTTCTGATTATAACAATGACTTTCTCTTGGAGGCTGTTGCAACATACTGTGCCTATACGCTGATGGATTAAATTGGCACACGTCCATCATCTCCGGTGTTCAATCCTCATGAACATGTTTTACTATTTTCTCTCCCCTTGATGGGCAGTATGCCGCCCTTTCCGTTTTTTTCTCCTTTTTTCCTTACTACTTCAAACGTATCACTTCTGATTATCCAGTTTGGCAAATTATGAACTTGGTTCAGTCTCAATCGAACTTGAACTCTGCAATCCTAAATTGCTTCCCTTCTTGTACATGGTCCGATCAGGGGAGGATGTAGTGAAGACAGGTCTCTGCTGGCACACATTGCTATGTTAGCATAAGCTTATTATGAGTTTAAACGCCATTTTGCCTCTTTGCCACTTTGCAGCTTTTGCGCACGACACTACATGCAACTGTTGTTGTAAGTTAAACTGCTTAATTTTCCTTGCATGAGAATGGTCTGTTTTTCACATCCCTAGACTTACACCCTGACTTTAGTCTGTGCACTGTGTGCAGAAGTCTTCAGGGTCATAATAACTATGCATGCTGTGATTCAGGTTGATTGGCCCATGCTCTAGACACAACACGCACACAGCTGCAACCAACTGAAATTCTAGTGCCTTTAATATTGCACTGCATGCATGATTTGGGCACTTGGAGAAAAAACCTTTCCAGTGACAGTGAGCTTTGAAGATCCTGAGATGTAATTCACCTCTGCTGATCTTGTAGGTATGGAGTTCCCCATTTAAGCCTAAGAGACCTTCTATTATTATTTTAAACCCTAGTTCCTAGCAGGGGAGGATGGTTCACAAGTTGCTATATGGCATGTTTCCACTATTATTGTAACATGATTTCTCCCTTTGTGTTTTATGGAATTGTAACAATGCTGATTGTATTATTTCTAATCATATGCCAGCTTATGTTAGCCTAAATACTGCATCTTAGAGCACTTAGTTACAAATAAACATTTTAAACTTTCCCATGTCTCTGATTACTCACGTTGTGGACTGGTATGAGAATAAAACCGAAAGAGTGTTCTTGATTCCCACCATTCCTGAGAGTACCCTAAGTCGCATGTTCTGGTTTGTCTAATCATTGGTAGCTTCGCTGTAGTATGGAGAGCTAATGAGACACTGATGCTAGTCGGATAGGGGTTCGGAGTACTGAGGTGAGTTTTTTGGTACACCACAATTCACTGAGGTCCTAGTTTCCTGTGCATAGTTCTGTGCATGAGCAGAACCCCCACAACAGTAAATAATAAATATAGTTCTACAATGGTGCTAAAACATGGTATTTATGCAGGAATACAAACAAGGCAGTAATCAGGCATACTACTACTATGCAAACCCTACTCTGAGTGTACCTAGAGCATGTCTAGGTGTGAAGGCAAGAATCCCCATAAGGAACAATCCAATCCCATTACCTGGTGGGAGAGAATATCTTGGTCATGAACTGGATACCCCTCACGGAGATGTCAGACCGCTGTGTGGTGAAGTCTCAGCATGCAGGGACCCTCTGTCACAGCTGAAGTGCCTCCTCCTCTAATCTTTTTGAATGCTCCTTATTTATAATAGAATGCATCCTTGTGATGTATGTACAGATTAGCAATGTTATGGATATGTAGATAGCCCTGTCGCCCCATGGATGAAGATAGAACAACATTTGTACATAGTGCATAAAGAGGCCTTGTACATAGTGTTTGGGGCATTATGATGTTATGTGAAGTTAGATATGTAAACAAAGTAGTTTAAGAGAAACTAATCCAACATTGCTGCACACACAAATATTTGCAAAAGTTCACAGAAAAAAATGTTATTGTGCAAAAGTAGGATAATGTAAGAAAATGTGTAGGTCTGTTACTTCGGCCTAACCCGGGCACATAACAGCAGGATCCTCTTACCACACTCCTCAAAGCATCCCAATATGTGGCCAGGTAGACCCCATTGTTGCCCTTGTGTAAGGTATAATCCTTGATTGCTGCTTGAATGTCCACCTTGTTTGTGTTGTGTAAATGAGAGGGTCACAAAGCCTCCATGTGTTTAGTGCGTGAGGACCCTGCACAGACAAAACACTGAGAGATATTAGGGCGTGGTCCTAGAGTGAGAGTATGCCTATGTCTGAGTTGGTGAATCGTTGCATCATCAAGAAGTACCACTGCTTGATGATGTAGTTCAGCTACACGTCAGCTGCGTTGTCCATGCCTTAAGTAACGTAAGTGGTGCCTACATCAGTGCCTCCCCAGCATACTGAGTGTCTTTATGCAGCTTTCCTTGTAGGAGCACAGAGCCATGAGGAACACTGACAACTGGTGAAAATGTTTAAGGCCCTGAGAAGCATGACCTGCAAACTGTAATCAGTTTGCCGAGAGGGGAGGATGGAAGAGTCAGTAAGGAATCTGCGGCTAGATATTATTCACCAGAAAAGGCATTATCGAAAGTACGAAGTTTGTTCATCTGATAGGAACTTCTAGCTGTAGCCTCCTTACCTTACAATAGATACCCAAGCAATGCACCAAGCTCTCAGGGTGCTGCATTTTGACCAATGCATAGCAGATATTTATGCAGGGCATTATCCTTTGTGAGATGGGCTGTTGCCACACGACTTTCCCCTTCTCAGCTCCAACATATCCTACGAAGAGTTGATCGGCCACCTGCAACTTATTGATACGACCAAGGCAAAACAACAACGCTCTATTTGATTTCAGGCAGTGGAGTGTCTGCTCTTCTTTAGTAGGCATGAGGCAGTGCAAAGAATGTAGGCAAGGTGATATTTTAGTCGACATGCAAGGGTGCCCTTCCTACTGAAGGGAAGAGGCACATGTTTGAAGGACTAGCTTGTCTCAATAAAATGTGCTATATGAAGGGTGCACACCTAGTGCCTGCAGTTCCCTGGCCCTCCTGGCTGAGGTTATAGCTACTAGGGAAGCTGTCGTTATAGTTAGCAACTGCAGAGGTCAGTTATGCAGTGACTCAAAAGGTACACACATTAGAAAGGTCAGAACTAAGTTTAAGACCCACTGAGGCATGATGAATGGCCTGTGAGGAAACATTCATTGGATATGTTTAAGCAACCTAGTCACCACAGGTGAGTTGAAAAAGGAAGGTAGGTCTTGCAACTGCAAAAATCCTGCTATGGCTGATAAGTAACCTTTGACGAACAGTGGTATTATGCAAGGTGAATTGGCACCACTCAGGAAAATAACACGTATAGTGGTTTGGAAAACACAAATTATTGTAGGAAAGTGCTGTAAGGTGAGGATAACCATCAACCTTCCCCAAAAATTACAGCCAAGGCCAACACAATACACAAATGAAATCTGCTGCACACATCTAAGGTGTATCAAAAATATTACCTGCATGATGTATGCACAAATATCAACACAGTATTATGAGTTCTTGTTTTCTTTCTTTATTCTTTAGTCTTGTGTCAGCCAGCACGTTTTTGGTCTCACACAATGGGAAATCGTCCCGTGACATTCTCAAGGCTTCATAAACACGAACAAAAGGCTAATGTAACACCATACATACACTGGTGTACCTATGCATTATTTCTGCATCTTCCCATGTCTGAAGTGTAAACAAAACACCTCTCAAGGAGACCCCATATATCATGTACAAGGTAGACTAAAACCCCACGCTAGTGAAAATGCCAAATCAAAAGGGAGAATTAGAAAACCCACTGGAATCAAATAGTCCTAGAATGCCAGCTAATTGGTGATGGCGAGAACAAATATGTGAAATCAAAGTGAAAAACAAACTTGGTAGCCCTCCAAGACCGCATGCTAGCAACTATTGTAAAAGCACCTGTCTGACACTGAGTAAAAACAAAGACCAGCCCAGGATAAAGATTGCTAAATGCCAGACAAAAGCATAGGAAATCCGGTGCGGACTAAGGTTGACGGAAAAGAGAGCATAGTAACCACCTTTACAACCTCAAACAATGCACTGTGAAAATTCATTAAAATACCTCTAATGGGGTGTTGCCAAGATGGCGGAGGAGTAGGACGTGCTTCTGTGTCCCTCCGGCGCCGCGAGATCATCAGCTTTGTCCAGCACCCTCTTGGGGTCCCCATACACGCGTGATTCTTCCTCGCCTGGTATCCCGTTGTTGTCTGGGATCAGCTGGAGGCCCCATTTTTGCCAGCCGAATCGCTTTTACACTGCAGCTGACGGAACTGTGGTAAATAAAATAATTACCCTGGCATAATTTCTAGGCATTAACAATTAGCATGAATCAAATGAGAGGCAGAGAGTCCGTGGTGTCCAAGTTAAAAGGGCTTTATTCCAATAACTCGAGTTAAGGGAGAATCTGTTCCATCACCACTGAGGTTCAGGAAGGGTCTTCTAACATTTAATAACAATGAACAACATATATACATTTTGTCTTGTACATAGGGCGTAGGAAGGAACGCAGAGCAGAGAAAAAACAGATAAGAGCATGTGGGCGTACATGTGGGTGTACACTTTATGAGTCATAGGTAGGTGATAGGTAGGTGTCATAGGTGGGTGGTACACAGAGGAGGAGTTTGCATGACCAGCTGGAACTTTGCCCTACTTGTGTGCAACTTGGTCATGACGTGCAATTGACGTGTAACTGGGAGGAGAGCTGACTTTAAGTCTAGTAGAGAAGCCTTCAGTGTCAGGGCGACCAGCACGTCTTGTACTATCTGATATCTTGATATCGGGGATGTATTATCTGAAGCAAAGGTTATTCATCGCTAAGAATCAGAAAAAGCATATATTTCTTCGTTCATTACATGGGGGCTGTGAGCTTTTTACAGATGCAAGTACTGTAATTTCATTTAACCAGAGACAGAAAAGCTGGGCCCTATCTCAGCAGACGGGTTCTGTTTACCTTTTTCACCGGGCATGCAGATAACTGTTAAGCAAAATATACTGTCTTGGCAGCCCTTGCTGGATTTCTTTCGGCTGAGCTAGAAGCATGCGAGGTCAGAGATACGTAATTGCAGCTTTCAGTGTGTCAGGAGTCATGAAAAACCCTTATTTCAGAAAGTGGCTCAGCTGAACCACAAAAAAGGTTTCATCGTGATTTATTTAAAAGTGCACAATGTAAATACATGGGCCTTCATGTTAGCTTAATATTTCTTGCATGGGAGACTTAATTACTGGCATCCTAAAGCAGGACGTAAATGCAGAGGCCTCTTTGTTCAGGCCACTTAAGGGAAAATATGCATGGGTGACATGCACATATATGTACCACACATGTAACTTAGGGTACACGCAGGGGACATCTTGGTCAGGCAAAATTTCATTTTCCTCATTCCCTCCTTGTCCCCTACGTAACCCTTCAGGATACATCTATATTCATGAGACCGTATAGTTGATCATACAGCATCAGTTGTTCCTCCTTAACCCTTTGTATACTTGGATGTGGAATACAGGCAGTTGCACACAGGCCGCAAATGGCCGGGCCACACTGCAGACAGAGACAGCAACCAAATATCAGGAGTAGGATCATTCCTAGGAAGGACAACACTTTCCATCCCCAAGCAGATATCACACCCCAGAGCCAACTGGACCAAGTCCATGTGCCTGGGTCTTGATGTATGCCATGAGCAATCTTGTGGAGCCTTGTTATCGCTGCATACACAGATGGCGCGTTATTTGGGATGAGAACGCAACAACTAGATCGGATCACGCTACAAGCTCCGCCCCTATCCGCCAAGATGACGTCTAGAACAAGGCGATTTTGAAGAACGACAAGTCTAATGGCAGACTGCTCCTGGGTCAAGTTCGCCAGGGCAGATGCAGTCACATTCACTACTGCCTCAAGAGTCCTTGTTAACTTGCGTATCAGTTTACTGTTTTGGACGGGACCTATGAAGAAGAAGAATCCTTTGTTGAAATCTGTATATTGCTCCCAAGCTGTTTCAGTCTGATCAATCCCTGAGGCATCTGTCTCTCTCTTTACTCTAACATGTTCTAGTCGTGAATCTCTATGATAATGGGATGGGGCCAAGAATACAGGTGGCAATAAGAATGCTATATAACAAGTCCCACCCCAGTCTAAGGGCAGATGTATATAGGCTGTCTGACCGCAAATGAAATAGGTATGGCGTGATGTTTTGAAAGAAGAAAGTCCTTTATCATTAAACACTACTACAACTTTACACTCGCTGTGTCCCATATGTACTGAGCCTTGCTTATTAACACATGAATCACCTTTTGCTGGTAGAACTGAAATAAAAGGTGGACCTGTATTTTGCTTGGGCTGAACATTTAACATTATATAATTAACGGATGCATTTCCCTGCTCGTACTCTTCATTCTCTAGATCGGTTCCCTTCCTTTGAGGAAATCCGTCTTTGTCTGGAAAACATGCTTCATTCATTACTTTATTCAGGTTTCCATATATCCAGCCACCTGGATAAGCTATGTACTTTCTATCTATTGAGGTCATTAAGGCAAACCATGCTCCACATGAACCATTGTGTGAGAACGGCAGAGGATAGAAGGGCAGAACTCCCTTCGCCTTTTGATAAGGTGGCAGTTGGCCACATACCCAGCAATTAGTCGCATTGCTGGTCTGATGAGAATGGTGTAACATTTGAATAAAAGTATTGTTACGCAATGCAAGTCGATATGACAGTTCATGAGGTGGCAGTTCACTAAATGTATGCTCTGTGGTGTTGTTACTGGATGAGTGCATATGTGAGGCAAGAGGAAAGAAAACATGTAGTAATAAACTAACACAGATTATAACAATGGACAGAATAAAAAGAATGATCAAAGTAACTATACATCTACTGCGTAATAGCTTGCAGTACTTTTCTCTCATGTTTCTTTTCTTACTATTCTCGTATGTGATCTTATACATGTCAGAAATCTAGTCTAACCGATTCACCACCGAGTGGACTTAGACAATTAAACTACGTCTGACTTACTAGATCTTAACTTAGATTTATACTCCTGCTGTGGAGTCTTTTCTAGCAAAGGCGGTGCAAAGACTGTATCGTCCTTATTGTCTATCAAAGTTCCAGATTGTCCAAAGTACTTTCTGCAATGCTGAGCGTGGAGCCACCCCTTGCGTCCCTCCACCTTCACTGCGGTCCTCGTGGTTAGTAGCACCAACTTCGGCGTCTTCCAACGTGGCTCAAGGGAGCTTGATCGATCAAAGTTCCGGACACATACAAAATCCCCAGGGACAATGGCGTGTTCCTTGACCTGGGTGTTGTCAGGGAAGGCGGCAGCAACCTGTGAACGACAAGAGAGTAGTGCAGACATCAAGGAAGCCAGGTAATCTGTCAGCATGTTACTGTCAACATCAGTTATTTTTTTTGGCATAGGCGTACCCCACATATTTGGCGGTCTACCGAAGACTACTTCATACGGGGAAAGGCCTGTTCTGGAATGAGCTACCATACGCATGTAGAAGAGGGCAACCGGCATGGCCACCATCCAATCCACGCCTTTATCTGCACATATCTTTGCAAGTTTTGTTTTTAGTGTCTGATTATGTCTTTCTACAAGGCCTGCTGCTTCTGGGTGTCTTACACAATGGAATTTCCAAGTATATCCTAACAGAAGAGACACTTGTTTCATTAATTCAGAGGAGAATGGCTGACCGTTATCGGAGTATACGACCCGAGGCAATCCATACCTGGGGATGTACTCGCGCACTAATTGCCTGGCTGTTGTCACAGCAGTATAATCTGGAACTGGATATGCTTCTGTCCATCTAGATAGTGCACACACAACTACCAGGACATACTTGTAACCTCTACATCTGTTCATTTGGATATAATCCATCTGGAGGACCTCAAAAGGGTGGTCAGGAGGATGAAATCCGCCTTGTTCCACCGTAATGCCTTTACCTGGATTGAACTGGCAACAGATCATACATGTTTGTACTTTCTGCTTCGCTGCTGTACGCATGTGCTTGTTAAACCAGATATTCTGTAAGCTGTCTATCATTGCCTTTTCTCCCAAGTGTGCTGGACTATGTGCTGTGTTTATAATTACTTGTACCATAGAATCTGGAAGAAACCATGTACCTTTTCCCTTAGTCATCCAACCTTGGTCAGTCTGGACCCCTCCTTGTTCAGTCCATTTCTTTATCTCATCTGCAGTGGCATGTGTCTGTATGTCGAGTACATCTTGAGTGGGATCCCTGACTGTCATACATGTTGTCAGTAATGGTACCTCTGTCCTTGTCGTGTCTGTTGGTGTCTGGGCTGTCTGGGCTGTAAGTTTAGCTGTTCGGTCTGCCAGGTCATTACCCTGGGAAATGGTGTCTGTAACTTTGGTGTGAGCTTTGCACTTCAGGATAGAAATGGCTGTAGGTAAATGTATTGCTTCCAACAGGGCTTGAATGAGCTGGCCGTGCTGGATCTTGGTCCCATGGGAGGTCAAGAAACCTCTTTCCCTCCAAAGCACCCCGAAATCATGAACTACGCCAAAGGCATATTGTGAGTCAGTATAAATGTTTACTTTCAAGTGCTTAGCTCTTATGCAGGCTTGTGTCAGAGCGATGAGCTCTGCTGCTTGTGCTGATAGTGTGTCTATTTTCTGTGTCTCCATGACTTCAGTAGCAGTGGTCACGGCATATGCTGCTACTAATTCTCCTGCACTCGTTCTCTTGCATGATCCATCTACATAGAGCGATAAGTCTGGGTCTGGAAGTGCAATATCTGTCAGGTCTTTTCTTGGTTTCGTCACTATATTCATTACTTCCACACAGTCGTGTGGTGGTGCATTTACTGTACTTGAGGGCAAAAGTGTTGCAGGATTCAGAATATTACAACGTCTGATCTCTATGTGTGGTTGAAATAATGTCAGTTCATATCCTGTCAGTCTTGCTACAGTCAAATGTTGTGTCTGTGTCCTGTTTAAGAGTACCTCCACTGCATGTGGAACCTGTACTGTCAGAGGGTGTCCCAGCACTATCGAGTCACTTTGTCTTATGGCTAGGGCTGTTGCTGCAACTGATTTCAGGCACGCAGGCAGAGCCTGGGCCACTGGATCTAGGGTACTAGAAAAATAAGCGCAAGGCTTGTGTTTTCCTGCTTGATCTTGTGTGAGGACAGATAACGCTGTTCCATCCCGTTCAGTTACAAACAGCATAAAATGTTTGCTGTAACATGGAGTCGCTAAAACTGGTGTAGTGTAGTTCCTATTATCCCAATAGGCTCTGCGCATTGGAATAATACCTCCAATAGTATAGACCTAGACCAGACGTTAACTAGGTCTTCTACTGTCGATATTAGACTTAAAGTTTTGGGTTTGCCAGCTAGCTCAGAGTTCACTAGAAACTTTCTCAAATAGGCAAGGAGGAGTTGAACCTCCCTGGATAGACAAGAAGGGATTTAGTTTCTGACAACCATAGAACATGACAACTTTGCTCTCCCCTAATCAAGAGTATATCTCTAGAGTCGTGTGAAAACAAAAGACAACTTATTTTACTCAGTCAGTACGTGCATTCTTAGTTTCACCAGTTTGTAGAGAAAAGGAAGAGACGGGCGTGTTCAATAAAAGATGTTATTTATTGATCAGTCTCTTTTCTCGTACAAGAGAAATGAATCGATATTAGTGCAATACTTATGGTTAAGTAAAATGCATACAATAAAAGCAGAAGTATAAAATAATACTGTAAAAACATTTATATGGTTTCTAAGCCATATGATGTTTTAAAATGGATAAAATAGATACATACATATAAATCATTTGACTAATCGTACTCAACTGGTGCTTCTAACTACGCCTACCCCAGTGTACCTGACCTAAGCCTCATACGTGGGCGGGGATAGAAAGTAGCAGTTTAAGTTAAGTTTGTTTTGCCAAGTGCCTGACTCAAGAATTCTCTGCAAAGGGTTATTCAGTTCTGTACCTTGAACCTAGGATGGTTGAGGGATGGTATCTCTCGTCTGTGGTCTCGATATTCCAAGCTGCCTGCGAGGGCTGCTCGGAAGCGCCGGAGCTGGATTTCTCGGCAGGAGAAAGCAGCGTTTCGTTCTCAGCGCGTCAGGAAGGCGGGGCAGCGCCAGTGGGCTTCGCTCTCTGCTGGGCTTCGGCAAGTCTCGCTGCTCCGATCTCGTCACCACCGCGTGTGTTTGCTTAAGGCAATATCGGTAATATTTATACCTGTAAGGTGCCGAGATTGACGTAAGGAGGGACATAGATACGTCAATAAGGATGTCATACGAGCTGGTCGTTAGCACATTCTTTTACTGAAGTTCTTTGAGAAATCAAAACAATGGCCGCAGGGATTTTCCCAGGTTGTCATAGGTTTGATTTGTTTTGAGAACTCCGTATGCCTTATCAGGGGCTGGAGGAATATTGCTTGCCTAATTAGATGGCAAGCGTTATGACCTAATCAGATAACGCGCTCCTGTGCCGTGGTCTGGCTTAATCAGATAACGGTTTCTGCATCATGGGATGGCTGCTAGTTAATTTGTTAACCAGAATAGGGTCAGGAATAGGGGGATCTATACAGAACCTATAGGAATACATCACACCCACTCCACGCTAACTATGGCCATATTTACGAATCTAGGCATAGTAAAACATACTGTAGAGTATCGTGTATACCTTACCACCCCAAAATACACATAATGCATTTCGAAATTATGTAATATATGGGAAAAAATAGTCACATGTACTATATGCACTTAAGCAGTAGAATAATGCTAAATTAATCACGCATATGTATACATTATTAGTAATTGAATATGAGAATTACACATGAAATGGCTCTTAATACAGAAGAAAAGTTCAAGACCACTTCATCACAGTTCAAAAATATTTATGAACATACCAACGGGCAGCTAATGTCTATGAAGTTTCTAAAGCCAGAAATTAGTTCTCTAAGAATAGTTCTTACTTTAAGCAGAAGATAAGTGTCCCGAAAAATTATAAAAAATATTTTGGGGCTGCTAAAAAAATTGCTGTCCGTGGACTGGAGGAAAAGTTGATCTTGCTACTTTATTATTAAAGTTGAAGGCCAAATTCAAGGTGTCGGGAACGCCGTGTGCTAGCTTGTTCAAGAGTCGTTATTTCTGCTCTGGTGAGAACATCATATCATTGAGACTGCTGAAAAAGCTGTCAACAGCTTCCTGGGAGAGTTCCACTAATTCGGAAAAAGATGTAACCATGCATTCATGTGCATGATTGTCTCCATTGACGTTTTGAGTAGTATTGCTGACAGAAGGTTGTACCTGATCGATGCTGCTTTCATCTTGATCTTCACTACCCCTTAATCGTAGTGGTGAAGTTTCCACGAATGCCGTCATCAGGATTGGCAGCCGTTGAGGGCAGCACAATGCATGAGCCTTTACCGGACCCAACAATGTTTCTGCATCCATTGGCGCATCCGATTGTAGCATCAGACAGGTGTCCAACACGCATTCTTCTCCGCACAGCATGCACCTTAATACAGGTAAAACACATCTTTGCCATATCGGCCGAAATGAAAGAAACCAAGTCATGTTCAGGTCTCTAAGCCGGGTTAGTCCCAGGATTTTTGATATCCGGTCCCGGTATCCAATGGCTCGGATTGTTTCTTCCCTTGTCGCAGGTGTTTTGTCTGTGACATGGTTTGCCATAACGAAATATGAGGACTAAGAATAGTATTCCTGCAATTAGTCCCAAAATGAGGGGAACTCCTCCAAAAATCAAATGGACGAGGTCTGGAAAAATACCCAGTATGGCTTTGAATGGTGTTAATGCCATCGAAAATACTGTCTTAAATACATTTGAGACTCCACTGGTATCAGAAATATTTAAGATTTCATTCAGGATTTCTGCGAAATGTATGGGGGAATTAGTTGATAACAATGAATGAATCTCTGCAGTCGTCCTTGCGACTAGGAGATCATACGTTTCTTTTGATGACGTGAGCCTGGTCGGCGTCTGAAGAAGCACTGTTTTCATTCTGCTTAAAGTATCAACTCGAATAGAAGTAATTTTCAAGTTAGGCCATGCCCTTGCCTCCCTGTCTGGAAAGGAGCTGGGGAACAATAAGCGTCCACAGCACATGACCTTCGCAGTCGTACTTACGAGATAAGGAACCCCGGGCAGTAGACTACAACATCTGCGATCCACAATTAGAATGTAACTCCCGTTATAGAGTCTTGTAAAGAATGGTTCTATCTGTGTTGCAGGTGTGCCTAGCTGGTGACATGAAAGGTTATTTGAGTTCCCTTCACAGGCTCCATGCAAACTAATTCCATTACACAGAAGTGTACCGCTTAGTGACATTGCACAATTATTGCCACTAAGAAACACTTTCTGTCCTTTATTACTGACACATGCATGTGAATAGGGCAAGTTCCATGTTGTCTTAATGTACCCTTTTCCCAATTTTTCATACATGCCAGCCTGTATATATTTTTGGCAGTATTGAAACCTGAAAGTAGATATCGGAATATTAATTATCCCATGTATTATCCATTCAATGACAGGTCGTTCTGACATTGTCAATGGTAATCTCTCGAGTTTCTCAATGCTCAGGATTGTATAATCAGCACCCTTCTGTGCCATACTGATTTGTTTATCAGTAAGGTTAAAGATATTGAATAGTGACGTTGTGTTGATTAAACGCCAAGGCACATAGCCTGAACGCAGATTTTGTAACGTCCAGCCAAGCTGTACAATAGAACGCAATTGAGACTGACCGTGTTGTAACAACAGTAAGTCTTGCGATAATATGTCGATTGCTGAAGACACAATGCTGTCCAATGAAAAGATTCTGGAGGACAGAGTCATTAACCCATTGTCCACTACAGAAAGTGATTTTTCCAAATTAATACGGTCAATTTCCCGTATACTTTCTGCTGTCTCAATTTGAGTTATCTTCCAGGCCTCGTTGTAAGCTGCATATATAGAGGCTGCTATGAAGCGTTTTTGACGCTGTTTGCGCGGTCCCATAATGAAATCACGCAAGTCAGCACCATCAGTAAGTAAAGTTAGGTGTTGCTTAATCTCTGTCAGTGTGGAAGTTTGTAGCCATTGAAGGCAGAGTTTGCCCACACTGTAGGTGGTGATTATCCCTGGGTGTTGTCTTTGGGAATATCTAGGGTCTGGCCTGGTCAATGTGAACCCCTGTGTTTTGTTCAGGAATCTGTCTTGACAGTGTCACGGGGTTACCTGGCCGGACCCCTGCTCGGCCCCGGATCGGTTAATGGATTCTTCGTCTTCTCCGCAGGAGGACTACTGGCCCTTTAAGAACGTCCCCTCTGGTTGTGACGAGGTTCTTGCCTCTGGACCAGCTGACGTCAGGAACCAATCAGGAGCGGGATGGGGACTTAACAGGGAGGATCCGGAAGACGCCGTCGTTCGAAGAGAAGACTCGTGGGAAGCCGCGGTGCAGTGCCAGGAGGAGAACGCGAGCTGGAGACAGGTGGACGGGACCAGGACAACCGGAAAGGAGGACGGGACCCAGGCGGCGGAGTCCTACACGGGAGCCGACACAGCGAGGGGAGAAGGCACCGGGACAGACCTGGACGTGAGGCAGAGACCGGCAAAGGAGACGCCAGGAGGCCAACGATATCGTGTATCGCCCAGCCACGCAAAGGAGGACGCGTGGCTCACCCAGGTGCGTGCTCGTTTGGGTTCTCTGTTCAGACCTAAGAAGGGCGGGAACGAGTAGTGGAACAGGGAGGGGAGGTCTTCAAATAGCCTGTGTAATACCGGGGTATCTTACCGGACCTCTCGAGTTGTGCACGGGTGTCTGAATTAGAAGCGGTTGTTGGTGGCGGTTCAGACTATTCCCTCACTCCCTTCCCCACACCTTATTAAAAGCGTGGCCAGTACCTAATAGCCCCGTTGTTTCTTTGTGTTTCCCTACATGCGCTGGGACACTCGGACCTCCGCCCTGGTACCTGACGCTGAGGACACCAAGGAAGGACCCTGGACCCTCATTGTGATATTGTTTGAAAACTTTGCCTTTGTGTTGAAACCCATTAAAAGAACTTAACTCGACCCCTTCAGTGTTGGCTACGTACATTCTTGTGACCCAAAGGTGACAAGTGGCGAGCCAGCCAGGAGCTATCCATCAGACACATGATGGAGACCGTAATGGAAGGACAGGCCAAACTGGAGTGGGCTATCGGGAAAGCAAGCGAACAAGCAGACAATGACCGAGCAACATTTACTGCGGCCATACAGCAACAGGTTGACCATCTCACCAAACTGGCTGAAGGGCAAACGCAATTGCTGGCGGCGTTGGGTCAAAGCAGAGCAGCTCACCCACCTGGAGCAGTAGTACCTCTCCAAAAGTATGTAGCAGGAGATGACCCTATTTCGTTTTTCCTAAATTTCGAAAGGGCGGCACGGGCTAGTGCCTGGCCAGGGGAGAGATGGCCCTTTTACCTGGCTCCTCTACTCACTGGAGAAGCTCAGGCTGCATATCAGTTGGCTAACAAAGATGGAACCGCCACTTATGGACACGTGAAGCAGCTGATCCTAGACAGACTAGGGGTTGATGATGAAACACATAGAATCCGCTTTAGACAAGAAAGAGGCACCCCGAATGACGCTCCTAAAACTCTTTTCTATAAGTTAAAAGACGCGGCTGACAGGTGGTTGAAACCACAAGAGGGTAACCTGGATAATGTTATGAATAAGATCTACCTGGAACAGTTTCTTGAGGCCTTGCCTTATGGGACACAGCGGTGGCTCCGGCAGCATGCAGGGTTAACTCTAGACCACGCCATCGAAATGGCCAATTCCTATGCCAGAGCCCAAACAAGGCCGGTATTTCGTGAACCCGAGAAACCTGTTGTCAGCAAACCAACCACCAAGCCCGATAAAAAGCCCTTTAGAAACCAGAGTGAGGTTCATCCTATTAAGACAAGACGCCTGAAGGTAGAACCCCCAGTCTTCACAGGCCCACAATGTTATGAATGCGGTGAATGGGGACATATTGCCAGGTACTGCAGAAAAAGGAAAGAAAAAGAAGAAGAACCCATGGAGGTCGGGTATGCTCCTCGCGCCATCCTGTATGCACAAGAGACAGGACCAGCCTTTTATGTGAGTGTACTGGTAGACGGTAAGAAAACCCGTGCCTTGTTAGACTCAGGCTGTCGCCATTCTGTGATAAAGAAAAATGCCCTGAGTGAGACTTCTGTACTCTTGGATCATACCGTCCGGATACGATGTGTACATGGGGATGTGCGCACTTATCCGGTAGCCCAGGTCACCTTAACAACCGAGAAGGGAACCCAATTACAGTGTAAATTAGGAGTAGTACCCGAACTGCCCGAATCACTTCTTATAGGAACTGATAATAAGTGGTTTTCCTCTTTGGTGGCAGAAGTCCTAGAAAGACAGGGGCGATGTGGGGTTAGGGAGGGATTGCTAGCGGAAGAACCATGGTCCACTGATTCCAATTTCCGGGCAGCACAAGTAAATGACGCCTCCTTGGCAAGTGCTTGGCAGAATGCCCAAAACAACAAAGGACAGAACCCCATTACCTACCCCTGTTTTATCGAGCAAAACGGTCTCCTGTATAGAGTAGGACAGAAGCAGGCCACCCCCCAGCTGATCGTGCCAACTGTATTTCGTGAGCAAGTGATGTTTTATGCACACGCACACCTTCTGGCAGGTCACTCTGGTGCGGAAAAAACCACAAACTCCATCACGGAGCATTTCTATTGGCCAGGGGTGTATGCTCAGGTCAAGAAATATTGTCAGGAATGCAACATTTGTCAGAAAAGAAACCCGTACATTCCTCCTAAAGTCCCTCTTGTCCCTCTTCCGATCATAGGGAAGCCATTTGAAAGAATAGGGGTAGACATCATAGGGCCCCTACCCAAGTCACATAGGGGATACCAATACGTTGTGGTGATTGTCGACTATGCAACACGGTACCCGAGGCGTTCCCTCTGAGGGCTGCCACTACCAGTGCCATCTCACAAAAACTAGTGGAATTGTTTTCTAGAATGGGGTTCCCCAAGGATATCATTACAGATCAGGGAACACCTTTTGTATCCAGACTCATGAAACAAGTGTGTAAGCTTCTCAATGTGAAACACCTACGTACGTCGGTCTATCACCCACAAACCGACGGCCTAGTCGAACGGTACAACGGGTTGATCAAAACCACATTGAAGAAACTACTGACAGGAGATGGTAAGCAGTGGGACCAACTACTTCCATTGGCCCTCTATGTATTGAGAAGCCAGTTCCAAAGCAGTCTAGGTACTTCGCCCTTTGAGTTGCTATTTGGGAGAAAGCCCCGGACCCTATTGGAAATAACTAGAGAGAGCTGGGTGACCACAGGGACACAAGACGCTGAAGAGTTGTTGGACTACTCTCAGCAGTTAAAGTCCAGGTTACACAAGCTACGGACATTGTCCTATGAAACTTTGGAGAAAGCTCAGGGTAAACAAAAGACCTTTTACGATAAAGGAAAGAAATGGAGGGAGTTAAACTTAGGAGACTGGGCTCTGGTCCTTCTTCCCACATCTACCCACAAACTCCGAAAGGAGTGGCAAGGGCCGTTTAAAGTAGTTAAGAAAATAGGAAGGACCACATATGCGCTACAGCTGTCTCCTACCCGAACTCAAATATACCACATCAACATCCTAAAGAAGTGGTTGGGTTCTCCCCCTACAAAGCCTGCTTCCGAATCCTTGGCTACACCTCCTGTTCATACCATAGAGCACGTGGTTGTAAACCCCGACCTTCCAGAACCCCAAAAGGATGAACTGAAAGAATTAATGATGAAACATCAGTCCATCTTTTCTGATCAACCAGGTCGAACTACATTAGCCGAACACCACATTCCGACCGTTCCAGGGGTAACGGTAAAGCAAAAACCCTATCGAGTCCCAGAAGCTCGACGTGCAGTAATAAAAGAGGAGGTACAGAAAATGTTAGAGGCAGGGATCATAGTACCCTCCAAGAGCAACTGGTCCTCTCCTGTGGTATTAGTGCCAAAACCTGATGGCAGTAAAAGGTTTTGTATCGACTTTAGAGCAGTGAACAAGGTATCAAAACAAGATGGGTATCCCTTACCAAGAGTAGATGAATTAATAGAACATCTCGGTGAGGCCCAATATATAACAACCATTGACCTCACCAAAGGATATTGGCAGGTGCCCCTTTCCCTAAAAGATCAGGAAAAGACCGCATTCACCACCCCAGACGGTCTGTTTCATTTCACCGTTTTGCCCTTTGGTCTCCATGGGGCTCCTGCTACGTTTCAGCGGCTTATGGATACGGTGCTAGCCCCATACAGACGCTTTGCAGCAGCCTACTTGGACGATATTGTTATCCATAGTCCAGATTGGCAGACCCACCTGCAGCATCTAGAACAGATCCTGGGAGCCTTGGAAAAGGCAGGCTTACATCTTAACTCAAAGAAATCGCGCTTTGCCTTTTCACAAGTTAAATACTTGGGATATGTCCTGGGGAACGGCCAACTGTACCCCCAACAAGAAAAGGTCAAAGCAATTCAGAGTCAGGGTTTTCCCCAAAATAGGAGGGACCTTAGAGCCTTCCTTGGCATAGTCGGCTATTACCGACGGTTCATCCCGCACTTTGCCTCCCTCTCCGCCCCTTTGACCGATTTGTTGAAGAAAACAGCCACTTCCGGCCAGTTCAAACAACCCTCCCCTGCAGTGCAACAGGCTTTTCAGGCACTGAAAGACGTGCTCTCCTCATCCCCAGTCCTCGTAACCCCTGACTTTGACAAACCGTTTTTCCTCCAGACCGATGCCTCTGGGGTTGGGTTGGGTGCAGTGTTGTCCCAGGTAGACCAGGATGGGAGGGAAAGGCCTATTCTGTACTTAAGTAGGAAATTGTTCCCTAGGGAAACCGCCTATCCCACAATTGAAAAGGAGTGCCTGGCGGTGAAATGGAGCATCGAAAAACTGCACTACTATCTGGATGGCCGTCACTTTACCCTGTTCTCGGACCATGCCCCTTTGCAATGGCTACAACGAAATAAGGGCCGCAATGAACGCATCCTACGTTGGTTCTTGTCCCTACAACCCTATGATTTTGAGGTGTGTCATCGGAAAGGTTCTGCTCAGACAAATGCTGACTATTTGTCCCGTTATCCACTTTCCCCCGAACGGGAAAAGTCTAGGGGGGAGATTTGTCACGGGGTTACCTGGCCGGCCCCCTGCTCGGCCCCGGATCGGTTAATGGATTCTTCGTCTTTTCTGCAGGAGGACTACTGGCCCTTTAAGAACGTACCCTCTGGTTGTGACGAGGTTCTTGCCTCTGGACCAGCTGACGTCAGGAACCAATCAGGAGCGGGATGGGGACTTAACAGGGAGGATCCGGAAGACGCCGTCGTTCGGAGAGAAGACTTGTGGGAAGCCGCGGTGCAGTGCCAGGAGGAGAACGCGAGCTGGAGACAGGTGGACGGGACCAGGACAACCGGAAAGGAGGACGGGACCCAGGCGGCGGAGTCCTACACGGGAGCCGACACAGCGAGGGGAGAAGGCACCGGGACAGACCTGGACGTGAGGCAGAGACCGGCAAAGGAGACGCCAGGAGGCCAACGATATCGTGTATCGCCCAGCCACGCAAAGGAGGACGCGTGGCTCACCCAGGTGCGTGCTCGTTTGGGTTCTCTGTTCAGACCTAAGAAGGGCGGGAACGAGTAGTGGAACAGGGAGGGGAGGTCTTCAAATAGCCTGTGTAATACCGGGGTATCTTACCGGACCTCTCGAGTTGTGCACGGGTGTCTGAATTAGAAGCGGTTGTTGGTGGCGGTTCAGACTATTCCCTCACTCCCTTCCCCACACCTTATTAAAAGCGTAGCCAGTACCTAATAGCCCCGTTGTTTCTTTGTGTTTCCCTACATGCGCTGGGACACTCGGACCTCCGCCCTGGTACCTGACACTGAGGACACCAAGGAAGGACCCTGGACCCTCATTGTGATATTGTTTGAAAACTTTGCCTTTGTGTTGAAACCCATTAAAAGAACTTAACTCGACCCCTTCAGTGTTGGCTACGTACATTCTTGTGACCCAAAGGTGACAAGTGGCGAGCCAGCCAGGAGCTATCCATCAGACACATGATGGAGACCGTAATGGAAGGACAGGCCAAACTGGAGTGGGCTATCGGGAAAGCAAGCGAACAAGCAGACAATGACCGAGCAACATTTACTGCGGCCATACAGCAACAGGTTGACCATCTCACCAAACTGGCTGAAGGGCAAACGCAATTGCTGGCGGCGTTGGGTCAAAGCAGAGCAGCTCACCCACCTGGAGCAGTAGTACCTCTCCAAAAGTATGTAGCAGGAGATGACCCTATTTCGTTTTTCCTAAATTTCGAAAGGGCGGCACGGGCTAGTGCCTGGCCAGGGGAGAGATGGCCCTTTTACCTGGCTCCTCTACTCACTGGAGAAGCTCAGGCTGCATATCAGTTGGCTAACAAAGATGGAACCGCCACTTATGGACACGTGAAGCAGCTGATCCTAGACAGACTAGGGGTTGATGATGAAACACATAGAATCCGCTTTAGACAAGAAAGAGGCACCCCGAATGACGCTCCTAAAACCCTTTTCTATAAGTTAAAAGACGCGGCTGACAGGTGGTTGAAACCACAAGAGGGTAACCTGGATAATGTTATGAATAAGATCTACCTGGAACAGTTTCTTGAGGCCTTGCCTTATGGGACACAGCGGTGGCTCCGGCAGCATGCAGGGTTAACTCTAGACCACGCCATCGAAATGGCCAATTCCTATGCCAGAGCCCAAACAAGGCCGGTATTTCGTGAACCCGAGAAACCTGTTGTCAGCAAACCAACCACCAAGCCCGATAAAAAGCCCTTTAGAAACCAGAGTGAGGTTCATCCTATTAAGACAAGACGCCTGAAGGTAGAACCCCCAGTCTTCACAGGCCCACAATGTTATGAATGCGGTGAATGGGGACATATTGCCAGGTACTGCAGAAAAAGGAAAGAAAAAGAAGAAGAACCCATGGAGGTCGGGTATGCTCCTCGCGCCATCCTGTATGCACAAGAGACAGGACCAGCCTTTTATGTGAGTGTCCTGGTAGACGGTAAGAAAACCCGTGCCTTGTTAGACTCAGGCTGTCGCCATTCTGTGATAAAGAAAAATGCCCTGAGTGAGACTTCTGTACTCTTGGATCATACCGTCCGGATACGATGTGTACATGGGGATGTGCGCACTTATCCGGTAGCCCAGGTCACCTTAACAACCGAGAAGGGAACCCAATTACAGTGTAAATTAGGAGTAGTACCCGAACTGCCCGAATCACTTCTTATAGGAACTGATAATAAGTGGTTTTCCTCTTTGGTGGCAGAAGTCCTAGAAAGACAGGGGCGATGTGGGGTTAGGGAGGGATTGCTAGCGGAAGAACCATGGTCCACTGATTCCAATTTCCGGGCAGCACAAGTAAATGACGCCTCCTTGGCAAGTGCTTGGCAGAATGCCCAAAACAACAAAGGACAGAACCCCATTACCTACCCCTGTTTTATCGAGCAAAACGGTCTCCTGTATAGAGTAGGACAGAAGCAGGCCACCCCCCAGCTGATCGTGCCAACTGTATTTCGTGAGCAAGTGATGTTTTATGCACACGCACACCTTCTGGCAGGTCACTCTGGTGCGGAAAAAACCACAAACTCCATCACGGAGCATTTCTATTGGCCAGGGGTGTATGCTCAGGTCAAGAAATATTGTCAGGAATGCAACATTTGTCAGAAAAGAAACCCGTACATTCCTCCTAAAGTCCCTCTTGTCCCTCTTCCGATCATAGGGAAGCCATTTGAAAGAATAGGGGTAGACATCATAGGGCCCCTACCCAAGTCACATAGGGGATACCAATACGTCGTGGTGATTGTCGACTATGCAACACGGTACCCCGAGGCGTTCCCTCTGAGGGCTGCCACTACCAGTGCCATCTCACAAAAACTAGTGGAATTGTTTTCTAGAATGGGGTTCCCCAAGGATATCATTACAGATCAGGGAACACCTTTTGTATCCAGACTCATGAAACAAGTGTGTAAGCTTCTCAATGTGAAACACCTACGTACGTCGGTCTATCACCCACAAACCGACGGCCTAGTTGAACGGTACAACGGGTTGATCAAAACCACATTGAAGAAACTACTGACAGGAGATGGTAAGCAGTGGGACCAACTACTTCCATTGGCCCTCTATGTATTGAGAAGCCAGTTCCAAAGCAGTCTAGGTACTTCGCCCTTTGAGTTGCTATTTGGGAGAAAGCCCCGGACCCTATTGGAAATAACTAGAGAGAGCTGGGTGACCACAGGGACACAAGACGCTGAAGAGTTGTTGGACTACTCTCAGCAGTTAAAGTCCAGGTTACACAAGCTACGGACATTGTCCTATGAAACTTTGGAGAAAGCTCAAGGTAAACAAAAGACCTTTTACGATAAAGGAAAGAAATGGAGGGAGTTAAACTTAGGAGACTGGGCTCTGGTCCTTCTTCCCACATCTACCCACAAACTCCGAAAGGAGTGGCAAGGGCCGTTTCAAGTAGTTAAGAAAATAGGAAGGACCACATATGCGCTACAGCTGTCTCCTACCCGAACTCAAATATACCACATCAACATCCTAAAGAAGTGGTTGGGTTCTCCCCCTACAAAGCCTGCTTCCGTATCCTTGGCTACACCTCCTGTTCATACCATAGAGCACGTGGTTGTAAACCCCGACCTTCCAGAACCCCAAAAGGATGAACTGAAAGAATTAATGATGAAACATCAGTCAATCTTTTCTGATCAACCAGGTCGAACTACATTAGCCGAACACCACATTCCGACCGTTCCAGGGGTAACGGTAAAGCAAAAACCCTATCGAGTCCCAGAAGCTCGACGTGCAGTAATAAAAGAGGAGGTACAGAAAATGTTAGAGGCAGGGATCATAGTACCCTCCAAGAGCAACTGGTCCTCTCCTGTGGTATTAGTGCCAAAACCTGATGGCAGTAAAAGGTTTTGTATCGACTTTAGAGCAGTGAACAAGGTATCAAAACAAGATGGGTATCCCTTACCAAGAGTAGATGAATTAATAGAACATCTCGGTGAGGCCCAATATATAACAACCATTGACCTCACCAAAGGATATTGGCAGGTGCCCCTTTCCCTAAAAGATCAGGAAAAGACCGCATTCACCACCCCAGACGGTCTGTTTCATTTCACCGTTTTGCCCTTTGGTCTCCATGGGGCTCCTGCTACGTTTCAGCGGCTTATGGATACGGTGCTAGCCCCATACAGACGCTTTGCAGCAGCCTACTTGGACGATATTGTTATCCATAGTCCAGATTGGCAGACCCACCTGCAGCATCTAGAACAGATCCTGGGAGCCTTGGAAAAGGCAGGCTTACATCTTAACTCAAAGAAATCGCGCTTTGCCTTTTCACAAGTTAAATACTTGGGATATGTCCTGGGGAACGGCCAACTGTACCCCCAACAAGAAAAGGTCAAAGCAATTCAGAGTCAGGGTTTTCCCCAAAATAGGAGGGACCTTAGAGCCTTCCTTGGCCTAGTCGGCTATTACCGACGGTTCATCCCGCACTTTGCCTCCCTCTCCGCCCCTTTGACCGATTTGTTGAAGAAAACAGCCACTTCCGGCCAGTTCAAACAACCCTCCCCTGCAGTGCAACAGGCTTTTCAGGCACTGAAAGACGTGCTCTCCTCATCCCCAGTCCTCGTAACCCCTGACTTTGACAAACCGTTTTTCCTCCAGACCGATGCCTCTGGGGTTGGGTTGGGTGCAGTGTTGTCCCAGGTAGACCAGGATGGGAGGGAAAGGCCTATTCTGTACTTAAGTAGGAAATTGTTCCCTAGGGAAACCGCCTATCCCACAATTGAAAAGGAGTGCCTGGCGGTGAAATGGAGCATCGAAAAACTGCACTACTATCTGGATGGCCGTCACTTTACCCTGTTCTCGGACCATGCCCCTTTGCAATGGCTACAACGAAATAAGGGCCGCAATGAACGCATCCTACGTTGGTTCTTGTCCCTACAACCCTATGATTTTGAGGTGTGTCATCGGAAAGGTTCTGCTCAGACAAATGCTGACTATTTGTCCCGTTATCCACTTTCCCCCGAACGGGAAAAGTCTAGGGGGGAGATTTGTCACGGGGTTACCTGGCCGGCCCCCTGCTCGGCCCCGGATCGGTTAATGGATTCTTCGTCTTTTCTGCAGGAGGACTACTGGCCCTTTAAGAACGTCCCCTCTGGTTGTGACGAGGTTCTTGCCTCTGGACCAGCTGACGTCAGGAACCAATCAGGAGCGGGATGGGGACTTAACAGGGAGGATCCGGAAGACGCCGTCGTTCGGAGAGAAGACTTGTGGGAAGCCGCGGTGCAGTGCCAGGAGGAGAACGCGAGCTGGAGACAGGTGGACGGGACCAGGACAACCGGAAAGGAGGACGGGACCCAGGCGGCGGAGTCCTACACGGGAGCCGACACAGCGAGGGGAGAAGGCACCGGGACAGACCTGGACGTGAGGCAGAGACCGGCAAAGGAGACGCCAGGAGGCCAACGATATCGTGTATCGCCCAGCCACGCAAAGGAGGACGCGTGGCTCACCCAGGTGCGTGCTCGTTTGGGTTCTCTGTTCAGACCTAAGAAGGGCGGGAACGAGTAGTGGAACAGGGAGGGGAGGTCTTCAAATAGCCTGTGTAATACCGGGGTATCTTACCGGACCTCTCGAGTTGTGCACGGGTGTCTGAATTAGAAGCGGTTGTTGGTGGCGGTTCAGACTATTCCCTCACTCCCTTCCCCACACCTTATTAAAAGCGTAGCCAGTACCTAATAGCCCCGTTGTTTCTTTGTGTTTCCCTACATGCGCTGGGACACTCGGACCTCCGCCCTGGTACCTGACGCTGAGGACACCAAGGAAGGACCCTGGACCCTCATTGTGATATTGTTTGAAAACTTTGCCTTTGTGTTGAAACCCATTAAAAGAACTTAACTCGACCCCTTCAGTGTTGGCTACGTACATTCTTGTGACCCAAAGGTGACAAGTGGCGAGCCAGCCAGGAGCTATCCATCAGACACATGATGGAGACCGTAATGGAAGGACAGGCCAAACTGGAGTGGGCTATCGGGAAAGCAAGCGAACAAGCAGACAATGACCGAGCAACATTTACTGCGGCCATACAGCAACAGGTTGACCATCTCACCAAACTGGCTGAAGGGCAAACGCAATTGCTGGCGGCGTTGGGTCAAAGCAGAGCAGCTCACCCACCTGGAGCAGTAGTACCTCTCCAAAAGTATGTAGCAGGAGATGACCCTATTTCGTTTTTCCTAAATTTCGAAAGGGCGGCACGGGCTAGTGCCTGGCCAGGGGAGAGATGGCCCTTTTACCTGGCTCCTCTACTCACTGGAGAAGCTCAGGCTGCATATCAGTTGGCTAACAAAGATGGAACCGCCACTTATGGACACGTGAAGCAGCTGATCCTAGACAGACTAGGGGTTGATGATGAAACACATAGAATCCGCTTTAGACAAGAAAGAGGCACCCCGAATGACGCTCCTAAAACCCTTTTCTATAAGTTAAAAGACGCGGCTGACAGGTGGTTGAAACCACAAGAGGGTAACCTGGATAATGTTATGAATAAGATCTACCTGGAACAGTTTCTTGAGGCCTTGCCTTATGGGACACAGCGGTGGCTCCGGCAGCATGCAGGGTTAACTCTAGACCACGCCATCGAAATGGCCAATTCCTATGCCAGAGCCCAAACAAGGCCGGTATTTCGTGAACCCGAGAAACCTGTTGTCAGCAAACCAACCACCAAGCCCGATAAAAAGCCCTTTAGAAACCAGAGTGAGGTTCATCCTATTAAGACAAGACGCCTGAAGGTAGAACCCCCAGTCTTCACAGGCCCACAATGTTATGAATGCGGTGAATGGGGACATATTGCCAGGTACTGCAGAAAAAGGAAAGAAAAAGAAGAAGAACCCATGGAGGTCGGGTATGCTCCTCGCGCCATCCTGTATGCACAAGAGACAGGACCAGCCTTTTATGTGAGTGTCCTGGTAGACGGTAAGAAAACCCGTGCCTTGTTAGACTCAGGCTGTCGCCATTCTGTGATAAAGAAAAATGCCCTGAGTGAGACTTCTGTACTCTTGGATCATACCGTCCGGATACGATGTGTACATGGGGATGTGCGCACTTATCCGGTAGCCCAGGTCACCTTAACAACCGAGAAGGGAACCCAATTACAGTGTAAATTAGGAGTAGTACCCGAACTGCCCGAATCACTTCTTATAGGAACTGATAATAAGTGGTTTTCCTCTTTGGTGGCAGAAGTCCTAGAAAGACAGGGGCGATGTGGGGTTAGGGAGGGATTGCTAGCGGAAGAACCATGGTCCACTGATTCCAATTTCCGGGCAGCACAAGTAAATGACGCCTCCTTGGCAAGTGCTTGGCAGAATGCCCAAAACAACAAAGGACAGAACCCCATTACCTACCCCTGTTTTATCGAGCAAAACGGTCTCCTGTATAGAGTAGGACAGAAGCAGGCCACCCCCCAGCTGATCGTGCCAACTGTATTTCGTGAGCAAGTGATGTTTTATGCACACGCACACCTTCTGGCAGGTCACTCTGGTGCGGAAAAAACCACAAACTCCATCACGGAGCATTTCTATTGGCCAGGGGTGTATGCTCAGGTCAAGAAATATTGTCAGGAATGCAACATTTGTCAGAAAAGAAACCCGTACATTCCTCCTAAAGTCCCTCTTGTCCCTCTTCCGATCATAGGGCAGCCATTTGAAAGAATAGGGGTAGACATCATAGGGCCCCTACCCAAGTCACATAGGGGATACCAATACGTCGTGGTGATTGTCGACTATGCAACACGGTACCCCGAGGCGTTCCCTCTGAGGGCTGCCACTACCAGTGCCATCTCACAAAAACTAGTGGAATTGTTTTCTAGAATGGGGTTCCCCAAGGATATCATTACAGATCAGGGAACACCTTTTGTATCCAGACTCATGAAACAAGTGTGTAAGCTTCTCAATGTGAAACACCTACGTACGTCGGTCTATCACCCACAAACCGACGGCCTAGTTGAACGGTACAACGGGTTGATCAAACCCACATTGAAGAAACTACTGACAGGAGATGGTAAGCAGTGGGACCAACTACTTCCATTGGCCCTCTATGTATTGAGAAGCCAGTTCCAAAGCAGTCTAGGTACTTCGCCCTTTGAGTTGCTATTTGGGAGAAAGCCCCGGACCCTATTGGAAATAACTAGAGAGAGCTGGGTGACCACAGGGACACAAGACGCTGAAGAGTTGTTAGACTACTCTCAGCAGTTAAAGTCCAGGTTACACAAGCTACGGACATTGTCCTATGAAACTTTGGAGAAAGCTCAGGGTAAACAAAAGACCTTTTACGATAAAGGAAAGAAATGGAGGGAGTTAAACTTAGGAGACTGGGCTCTGGTCCTTCTTCCCACATCTACCCACAAACTCCGAAAGGAGTGGCAAGGGCCGTTTCAAGTAGTTAAGAAAATAGGAAGGACCACATATGCGCTACAGCTGTCTCCTACCCGAACTCAAATATACCACATCAACATCCTAAAGAAGTGGTTGGGTTCTCCCCCTACAAAGCCTGCTTCCGTATCCTTGGCTACACCTCCTGTTCATACCATAGAGCACGTGGTTGTAAACCCCGACCTTCCAGAACCCCAAAAGGATGAACTGATAGAATTAATGATGAAACATCAGTCCATCTTTTCTGATCAACCAGGTCGAACTACATTAGCCGAACACCACATTCCGACCGTTCCAGGGGTAACGGTAAAGCAAAAACCCTATCGAGTCCCAGAAGCTCGACGTGCAGTAATAAAAGAGGAGGTACAGAAAATGTTAGAGGCAGGGATCATAGTACCCTCCAAGAGCAACTGGTCCTCTCCTGTGGTATTAGTGCCAAAACCTGATGGCAGTAAAAGGTTTTGTATCGACTTTAGAGCAGTGAACAAGGTATCAAAACAAGATGGGTATCCCTTACCAAGAGTAGATGAATTAATAGAACATCTCGGTGAGGCCCAATATATAACAACCATTGACCTCACCAAAGGATATTGGCAGGTGCCCCTTTCCCTAAAAGATCAGGAAAAGACCGCATTCACCACCCCAGACGGTCTGTTTCATTTCACCGTTTTGCCCTTTGGTCTCCATGGGGCTCCTGCTACGTTTCAGCGGCTTATGGATACGGTGCTAGCCCCATACAGACGCTTTGCAGCAGCCTACTTGGACGATATTGTTATCCATAGTCCAGATTGGCAGACCCACCTGCAGCATCTAGAACAGATCCTGGGAGCCTTGGAAAAGGCAGGCTTACATCTTAACTCAAAGAAATCGCGCTTTGCCTTTTCACAAGTTAAATACTTGGGATATGTCCTGGGGAACGGCCAACTGTACCCCCAACAAGAAAAGGTCAAAGCAATTCAGAGTCAGGGTTTTCCCCAAAATAGGAGGGACCTTAGAGCCTTCCTTGGCCTAGTCGGCTATTACCGACGGTTCATCCCGCACTTTGCCTCCCTCTCCGCCCCTTTGACCGATTTGTTGAAGAAAACAGCCACTTCCGGCCAGTTCAAACAACCCTCCCCTGCAGTGCAACAGGCTTTTCAGGCACTGAAAGACGTGCTCTCCTCATCCCCAGTCCTCGTAACCCCTGACTTTGACAAACCGTTTTTCCTCCAGACCGATGCCTCTGGGGTTGGGTTGGGTGCAGTGTTGTCCCAGGTAGACCAGGATGGGAGGGAAAGGCCTATTCTGTACTTAAGTAGGAAATTGTTCCCTAGGGAAACCGCCTATCCCACAATTGAAAAGGAGTGCCTGGCGGTGAAATGGAGCATCGAAAAACTGCACTACTATCTGGATGGCCGTCACTTTACCCTGTTCTCGGACCATGCCCCTTTGCAATGGCTACAACGAAATAAGGGCCGCAATGAACGCATCCTACGTTGGTTCTTGTCCCTACAACCCTATGATTTTGAGGTGTGTCATCGGAAAGGTTCTGCTCAGACAAATGCTGACTATTTGTCCCGTTATCCACTTTCCCCCGAACGGGAAAAGTCTAGGGGGGAGATTTGTCACGGGGTTACCTGGCCGGCCCCCTGCTCGGCCCCGGATCGGTTAATGGATTCTTCGTCTTCTCCGCAGGAGGACTACTGGCCCTTTAAGAACGTCCCCTCTGGTTGTGACGAGGTTCTTGCCTCTGGACCAGCTGACGTCAGGAACCAATCAGGAGCGGGATGGGGACTTAACAGGGAGGATCCGGAAGACGCCGTCGTTCGGAGAGAAGACTTGTGGGAAGCCGCGGTGCAGTGCCAGGAGGAGAACGCGAGCTGGAGACAGGTGGACGGGACCAGGACAACCGGAAAGGAGGACGGGACCCAGGCGGCGGAGTCCTACACGGGAGCCGACACAGCGAGGGGAGAAGGCACCGGGACAGACCTGGACGTGAGGCAGAGACCGGCAAAGGAGACGCCAGGAGGCCAACGATATCGTGTATCGCCCAGCCACGCAAAGGAGGACGCGTGGCTCACCCAGGTGCGTGCTCGTTTGGGTTCTCTGTTCAGACCTAAGAAGGGCGGGAATGAGTAGTGGAACAGGGAGGGGAGGTCTTCAAATAGCCTGTGTAATACCGGGGTATCTTACCGGACCTCTCGAGTTGTGCACGGGTGTCTGAATTAGAAGCGGTTGTTGGTGGCGGTTCAGACTATTCCCTCACTCCCTTCCCCACACCTTATTAAAAGCGTGGCCAGTACCTAATAGCCCCGTTGTTTCTTTGTGTTTCCCTACATGCGCTGGGACACTCGGACCTCCGCCCTGGTACCTGACGCTGAGGACACCAAGGAAGGACCCTGGACCCTCATTGTGATATTGTTTGAAAACTTTGCCTTTGTGTTGAAACCCATTAAAAGAACTTAACTCGACCCCTTCAGTGTTGGCTACGTACATTCTTGTGACCCAAAGGTGACAGACAGTTATTAGTATCTGTGGGCCAGATTAACCATTGTTTCCAATCAGGATTTGTTCTGTTTTGGTTTAGTACATAGTTTACGTCTATCTCTTCATCCGCAGAGTTATTGCTGTTCATTGTTGGTTTTGGAATAGACGGTTTATTTAAGTCTTTGATTTTGGCTAGGCCAAGACAGGTAGTTTGTTGAATAGTTTCATTCAGGAATATAATTTGTTCTGGGATCATGCAGGCTCTAAACAATGATTCTATACCTTGTACTTGCCATTCTTTTGTACCCCAAACACTTTTTACTTCCACATTTTTATCCCAATAATCAAAACCAAATGTATTCATCTGTTCAAAAAATGAGTCAGAATATATCAATTTTGTGTTTGTAAGCATGGTTTTTGTTCCTGTCTTATTTGATAATTTAAAATAAAATGTTTCAGCTTTACTTGTATTGAACCCTGAAAAATATGAATATTTGTCATAAATGGTTCTTGAGCTTCCTTTTGGAGGGGTTGCACAATGTTCCCATTGATTATAATTTAAAACATTTCTAGGTTGTGCAGATGTATGTAGAAAATGGTTACCATAGTGGTTGTAGCAGTACATACTATCATAATTAGATGAACCCTGCAAATAATCATGTTTGGTAAATTTAGCAGACATGACTAGATCAGACATCATGTTATTAATACTTTCAAAGTCCCAATCATCAGCAAATGAGTTTGGTTTTACAAAGTCACTCAACGAGATCTTAATTTGGTGTGGATATTTGAGGATCTCAACCGGACCATAAATTTCATAGTCAGTATTGTCCCATGCTACCCCACCCGGTATAGGATTGGCTGTGAAGTTGACTGAAGAAAGTTCTCTTTTCTTGACGTGTGAAGACGTGTGTGGCTTGAGGATCAAGTTGATTTTCTGGCTTGCTGTGTCCATTTTTGCATATTTTCCCTCAATGAAGCGTCCCAAGCATAGTATCATGATGAGCCAAAGTATGAGGATAAATACACCAAAGGACACCCAAAATTCAATCCATGGAGAAATCAGATAGGTTTCTTTCAGCTGTTTCAAAAGCTCCTTAGCTCTGACTTTAAGGGTTTTTGTTGATGGCTGTGCCTTTGATTCACTGAGGTCTTCAGAGGAATCATTGAAGTTTATGAAGTAGCCGGATGCTGTTCTATCAATTGTTCCAATTGCTTCAGGATTACTGTTTCTTGCAGCTTCAGCATATTCATTTGTTACTTCATTGTAGGTTGATGTGTCTCTACTAGATGTCTTTATTTGGGTATTCAGAGGTGTGAGTTCCATTGCATTGTTGCATAGTCCTTGTTGTTGTTCTGTAGGCGTTTCGAATGTGATTAGCCTTTTAGTTAGCACCTCTGTACTTGTAGCAAACCTCGGTGTTCTGCTACTTATCGGGAGTCCACTTGGCCTACTGTTTGTTATCGGCCACATGATTGTGGTTTTACCAGGTCGATGGATACAACTCGGTTCTCCTTTTTACCAGCAAGCGGCGGTAGTACAACTGATCTTGTCCCGTTGATAGACAAGACAGGAACTGCTTTTCTGTAAGAAGGCCCAAATTCCTTCTTTACCGAGATTTTTTCTCTGACTAGATCCCCGATTTTTGGAATCCAGACAGGTCTTGCTGGGACAGGCGGTGTTTCTTCAGTGGTTATTGGCTGTTGTTTCAACTTTATGTTGCTCAGGTCTTTTCTTGTTTCGTTTAAGTCCTGTAAAATAGCCAAACGATCTTTGATATCAAAGCTTTTTTCTTTCACCACTGAAGTCTGACTGTCAAGATCTAAGACTAACATCCTAGTTCCAAACAATAATTCGTACGGACTGAATCCCTTCAGAGAATTTCTTGGCAAGTTATTTAGACTACGTTGGACACTTATTAGATGTTTGACCCACCCAGCTCCCGAACCTAATACCTTTGCTGTTATAGATTGCTTTATGTCATGGTTTTTTCTTTCAACAATTCCGTTTCCCTCGGGATGAAATGGACAAGAATACCGCAATGCAATGCCCATGCTGGTCATGGCCTCCTTATAAGCTCTGGAGCTAAAAGCAGGACCCTGGTCAGAATGCAGCACGCCAATTGCGTATGTGCCGATAAAGACTCGCAAATCTTTTATAACAGTTCTGGCGTCAGCCGATCGCTGGGGCCACATCCATATGAATCTCGTGCATGAATCCACTGCGACCAAGATATATTTATAGTTACCATCCCTTTGTAAGGGACCACAGTGGTCCAGGTAAACACAGGCTAATGGTTTATCCGAGATTAGAAGGGGCGTCTGTGCTGGTCGTCTCACTGTTGATACTTTCATTTTTTGACATATTTCACATTCTAGAACATAGTTCCTTGTTTGTCTTCTCATTTGTGGCCACCAGTATCTCTGTTTTAATAACGAAACTGTGGCTGAGACGCCAGCATGTACAGAAGCAAGCCCTTCGTGTGCCGCTATGATGAGTCCTGACCTATGTTCCATGTTTGGAATTACTCTATCCCCCACTCCAGGGATTCGAGCAAATGGATCATTATTCGCATCAGTTATGTATGAGTACTTTACTGGAAAGCCTTTCGGGAGTGTTTCTATCGCATCTTTTACTGTAGCGTTGACAGCTTGTAATATTTCGCTGTCTATTTTTGTTTTTGACCGAGTGATGGCAGCTACGGAAGCCGTTTGCACAGCTGCCTTCGCGGCCTCATCAGCCAATGAATTCCCTGCAACGTGAACGCCATCACGTTGATGACTCAGTGTATGTATCACGTGAGTCTTTGGTAGTTCCTTTTGTAAAAGAACTACTTGTTCCCAAAGCATTTTATGCTTGATTGTGCCTCCTTTTGCATCCTTAAAACCATTCTGAAGCCAGATCTGTAAGTATTCATTGTAAGACTGAACGCAATAATACGAATCACACACTATGAGTGTGGGGAATTCTCGATCGGTATTTTCAAGCGCCATCTTGAATGCCAGTAGTTCTGCTCGCTGAGCTGTACAATCTCCTAGAGATTGTGTTTTAGTGACCGCTGGTTTGAATTTCCCATCGTGCCAGCGACCTTTTACAATCGCACACGCAGCACTGTAAGCTTGTTTACCTCCTACTGCGGGTTGTGCTGATCCGTCTGTATATATTATACAGCCGTAACGTTCTAGAGGCAGAATTTCGGTCGGCGGCGGACATTCGAATTCGTATTGGAGAAACTCTTGTGTTTTTAAGTTAGGATCAAATTCGTATGCCACGTCTGTTGCAGCAAGAGAATTAGCCCATTGTATCCATCGCGGATGGAGCGCTTTAGCATTCGGTATGCTTGCTTTTGTTACAGCCTCTAGGGCTGGTATCGGTGTAACGATTATTATTCGTTTACCTTGTGAAAGGGCTCGTTCTTTTGCTATAGCTGTCTGTGTTGCAGTAAGAATTTTTTCCGTTGGGCTAAATTTCATTTCAGCTTTAGTGTACAAGTGTGATTTGAATGCAATTGGTACCTTTTCTCCCTCGTTAGAGGTCAGTTATGTGAATCCGCATCTTCCTGGGATGACTCGAATCACAAGGTTGCGTGTGTTATCACATGTTTCTAATTTTGTTTTAATTAACATATCTGTTTGTAAGGATCTCAGAATTTCTGTGTGTTTTTGAGTCCAATTTGTTTTTTTAAAATCTGGTTTTATTAGATCATAAAGGGGTTTGACCCTTTCTGCGTAATTTGCAATGTATGTTCTTCCGAAATTTAGGAAACCTAGAATTGACTGTAGGTTTTTTAGTGTTCTAGGTGCTTGGAGTACGGCACATTTCTCTAGGAAATTGTCAGCCAGGCTTTTGCCTTCACTTGATAATTCATATCCTAAGAACAGGACTGTTAGATGGGCAATTCTAGATTTTTTAAAGTTGAATTTGTAACCCTCTGCTGCGAACCCAAGTATTATGGTGTTCACTCTCTTCAAGTGAGTATCAAAGTCATCATCTGTTAGGTATATGTCATCGACATAAGATAATGCTTCGTCATCATATGTTTGTAGTAACTCTGTTACTCTCGCTGAGAATAATCCTGGGCTGTTCTTGTATCCCTGGGGTAACCGACAGAATTCTTTTTGAGCGCCATTTATTGAGAACGCTGATAAGTATCTGCTCTCTGGTGCTATATTTTGACAAAAGAATCCATTAGAGATGTCTAATGTTGTTTTATATTTTTTGCGCACTATGTTATTCATTAGTGCAGCACTATGCGAGTTTTGTACTGCAAAAGGTTTGCAACATGAGTTAAGGTGTCTGTAATCCAAAACTAGACGATATGAATTGTCTGGTTTGGAGACAGGAAACAAAGGGTTGTTCATTTGTGAGGTGCAAGTTTCAATCACCCCCTGGTATTCTAGTTGATCTAGAATTTCTTTTACCTGTTTTTTAGCTTCTTGCTTGATTGGATACTGCCTTTGTGCAGTAAGTTGTGATTTTAACTGGATTTTGTGTGGAGGAGATTCCTCATCCCATCCCACATGATTTTTATATAAAGCAGGAGCTTGAGCTACTGCCCACTTTCTTGCAAGTGTATATTTTTTATGAATTGGAATATGATTTGAGAAGGCAGGCATAATTATTTCTTCGCCATGTGGGCACTCCCTGACAAACTCTGGTGGCCAATCTTTTTCAGCTAGAAGGATGTCATAGCCCTTGGATAGATTATCCCAAAAAAGGCCCCTTATTTTTCTAGTCTTATCCCCTTCTATACGTAAAGTTATTTCATATATTTTGTGAGGTTTGCTAACTCTGGTGTCTGCAGTTTCCACTTGAATGTATTCATTCGTGTCCACTGTCTCCAGATGATTCATAAGGACTTTGCGTGCTATGCTCACTTCTGCTGCGCTGTCTAGCATTGTCTGAGCCCACTCTCAGTTTTTCAGCTGTGTCCTCAGTATTCTCGGCATTGTTGAATACTTTAATACTGGCTACCTTCTTCTTTGGAAACTGTAATTTTTTATTTGGATGAGCAGGTTCCTTGTCTTTGGACTTGACGTGCCCTTCCCTGGGTTCCGATCGTCCTCTTCTTTCCGATTTCTGTGAGGAAGTCTGAAAAGATTGAGAGGGACGTGTATCAAAATCTTGATATCTATCAGGTTTCTTTATGTTATCCCTATTTCTAAGGTTGTATCTTTTCACAGAGGGCTCCCTTTGGGGAGACTTGGGTCCTTGGTCCGGAGATCTTTCTCTCCGCCGAGGAGACCTTCCTCTGGACTGGAATCTCTTTTCTTTTGGATTGGATTGTTTGTTTCCATCCCAGTTCTTCTTTTGACTGTTTAGATTATTTTTAATAAATATTTTTTCAGGACTTTCAATTAGTTGGGGCTTCACTGGTATTCCACCCAAACTATCTCTACCTAGTTCTTCATAGGATTTTTCTATAATTCTGGCAATTTCAGCTGGTTGGTCTGCTATATCTGTCTCTTTTAACCTCTGGCGGATCGCCACATTCACTGCTTCTCCTTTTATGTTGGCTAGTAATATTGCCGAGACCTGCTTGAAGTCTTTTAGTAATTTCATACCGAGAGTTAAAGCGGGTTCTGGACCGTATTCGTCTTGAATTTGTTTTAGAACATCTGGTATTACTGACATGGATGGAACTCCATGTGTTTTTGTGTAAATGGAAGCAAAGATTGTACCCCAAGTGTCACAGTCCTCCACGTGTGGTGCGATTCCCATTGGAAGACAGATAGTCAGAATCCTGTGTTTATCCACAGGGGTGGTGTCTGGAAACACCGCCTCTATTTGGGTGATTTTTTGTGCTAACCAGAATGGTATTTGTTCCCGTTTAGCTGGTACTTTACCTAGGCAGGACTGTATGTTCTGTGGTGTAATTTTATTTGTGTTCCCCTGATGTGGGGTCAGCTGTGGAATTTTAATTACTGGTTGGATAGGCTTGTGTTTTCCTGCTTGATCTTGTGTGAGGACAGATAACGCTGTTCCATCCCGTTCAGTTACAAACAGCATAAAATGTTTGCTGTAACATGGAGTCGCTAAAACTGGTGTAGTGTAGTTCCTATTATCCCAATAGGCTCTGCGCATTGGAATAATACCTCCAATAGTATAGACCTAGACCAGACGTTAACTAGGTCTTCTACTGTCGATATTAGACTTAAAGTTTTGGGTTTGCCAGCTAGCTCAGAGTTCACTAGAAACTTTCTCGAATAGGCAAGGAGGAGTTGAACCTCCCTGGATAGATAAGAAGGGATTTAGTTTCTGACAACCATAGAACATGACAACTTTGCTCTCCCCTAATCAAGAGTATATCTCTAGAGTCGTGTGAAAACAAAAGACAACTTATTTTACTCAGTCAGTACGTGCATTCTTAGTTTCACCAGTTTGTAGAGAAAAGGAAGAGACGGGCGTGTTCAATAAAAGATGTTATTTATTGATCAGTCTCTTTTCTCGTACAAGAGAAATGAATCGATATTAGTGCAATACTTATGGTTAAGTAAAGTGCATACAATAAAAGCAGAAGTATAAAATAATACTGTAAAAACATTTATATGGTTTCTAAGCCATATGATGTTTTAAAATGGATAAAATAGATACATACATATAAATCATTTGACTAATCGTACTCAACTGGTGCTTTTAACTACGCCTACCCCAGTGTACCTGACCTAAGCCTAATACATGGGCGGGGATAGAAAGTAGCAGTTTAAGTTAAGTTTGTTTTGCCAAGTGCCTGACTCAAGAATTCTCTGCAAAGGGTTATTCAGTTCTGTACCTTGAATCTAGGATGGTTGAGGGATGGTATCTCTCGTCTGTGGTCTCGATATTCCAAGCTGCCTGCGAGGGCTGCTCGGAAGCGCCGGAGCTGGATTTCTCGGCAGGAGAAAGCAGCGTCTCGTTCTCAGCGCGTCAGGAAGGCGGGGCAGCGCCAGTGGGCTTCGCTCTCTGCTGGGCTTCGGCAAGTCTCGCTGCTCCGATCTCGTCACCACCGTGTGTGTTTGCTTAAGGCAATATCGGTAATATTTATACCTGTAAGGTGCCGAGATTGACGTAAGGATGGACATAGATACATCAATAAGGATGTCATACGAGCTGGTCGTTAGCACATTCTTTTACTGAAGTTCTTTGAGAAATCAAAACAATGGCCGCAGGGATTTTCCCAGGTTGTCATAGGTTTGATTTGTTTTGAGAAATCCGTATGCCTTATCAGGGGCTGGAGGAATATTGCTTGCCTAATTAGATGGCAAGCGTTATGACCTAATCAGATAACACGCTCCTGTGCCGTGGTCTGGCTTAATCAGATAACGGTTTCTGCATCATGGGATGGCTGCTAGTTAATTTGTTAACCAGAATAGGGTCAGGAATAGGGGGATCTATACAGAACCTATAGGAATACATCACACTGGTGCTTGACATAATGCTCTTTTTAATTCCTCAAATGCCAAGGTATGTTCTTGTGTCCAAGGGAGGACAGTCGAAGTGGCTGCCTCCTGTGTTGTCAATTGTATGAGTGGTTTGGCTAGATAGGCATACTGGGGAATCCATTGCCTACAGTATGAAGTGAGGCCAATGAATGCACGTACTTCTTTCTGTGTCTTGGGCTGTGAAAGGTTAGAAATTAACTGTATGCGTTCTCGTGTTAGTTGCCGACCCTCCTTGGAAAGTAAGTGTCCTAGGTACACCACTTGCTTTTCACAGAATTGCAACTTGGAAGGGGACACCTTGTGCCCCTTGTCAGCCAGAAAATGTAAAACTGTCAGTGATGCATTTTCGCATTCTTTTTCTGAACGTGCTGTAATTAGGATGTCATCTACGTACTGTAGTAGAGCAGTGTTGGCAGGCATGTGAACACTGTCTAGCTGTCTTTTTAATGCTTGACTGTAAATGCTAGGGCTTTCTGTAAAACCTTGAGGAGCTCTTGTAAACACAAAGCTACGCCCTTTTAAACTAAATGCAAACAGATATTGGCTATCTGGATGAATGGGAACACTAATTTGAATTTGAATTTGAATTTAAAAACATTTGTACAGCGCTCGCATACCCAACGGTTTCATGGCGCTAGTGGTGATCAGTGAATGGCGGCAGCAAAAGGGTTTAAGGGTAGGCTTGGGCGAACAAAAAGGTTTTAAGATTTTTACGGAAAAGGGGATACGAGAGGGAAGTGCGTAAAGCAATTGGGAGGGAATTCCAGAACGTTGGGGCCAGGACAGCAAATCTCACTCCGCCCGCCCTCTGCTTTTTAAAGCGGGGGATGGTAAGAAGGGCCAAATGGGTCGAGCGGAGTTCTCTGCCTGGACAGTATGGTTTAATAAGAGAGCAGATGAATTTAGGAGCAGTGCCCGCTCTGGCTTGATAGGTAAGACAGCCGAGCTTAAACAGGGCACGCTCTCTTATAGGAAGCCAGTGCAGGGTCTTGAGTAAAGGGGTGACCCGATGATATCTGGGAAGGCCATGGATCAGACGGGCCGCCTGGTTCTGCACCAGTTGTAAACGGTGGATCATGTATGCAGGGGCTCCGTTTTAGACTATGTTGCCATAGTCTATACGAGATAACACCATGGCCATCATGATGATTTTTAGTGCAGGGGGGGAAAAGAAACGGGAAACCTTCCTAATCACTCTGAGGGAAAAGAAAGATGAAGAGACCACAAAATTAACTTGTGGGAGAACCGAAAGCTGGGGATTTAGAAAGATACCCAAAGTCTTCACTTTGGGAACCGGGAGTGGAGGGACACCAAGGGAGGGGGGCCAAAAGGAGGGAGACCAGGGACTGCAGCCACCTCCGGTCAGGACCAGTTCGGTCTTGTCCGGATTGAGTTTGAGGTAAAGAAAGCATTCTTCAAGTCTATGACAGTGAAGAACGTGGCCTCAGAATCAATGGCAGTCAGTAATGAAGAAATGTCTGGCACCACTGGATATTGTGGTACTACACATTTGTTCAATTCTCGTAGGTCAATAATTAGTCGGTACACTGGCAGTACACTAGCGTCAGATCGTTTAAGGATAGGGATGACAGGCGAGTTACATACATTTGAGTCAGTCTCTACTACTACCCCTCGTGCAATAAGTTCGTCAACTAATTTCAATAAGGCTGTTTCGGCGTCAGGTGGTAACTTGTATTGTCTAATACGTGGAAGTACTACTCCTGCTTTGAGGGTGACATGGTGTGGCGTTATGTCCATGTAACCCACGTCAGTCGGTCCTTGTGCCCATAGAGTCTGTGGCACATTCTTGAGTCTGTGGTCAAAATCAGTCAGCACATATTGTCCCTTAAAATCACGCAAGAACAGGCGTACTCCTTCTGGAGAGCAGCAGATAACTGCTCCTAGGTCTTTTAATGTCTTCATACCAAGTAAGTTTTCTGGACATGACTTAGTAAGTAGCAAGTCAGTGGTACATGACAGTGGACCAACCCCTAGGGAAACTGGTTTTGATACTTCATTAACAATAGGCTTTCCTGAAAATCCCAGGGAAACATTCTGTGAGCCTGAGAGAGGTGCCCCTGGAACCTCGTCATGACTGATGGTAGTCCTGCTCGCCCCTGTGTCAATCAGAAATTTTCGGTCTTGTCCTAATACACGACTATGTACATACGGACCCTCTTGATCTACAGGAACCTCAATAAGGGGCAAGCCTACTTCCCTCTCAAGGCTGTTTCATGAGAACTGTTGATATTCTGGATAGTCGGACTGTGTGTACTGATACATTTGTGGTGTGGCATTAACAGGCGGTGGTGGAGGATAATTCGCTACTGTCTGTTGCATGTTCTGTTGCGTGCTATTCTGTCTAGGAGTGTATTGTCGCTCTTTTGTCTTGCCTGTAGCTATATTGTGTTTCAGGACAGTACATTCATTTACATAGTGACCTGGTTGTTTGCAATAATTACAGTTCCCTTTGACAGGTGTCGTGTTATTTCTGTTTTTATTTGCTGGTACCGTCTGGGCAACCAGCACCTTCATTTTTGTTTCTTTCATGCGTTTCTTTTCCTGATCCTGCTCTTCTCTAATTCTGTTCTGATGATATTGTAGCATCTGTAACATTTGTGAAGGGCTGTTTGCTTGCCAAGTACTCTCAACCTTCAGTACTCTATTCTTGATCTGGGGCAAGGAATTCTCAACTAATTTGCTCACAAAAAGATGTGGAAATGACTCGCTACCAGGCTTAAGGCCACTATTGATAGTAAAACATTTCTCAAACCTAGAATAGAAATCACTTGTGTCCTCTTCCTGCTTTTGTTTACATGCTGAAATAGCATCCCAGTCTTCCTTTTTAGTAATCAATAATCTCGGTAAAACTTGTATCAGGAGTTCAGGCAGTTCTCTAGCTTTTTCCCCAAGACCAACCCCTGGGAGCCTGCCTTTTTCTTCCGTTTCCAGTGCACCCCAGCTTACTTTTTCTCGCCTACCTCCCAGTCTTTTTCCTTAAGCTTTTCATAAATACCAGCAGGTAACAGTACTTTTAATAACTTCAGAATGTCAGCGTACGTATAATCTCCTATGCGGAGGATGTCTTTTAATTCTCGGTGAAACCCCCCTGGGTCTTTATCATGACAAGGCAGCATCTTTTTCATTTCTAAGATTTCTATTTTTGTTAAGGGGGTGTAAACATACACCCGTTGCAACACATTGTCCGCATCTTTGATGGGATGTACCTCTCGTAGGGGGTTCTGTCTGTCTACGTGTAAGTTATTTCTGCCGTGGTGTGAGGTTGGAGGCATACATGTGGTCAGAGAATTTATGTACTAATGTCGTTGATCCAGGATAACATTAATTAATTCAGTACCTAGACCTGTCCATCTGTCTAGAAGCAAGTCGTCTAATAATTTATACAGTTTACCGGGATCGGAATATTGACTCTCATACAACGTTATTAAGTGTTGGACCATGTAAATACCAGCCAAACGCTGTTCGTTCGGTGGAAGGCTCAGGAAAGTCTGAGCCACTATATCACTGCTATATATATTAGAATTAGACACCCACTGGGTGGCTGACTGGGCCAATTCAATTTCGTGTGAGGTGGGAGGTCTCTCACTCCCTATCCGTTTTTTCAGGGCTTGTTCAGTAGCTTGGAACAGATTTTCAAGGGAATATCTTTCTTTTATAGCTGGCCCTTGTTTACGGTAGTCAAGACATTTGGGTCTGTCAAATCGTCGGGCATTGCCTACATAATTTATTTTGTCTTTTGGCTCGTCAACCTCTTCCGTTGATGACTCACCCTTCTCGTCAGACCCTTTGTGTATGGCTAATATTTCCTTTTGTATTTTCTTGTACATGCTCTCTGTCTGTCCCTGTTTATCATGCCTACCGGCATCTATGTGATCACTCCATTCGATCAAACCTTGTTTTACATCTCCGTCTCCTTCGTCTTGTTCCCTGATCAGGCAGTTAATAATAAAACGTAGAATATGGTTCTTAACCCCTACCTTTCTTTGTGCCATGGCTTGTGCTATACTATCTGGTCCCTCCCCCGTTCTAATGTAACGGTACATTTTATCTAGGTGTTCTTTCATGTCTGGTAATGTCTCTAGATATGCAACGGCTTGTCTTAGCCTAAGTGAAATCACGACCATTGAACCTTTTCCTGGTTCTGGATCATATATACACTGTGGAATGGCTATATCTACAGTAGGCACCCCTCCCACTGCCCCGGGACCTACGTCGTCTTTTACTAGCTGCTGCTGAAGTTGCTGGAGCTGATCTGCTGATGGGGGTGGAGGGAAACCTGCATTAACGTAGTCCGGAAGGGAATCGTCTAGATACGAGGAAATGAACGCCTCTGATGCTGTCGGCTTTACTCTACGTTCTCTATATGGTACAGGTGGTGGCGTTCACGACCTACTGGGTCTCTCTGAGGTGGTCACTCTAGCTAGTTCTTCAGCCAGGACGGGATAAATACCATTAACGACGGTGTTTCTTTCTCTGTCAGTCTGTTCTGTTTTGACCCGTTCCCCCTCCTCCCGTAGTTCTTTGTCTTTGGCTTTTTCCTCTGCTTGTTTAGTTCTCTCTACTTTATTGAATTCTTTCTCTGTTCTCCTGTGTGACTCTTTGCGCCACAATTCAATGGCATCTTTCTGAGAGGGTCTTGATTTCTTTTTCCATAGCGCTTCCTCTACTCTCATAATGCATTCTGAATCCCATGTTCCTGAGATAGGCCATCTATACTTTTCCTCCAGGTCCTTTGTATAGTCTACCCATAAATCTAAAAACAAAATGGCGTCTAATCCATGCTTATTATACATATAATGACCAGGTGTGTCTCTAGGCGGGATGTTAACTGACTCTTCTAGTATACCTTTTCTGGTCCCTATCTGACGCAATTTTGAAAACAGTGGCATGTTGAAACCAACACAATGGAAATACAATACACAAAAATAGACTGAAACAATCAACAATCATTCACACTAAAACATCATAACATTAAAACAAACATGACCTAAACCAATACAGAGAACTAAACATGTACTTGAAAAACTATATGCACTGGAATACAGTACAACCATACCGGTCTCAAAAATGAGACACGTCTTTACCGTGCCCACGTTTACCATGGACCCGTCTTGACCGTGCTCGTGTGAACGAACCCGTCTTTACCATTTTCACGAATAACGTGAACCCGTCTTTACCGTTTCCACAAATAACGTGGACCCGTCTTGACCGTGTTCATATAAAATGAACCCGTCTTGAAACTTTATGCATTCCCCATAGTGGTACTCACCGAGAAGCAAAACTTGAAACTTGAAGGCCTCGAACTTCTACGCATCTGGTCTACGTCTACGCATGCGCCTCGGAACGGGTGGACCTCTGGAAACCTCGGACCTCGCTCTCTCACAGGTCGGGCTCTGGTTGAGACGATCCGCAATCCTCACCGCCTCGTATGGATGCCTGGTCACAGTCCGTCCTCCTCCTGGGCCTGAGGGAGTAGCGGGAAATCCCGATGGCGTGTACACTTTAAAGTCCGTTACGGCTGTAGAAGGGGGCGCAAAGCTGGACCTACAACTCCGGCGCGTGGGGATAGGGATATGTCCCTATTCGGGCGCCAAATTAATGTGGTAAATAAAATAATTACCCTGGCATAATTTCTAGGCATTAACAATTAGCATGTATGAAATGAGAGGCAGAGAGTCCGTGGTGTCCAAGTTAAAAGGGCTTTATTCCAATAACTCGAGTTAAGGGAGAATCTGTTCCATCACCACTGAGGTTCAGGAAGGGTCTTCTAACATTTAATAACAATGAACAACATATATACATTTTGTCTTGTACATAGGGCGTAGGAAGGAACGCAGAGCAGAGAGAAAAACAGATAAGAGCATGTGGGCGAACATGTGGGTGTACACTTTATGCGTCATAGGTAGGTGTCATAGGTGGGTGGTACACAGAGGAGGAGTTTGCATGACCAGCTGGAACTTTGCCCTACTTGTGTGCAACTTGGTCATGACGTGCAATTGACGTGTAACTGGGAGGAGAGCTGACTTTAAGTCTAGTAGAGAAGCCTTCAGTGTCAGGGCGACCAGCACGTCTTGTACTATCTGATATCTTGATATCGGGGATGTATTATCTGAAGCAAAGGTTATTCATCGCTAAGAATCAGAAAAAGCATATATTTCTTCGTTCATTACATGGGGGCTGTGAGCTTTTTACAGATGCAAGTACTGTAATTTCATTTAACCAGAGACAGAAAAGCTGGGCCCTATCTCAGCAGACGGGTTCTGTTTACCTTTTTCACCGGGCATGCAGATAACTGTTAAGCAAAATATACTGTCTTGGCAGCCCTTGCTGGATTTCTTTCGGCTGAGCTAGAAGCATGCGAGGTCAGAGATACGTAATTGCAGCTTTCAGTGTGTCAGGAGTCATGAAAAACCCTTATTTCAGAAAGTGGCTCAGCTGAACCACAAAAAAGGTTTCATCGTGATTTATTTAAAAGTGCACAATGTAAATACATGGGCCTTCATGTTAGCTTAATATTTCTTGCATGGGAGACTTAATTACTGGCATCCTAAAGCAGGACGTAAATGCAGAGGCCTCTTTGTTCAGGCCACTTAAGGGAAAATATGCATGGGTGACATGCACATATATGTACCACACATGTAACATAGGGTACACGCAGGGGACATCTTGGTCAGGCAAAATTTCATTTTCCTCAGAACGGCCTGTAGCGAGGCAGAGTCCGGGTGCCGGATTGGGCCCTGGCGGCAGGAGAGCCCGAGCCGAGGTGTGTGTTGAGGCGGAGGAGCTACCTGGACGGGGCCAGCGGAATCGGCGCCTCTGTTTGCCGTGGACAGCCGGAGAAAAGGCCGGGAGGTGTAGCGACAGCATTCCCCAACGTCCGTGAGTGGGCGGTGCAGGAAGCAGGACCCGGGTTCAGAGAGCGGAGGCCCGGCGACACTGTCCACTCGAGGCCAGGGCTTTCGGGCCTGTGCAGGCCTGACATCCCAGTGGAGATTTCGGATCCCCCGCAGCGCCAATACTGGTTCCGGCAACAGCGTGCCCTGACAGGGTGAGGTGGCAACTGAGGCTCGTCGAGCTGACGGCGAGAGGGCAGCAGCAGAGTTGGGTTCCTTGAGCTGGAGCCCCTGGATTGCGTTGGAACGTCGCGGGCCGAGGTGCTGTGGTGGGCCCGAGTTGGAGTAGCTTGCGGCCTGGTGCAGCCTGGCTCCAGGGGGAAGAGAACCAGCCCGGCCCTTCCGAAGCGCGACTGAGGAGGTGAGAAGCAGCGTGGGTAGCCGTGCCTGGCGACCTGCAGAGCAGTGGACGGCGTTTGGCGGTCATCCTGGAAGCAGTCCTTGGAGGGGATGCCCGGTAGTGCCCCCTGTGTGACCAAATCGGTGGGTCCAGTACGTCGTGTGGCTCTTGCACTGCCCCCCGCATGTGCTTGCTGTCTGAGGTGGGGCCTTTGGAGGGGAAGCTACGTGGAGTGCAGGAGCAGCAGACCTGTTGTCACGTGGAGTCCAGCCCGGGAACTGGCGCGAGGGGCCTATTCGGTTCGGGGTCCCCCTCAGGTGTGTGGGAAGAGAAGCATCCCTGAGCAGTCGTGGTGCCATCCCCTTATCTCCTGTGTGACCTGGCAGTGGGGTTTGATGACGTGCGACATGGCGACAGCTAGATTGAAGAAGGACAAACCAGGGAAGGATGGGTTGCTGAAGGGAGTAATGCAACCTGTTTCACCAGTGCCCGTTGAGTCACCACGCCGGGGTGGGAATGAGGAACCCGCAACCAAAGCCTTTATGATCGGCCATTAAGGAAGATATCTCGGAGTTGCGCTCCCAATTAGCATCGGACCTACGGGAAATTCGGAGAGACGTGGATAAAGTAGGGGAACGTGTTGCGACGTTGGAGGAGCACGACTTGGGGACAGCGGAGGACATACACCAGCTCCAGCAGGATGTCATTCGGCTGACAGAACAGTACCTAGACCTTCAAGCCCATGCGGAGGACTTAGAGAATAGGTCTCGCCGCAACAACATAAGGATTCGTGCAGTCCCTTGGAAGGGAGAGGGATAGGACTTGCGGAAGTATGTGCAGGCCCTTTTTAAACACGGCTGAATGAAGAGGATTTACAAGTGATACGAATGGACCGAGTTCACCGAGTTGGATTACCGCGGAGTCCAAAGGCCCCACCCCCCGATATACTGGTGTGCGTGCATGACTTTCAGTTGAAATAGCGGATTCTCAGGAAGGCACGCGACTTCAACCCTCTGCAGTTCCGGGACCATCGTCCCTTGCTATTCCAGGACTTGGCGGCATCTACACTACTGAAACGGCGGGAATTTTGTCCTGTTACAGCTCACTTGTGGGAGCACAATGTGGCATACTCCTGGGGGCATCCGTTTCGGCTCATCTTCCGGTGGCAGAATAAACTGGTTCAGGTGCGGTCCCTTGCAGCGGCCATTAAAATCCTAGGCTTGGAACGCCCTGATTCTGCGTCCGAAAGTGGTGGCACATCTAATGGGCGACGGCGACGCCCCTCGGATTGGCAGAGGGTAGGCAGGCCCATGTCGGCAAAGGGGCCCGACCTGTCAGCATGTCTTCAAGAGAGAGGGGCTGCGGTGGCTTCCGTGGCTTTAGTGACGGAAGAAGCAACGGAAGACGGAGCAGCTGTTTTGTGAGATCCTAAGAGGGTAGATTGCTGGCATTGGGGGGCCACCCCCAACAGGTACCACTTGTACTCTATGTCCTCATGTGAGAGAAAGTCCTGTATCGGGAGATGGAGGAATGATGACTGGTGCCACATCCCCCTGCCTTTGGGGCCTGTCCTACAAACTGTCGTAGGTTTTCTTCTCTTCGTTCTATTTTGTTCTGTGTTGATGAGCCTTGTTTTTTTTGGGTGTGGCGGGGTTGGGTGTGGGTGGGTAAAGGGGGGGCTCTGCACCGGATTCTGTTTTTGTTTTGGAAGAGTCTGGGATGTGGCTGTCTCATGTTTGCTATGGGAGGGTGCCTGTGAGGTCAGCCTGAGGGCGATGCAGTCAAGGGGATGTTGGGAGCAGGCTCTGGTTACTCCATTGTTCTGTGGCATGCTGCTCATTTCTGGCAGGGACTGGCACGATAGCGACCCTTTCCTATTTGTGGTGTGATGTCTAGGGAGTTGAAAGTGGTGAGCCTCAATGTTCGTGGGCTCAACAATCCTGTGAAGCGCTCTGCGGTTTTGTCCCTGCTCGAGAATGCAGATGGTGATGTGTGCCTCCTGCAAGAAACCCACCTCCTCCCTAAAGATGTCCGGCGCATGCGGGATAGGCGATACCCCTTACAGCTTTGGTCCTCGAGCCCCAATAAGAAGAATGGAGTAGCGCTGTTGTTTAACTCTCGTGTGCGGTGCAAAATCTTGGCCCAACTTGTGGATATCAAAGGGAGGTTTCTTGCGGTGCGGGTTCAGTGGGGGGACACGATCTTCACCATTGGGTCCTTATACGCCCTGAATACCCATCAGGAGCCTTTCCTGCGCATGGCCTTGGCGCAAGTTCTTGCTTCCCCTGATGCGCTCATATTGATAGGTGGGGACCTCAATCTTGTGATGGATGGGGGTTAGACAGGTCAGAACAAAGAGAGCCACACGCTGGCGCTTGGTCCAGAGATGGGAAGCAATGGCTTGCGGAGGGAGGGCTCCATGACGTATGGCGCTTGCAGCACCCCCAAGAGCGCGACTATTCATATTACTCTGCTGCGCACAAAACGTATGCGCGCTTGGACCACTTCCTGGCCTCATCGGCCCTTTTGCCACACCTTTCTGAAGCTGACATTGCCCCTCGCTCTCTTTCCGACCACACGCTCCTATCGGTGAAGATCTCCCTGAACAGCCCACGACCCCCTTCGGCGGGCTGGCGGCTTAGAGATTCCATGTTGCATGCTGACTCAGTCGTTACGAAGATTAGAGACACAATCACTCACTATTTAGCTGAAAACTCGGTGGGGGACACTGTGATAGCTTCAATCTGGGAGGCTCTGAAGTTAGTGGTTAGGGGGGATTTCATTGCGCTAGCGGCCACGTATGCTAGGTTGCGCAAGGAGAAACGGGGGGAGCTGGAGGGTGAAGTGCGGGGACTGGAAGCAATACATAAGAGAACAGGTGCGCCTAGGGTGTGGAGGGAATTAGAAACAAAGAGGCGCATGCTCAAGCATCTGGATCTTGATAGGGCAGAATACGCCTTGCTCCGCCTGCGCCACAAATTCTCTCTGTGTGGAGATAAAGGAGGCAGGAAGTTGGCACACCGCTTATGTGCGAGGGCCCAGGCCTATGCCATCACGGAGATCAGGGATCACTGGCCGACGTCCCATACTAATGATGCGGACATTGTTGACTCCTTTCGCCACTTCTACCAGTCATTGTACACGAGGGAGGGTACGTCGCCCGCAGACATAAAGCAATATATCACAACAGCTGGTATCACGCCCCTGCTCCCTGATTCAGTCGAGGCGTTGAAGGCGGAGATCCGCGTGGAGGAGATAATCTCGGCCATCTCCCGGCTTAAGCTGGCTAAATCTCCGGGGCCCGATGGGTTCTCTGCCATTTTTTATAAAACTTTCTGCAGGGCCCCATTTTTAACACGCCTCTTTAACTCCTTCCTTGACACCGGGTCAGTCTCCTCTTCTATGTCTGACGCGGCCATCACGGTCATCCTTAAGCCGGTGAAGGATCCCGCCAAATGTGGCTCTTATATACCGATCTCGCTCCTTAATATAGATGCTAAGCTGTTCACGGGAATACTTGCCACGCGCCTTAGTCCCCTAATGGACGGAGTGATTGATCCGGATCAGGCGGGCTTCATACCCACCCGGCAGGGTGGAGATAACTCTAAGAGGTTGCTCCACCTGCTGGACTTGGTGCATCGGTCGAAGGCGCAGGCTTTTCTGCTGTCCATCGAGGAGGAGAAAGCCTTCGACCGGGTAGACTGGGGTTTCCTCTTTGAGGTACTGAGAGCATTCAGCTTCGGTGACAACTTCTTGCGCTGGGTCCAATGTCTCTATGCAGCTCCCAAAGCGGTGGTACGAGTCAATGGATGCAAATCGGCATCCTTCCCCATTGCCAGGGGGACACTGCAGGGGTGCCCCCTCTCGCCACTCCTCTTCGCGTTTCATATGGTGCCCTTTGCCCAGCGTATCAGGTCACACCCCGATATCACCGGCCTCCACTTCGGGGCTGATGTGCATAAAATAAGTTTATATGCAGATAATGTCATCTTGGCGCTGCAGGATCTCTACTCCTCCCTGCGGCACTTGTCAGCAGAGATTCAGGCCTTCCACAAAGCGGCAGGGTTTAAAGTCAACTTCGCTAAATCGCAAATATTGAATATATCAGTCCCGCTTGCTGACGTGGCAGATCTGCAGAGGGACTTTGATTTTTTCCGATTGGTTTGGTAGACTGGCTGCCATTAAGATGACAATCCTCCCTAGAATACTTTATATGTTTCAGATGTTGCCGCTGACGCCACCGAGGGGCATGTTGAAGAAACTCCAAGGGTTGCTTAATAAGTTCTTATGGAACAATAAACGACCACGTGCCATGTTCACAGTGATGACGTCCCGGAAGTCAGCTGGTGGTTTGAGCTTTCCTCAGCTCTCGGCATACTTTTAGGCATGCTGCCTTCGATATGTAGTAGAATGGAATAGGCCCATGTCCAGTAAACATTGGATTTTCATGGACCAAACGGTAGCAGGATGCAATATCTGGAGAGAGCTTTGGTTGCCGTGTAAAAATAGAGCGTGGGGGCTGTATTCCTCTCCGGTGACATCCCCGACGCTACGGGCGTGGGACCAGCTGGCGCTTCGTAAGGGGTGGACTTCCTTCCCATCACCCATGACGCCGATTGTGGACAACCCTGACTTTCCCCCAGGGCGCTCGTCGCCGGTCTTCCATTGCTGGCGGGAAAAGGGTTGCAAGAGGGTGGGTATGCTCTTTGACTTGGATGGACTGATCCCGTTCTCCGTGTTGCGGTCGGAATATTTCCCACTGGATGCGGAGGTCGCTTTCTACCACGCTCAAGTGGCACACTGGGTGACCCGTCCGGCCAATGTGGCCCTCATGTCACGGCCTCTTACAATTTTTGAGTGCTGGCTCGTTAGTAAAAAAGATGACCGGAGCCTTATCTCGGTGCTGTATGCTATGATCCTACGTTGCTCTCGGAAGCAGCGCACAAAGGCGCAAGTTCGGTGGGAGGTAGAGCTTGGGCGTCCCCTCTCGACTAAGGAATGGGAGCAAGTGTTCTATCGAGCGCATCATACGACATCCAACACGTCGGGGACTGAATCGGCCTATAAAACTGCGACATATTGGTATTACACGCCGGTGTGCGTCACACAATGGGTTAAAGCTAAATCAGGCCTCTGCTGGAGGGTGTGCGGGATGTCTGGGAATTCACTTGCTATGGCGCTGCCCGAAATTAGAACGCTACTGGACGATGGTGCTTGATGAGTTAGACAGTGCGTTCAAGATAACTTTGCCCCGACTTCCCGAACACACCCCACTTGGGCTACCTCACCCTAAATACTTTCCACTATACTCTATTGTTGGCTGGCAACTTGTGTTGGCATTATTGGCTGCGAGGCAGGTGCTTTTGGCGCGGTGGGGTTCCCCGGTGGTGCCTGACATACGAGATTGGCTTCAGCGTTTGTGGCAAACCCTTGCTATGGAACGTCTTTCCCTGGGTATGGACGGTAAGGGTTCGGAATATGCTACCCTATGGGCGCCGTTTTTGCAGCTCCTGCCAAAGACCTTCGGGAAGTGACATGCCCTAAATACTTGCAAATCCTACAGCTTATCCCTCTTGAGCCGGTCGGCGCCACGCCATGCACTTGAGACTTTGGGAGTTGCACTCCAAGGGATGGGTGGTCCTATGAAGTGGTTGATCCTGGATCTGACTGATGCAGAGTGGGGTGGGTAGGGTCGGGTGGACGGGGGCGGGTGGGGGGGTGGTAGGGAAGGGAGGGGGGGACGGGGAAATTGGCAAAGTTTTTTCTGTTTTCTTTAGACTATTCTCCTTTAAAAATGGCGGAAATTGTGCATCCGGTGGGGTGATGATGTTGCCACAGATACGCGGGGCCGACCTCCGGGTTGTAGGCCCAGACGCTGTGTACGATTCTTGTGGGACTACGCCCTGCCGGCGAGATGATGTAGGCAGCTGGGCTGTGTACAATTATGTTCGGCCGCATAATAAAATGTTTGATTCTAAAATACCTCTAATATCTTTAGTAAAGTCCTCTGTGAAATTAAAGAAAGACCACTCATTAGGAAACCATATCGTTAAAATGCCAATTTTTCTTTCTAGAATTTGATACAAAATCAATTTGATACAAAATCGCAACACCTACTTCTTTTGTGGTGATAGTTCCATCCCACAAAGGGAAAATATCTGTCCTCAGCGTTCAAACCAGTTCCACATTAAAAGGATCTCCGTATGACCCAAAATCCACAAGCTCTGAAAGAATGGGGGATGTCTCAGTATATCAGACTTCTCTAAAAGGTAGTGCATCCACCCCTCAATCGAATGAGCAGTTCAATCTTATACGATGGAAACAACTCTACACACAACGTGTTAGGTATCCCCTTAGTCATAGTATGCACACCTCGTAACCTAACACTTAGCCAACCCGTCCTCAATGCCATACCACCACGCTGTGTACCAACCCAAACATCACCGCGTATTCAAATGTGATTTCTTGCTGCATGCCTACTTACACACACTACAGTATCCACATCCATAGAATCCTATTGTTCGTTGTGGCAACCAACTCTCTGTTGTCCCAACCCTAGGGTAACTCTAGCTCAGTAAATTTCTCAGTGAAACCCCCGTCTGTAAGTAATGTTAGGTCTGTATGAAATGGCATCACAAAGGGATCTGTACGCCTTCAGAACGTGCTAATGCCTATTCAGACTGCGCACCAAAACCCCTGACCAGGTGTTGTAACCAGTCACCATAGGGATTTTATCATCTCTACGAACAGTTTTGGTTCATTCCCTCAGACTGTCTTGCCTTTTTACATTATGTATTCTCTATTCTGCTCTTGTACATATATTTTTGCAATAGCCCATTCTCTGGAAGCGGGCCAACATTCCCTTCTTGCATTCCTTAAATCCAGGATCATGGCTGCAATTCTGCCTCACCTGGATTCATTCACCAAAGGGATAGACCTAATGTGGTGAGCAGGATAAGCACTGCATGCAGCAACACGTAGACCCTCTACCTGGTAACAACTCAGGGAAGGGGGCCCGCTGTGCAAAAAACAAACAAAATCATGGGCTGCTTATTATTCATATATAGGACCACACGCAGCATGACCAAGCCGCCTGTGCAACCAGGGAACAGCCGCAAAGTGATCTGATCATGAACCTGAGCACACGAGTACTGACGCACAAATCTTTAGTCCTTGAGAAGGGCTTAGGTTTTGTCCCAACGTACGGAGGAGACTCCTTTCAGATCAGACAGGAATTGGCCGTCTTTTTCCGCAAATTATGACTACGCTCATTCTTTGAAGATAAAACAAAGGATTAACAGGAAGAGGACAGGAAGAATACGGGCTTAAGACCTACGTCCACGTTCAATCTACCAGTCCACTTGATTCCAGCGCAGGTTGCCACATTTGAAAAGGCAGTACTACATGATGTGAACAATTTGTTTAACAAGGAGACAAAACAATATCAGAACATACCCAAACAAGAATGACTAGCACTCCAACAGCTGTCCACAGATGACAGTGTGGTTAATTATCCTGCGGATAAGGGGGGTGTGAATGTCATATAAGACACCACCACATATAGAGCTGAATGCTGGCGCTAGCTTGGAAGCAGAGATGCCTATCGATTGCTAAAAATGGACCCCACTAAAAGATTATCTACTGAAATCAAAACCATAGTTGGTGAAGCAAAAGAGGAAAGCTGGATCACTCACCAAGAGGCTGCCTTCTTAGTCACAGCCCATCCAGCCACACCTTATTTCTATGTACTACCTAAAGTGCACAAAGGGGTATTGCCACCACCAGGGAGACCCATCATCTCGGGGATAGGGTCCCTGCTTGAGCCTCAATCGACTTTTGTAGATTTTTTCCTGCAACCATTTGTGCTCAAAATGCCAACTTATATACGGACACAAAATACCTTCTGCAACTACTAGACCAGACTATTTTTGATTTGGAACAAGACAACCTGGTCTCTTTTGATGTTGAGTCGCTGTATACCTCGGTACCCCAGGATGAAACTCTGGCTACCATTGAAACAATATTGAACACAGGACCTATAAACAGTATAACCCCAGTACATTTCATCATGACGCGCATGCGCTTAGCATCGAAGGAAAACTTCTTCAAGTTTAAAGATGACTTCTATCTGCAAATGTCCAGGACATCCATGGGCAGTATTTTTGACCCCAGCCTGGCTAATCTTTATGTACACCACTTTGAGCAAACCATCGTCCTACAAGATAGTAATCCCTTTGGCAAACATATAAGGGTTTGGAAACGCTATATTGACGATGTGTTTGTGGTCTTTGAGAGGTACCCCAGATACCATCACATCTTTTTACCAGTGGCTAAATACAAAGAACAACTTCTTGAAATTCGCTTTTGAATTTTCAAACATCAGCTTGCCCTTTCTGGATATTCGGATTTACCCAGAAGGTGAGGGACTCGGCACAGAACTTTACAAGATACTAATGGCTCGCAATTCACTCCGATCATTTGGCAGCTACCATCTGAAGGCACTTTGTGAGAATTTGCCCTTCGGACAATTCCTTAGGATACGGAGGAATTGCTCGACCATAGAGAAATATAAAGAACATGCTGGCACCTGAAGGAGAAGAACTACCCAAAGAAGACGATTTGCATATCACTAAAGAGAGCTGCCAATAGTAATAGAGAATCATTGATTGAAGTATCTCCACCTAAAGATGAAGAATCCAGGCTGACCTGTGTGAACACATTTTGCAGCCATTCTGATTGCATCAAAAGAAGCATACTCAAACTTTGGAAGATCTTGAACATTGGAAGAGAAGCTATACCGCCTCCTCTGTTTGCCTTGAAAAGGAGAGCAAACATTACCAAGTGGTCCACACGAGGCCGATGAACGAACCCAAATCCTCGGACCAAGTTTCTCTTTGGGGGCTCCCTCCAGTCAGAGGATACTTTCCGAGCAGGTCCTGCCCTGTCTGCCCACAAACATCACACATGACAGAGGTGGATATAGGTACAGACAAACCCTGGACTTTATCCAAACATACTAACTGCAATAGCGACAAGACGGGTACTTGATAATCTGTCCGTGTGAGATGCGCTACGTGGGCATGACCACACACAAAATAAAAACACGAATTTTGGGACATAAAAGCACGATTTATTGCAGGAAGCGCTCTACAAAGATGACAAACCACTTTCTGGATATGAACCATCAGGCTAACGATTTGCGTTGGACAGTCCTTAAACAACCTTATATCCCACCTCACATCACGGATATATCTAACTTCCTGTTCTGTAAAGAGCAGCACTGGGTTTACAGAATGAAAACTGATATCTCAGTATTAAATGAAGAGATCCCATGGCTATCCCTGTAAATACCGGCTGAGATCTATACATAACATGACAATCAGCCAAGAAGTATGATACACTTTGGCTCCAGCCTGGATACTCATGCCATAAGATATACAGACCTAACTGTGAGAAGTTGGCCTGGTATATGATGCTCACTAGTTCTAGTGATCACCTTGTACCATGCCAAGCAACCCTTATGATGATTGGTTGTAAGTCAACCTTATAGACCAGCTATCCTAGTAGCGTGGACAAAGCAGTCTTAGGCTAAACTCTGTAAAGGCATGTGAAGCAAGCTGTTTTACCATACACAATCCCCTTGAATACCAAATGAAAGGACACCACACAGATATATATTGAAAATGTATATATATTTATTTACTACAAATAGCCCCTATACTCTTTATGAGCACAGAAGCAAATGCGTTAAACCAAAACACAGTTTAAATACACAAAAGTTGCACAATATGGATGAGCCCTAGGGGCCACTTAAACCATATACTAAAATAGTGGTATAAGAACCACCAATTGGAAAGGAAATAGGCCTAGGGCCTGGGGAATCGCTGGAGCTGTTCGGGAATAACAGTGAAGAAGTCGGGAAAGGCCCGCGGGACTCGGGTGCAGTGCTTAAAGTGCACGCATGCACCAATGCAAAGTCGATGGTGCGTAAAAGTTACAAAGTTACTGCAAAAGGAGTCTTCCGAATGGACTAGGACTACCAAACTTTAGAGTTAGGCACTAGAGGGGTGTACCAGTGTAAGAACACCGGTGTTAGTAAGTTACCTCACCCACATTAAGCGGGTGCATAGGTGCCAAAGTGTGTCGGGTTTCGTCACGCAGTCTGATGGTGCCTGAGGATGAAGAGGCTGCAGGCGTCCAGGCGAGAAGTGTCCGGTGTGATGCAAGGGTGGATCGAAGATGTGAAGACCTGAAAGCAGAGGGGACAATGTTCAGAAGTCACTAGCCAGTGACTGGCGAGGAACCAGGATGGAACCAGGCGATGTCGGGTGCAAACAGGCGATGAGGTACAGCTTGTCTCCGCAGCCATGTGGACACGAAGAGGTCAAGGACGTTGAGGAGTCGATCACGAGCTGTCCCACGAAGGCTCTAGCTGATGGCGGTGTTGGCAACTTGATTGGAGAAAACAGGCCTTGGCTAATGCAAGCCACGCAGGAAGTGAAGAAAGCTTAGTTCTCGGACCAGCCAGGTCAGAGGTGCTGCTCCTTTTACAGGAGCGAGGGCCAGTCTGGAGCAACCAGACCAGTAGATTTTGCCACCAAGATGGTCACTAGCCGCGTGGCAAGTGACCGGGATGACGCGTGAAGTGGCAAAGTGCAAAAGGGCCCCACGCAGATCGTGGCTGATCTTCGGTGCAAATGCTGCTCGTGGTGGGGCTTCTCAAACCCCAAAGCACAGCGTCGAGGGTGCCTCGGGTGCTGCGCAGTCAGCTTCTCGGGGGCTTTCAAGATGGCCGGTCCCACGTCTCTCGATGTCTCCACGGGTCTCTTCTTTTCAGGGACTGTGGATCGGGCTGTGAGATGTCTGGGTATCCAGGTCTTGTCAGGCTCTGGGCTCGGGCTCCGGCGGGAGGCGGCGGCAAAGCTGGTTGGTGCCTGTATTCACAGGGTGGTCACTCCTTGGCCACAAGGGAGATTCTCTTCAGTCTTCTGTGCAGCAGAATCTCGAAGTCCAGTTTTCTTCTTAGTTTCAAGTCGAGTTCAGGATGATCTGAAGTCTTGGGACACAGCTCCTACTCTTATTCCAAATCTAGGGGCCGGATTACCTGCTAGGTCCCTCCTCTGGGTGGGACCAGGAAGGGGGGTGGTTACACCCCCTTTCCTTTGTCCAGCTTCGTGCCAAGACTGGGGAGCCCCAGCACCGGTTTGAACTGGCATATGCACAGGGACACCTTGTGTGCCCCAGGCATGTCTCATTCTATTCAGCCCTGTCCTACCCAATACACAAAATCCTGTCTGGGGTGGTGCTAGCACCTCCCAAGGCAGGAAACCCTTTGTCCAAGCCTCCCTCACTGGAAGGACTCCCAGCAGCCGGAGGTCAGACTTGTGTCTGTGGTGGCAGCATCCATTTTGTGATGCTGAGGCTCTAGTTTAACTTTAACCGGGGTTCAGGTTATGTACATGTCGTGTCCCTCTAGAAGGGTGGAATGCTACCCCCGTCGCCAGAACTGGCGAGGGGGTAGTATTCCAATTCGTATGACACCTTACTCAACATGTTTTGATAAAGCCAAACCAAAGTTAGCAAATAACCGCGAGGATTATAATGCACTTAAGAGTATATGGTATGGCAGTATCATGGAACAGCTACAGGAAGTGGTTCCGAAAGCTGCAGACAGGCTCAGCTCATGCTAGAGCACCATCTCACATATTTCCAAGCACTCTGCCTCCAGGATTGATGAGGCCTTCCATAGGAGTGGCTGATAGGAACATATGTGTCCATTTTAGGTTAGGTATAGGCATACTATACCTAAGTAAGGGGTGATTACACCGACTTACCCCAGCTGAGTGATCAGCCAGTTGTGTCAAATATGGAGGCCAGGCCAGGGGTGGTACAATACGTGCTGCAGCCCCTGGTAGGCCTAGGAAGCACCTATTCCCTGGGTACCCTGGGTACACTGTTACAGGGGCCTATAAGGTGAACCAGTTCCAATTCGTAATGCACCTAGAGTGCATTGGCATTAATTTAGAGAGAGAACAGCAGGCTGTGGGTCTGATTAGCAGGCCCACAGCCACATTAAGTCATAAACCAGTGAAGCAAAAATTTGGGGTGACCATAGGATAGCAGACCCTACTCTCCTACACAACCCCCCCCAAACGCAGGGACATTAGACTAACCTTGACCAGTTGTGTCTTCATGTTCTAAGTGGAAGTACCTGGAGAGATCATCTGCATTACCATGGTCAGTCCCTGGGCGGTGCCCACACCACAGCAAAGGCCTCCCTCTCAATGGCTGACCAACGTTTCTCTCTGGGGGTCAGCCTTCTGCTAATAAAAGCAATGGGCTGGTCTTGACCATCTACATTAAGTTGTAAAAGCACAGCTCCCACTCCCAACTCAGAAGCATCTGTTTGGACAATGAACTCTCTTGAGTAGTCAGGACTCTTCAGGATAGGTGCAGAGCACATGGCCTTCTTCAGGTCATCAAATGCCTTTTGACAGTTTACTGTCCACTGAACCTTTTTGGGCATCTTCTTTGATGTCAGATCATTAAGAGGAGTCACAATGGACCCATAGTTCTTAACAAACTTCCTGTAGTACCCAGTCAGGCCCAAGAAAGCTCTGACCTGAGTCTGGGTGGTTGGAGGGGACCAGTCCTTTATGGTCTGGATCTTACTCTCCAGTGGTTGAACTTGGCCTCCACCTACAAGGTGGCCCAAGTATACAACTTTACTCTGCCCTATCTGGCACTTTGTGGCCTTGATAGTGAGGCCTGCCTTTTTCAGAGCCTCTGTGGACAATACAGAATTTGCTGGCCCCCACAGTAATAGTTAGATAAAGATTTTTAAGAAACGCACAAACAAAGAATTTCTTCTGCTCGTGCAGGTATTTTATTTAAACCTGTTTCAATTTTTTTATCAAATTTGTTTTTTTCATGGAAGAGAAAGGTACTTATTAACCACATTTATACATATTTACAACAATTAACCGACAAACATATATACAATTATAAAGCGCCCTGAAGAGAATCTGTCATTTATCTTCAGATTCGAAACGCGTCGGCACTTAAACAAAGGGAACAGGAATTCATTTCTGATTACATTACTTATTGTTTTTGATCTTCCCCTTGCAATGATTGGGTTGCTTTTTCTTGTTTTCATTCTTTGGTAATCACAAGTTTCACAAAGAATTAATATTTGTGAAGACGTAGCTGTTGTAAAAGAAGATTGCACAATAATTGTTTATAATTGTATATATGTTTGTCGGTTTATTGTTGTAAATATGTATAAATGTGGTTAATAAGTACCTTTCTCTTCCATGAAAAAAACAAATTTGATAAAAAAATTGAAACAGGTTTAAATAAAATACCTGCACGAGCAGAAGAAATTCTTTGTTTGTGCGTTTCTTAAAAATCTTTATCTAACTATTACTGTGGGGCCAGCAAATTCTGTATTGTCCACATTTAACTGGTCCAGCTTCCCCTGCATCCCAGGACCACACTCCCCTTTTTTCACAAATTTTTCAGAGCCTCTAGCACTTCTTTCAGGTGGACCAGGTGATCCTCCCAGGTGGAGCTGAAGACAGCAATATCATCCAGATATGCTGCGCAAAAGTAATCCAACCCAGTAAGGACTTGATTCACCAACCTTTGGAAGGTGGCAGGTGCATTTTTCAAACCAAAGGGCATCACCACAAATTGGTAATGCCCACCTGGGGTAGAAAATGCAGTTTTGGATTTAGACTCCTCAGCTAACCTGATTTGCCATTGCCAGCTGTCAAGGGAAAAGTGCTCAAATACTTGGCAGAAGCCAATTTGTCTATGAGCTCATCTGCCCTTGGAATAGGGTGTGCATCTGTCCTGGTGACAGCATTGAGTCCTCTGTAATCCACACAGAACCTCATCTCTCTCTTGCCATCTTTGGTGTGAGGTTTGGAGACCAGAACCACTGGGCTAGCCCAGGGGCTCTCTGAAGGCTCAATAACACCTAATTCCAGTATCTTTTGCACCTCAGTCTTTATACATTCCCTGACATGGTCAGGTTGCCTGTAAATCTTGTTTTTCACAGGAAGACTGTCACCAGTGTCCACCACATGGGTACACCAGTTAGTCTGACTGGGTGTCAATGAGAACATATGTCTGTATGACTGCAAAACTTGTCTACAGTCATTTTGCTGATGTTCAGTGAGGCTGCCATCTAAGGCCACACCATCAACTGAGCCATCTTCAGGGTTCTGAGTCAGCAGGTCTGGGAGAGGGTCACTCTCTTCCTCCTGCCCCTCATCTGTAGCCACGAGCAAGCCCATGTCTGCCCTGTCAACATATGCCTTCAATCTGTTAACATGGAGCACCCTGTGGGGGCTCCTGGGAGTTCCTAGGTCCACCAAGTAGGTAACCTCTCCCTTCTTTTCAATGATAGTATGGGGTCCAGACCATTTGTCTTGGAGTGCTGCTGGGGCCACTGGCTCCAACACCCATACGTTCTGTCCAGGCTGGTACTCAGTCAAGACAGCCTTTTGGTCATGCCAAGCTTTCTGTAATTCTTGGCTGGCCTCAAGGTTTTTGGATGCCTTCTCCATATACTCAGCCATCCTGGAGCGGAGACCAAGTACATAGTCCACTATGTCTTGCTTGGGTTTTCTGAGAGGTAACTCCCATCCTTCCCTCACTAAACACAGGGGTCCTCTTACAGGGTGCCCAAACAACAATTCAAAGGGGCTGAAGCCAACCCCCTTTTGTGGGACCTCTCTGTAAGCAAACAGAAGGCAGGGTAGAAGGATGTCCCATCTGCGCCTGAGCTTTTCTGGTAATCCTTTGATCATAACCTTTAGGGTCTTGTTGAACCTTTTAACAAGCCCATTACATTGTGGATGATAAGGAGTGGGGAACTTGTAGTTGACACCACATTTCTTCCACATAGCTGTTAAGTATCCTGACATGAAGTTGGCACCTCTATCAGATACTACATCCTTAGGAAACCCCACTCTGGAGAAAACTCCAAGTAAGGCCCTGGCCACAACAGGAGCTGTTGTGGTCCTAAGGGGAATTGCCTCTGGGTACCTGGTGGCATGGTCCACCACCACCAGTATGAATCTGTGCCCAGATGCTGTAGGGGGATCCATTGGACCTACAATATCAATCCCCACTCTTTCAAAGGGGACCCCCACCACAGGTAGTGGTATCAGGGGGGCCTTTGTTGTTCCACCTGCTTTGCCACTGGCTTGGCAGGTTACACAGGAGCGACAATACTCCTTTGTATCTTCAGACATGTGAGGCCAGTGAAAGTGAGAGACAAGCCTGTCCCAAGTCTTGTTCTGGCCTAGGTGTCCTGCTAAAGGAATAGCATGGGCCAAGGTTAGAAGGAAGCCCCTAAATTGCAGAGGTATAACCAACCTCCTGGTTGTACCAGGCTTGGGGTCTCTACACTCTGAATAAAGGAGCCCATCATCCCAATATACTTTATGGGTACCTTGAGCATTCCCAGCAGCCTCAGCAGCAGCCTGCTGTCTGAGGGGTTCAAGAGAAGGACAGGTTAACTGAGCCTGCCCCAAGTCTGCCCTAGAAGGTCCCCCTGTCCCCAGAAACTCAACCTGATCAGGTTCCAGCTCTTCAGGGACAGTTCCTTCAGGGGTCTCAAGATCATCTTCCTGTGAAGGCTGATCCTCACTTGTAGGCAGTTGGGAAAGCACAGCCTTTACCCTCCTGTTCTTCTTCTTGGAAGGTGCTTGGTCCATTGTTCCAGGATCCAAGACCTGAGGTTCAGAGAGGCACTTTTTGGCCGGTGACCTGGTCACAGCAAGGACATGTGATGATATCCCTAACATCTCTGCATTAGTCCTGTACTCAACTTCTGACCATAGAGAGCTCTCCAGGTCATTGCCCAACAAACATTCAACTGGGAGGTCTGCACTAACCACAACTCTTTTTAGGCCAGTTACCCCTCCCCAGGAAAAGTTAACAAGTGCCACACTATGTGTAGTAGTGACATTGCTGGCATTGGTCACCAGGTAATTATCACCTGGTATGTATTGTCCAGGGTCCACAAAGCTAGGTATCACCATGGTGACACTGGCACATGTGTCCCTGTATGCTTGAGCCACTTTTTCATTAATCAAAGGTGTCTGTCTGTACTTGCCCAGGTTACTGGGGCTGACAGTAGTGGACAAATCTATGTCCACATCACAAATCAGAACAGCCTGTGTAGGGGTTCTGACTAGGCCAGAATCTCCCTCAGTTCCCAAGGTGATACCCACTACCCCCTTAGTTTGTGGACCAACACTGCTGACTGTACTAGTGGGTGCAGGTGCCTTAGGGGCTGCAGTGTTGGGGGCTCCACCCTTTTTACACTCACTTGTCCAGTGAGAGGTGTTTTTACAAGTACTACACCAGGGTTTTCTTTGACCTTCTTTCTTCTTCTTCTTGGAAGTTTGGGACCCACCCTCAGTATTAGTTTGGCGCCCTGTTGAAGACTTCTGGTCTTTAGTTTCTGCTCCCCACCCTTCTGGGCTGTTTTCTTTTGGTCAGCACCCTGGTTCTGGTTCTGGTTCTTTTGCTTAACTCTGGTTCTAGCCCATTTGTATGCCCTCTTTCCCAATTCTTGGGGAGAGGTCAGATCTGAGTAAACCAAATGTTGATGCAACTGCTGGTTCTGACAATTATTTAAAATGTGTTCTCTCATAAGCAAATTGTGCAATCCTTCATTGTCTGTAACCTTACTTCCCAGCAACCATCCCTCCAGAGCCTTAGTGGCACATTCAACAAATTCAGACCAGTCCTGAGTCTGTGTCTTCTGGGTCTCTCTGAACATTAACCTGTACTGTTCAGTGGTTAAGCCTAACCCATCTATCAGAGCACTCTTCAGGACCAGGTAGTTTCTAGAATCCCCATCACTAACTGTGAGGAGTATGTCTCTGCCTCTACCTTTAAAGGAGAGCCACAATATTGCTGCCCACTGCTCCTGAGGGATCTGCTGTACTCTGCAGGCTCTCTCAAGTGCAGTCATCCATTTGTGGATATCATCCCCAGCTTTGTAGGGGGGCACAATCTTACTCAGGTTTCTATTGTCATAGGACCTGTCTTTATCCTTTGGGATAATGCTGCCACCAGTGGATCCTAATCCACTCGCTCTAGGCTGTCTTGCTTTAGCAAGCTTCTCTTGGACCAGGGCTACTTCCAGCTCTCTCTTCTGGATCCTAAGCTCAGCCTCTCTCATGTTGGCCTCATGTTCCCTTCTCTGAGGGCTAGTCATCCCCCTTCTGGAGTGACCATGAGAACCTCTAGAAGCATGGGAGGTGTTAGATTCACCTGAGTGATTCCTTCTCCTCCTAGCCTCCTGGTTAAGTCCACTTGGGGGTCTGAGTGGGTTTGACCCTGACTCAGTCCCAAATAGGCTTAAGTTAGCCTGGCTAAGTCTCTTGACTGGCACCTGACTAAGTCTCTCATCATCAGAATCACTTTCTTCCTCCTCCTCTTCCTCTTCCTCATCCTCAGGCTGAGTATCTCCAGTGTTCTGGTCTTCCTCATCTATCTGGACAACAGGGACAGGGGTGTTAGTATTATCATCTTCAGTGGGAGAGCCTCCTTCAACATTCCCTGTGGGGTCTGCTTTAGAGGTCTTTAGAGCTTCAGACTGGTCTAAAAGCTCTCTGAGGTTTGCTGTGGTAGGGGCTGGACCCGTCTTGAGACCTCTTAAGGTACACATCTGCCTCATTTCTTTAAAGTTTAACATAGCAAATTTGGATGGTGCCCTTGGAGGGTCACTCTCAACAGGGGTAGGTCCAGTGGACCCCTCTGCTCCAGACATTGCTCTAGTGTGGGTGGATATGTTGCAATCTACCTACACTGGTGTTTACCTACTAAACCTATCTAGTAGTTGTAGTCAGGGTGTGCTACTCCCTATCCTCTACAACAACTAAGTTCAGTAGAACTTAAGTATACTAGTCTTGTTTTATATGTACCTAACAGGTACCTGTATGATCTTTCAAATGATACTCTCAAAGATTGTAATGGTAAAACAACAGCAAGCTCAAATCCCACCGCTGCCACCAATGTGAGAAGTTGGCCTGGTATATGATGCTCACTAGTGCTAGTGATCACCTTGTACCATGCCAAGCAACCCTTATGATGATTGGTTGTAAGTCAACCTTATAGACCAGCTATCCTAGTAGCGTAGACAAAGCAGTCTTAGGCTAAACTCTGTAAAGGCATGTGAAGGAAGCTGTTTTACCATACACAATTCCCTTGAATACCAAATGAAAGGACACCACACAGATATATATTGAAAATATATATATATTTATTTACTACAAATATCCCCTATACTCTTTATGAGCACAGAAGCAAATGCGTTAAAACAAAACACAGTTTAAATACACAAAAGTTGCACAATATGGATGAGCCCTAGGGGCCACTTAAACCATATACTAAAATAGTGGTATAAGAACCACCAATTGGAAAGGAAATAGGCCTAGGGCCTGGGGAATCGCTGAAGCTGTTCGGGACTAACAGTGAAGAAGTCGGGAAAGGCCCGCGGGACTCGGGTGCAGTGCTTAAAGTGCACGCATGCACCAATGCAAAGTCAATGGTGCGTAAAAGTTACAAAGTTACTGCAAAAGGAGTCTTCCGACTGGACTAGGACTACCAAACTTTAGAGTTAGGCACTAGAGGGGTGTACCAGTGTAAGAACACCGGCGTTAGTAAGTTACCTCACCCACAGGAAGCGGGTGCATAGGTGCCAAAGTGTGTCGGGTTTCGGCACGCAGTCTGATGGTGCCTGAGGATGAAGATGCTGCAGGCGTCCAGGCGAGAAGTGTCCGGTGTGATCCAAGGGTGGATCAAAGATGTGAAGACCTGAAAGCAGAGGGGACAATGTTCAGAAGTCACAAGCCAGTGACTGGCGAGGAAGCAGGATGGAACCAGGCGATGTCGGGTGCAAACAGGCGATGAGGTGCAGCTTGTCTCCGCAGCCACGTGGACACGAAGAGGTCAAGGACGTCGAGGAGTCGATCACGAGCTGTCCCACAAAGGCTCTAGCTGATGGCCGTGTCGGCAACTTGATTGGAGCAAACAGGCTTTGGCTAATGCAAGCCACGCAGGAAGTGAAGAAAGCTTAGTTCTCGGACCAGCCAGGTCAGAGGTGCTGCTCCTTTTTACAGGAGCGAGGGCCAGTCTGGAGCAACCAGACCAGCAGTTTAGATTGTAGATTTTGTTGCCAAGATGGCCACTAGCCGCGTGGCAAGTGACCTGGATGACGCGTCGAGTGGCAAAGTGCAAAAGGGCCCCACGCAGATCGTGGAGACGCTGGGGGGCTGATCTTCGGTGCAAATGCTGCTCGGTGGTGGGGCTTCACAAACCCCAAAGCACAGCGTCGAGGGTGCCTCGGGTGCTGCGCAGTCAGCTTCTCGGGGGTCTTTCAAGATGGCCGGTCCCACGTCTCTCGATGCCTCCACGGGTCTTTTCTTTTCAGGGACTGTGGATCGGGCTGTGAGATGTTTGGGAATCCAGGTCTTGTCAGGCTCTGGGCTCGGGCTCCGGCGGGAAGCGGCGGCAAAGCAGACGTCGAGTTGCTGGTTGGTGCCTGGGTTCACAGGGTGGTCACTCCTTGGCCACAAGGGAGATTCTCTTCAGTCTTCTGTGCAGCAGAATGTTGAAGTCCAGTTTTCTTCTTAGTTTCAAGTCGAGTTCAGGATGATCTGAAGTCTTGGGACACAGCTCCTACTCTTATTCCAAATCTAGGGGCCGGATTACCTGATAGGTCCCTCCTCTGGGTGGGACCAGGAAGGGGGTGGTTACACCCCCTTTCCTTTGTCCAGCTTCGCGCCAAGACTGGGGCTGGAGAGCCCCAGCACCGGTTTGAACTGGCATATGCTCAGGGACACCTTGTGTGCCCCAGGCATGTCTCATTCTATTCAGCCCTGTCCTACCCAATACACAAAATCCTGTCTGAGGTGGTGCTAGCACCTCCCAAGGCAGGAAACCCTTTGTCCAAGCCTCCCTCGCTGGAAGGACTCCCGTCAGCAGGAGGTCAGACTTGTGTCTGTGGTGGCAGTATCCATTTTGTGATGCTGAGGCTCTAGTTTAAGTTTAACCGGGGTTCAGGTTATGTACATGTCGTGTCCCTCTAGAAGGATGGAATGCTACCCCCGTCACCAGAACTGGCGAGGGGGTAGTATTCCAATTCGTATGACACCTTACTCGACATGTTTTGATAAAGCCAAACTAAAGTTAGCAAATAACCGCGAGGATTATAATGCACTTAAGCGTATATGGTATGGCAGTATCATGGAACAGCTACAGGAAGTGGTTCCGAAAGCTGCAGACAGGCTCAGCTCATGCTAGATCACCATCTCACATATTTCCAAGCACTCTGCCTCCAGGATTGATGAGGACTTCCATAGGAGTGGCTGATAGGAACATATGTGTCCATTTTAGGTTAGGTATATGCATACTATACCTAAGTAAGCGGTGATTACACCGACTTACCCCAGCTGAGTGATCAGCCAGTTGTGTCAAATATGGAGGCCAGGCCAGGGGTGGCACAATACGTGCTGCAGCCCCTGGTAGGCCTAGGAAACACCTATGCCATGGGTACCCTGGGTACACTGTTACAGGGGCCTATAAGGTGAACCAGTTCCAATTCGTAATGCACCTAGAGTGCATTGGCATTAATTTAGAGAGAGAACAGCAGGCTGTGGGTCTGATTAGCAGGCCCACAGCCACATTAAGTCATAAACCAGTGAAGCAAAAATTTGGGGTGACCATAGGATAGCAGACCCTACTCTCCTACACTAACCACTTCTAGAAATGATTGGATTTGGTGGAAATAGGTCTTATAGTGTAGAAACATGGCATATCATTGTTAATGAAATAATAGACAATACATGTACAATCATCTAATAGGGTGTTTTTTTTTTTAACCGAATGATCCAGTAACTAACCAGCAATGTCTACATATCTATATATGTACCATGTACAGATAAGCCTTAAACACGTCATGCTATGTCACAAAGACATTTACATATCCTTTAGTAACTGCTTATAAAATCATGAGGGCACTTTGTCACTAATACTTGTTATTCTTCTCATACACAGCAGTATGGTGATTAGAACGCAGTGCGTATGCGTTATCCAACAGACACTATCAATTGCGCTTGCGCAATTCCGAATCATTGCATAAACACAGTACTGGCCTGCACAATCACAGAATATGACACAATTCAATTCAATTTTATTATTAAATATGTTTTGGAACTCCGTGGAGATCCACATATTATACAATTACAGAAGACAATGAAAAAATTTTGACCATATAAAACAACTCATACAGACAGTAATTATACAAAAGTAATTTACCATTCTATTAATAAAGTTCCAAGAAACATTTAAAAAAAGTAAAAATTTTGTTACAAAAAATTCCATTCGGGGGGCTAATAATAGCATCCAACAGAGCAGTTGCAGAAGAAATGCCAAACTGAATACAAGCCGGTTTTATCCAAAGGCGCCGGTAAGACAATAATGCAGGACAAGCTAACAGGGCATGTTTGGAGTCTTGAATTGCTAGGTTACAGAAATTACATACATTGGATATTCCGTACCATTTGGCCAACAACTTATTCAAGGGGAGCAAGTCCTGCCTGAGAAGTAGCCAAAAGCGGCGTAAGCCATGCGGGATGTTCCATGACAGATAGGGTTGTATCTGTCTGATTGAATAGGAATCAACAACTTGAGTGGCCCCCTTTTTTTGTGTTGTTAGATTCCGATCCCTCTCATAGCTTAGCTTCCATGTAGCTTGCTTTAGTTGTGATTTCAATTGATTCATGGAAAGCTCTAAGATGGAAGTTTCCTCCAACTCCAAGAGAGTGATAGCTTTCCTATAGTTCTTTATTAGGATCGAGTATGCATTTAGGGGGCCCATCAACTCTTTTGTGATAAGGAATCTAAGAGTGGATGGCTTTCCTTTAATCAGACTAATGACCCAGCGGATCACTCCTGCAAGTCCCTGAGCCCAACTACTCCTAAGGCCGAGTTCTAGACGCAGGGTAGCCGAGCTACAACTATTGTTAACCGAGGTTAAATTTCTCAGTAGGGAGCCCTCCACTGAGTCTAAAAAGCCCCATTCTGCTAGGTCAATTAATTCTACCCCGTAGAGCAGAGTCGGGGGAACTTTTGCCCGAAAGGCCTCCAACAGATGAACGAAGTGTCTCTGACCTGTTGATTTATACAGAGTTCTTAGGCCTTTACCCTGTGACTTTGCTTTTCGAGAACTACTTTCAATGTGTAATTTATTACTTAAATTACTAGTGACTACCATACCTAGAAAGACATACGATTTTACTCTTTCTAATTTCTGACCTCCCAATTCCCAACTAATGTGGTCCAGTTTTAGTTTGTTTCGTCCCTCCAAGCACATTATCTTACTTTTAGAAATATTTATTTTCAAAAAGTGTTCTTCAGAGAAGATATGTAGTGCATGCAGACGGTTATTAAGACCCTTGGGGGAGAGATCTAATATTAAAATGTCGTCTGCATACATTAGGCAGGGGATGTGTCTTTCGCCTAAACGTGGAGCAATTCCTACACATGTTGATAAAGTAAGGGGAAGGTCACTAACATAAAGGGAAAATAGGAGGGGAGCTAGTAGACAGCCCTGTTTGAGGCCATTTGCAGATGGAATGAGCCCGGAAAGACCTCTTTCTCCTCCCAGCAAAACCTTGCACCATGTATCGTCATGCAGGTCCTGGACCAAGCGTAAGAGGCTATGTGGCATTCCTAAGATGTGTAGCTTTCTCCACAATACCTGACGGTCGACCTTGTCAAAGGCCGTGGAGAAATCTATGAATGCCACATAGACTCTACCCTTCCTTGCTCTTATGTACTTATCAACTATTACCTGGAGGGCAGTTAGATTATCCATGGTCCCATGGTTTTTTCTAAAGCCTGTCTGCTCAAGTGGAAGGATATTTGCAGATTCAACCCAGGCATTTATCCGTTTGAGCAGACATCTGGTAAAAACTTTGCCGATTGCATCCAACAATGCAATCTGGCGATAGTTCTGGGGGAGAAGACGATCACCCTTTTTGTACAATGGGACCAGGATGCTTCCCTTCCAGGAAGGTAGGACCTTTCCGCTAAATATGCAGGAATTAAAGATAGGGCATAAGAGCTTGCTCCATTTGGCCCTATTCTGCTTTAACACATTGATTGGGACTTCGTCGGGGCCCATAGCCCCTGAGCGTCTCATTTCCCCAATGGCGAGTTCTATGTCTTTTTCTGAAAAGGACTCTATCGATGGGCTAATATCTAAAACCCGTACTTGAGGGGAAACTGAATGGTTACTGGCATAGAGATTAGAGACAAAATCCCTCCATATGTGTTCCTCGATAGGGATGGGGAGCGGAATGGATCTCGTTCCGCACCCTTCACCTATAAGGGACCAAAACTGTCTCAATTCTCCATTAGTTGCAGCTTCCCTTATTTTTACCCAGATGGTATCCTCTTTTTCTTTTTGAAGAGCGTGTAAGAGTCGCCTCCTTCTCCTTTTTAGAGTTGTTATTTGTCGGGATTTATCCTCAGTTCTATTTAAGTATTGGGCCCTTATAAGTTTATTCAGGTCTACATTGAGCGATTTTAAAGGACAGTGGGTTACTTTGGTGATTTTTTTCTTATTCTGCTTTTCAACCCCTGTTATTATTGAACTCAGAAATAAGGAAAAAAGCTCGTTTTCACGGCCATACCAAGAGGGGAGCTCAGAGATTGCTATATCTAGCATATCCTCCAGGTAACGATGAGCCTTTGCATTCCAATAACATCTTCCCGAACTGTTACCAAAATTTATTTGGTTGCTGTTCAAGGACCATTGGTCACATTTAGGGAGATGTACGTTCATTAAGATTGAAATGATTTTATGATCGCTGAAGATGGTATCAATTACAGCGATATCCTTTAGTAACTCAAATGAATGAGACCCTATTATAACATAATCAAGAATTGATTCCCCTTGATACGATCTGTGGGTAAAGTTTGCTGGAGAGTCTGAGGGGAGACGCCCGTTAGCGATTATCCCATCGATTTCTACCAACTCGTTTAGTAATAATTTACCCCGTTTATTTGTTAATATATTTTCAGGGAACGTTGCCCGAGGAATATGGAGTGTATCTTCTCTGATTTTGTCAGAAAATAGATTTAAGCTAAAATTGGAGATTTTACAATTCAAGTCCCCGGTTAGGATAATGACCGTTCCAGGATCTTTCTCCTTAATGCTCTGTATATGAAGGAAGATTTTATTTAAAATTGTGTTAAAACCCGTTTCAGGAGGGATGTAGGCATTTATCAAGGCCAGATGGATTCCAGCTAAAAGGTTGCCTGACCCAAACAAGGTAACCACCTGGAAAAGTTTACTTGAGTCCAGGAAATGGTTGTAGTCCCAGTTTATACGGTTGGATAATAGGCAGGCTATGCCCCCGCTGGCGTGGCCTTTTTTGTTCGCAGTAGCACTGCCTTCTAGAACAATATAGTCCTTCCCTATTTGGAGATTTTCGTTGCACCATGTCTCCTGGAGGCATATGATGTTTGCTTCTAGGGATAGGAGAAATTGTGTTTTCTCCATATTATTTTTTAGACCTGCTAAATTCCACGATATTATAGATAAGTCCGTGCTAAAGGAACTGATTAGATAATGGTTTTCCTGAAGATTTGTCGGCTAATACTTTGGGCAGCCAATTCCAGAGATCCTTTTCCTCTCTAGGGGTAGTTTGATAAGTTGAGGAGGAGGTTTGAGCATATGATACCACTCGAGAATCACTAGACTTGCTTATTTTTAATTCTTTGATTTCACCCAAGTTATTTATATTGCCTGCTGCGGCAAGCAGCATAGAAGACGGGGGGTTCCGTTGGTTTAGCGTTTTAACAGCCTTATTCCGACAAGAGGGCAGTAAAACAGGAATTACATCTATTCCCCTACTCTGGAGGTCTTCAGCCCGTTGTAAGATGAGATTAGCTACCAGTTTAGAATAAAACTTCACCCTCGTAACCTTCCCCGCTTCAGACTCTTGTTGTAAAACTATATCTAGGTCGGCTGATTGAATAAGTTTCAGATTGGCGGACTCTTGGAAGTATTTCAACAAGAGGGATCTGTTCAGAATACAGTCAGGTTCAAAAAGGGGAAAGAAGTCTACCCATACAGTATCTATATTATTTTCTATGTGTTCTTTGTCCAAAGTAACCTTTGCAGGAGCTTCCGTGGGTGTAATTACAAAGGGATTGAAAGAAGACATTTTTTCGACAGGGAAATTATGTTCTTGCCCTAATAAAGTTGGTTTATCTGCTTCTTGGTTCGATGAGCCTTGGGAAGGAGCACCCTGAGCTGTTACACCCTGGAAGACGGGTGCGAAGGGATTAAGTGCCATGGTTACTTGGGTAAGTGGCTTTAAAACCTGACATGGGGATGTCGATTTATGTGCCACTTTTATAACCCTAGTATTATTGCTTTGTTGGCCAAAGGTAAATATGTTAGTGATTGCTGACAAGGGGGATGTATGGGTAGGTAAGAAGGGAGATTTTGCCTTAGGTGTTAAGGAGGTGTTTTCTTTGGCTAACATGTTGACGGGGTTTTTGTTATTTCCCACTGCCATCTGTGCTAGGGGTGATACTTCCGGTGGAGGAAAGTTTAAGTTTTTCCTAAATAAAATTTTCCTCCGCCTATTTTTATCTATCCGTCTTAACAGTTTCCTTTTGTGCTTTCCGTTCTTTTTTAAAGGCCCTATTTTCTCTCTATTATCAGTTTCCCCCTGAATAGCTTCCTCCTCTATTTCCCCGTCCCCCTTCTGTTTCTTAAAAATTGAAAATAAATTATTTCCAGTTTTTAGCAGGGTTTCCCCATGGGGTTTTATTACAAAGTCGTGATTTACTGAACCATTTAAATTGGAAAATGGAAAGGGAGCACCTATTTTTTCTTGCACTATTTTTGAAGTAGTTGTAGCTACTAGGGGTTGCTCATTTATGCCGATCTGATCTGGGGCCGTGGGAGGGGAGGAGGGCCCCTTCCCGCCCGCTTCATTCTCTTTTTGGGACCTCAGCAGGACTTTTAGAATTTGGGTCACTGTGTCAAGCACGCAATCGGATCCCCCCACAAATTTTTCCAGTAAGTGTAAGATAGAGGCCAATAAATGTTCTAAGATGCAGAGGGAGTCGGAAAGCGGTTTGTCAGGCCCCTTGCATTGGGAGGAATTTATTCCGAACAAATTTAAAGTTGGGCTAGAGGAAAAGTGAGAGTGTGAGGTTTTAGAGGGGGTACTGCTGTAAAGTTGTAGGCCGGCATGATTTGACATTAGCGGAGTATTCTGGGGTAACTCAACTGCTGTGGGATCGGTTTCTAAATACCGTTGACATAGGACTTCATCTAGAATCAGTGGAGACAAACCATTGTGAAATGAAGTTTTGGTTAGAGAACTGTTTGCAGGCTGAGTAGCTTCGTCGTGGGGAATTGCCATGATGTTTAAATTGTCTTGCTCTATATCTTTTTTTGTTTTTATGATTACCTCTGGTACTAGGACAATATTATTTTTCAGGGTAGAAAACAGGGGGGGTGAGAAATCACTCTTGGGGGGGAATTGTAGCGTCCTAGCTGGACTTGAGTCCGCCTTAGCTTTTTTGATTTCAAGATTTTCTGAAACATCATTTAAGGTAAAGTCTAAATGGATAACTCCGGGATCTTTTGGGTCCATTGCTTTGTTAGCTGACCCTAAGGCTTTGTTTTTACCCTTTTCCCAAAAGTTAAAGAGCTGGCAGGTACTTTTCATGTTGGTAGATTGGCTATGTTTGTTACGAAGGGGATTTGATTTCGTTTTGGAGCTGGATCTTCCTACTATTATTTTACCAGATCTTAGTTTCTTTGTCATCTTGGCTGGGAAACACTATCGTGAGTGCGCTGTGAAGGAGCAAGTTTTATGTCGATCTGGAATTCTGGGATTACACTGCAGTAAGTGTTACTAATGGAAAGGAACTTAAATACCTACCCGGCTGCAGATTAGCTTTAGGTGTAGTCTCACAGGTAGTTTACAATAAGGTATGACTTACCAGGCCTAAGGGAATGGGCCTAGCCTAGCCTTCTCGTGCCTCTGAGGGCCTCAGAGGGCCCGCCCTTGTCCCGGGCTTCTCCCGGGCGCTACCCGCGCGCTACCGCGCTGCGGTGTGCAGACACTCTATTAATACGTCACGATGGACTCGAGGGCGTGGCCTACAGGGAGAGCGTCACCGGGTGTAATTGGTGATTCACACTGCTGGGACTCTTGGGAGACTGAGTCCAGCAGTGCACACGCTCGCAGCCCTGAAAGCCTTCAGCCCAGAAGAAGTGGAGACAGACTGCAGCTGTGAAGCGGGACCCGCGGAGCGGGTCCGGCGAAAAGTAGCGCCTAGCAAAGCGCTTCCAAGTAGAATAGCAGAGCGCTTCCAAGGGGTCAAGCAGAGCTTCCTCTGACCTCCAGCGCCAAAGCACAGTCACGAACACCGCAGGAAACAACAGGATGAAAATCCACAGATTAGGCAGATCTGGAGCCTTTTCTCCTCACAGCTGGGGGCGTGGCCTACAGGGAGAGCGTCACCGGGTGTAATTGGTGATTCACACTGCTGGGACTCTTGGGAGACTGAGTCCAGCAGTGCACACGCTCGCAGCCCTGAAAGCCTTCAGCCCAGAAGAAGTGGAGACAGACTGCAGCTGTGAAGCGGGACCCGCGGAGCGGGTCCGGCGAAAAGTAGCGCCTAGCAAAGCGCTTCCAAGTAGAATAGCAGAGCGCTTCCAAGGGGTCAAGCAGAGCTTCCTCTGACCTCCAGCGCCAAAGCACAGTCACGAACACCGCAGGAAACAACAGGATGAAAATCCACAGATTAGGCAGATCCGGAGCCTTTTCTCCTCACAGCTGGGGGCGTGGCCTACAGGGAGAGCGTCACCGGGTGTAATTGGTGATTCACACTGCTGGGACTCTTGGGAGACTGAGTCCAGCAGTGCACACGCTCGCAGCCCTGAAAGCCTTCAGCCCAGAAGAAGTGGAGACAGACTGCAGCTGTGAAGCGGGACCCGCGGAGCGGGTCCGGCGAAAAGTAGCGCCTAGCAAAGCGCTTCCAAGTAGAATAGCAGAGCGCTTCCAAGGGGTCAAGCAGAGCTTCCTCTGACCTCCAGCGCCAAAGCACAGTCACGAACACCGCAGGAAACAACAGGATGAAAATCCACAGATTAGGCAGATCTGGAGCCTTTTCTCCTCACAGCTGGGGGCGTGGCCTACAGGGAGAGCGTCACCGGGTGTAATTGGTGATTCACACTGCTGGGACTCTTGGGAGACTGAGTCCAGCAGTGCACACGCTCGCAGCCCTGAAAGCCTTCAGCCCAGAAGAAGTGGAGACAGACTGCAGCTGTGAAGCGGGACCCGCGGAGCGGGTCCGGCGAAAAGTAGCGCCTAGCAAAGCGCTTCCAAGTAGAATAGCAGAGCGCTTCCAAGGGGTCAAGCAGAGCTTCCTCTGACCTCCAGCGCCAAAGCACAGTCACGAACACCGCAGGAAACAACAGGATGAAAATCCACAGATTAGGCAGATCCGGAGCCTTTTCTCCTCACAGCTGGGGGCGTGGCCTACAGGGAGAGCGTCACCGGGTGTAATTGGTGATTCACACTGCTGGGACTCTTGGGAGACTGAGTCCAGCAGTGCACACGCTCGCAGCCCTGAAAGCCTTCAGCCCAGAAGAAGTGGAGACAGACTGCAGCTGTGAAGCGGGACCCGCGGAGCGGGTCCGGCGAAAAGTAGCGCCTAGCAAAGCGCTTCCAAGTAGAATAGCAGAGCGCTTCCAAGGGGTCAAGCAGAGCTTCCTCTGACCTCCAGCGCCAAAGCACAGTCACGAACACCGCAGGAAACAACAGGATGAAAATCCACAGATTAGGCAGATCCGGAGCCTTTTCTCCTCACAGCTGGGGGCGTGGCCTACAGGGAGAGCGTCACCGGGTGTAATTGGTGATTCACACTGCTGGGACTCTTGGGAGACTGAGTCCAGCAGTGCACACGCTCGCAGCCCTGAAAGCCTTCAGCCCAGAAGAAGTGGAGACAGACTGCAGCTGTGAAGCGGGACCCGCGGAGCGGGTCCGGCGAAAAGTAGCGCCTAGCAAAGCGCTTCCAAGTAGAATAGCAGAGCGCTTCCAAGGGGTCAAGCAGAGCTTCCTCTGACCTCCAGCGCCAAAGCACAGTCACGAACACCGCAGGAAACAACAGGATGAAAATATGAGAATATGAGAATATGACACACCTTTCTTTGCGCATGAGTGTTAACGAAATCGGGCAAAAACTGTAGGCACCCCTGGGTCCTTTACCTACATGACTGGACATAATGACCCGTATATAAGTGCATAGAAATCCTCCCTTCGGTGTCTCCGGGTGCAGCTCATGTACCACAATGGGGTACCGACAGAGAGGTAAGGCGGGCACTAGGGTGTGGGTGACTGTCTTTTTGAAAAATTTAATTTTTGAAACAGTATTCTTGAAACTGGATTCTAGAGCGAGTAGAGTAATATAATCAGTTTGGGAGGGGCGAACATATATCAGATTGCCTTTATGTAACGCGTCTAGATCTTTTTTCAAGCTAGCTATAGACACTACATTTAAATGTTGTCGGGCATTGATTAAAGATCAAGCAATAGCCCAGGCAGCACATGATTGAATGTTAGAGCGATCTTGATACAACACGCTTAATAGTATAATTACCAGTCGTTTTCTGAGACCAGTTGTTACAAGTGGCTATTAATAGCAGGGTGCCTTGATTTCTATCACTGCGTACCACAGGCTGATACTTCAAAGCGGCCCCATATAATATGATATTGGGTCATACATTTTTCAGTCACACACAGTCCAGCGGGTTGGATGACCCCAGGGAAACCGTGTACAAACACAAAAATAGGGCAGTACTACCAGTCCTCATCAGCAATTAACATGGCAAAACTGAATTCATAGAGTCCTGATGTTTTTGTTCTGCCTTTTCCAAATATTGAGTCAACAAATAGAGGGGCATATTATCAAGGGGGTTTATCTCTGCTTTTTTGGCTTTAAAAGCCAAGAAAGCGAAGATAAAATTATCTCCCTATTACCTAGCTGTTGCTAACACCAGTTAGCGACAGCTAGTAGGAGATAGCGACCATCTTGGGCCCCACTTTGCTTGTCAGTGATATTTATCACTAATGACATGCAAAGTGGGCGTGCCAAGATGTTAGCGACTGGAAATAGTCGCTAACATCGCTATCTCCTATTACCAACGTTTGGAGATATTTGCGCTAAGCGTGAATATCTCCAAAAACTAACACCTGCCCTGAGCAGTTCTTAGCCATGTTATCCAATGGTGGGTGGATAACATGGCTAAGAGCATTAGCTCGGTAATGCATGAATATCGCTGACTTTTCAGCGATATTCATGCATTGCGGCCGTTTTTTATCGCATTTGCGATAAACCTTGATAATAGCAAGGTTTATCTGCGATAATTTCTGACGATGCTTAGCGTTAAAAAATTCGTTGCTAAGCATCGTTAGCGATAAATATCGCTTAACTTTGGTAATATGCCCCAGAGTCCTCCTGTTGCATTATCTGTACTAGAGGCTCTCTGCCAAACACTTATCGTTTTCTTCACAGACATGTGTTCACACTATATATGAATAATGAGCAGCCCATGATTTTGTTGTTTTTTGTGGAGCGGGCCCCCTTCCCTGAGTTGATACTTGGTAGAGGGTCTACTTATCCATCGATTTGGGTGAGTAGAGTTGAGCTAGGTATCTCAATAGTACCCTATGGATATGCTTCTAATTCATGTCCACTAGAACGTTGACAATTAGAGAATCATATTGCAATGTTGTTTGACTTGTTGCATTTTGTTTTTTGTGTCTCACATTTACAGATAAGTTCCAGTAGTACCGAAATTAACATTGGTTTACTGGTTTGGTATCACTTACTAAATTTTTCATTAGTTATTATTTCTTCTCACACACGCAGCAGCATTGTTTATATTTTTATGGTCCTGATGAAAGCCTGGACACTTTAAAAGACCAGATAGGTCGAAACATGTCGACCGACCTTACCATCTTAGCAGTTTAATTCACACTACTTTGCACTACTTTTTAACCCTGCCAGTTGAGACAAGCCAATAAAGATTTTTTTATTTCCACTAGGTAGTTTTAGATTCACAACTATCCTTCTAATCACATCCAGCGCTGCACCCTCACCACACCTAGCACTCACATATGAGATCTTAGCATCCTGAACATCTTAGGACACTCAAAAAAACATCCCAGAGCTCCTACCTCACAGTGAGGGAGTTGTAGCCCGCAGTGGGACTAGGTTTTCCTACTGGGAGGAGAAGCCCATATGATGAAGCATGCCACCTATGGTGGGTGAGGGCTTTACTGAGAGACACATTTTTACCTCACTTTTTGTTAGACCCGAGTTGTATTGTGCTTTGATTATTGTATATGGGGAATCACTTCTCGCAGGTCTTAAAACTATTCCCTTAGATCCTCTCCACATTGTTCTGTGATGCAAGCAATGGGTGCCAGTGGAGTCACGTAGACAGGGCTGACTGAGGAGCCCTGGGGTACGCCACAAATTATGCTCTTAGGGTCAGATATGTATGGAGGGAGTTGGATTCTCTGAGTACGTCTGATGAGAATAGAGGATAGTAGCTTGAAGGCGTTGCCATAGATGCCAACGTGGTGAAGTCTTTGGGGGAGATGGTATCAAAGGCCGCTGACAGGTTGAGGAGGATCAGGGCTGCTGACTCGCCACGGTCAAAGATGGCTCTGACATTATCCGTGGTAGCTATAAGTGTGGTTTCTGTGCTGTGGTTCAAGCAGAAGCCGGATTGGAAGGGGTTGAGTGGGTGCTTGGATTCCAGTTAGTCTGTGAGTTGCCATTTTTTAAAAATTGTTTTTATTGAGTTTTATTGAGTTTTACACATCCAAGATACAAACAATAGGCACAGAGTGCCAACCAAATGCCAGCAAGTACAACAGTCGCAATGTACCGGATAAACGTAAATAGAGATATTCAGTCAGTTTCATGCAGGTAATAATACATCGTATATATAGTATGCAGAGATCAGGCTTAAGAGAAATACAAATATCACAGCTATAGCATAAACGATGAAATATAAAAATTATATGCATTCGGAACGGAGGGAAGGGATATCAAGACAAATAATAATGCGAATATGAAGATGCAGTAATACGCACCCCAAATGCCTACACATTTCCACAGTGATCAACCCTGCATTTTAAACAAACATCCAATTTAAACACCAGCATCGCCATTTTCCTCAGACTGGTCAGTACGTGCGCGTGTCCATTCCAAAAAAGTCTCCCATATATCAATTTGTCTGGAGGTCGGGGGCATCTGGTCCCAAAATAGTCCAAGTTGGGAGTGGCCATACGTGGCATCTGATAACCAGTCTTTAAACGTTGGCACCCTTGCCCTTCCCCAATGAATAGCCACCTGACGCTGTGAGTAAAGTAAGAGGAGCGCATGCAGTTTGCCCCGCTTGGGTGGAGTGTCCTGCACGCATCCCAGTAGACCTAGCGCCGGGGAAGGTATAGCAGCCCTGCCAATTATCTGATTCACTATTTTATACAAAACAAGGGAACCCAAAGGTATAGCACTAGGGACCTTGGGCAGTAACGTATTACAAAAAACAGGGGTCCCTAGTAGTTCAGGGATCTTTTGCAAAAATGATAGACATACGCTCAATAGTATGTATGACCTTTGTCCAGCCGGACAGGAATTTTAATTAAAGTGATAAGCAAGAATAAAGAGGATTTTTTACACAGTGGGTGCAGCCAGCAACCCACAGGGGACAAGACAAAACAAGGGGATGGGGTTAGAACGAACAAGGCGGTCTGTATACTAGTAGTTCAGTGAACAGACAAAAATACATTTTAGAAGCATCATTGTATACAATTTATACTTTTCATTTAACATATGACGCTAAAATGTCGACGACGTTTCGATGCCCATTGTGAAATGAGTGGCATCATCTTCAGGACAGAGAATAAAAAAGCTTGTCTTGAAAATCTTTAGGCAATTTTTTGGCCTACACATATATTTATACATACAAATTTTCGGATAAAAGGGGGAGGAAAAATGAAAAACAAGGGTAAGTTCTAGCATTAGCATGTAACATATCTGACCATCCAAAACAAAAGTGTGTTTTCCATGTGCAACAGATGGCAATTAAAATCAAGTGAAGTCACATGCGATTTCCGGCGCAGTGGGGGGACTGGTAGGGGCGTTGCATGAAATAAAATGAACGAATTGTTTTACAGTTACTGTGCCTAAGTATATACAAGAGAAGCACGTGAAGTGAAATGACGCAGTTTAGGATCATGGCGTTTCATGCCGTCAGTGCCGGGCGGGTCTGTAATGCGCAAATACGTCTCACTGCATTGAAATGAAAGGTGCTTCTCTTGTATATACTTAGGCACAGTAACTGTAAAACAATTCGTTCATTTTATTTCATGCAACGCCCCTACCAGTCCCCCCACTGCGCCGGAAATCGCATGTGACTTCACTTGATTTTAATTGCCATCTGTTGCACATGGAAAACACACTTTTGTTTTGGATGGTCAGATATGTTACATGCTAATGCTAGTACTTACCCTTGTTTTTCATTTTTCCTCCCCCTTTTTTCCGAAAATTTGTATGTATAAATATATATGTAGGCCAAAAAATTGCCTAAAGATTTTCAAGACAAGCTTTTTTATTCTCTGTCCTGAAGATGATGTCACTCATTTCACAATAGGCATCGAAACGTCGTCGACATTTTAGCGTCATATGTAAAATGAAAAGTATAAATTGTATACAATGATGCTTCTAAAATGTATTTTTGTCTGTTCACTGAACTACTAGTATACAGACCGCCTTGTTCGTTCTAACACCATCCCCTTGTTTTGTCTTGTCCCCTGTGGGTTGCTGGCTGCACCCACTGTGTAAAAAATCCTCTTTATTCTTGCTTATCACTTTAATTAAAATTCCTGTCCGGCTGGACAAAGGTCATACATACTATTGAGCGTATGTCTATCATTTTTGCGAAAGATCCCTGATTATCTGATTCACTGCATCGAATACCTCCTGCCAAAACACACTCAATCTCGGGCAGTCCCAAGCCATATGTAGGAAAGTGGCTCCCGCATACCCACAATGCCAGCACTTATCATCCTCCCTCAACCGCATGCGGCAAAGGCTTATCGGAGTCCGATAATATCTATGCAAGAATTAAAAATTAATCTGCCTAAGTCTGTAGTTTGGGAGAAGGTCGGATAGCTGTCTGCAGCAGAACTCCCATTGTTCCTCCGTCATCTGCAGGTCCAGTTCACTATTCCACCGAGTCAGGGACTTTGGCTGTACAACCGGAGAGGTGTTTTGCACATTTGTGTATAGGAGCGTGACTAACTTGCGCGCTGATGATGATTTCAGAATATTCTCTAAAGCCAACAAGGTCGGGGAAGCCCTAGAAAAGTCCGCCCATAATGCACGACACGCAGCACGCAGCCTGTGGTAAAGGAACTGCTCAGCAAAGGGCACAGTGTGACACTCAGATGCAACCGGGGGAGGTCTGAATTCACCATCTGTATAGAGGTCTGCAAAAGTCCGTAGCTGCATTCTCTCAGTCAAGGCCTTACCTTCTCCACCCTCCATGCAAGGTAACATAGGATTATGTGCCAGTGGAATGGATGGCGCATAAAGCAATGGGACACCTGCCGTCTTCTGTAAGGCGCACCACACCCAGCGTAGTGTATCAGCTGTATCTACATCCCCTCTCGGGAACCGTGAACACTGGTACAACGCAACCTCCAGCGGCAGCGGGGCACTGCATCAATTCTAACTGCCACGTGTGGTTGATATAGCATCTGGTGGACCCAGAAATAGAGTAATTGAGCCTGTGCACACAAGGCATACAGCTGCATGTCGGGGGCTCCCAGACCACCTTGCCTCAGGGGAAGCGTCAACAGATCCCACAACATCCTGGCTTGCCCACTTGCCCACACCAGTGACAGTAACTGTGAACGTAACTGCTTGAAAAAGTGTTGGGTGAGGGGGATTGGCACATTTACAAAGAGATAGAGGAATTTCAGCAAAATGACCATTTTTGACAACGCCACTTTCCCCGCAATAGTTAAAGGCAGTTTAGACCATAGTGCAACCTTACCCTCCAGCCACGTGTAGGCCCTGCCAAAGTCAAACTCCAAATATCTTGAAGATTCCGGCTCAGCCACACCCCCAAATATTTTACCTTGTCAGCCTCCCAGTGCAACGGAAACTCGGAGGCCACCTCCCTTGTGCCATCTGTTAAGGGGAAGATTACCGACTCGCCCAGTTAATGGATATGCCCGCTAGCCCCCCGAATCTAATGAATTCCCGGAGGACCGGACTTAGATTTTCTTTAGGATTACAGATGTATAAGGTCACATCGTCCGCATATAGTGAAATCAGGAGGCTGCGGGTGCTAAATCCTATACCTCTGGCAGTATGATGTTGCCGTATCCTAGCAGCCAAGGGTTCCATGGCAATAGCGAATAGTAATGGTGACAGCGGGCAGCCCTGCCGAGTACCCCGCAAAATCTAGAAAGTGTCTGACAATAAACCATTTATTCTAATGCGGGCAAGCGGCTCCGTATAAAGGAGTTTAATTCTACTGATAAACAAAGGGCTCAATCCCATGCGTGTTAATATCAAAAATAGATTCGGCCATTCCAACGTGTCAAACGCTTTGGTCGCGTCTAGGAAAATGGCGGCAGCTTGAACACTCGGTTGCAGATAATGGAGCACTGAGAACAGCGTCCGCAGGTTATGTGAAGTCGATCGTCCTGGGATAAACCCAGATTGATCTGGTAGGGCAATCATTGGGAGCATTGGCTGAAGTCTATTCGCCAATAGCTTAGCATAAATCTTTACGTCAACATTAATCAAGGACAATGGCCTGTAGGAATCCACCTCCGTTTCTGTCTTTTCTGGTTTCAGCAGGGTTATAATCACTGCCTCTCTCATAGACCGAGGTAAGATTCCTGCCTCCAGGGCTTCCTCGTACACTGCAAGCAGGGGGGGAGCCAGTTCCTCAGCATAAGCCTTATAAAAAGCAGTCGTCAGGCCGTCCGGCCCTGGGGCTTTATTTAGGGGCAAGCTTCGTATCACTTGTGCAACATCTTCCACCATTATGGGGAGGTCCATATATGTTCTATGATTATCATTGAACCACACCAGGGCTATAGAATCTAAAAACTCCTGCATATTTTCTGGACTTGCCGCCCCGAATGTAGCATATAGGGAGAAGTAAAATGTATAGAATTCCTTCAAAACCTCTTCTTGGCCCCGGACAGTGTCCCCATTATCGCCCCTTACTTCATGTACAAAGGTAGCACTTTTAGTCTGACATATCATACCCGCTAACGTGAGCCCTGGCCTGTCTCCCTCACCATAGCGTCTCGCCTCCGCATGCTTCCCTAAGAATTTTACTTCCCTATGTGCTTCTTCCTCAAACTCAAGTAGTTTCGATTTCAGAAGTCCAGCCGTAGTGGGGTCTGCCTGAGAGTAGAATCGTCCCTCTAGGTCTTTTATCCGCTTCTCTAAGTCCGCCTGTGTGCCCCTGATAGCTTTAAGGACGCCTGCTTGCCGTGCTATACACTTCCCTCTAATTACTACTTTAAATACCTCCCACAATGTAGCTACAGTATCCACTGATCCAGAGTTCAAGTCAAAGTAGTCAACTATGTCAGATCTTATCTCCTCCTTAAAGGCCTCGTCCAATAATGCATGATTTGGCAGGCGCCAGGTGAATGCGCGCGGTGGGATCCTAGGCAAGGTCATTCTAAGCAGGCAGGGGGCATGGTCCGACAATGAACGTGCCAAATGAGACACCTCCAGTGTCCAGGTAGCAACATCTTGGGACACTAACCAGAAGTCCAAGCGGGACCAAGCTGCATGTTGACTTGAGATGCACGTACCCTCTCTAAGCGCGGGATGACGCACCCTTCTTCTATCCAGCAGGTCCCTGTCAGATATGATGTCATTCAGAGCAGCGCTGGCCTGGGGGTGTAGGGAGCAGGCTGCACCATGCCTATCCAGGGTATCATCTAGAACGGCATTAAAATCCCCGCCCCATATGACGGTGTGACAGCTTAGCGCCCTAATCTTAGACCAGACATTGCGAAAAAAGTCAGGGGAATCAACATTCGGGCCATATACTGCTGCCAATGTTACCTCTCTACCACCCAACCTACCATTTAATAGCACAAAGCGGCCTTCTGGGTCCACGTATGAATGTATACTTCTCCAGTCTGTACCTTTTTTAATGAGTATAGCCACACCTCGTGCATAATTAGAGTAGATAGCCGAATATGTCTCTCCCCACCTGCCATTCTTCAGCCGCGAGGATGGGGTTACATTTAAGTGCATTTCCTGCAGAAAACATAGGTCTATGTTGTGCCTTGCTAGATAAACGTGCACCAACCTACTCTTTCTCCCATCATTTAACCCCCTGACATTCTATGTTAGGAAATTTAATGTGTTTATGCGTGTGTCCATAAGATGATCCTTTTTCCAATTCTCACACCCGATTCGTGCATACTATAAGGATACCATTGTAACATTGCAAATTGTGCGACAGCTGCATACTGGCAGAGAAATAAACAAGCAACCCCCAAATACCTCCCACCACCCACTCCAACCCCCCAAATAGGTTGTAGTATACCCCACCCCGTACTACCCATGTACATTATTAAACAAAGTATAGGAAATTTTCCCGGGAGGGCGAGGTTAAGCCAGCGTACTCCCCTGCTTACACAGGGTGGCCGGGAGCAGCTTGCCTAGGCTAGTCACTGCTCCTGTGCTAAAACATAAAAAAATCAGGCAATGAGTATTCTTTACCCCCAAGAGGTCCCCCGGGCCCATCAGAACACAGCACTTATCATTAATGCAAGCGGGGCGGAAGAGAAAACCTGCAGGCCAAAAAATGTGACAACATTGACTTTAGGTAGCATTTCCACGTTACTCATTATCGCTCAGCATACCATCAGATGGTTGGCCCACCCCCCTATGGTCTTTAGATGCTTCACCACCAATGTGTCTTGCAAATGTAAGGGCAGATTTGGCATCGGTAAAATAATGTGCAGTGCCATCATGTGACACTTTTAATTTGGCTGGGTATAGCAAGGAATATGGTATCTGCGCCTGCAGCAGGATACGCTTGGCTGGGAGGAATTCTCTTCGTGCCACCTGTACCGCCAGGGTAAAGTCCGGGTAGAAGGAGATAGTGTTCCCTTTATGGGTGATCTGGCCCTTTTCCCTCGCCAAGCACAAAACCAGGTCACGGTCTTGGTAATTTAAGAGCTTGGCCAATATTGGCCAGGGTGTTCCGCCCAACGATGGCTTTGGGTCCTAAGATCTGTGAGCCCTCTCCACCACAAAAACCTTCGATAGATGAGGGTCGACTAGCTCGTGCAGAGGGTCCGATACAAAATCTTCCATTTTCGACATTGCTGTGGTCTCCAGAATGCCGGTAATACGGAGGTTGTTCCTTCGAGACCTTGCCTCCAAATAATCGTTCTTTGCTCTTATTACTCCCAGTAGCTTATCCATGTGTAAAAGTTGTTATTTTGTTTCAGTTTGGAATTTGTGAAACTCAGTGTGTCTATTTTCTAAGCCATCCAGTCTAGTTTCGTGTATGGTCACCTGCTGTTTTATGTTTTCTAGCTGTGTAGTCCACTTGTCCAGTTTAGTATCAATGTTACGGAGACTCGTGCGCATTTCTAACAGCAAGGACCTCTTGTCTTCCTTACCATCGTCAGAGGGTGCGTCCTTATCTGAAGCTCCTCTTGCCCTGAGTCAGGGTCCACCTGTTTGGGCACGCGCCTATTGTCAAAGGTGATCTTCGATTGTTTGGCGTCAAGTTTACCCATGGCGACGTTAAGCAGTAGGGCGTTGCACACCCGTAACACTCGATCACAGCACCGTGTCCAGGGTGGAGCAAGGATACACAGACCCCTCACATCTGCACTGGTGACAGTCGGCACCTCCCACTATTTGTGACACGCACTATTCTCCCTGGGCCTACCTGTGTTCCGGTCTGTCCCGCAGCTGGATAGTCTTTCGTCAGTCTCCTCTGGCCATGCACGTGACCTCAACAGTTATTTTCCTTCACCAGACACTTAGTGGCTATGTCTAGGCAAGCAGCTTATTTTTGGTACCACGCCTCACAAATCCATCACAACATCCACAACACACATTTAGTAGAAGGAATGTCTTGTTGCAATAGATTTTAAACAACAGATCTGTTGTCACCTTCCTCCAATCAGGACCCCACTGAGTCCCCGCTGCAGGTGAATCAGGAGCGTGCATGAGGCTTTCAACTTTTACCGCAGGATATAATGCAGCATGGAGCCAATTGAACATGCGTTGTGTGGCCCGATGTGCCCCCAGCCTCATTCCAGGGCCGACACCCTCCGGGCAGTATCACCAGGTCCCAGACGTTCAGAGCGCTTACCAACAGGCCTTCGCAGACGCTAGCGTTGACCCACTCCCGGTGGCCTATTTCAGAGACCACAACGCAATGTGCAGCCCTTGCGATCTCCAGCCCCAGGCCGCAGTTCTCACAGGCAGCACCTCCTCCGCCTCACCACAAAGTAGAGAGGATCACACTCATGGGTTGGCAGATCGAGCATTCAGCACCTCCCGCTACGCCCGGCAGCGTCCAGTCCTCAGCCCCGCTTCCTTTCACCGTCCCCCGCTTTCAGATATGTCACACATGAGCCCGGGCTGGTGAGCTGCGCGGCCAAAGCACCCCGGTATCGCGTCGTCGCTGGCAGTCCCTTTCTGTCAACTTAAGTGCTCAGGGTGCCGTCATTGTCCGCTCGGGAAAGGATCACAAAATGACGGCGGCCGTTCCGCATCAATGTCGAAGAAAATACTGCTCTTGGCGCCACGATCCTATTGCGGGGCTTCCCTGTCATACATTCACAGTTGTCCAAGCATGGCCGTACCTCCGTTAGCACACATCGCCGCCGATTTGGTTCCAACAGCTCACCGCATGGAGGGCCTATGAATCCCCGGGCTCAAGTGTGAGAGCAGCCTGGCACCTGCTCGGCCTCCGTCTCCATGTCTCAGCCGCTCTGAGTTTCAGCTCCTCCCAGCGTGGTCATATTCACCTCGCCTCGCATATAAGTATCACCGCTGTGTGCCCTGGTGGTTCCCTCGTCAGGGGCAGCTAGTTAGCGCAGCGACAGCCACACCATCTGCAGGATTAATTTAGGTTTATCATCCCGGCCGGCGGAGCTCACCTAGAAAGCGGCCATTTCGCTGCTCGGCCAGCCACAACCCCCCTGTGAGTTGGAGGTTGATGGCTTTCTTGACTGGGAAGAGGAGGAGCAATATGGGACGGTAGTCCTTGAGGCCGGATGGTTCTATTGTGGGTTTCTTCAGAAGGGGTTTGACTTCAGCGTGCTTCCAGGTTTCCAGGAAGGTGGTGGAGCTGAACACTGAGTTAATGATGCAAGTGATAGGGGGTCCTATTTCTTTGTGTCCATAGTTGAAGGTGTGGTGGGGCAGAATGAGTCGGAGTTCCAGAATGGATGGACGATATGATGGAAGTTGTGATTTTGGATCAGAGAGGTGCCCAGTCAGTCAGGATGTAGGGCAGGAGGTTGATGGGAGGAGCAGGGAGGTCCAGCTGCAGCAGTTGAGATTCAAGGTTTTTGTTGATGTTAGCAATCTTGGTGGAGAAGAAGTCGGTGAGTGAGTTTCAGAAGGAAGCGGAGGGCTGGATGGTGTTTGCGACAGCAACTGGGGAGGAGAATTCTCTGATGATGTGGAATAGTTTCTTGGTGCTGTAGGTGGACTGGAGGCTGGTGCGAATACAACTTTCTTTGCTTCTCTGATTGGCATGGTGGTAGGATTTTAGGGTTGGTTGTCTTGAAAGCCATGTGGTTGCCTGGTTCTCTGCTGGTGTGCCAGCATCTCTCCAGTGGTATCGGTAGAAAGGTGTACAGGAGGCCGGTACTCTCTTTGAGATAACAAGCATTTCTGAGGGATAGCCACCTTGGAAACTCCAGCATGCAGAAGTGATGACATTGCATATTCTCTGCGGTGGCAAACTGATCTAACCAAAGTTTTCCCCGTTCTTGAAAGATACCTATTACCACCTCCTTGGTCATCTCTGGATAGAAACGCCAGATGAGTTTGTCCACCCTGTTGGTCAGAGCACCTGCAAGGTGTTGAATCATTAGCAACAAATGCAGGAGGTTCACTGTAGTCTGGAGGTGGGAGACGACTGCCTGGACAGAGCTCACATTCAACAGCCTGTTGTCGAGGTAGGGGAAGACTGGAACGCCTGACCTATGCAGATGTGCTGCAACCACTGTCTTCACTTTTGTGAACTCCCTAGTGATGCTGGTGAGGCCAAAAGAGAGCACTGCAAACTGGAAATGCTCTCGGCCCACCATGAACCTTAGATAACGCCTGTGGGCAGGGAGTATGGTAATGTGGAAGTATGTGCCCTACAAGTTCAATGCTACCATCCAGTCTCCACGGTCCAAAGCAGACAGGGTTTGCGCGGATGTGAGCATTTTGAACTTCTTCTTTTTGAGGAAGAAGTTGAGGAGGCACAGATCCAGAATAGAAAGTAGCAGGACTAGCACCCATGACCTACTTCTAATGCCGGCACTCTCTTGGTGGCTCCTTTGGCCAAGAGAGTCAACTCTTCCTGATGTAGCACAGAGAGATTGCCCTCTATCAGCTGTCCAAAAGTGGGTAGCATGGGTGCAGGGGTGTCCAGAAAGGGACTAGAGTAGCCCCTTAAGACTATCTGTAAAACTCATTTGTTAGATGGTTTTGAATGCAATGGTGCAAGTGATGGCATATCCTGCCCCCACTGGAGGTCCATGTTGGTATGAGGGCACTCTAAAGGGTTTGGTTGGCTGCAGTGGTCCCCCACATGGTCTTTGGGATCCTCGTCCTTGGACACAAAATGGCTGGGAAGCGTTTTGGCCATGGCGGCTAGGTGGGAATGGATGTGGCTGTGAGCCCCTTCTGTAACCACGAAACACATGTAAGGTGCACTGGGGTTGTTGAGGGCCCATGGATAGGTCCAAGGACCTGGCCGTAGCTCTACTACCCTTAAAGTGACCCAGCGCTGAGTTCGCCTTCTCACCAAAAAGGTGAAAGCCATCAAAAGGCATGCGATGAGCGAAGCTTGGTCATCCTGAAATGCAGTGGCCCTCAGCCATGAGTGGTGCCTAAGGGTCACAGATGATAAAATCACTCTGCCCAGTGAGTCAGTTACATCTAGTCCACATCTGCTCACACAACATCTGTTGGTAAACGTCACTGAATCTCTGCTGTCTGCAATTGCCTGCGTCAGTATGGCTAGGCTGGTGGTAGAGAACATCCTCTTACCTAATGTGTCCAGTCTCTTTGATTCCCTATCCGGTAGAGTGGTAGGGAACACACCAGGATTGACTTTGGAATTAGAGGCTTGGATCACCAAGCTCTCTTGTAGTGTAGTTCATATATTCCCAATAGGCTCTGCGCATTGGAATAATATATCCTATAGATTTGACTTAAGTCAATGGGTCTCTATCGAATATACTAAATTTAATAGTGAGTTCCAGCTAGCTCAGAGGTCACTAGAAACTTTCTTGAATACACAAGAAGGTATTAGTTTCTGACAACCGCATAAACATGACAACTTTGTTTCCCCAAGAATAAGAACATATCTCTCAGAGTTGAGCAAACAATAGATAACTATTTTACTCAGTCAATCGTGCATGCTTCGTTTCTACAGAGTTTGCAGAGAAATAGTGAGACAGGCGTTTTCAATAAAAAGGGTTTGTTGAACAGTCTTCTTTCTCATGCAAGAGAGAAGAACTGCTACAATCGTTAGGCAGAATGCAAAGTATAATGCGTACAGCGTAAGAGCATTGTATGGTTTCTAAACCATATACAAATACATACATAAATAACATGAACTAAAATACTCAACTGGTGCTTCTAAAATACGCCTACCCCAATGTACCTAAAATAAGTCTAGTAGGTGGGAAGAAGTAAATATGGTCTTTTGCATAGGTTTAGTTTTGCCAAGAATCTACCAAAGGTTTCTCAAGGTTCTAATAGACTCCATACCTTTTTAGAATGAAGGAGGTCCGGTATCTCTGTCTCCGGACTCGATTTCCCAACACCCCGCAAGGGGAGTCCGAAACACTGGAGCTGGATTCCTGATCAGTGCGTTAGCTGGAGAGTCAGCTTCCTTCGGCACTTGCTGTAGTGAGCTGCGTTGGGCAAGTAGGTCTTCGATTTGCTCCGAACCACCGTGCTTTACTATAGCAATTGAAGGTATATTTATACCTTGAAGGTGTTTAGGAATGCCATGTTTGACGTAAAGTCGGGCATATGAACGTCATGAATGAACTTCTGGGGAATAGTTGTTCATTGTAAAGTAACTGAGTTCATGGAGAAATCAATATTCAAGCAAGGGTAAGTCCCTAATGGCTTAAGCTGGTTTTCCAAGAAATCGTTGTGACGTTTGGTGAACGGATGGAAGTAGCCATGCCTGTATTTGGGTAGCATGGGCTGTGCCTAAATAAGGGCCTAATTTCTTATGCCTATATAAGGGCAAAGAGAATTGTACCTATATAAGGGCATGAATCGGGAAAATCCATTCGTAATTTAAAACGCCATACAACACCCACTCCACTTTCTTATGTATGACATAACTAAGTTCTAAACACGTTAAACATATCTAAACATGATGTGTTAAAAACCCACCTAAAATACATAACAATGCATTGGTACCGGTTGTACAGCATTTGTGCTGTACGCATTAAAAGCAATGTTTCATTCTAAGCATATAGGTGACATTTTCAAAATGCTATCTGAATGAATCATGAAAATACATTTTTGAAATGGCTCATAAATACAGAAAAGAAAAAGGTGCCGAAACCATTTCATGTCAGAATACATATAATTGGTTGCATATATGGACAAGGTCAAACATTGTCTCTGGAGGTTTTCAAAGAATTCTAGTTCTCTATGAATAGTTCAACTTTAAGCAGATTACTTTGTGCCAAAAACGAAAAAATACAAATTTGGATAAAATAAGAATCATAGAAAAAAGAGTTCCAAAGTTAGAACTTTTTTTGAAAAAATGACTGTCGAATTCAGAGTCTCTCAGAACACTGTGTGCCAATTCAAAAGTCTGTGTTATTGTTTGGAGAAAACATCAAATCTTCTAAGTCTGTAAAGAATTTGTCCACCATTGTAAGTAAGTGTTGGATTACCTCGTTAAGAAGATCAACTGCAGATAGATGTGAAGCATCACCATCAGCATTGCCGTCAGCATTGGTCGCATTAGCAATTTTCAAATTGGAGGGTACCTGTGTGCCTGTTTCCTCTTATACCTCAGCAGTAACATGTTACGTATGTGAGATCTCAATGAATGCCGTCATCAGAATTGGTAGCCGCTGGGGACAACACTGCGCAGGGGCCTTTACCGGGTCCAGCAAAGTATCAACATCCGTTGGCATGACTGATGGGAGTGTGAGACAGGTGTCTAACACGCATTCTTCTCCACATAGCTACGCATCGCAGAACAGGTAAGATGCAATCTTGCCAAATTTATCTGAATGATAGAAACCATGCGGTATTCAATTCTCTTAGACGCGGTAGTCCCAAAATTTGGATGATGCGCTCACGAAACTTAATCGCCAGTAGAGTTGTCTCCACAGCGAACTGGGTGTCGCTTGTGGATTGGCTTGCCATATCAAAGCAGTAGGAGCAAAAATAGTATCCATGCAGCGAGTCCCAAAATGAGAGGCGATCCGCCAAACACAGAGTGCACGAAGTTTGGAAATATTCCTAGGACTGCTTCAAAGGGTGCTAACAGTCCTGAAAAAACTGCCTTAAATACATGTACAATATACCACTTGTATCAGACATGTATAAAATACGACTTAACATTTCTGAGAAATGTACAGGGCAATTTGTAGTTAATAGGGCATGTATCTCTGCAGATGTCCTTGCGACTTGCAGATCATACACTTCTTTGGCCGAGGTCAGTGGCACAGTTTTCTGTAAAAGAATGGCTTTCATTCTGCTTAAAGTATCAATTCGTATAGAAGAGATGTTCAGTGAAGGCCATAAAGGCGACTCTCGGTCTGTCTTGGTTTTTGGAAACAATAGTTGCATACAGCAAGTGACCCTGGCTGACACAGTTACGAGATAGGGTAAACCTGGCAACATGCCACAGCAGCTGTGATCATTCAACATAATGTAACTTCCATTAGAAAGTTGTCCAAAAATTGGATCAATCACCGCACCCGGTTAACATTGCAGGTAGCAGGATAAGTTGTTAGAGGAACCATCGCAGGCCCCGTGTAAATTAATACCCTGACAAAGGAGAGAACCGCTTAGTGCGTTTTCACAATTTTTACCACTAAGAAAAACTTCTCTTCCCCCACTCCAACATCTGTGTGTGTATGGTACGATGCCCATATGAGTGATTACGACAATAAGCCCATGGAGACAATGATTTTGAATGAAATATGAAAGAAATTTTCTAACATTGATCTCGTTCTTTGGTTATGTATGTTCTCTCACTCTTTTAATAGGAATGAATTTTCCTTCAGTCCGCTTCCCATATGTTATGCAATACATTTTATGAAATGTTGATTTCTTGTGTTTTGTGTAATTATGATTTTTTATGAGTATTTTTATTAATTGATTAGAATTGCATCCTTGATAGGGTTGAATATATTGATGTTTTTAATATTTGTTGTGAATAAAGTGTATTTTTGATATATATTCTCTGAATTTGCCATTTTGCATTTCCTCCTTGTCCACTTTTGCATGTATGGAATGAGTATGTTTGTGATAATATCTATGCCAGGTGTGTAATATTACCCAAAGGGGGTTACTTTTTTGAAGATAGTATGTGTATGGTAATTCCCAGGATGTATGATGTATTCTTTACCCAACCTTTCATATGTGCCTGCTGGTATATGTTTTAGGCAATACTGAAAATGGAAAATTGTAACAGGCAGAGTGATTGTTCCGCGTATTAGCCATTCAATGGCTGTTTTTTCAGCGACTGTAAATGGCAATCTTTCCAGTTTTTCAATGCTCAGCACCATATAGTCTGCTCCCCTCTGTGCCAATTTGATCTATATATCAGTGAGATTAAATTCTGAAAACAGTGACGTAGTATTGATTAAACGCCAAGGCACATAGCCTGAACGAAGGTTTTGCAATGTCCAACCTAATAGCATGATAGAACGTAATTGAGACTGACCATGTTGCAACATGACATGACCAAGTCATGTTCCATTATGTCTATGGCAGAGGATACTATGCTGTCCAAAGAATATATCCTGGACGACAGAGTCGTTAACCCGTTGTCAACCACAGAGAGAGTTTTGTCTAAATTAATACGATCAATTTCTCGTATTCGTTCTGCAGTCTCTGCTTGCGTAATCTTCCATGCTTCGTTATAAGCAGCATAGATACCGGCATATATAAAACGTTTATGACGCGGTTTATTAGGTCCTTGCAAGAAGTCCCTTAGATCAGTGCCATCTTTAAGTAAAGATAAGTGTTGTTTTACATCCATTACTGTAGATCTATGTAGCCATTCAAGGCACAGTTTCCCTACACTGTATGTTGTTACTATTCTTGGATGCTGTCTCTGAACATATCTTGGGTCAGGCCTAGTGAATGTGTCTTATTCAGGAATCTATCTTGACAGTTCTTTGTGTCTGTGGGCCGGATTAACCATTTTTCCAATATGGATCTGTTCTGTTGTGAAGCAAAATACTTTGTACATCGACCTCCCCCTCTGAGGTGTTGTCAATAACAGGTGTTGGTGTACGTATAGACAGTTTGTTTAGGTCTTTTATCTTGGCTAACCCAAGGCAAGATGTCTATTGGACAGTGTCATTCAAAAACATGATTTGCTCCGGGATGATGTAGGCTCTAAATAAGGCTTCTAATCCCTGCACTTGCCAGTCTTTTATGCCCCAGACAGTTTTTGTCTCAATGTTGCCTTTCCAATAGTCAAAACCGAGAGAAGACAGCTGAGCATAAAAAGCAGCAGAATAAATCTGTTTGGTAGTAGTCAACATACTTTTCATTCCTGTCTTATTAACATTTTTAAACTAAAATGATTGTGGTTTGGAAATATTGAAACCTGAAAAGTATGGAAATTTTCAAAAAATGTTTTTGAGCTACCCTTTGGTGGCGTAGGACAATGTTCCCATTGGTGATACATTAACACATTTCTAGGATTTGCAGATTTGTGCAAGAAATGATGACATAGTGATTATAACAATACTTTTGTTCATAATCTGATGAACCTTCTAAGTATTCATGATTTGTAAATACAGCAGACATTTCTAAGTCTGACATCATATTATTAACAGTCTAGAAGTCCCAATCATCGGAAAGGGTACTAGATGAAACAAAGTAATTCAAGGAAATCTTGAACTGGTGTAGAATCTTCAACAACTCTGCCGGGCCAAAAATGTCATAATCAGTTCTGTCCCAAGCTATACCACCAGGTATAGGAACGGCTGCGATGTTCACTGATGACAAGTCTCTTCGTTCACAATGAGATTATTTGTGTGGCTTGAGTAGTAAGTTGATGTTCTTACTTGCTGTGTCCTTTTTTACATATCTTCCATTTATCAGCATTCCCAAAGTTATTACCAGAGTTAACCAAAGTAGAAGAAAAAGCACACCCAACACAATACAAAGTTCAATCCATGGTGAAACCAGATAAGTCTTTTCCAGTTGATGAAAAAAGTCTGTAGCTTGTTCTTTAAAATTTATTTCTACTGGCGTTGTTTCAGGTTTGCTGGGATCCTCAGAAAACGTATCAAAGTCAATGAAATAGCCAGAGGCAGTTCTGTCAATTGTAGGGATTGCATCAGGATTCGTTGAAATCGCTGGAACCTCACGATCACTTGTTACATTTGTGTATTCAGATGACACTTCATTGTAGACAGGTGTTTCTTGACAAACTGTTATTTGGGTTTCAAGAGGTACAAGTTCTATAGCTTTGTTGCTCAGTCCTTCATTTTGCACTGCAGATTCTTCAAAGGTAATGAGTCTCTAAGTTTGAACCTCTTGGATAGTAGCCAGATTAAGGTGTCTGCTACATTGGCGGAGTCCACTTGGCCTACTGCTTATGATCGGCCACATGATGTGGTTTAACCAGGTCGATGGACACAAACCTGTTCCCCTTTTTACCAGCAAGGGGCAGCAGTAATGCTGTTCTTGATCCATGGATTGCTAGGACAGATACTGGTTGTCTAAGAAGGCCCAAATTCCTTCTTGTCCGCGATCTTCTCTTTGACTAGATTCCCAAGGTTATGAATCCAGACAGGCCTTGCTGGGACAGTCAGTTTCTCTTCAGTGGTGGTTGGCTTCAGGAACACGTTACTTTGTTTCGTTCTTATTTCATTTAAGTCCTGTAAAACAGCCAAAGGGTCTTTGATATCAAAGGGTTTTTGGTCTATCACTGAAGTCTGACATTCAAGGTCCAATATTAACATTCTGGTCCTAAAAAGGACTTCATATGGAGTGATACCCCTAGAGAACTTCTTGGCAGATTGTTAAGACTACGTTAGACACTTATTAGATGTTTCACCCACCCGTCACCCGAGCCTAATACCCTAGCTGTTATCGATTGCTTTATGTCCCGTTTTTTTCTCTCCACTACCTAATTTCCCTCAGGATGGAATGGACTGGAGTACCGCAATGCAACACCCAATTTGGCCATGGTCTCTTTGTAAGCTCGAGAGCTAAACGCAGGACCCTGGTCAGAATATAGCATGCGACTGCGTATGTGCCGATAAAGACTCGCAAATCTTTTATAACAGTTTGAGCGTCAGCCAAGCGCTGAGGACACATCCAAATGAATCTTGAACACAAATCCACTGCGACCATGATATATTTATAGTTACCATCCCTCTGTAAGGGGCTGCAGTGGTCCAGGTAAATGTAAGCTAATGGTTTTTCTGAAATTAACAGGGGCGTCTGTGCATGACGTTTCACTGTAGAGACTTTCATCTTTTGTCAGATTTCACATTCCAAAATATAGTTTCTGGTCTGTTTCCTCATGCGTGGCCACCAGTGTCTCTGTTTTAATAACGACACTATGGCTGAAACACCTGTATGTGCAGAGGCAAGCCTTCATGTGCTGCTAAGATTAGTCCTAATCTATGTTCCATGTTTGGTATTACTCTATCCCCCACTCCAGGGATTCGACCAAACAGAACATTGTTCGCATCAGTTATGTAGGAGTATTTGAGTGGAAAGCCTTTCGGTAATGTTTTACCACTGTCTTTGCTTGAAGCATTGACAGCTTGCATTATTTCACCATCTATTTTCGTTTTTGAATGAGTGATTGCAGCTACGGAAGCAGTTTGCACAGCTGCCTTCGCGGCTTCATCAGCCAATTAATTCCCTGCAAAGTGAACGCCAACACGTTGATGACTCAGCGTATGTATCACGTGAGCATTTTGTAGTTCTTTTCGTAACTCAACTACTTGTTCCCAAAGCCGTTTATGCTTGATTGTGCCACCTTTTGCATCTTTGTAACTGTTGTGAATCCAGTTTTGCAAGTATTCATTGTAAGATTGAACACAATAATACGAATCGCACAATGTGAGTGTGGGGAATTCGCGGTCCGTATTCTCAAGCGCCATCTTGAATGCTTGTAGTTCAGCTCGCTGAGCTGTAAAATCTCCTAGAGATTGCGTTTTAGTGGCCATTGGTCTGAATTTGTCATTGTGCCAGCGACCTTTAACGATTGCGCACACAGCACTATAGGCTTGTTTACCCTCCGTAGTGGGTTGAGTGATCCATTAGTATAAATTATACATTCATACTGCTATAGAGGCAGAATTTCAGTAGGCAGAGGACATTCTTGTTCGTATTGTAGAAATGCTTGTATTTTCAAATATGGGTCAAAAACGTATTCAACGTCTGTTGCAGCAAGAGAATTAACCCATTGTATCCATCTCGGATGTAAAGCTTTAGCATTTGGAATGCTCGCTTTTGTCACTGCCTCTAAAGCAGGTACAGGTATAACGACCATAATGCGTTTACCCTGTGCAAGGGCTCTCTCTTTTGCTACTGCAGTTTGAACCGCTGTCAGAATTTTTTCTGTTGAAGTGAATTTCATTTCTGCTTCTGTGTAAAAGTGTGATTTGTCAGCTATTGGTACTTTTTCACCTTCGTTAAAAGTTAAGTACATGAATCCGAATTGTCCTGGAATGATTCGGATGACTAAGTTGCGTACGTTTACGCATGTTTGCAAATGTTTTGTTGCTAACATGTCTGTTTGTAATGAACGCAAAATTTCTGTGTGTTTTTGTGTCCAATTAACTGTTTTAAAATCAGGTTTGATTAATTCGTAGAGAGGTTTAACCCTTTCTGCGTAATTTAGAATGTATGTTCTTCACAAATTCAGGAAACCTACAATAGACTGTAAGTTTTTCAGTGTTTTTGGAGGTTGGAGCAGTGCACATTTTTCTAAAAAGTTGGCTGTCAGGCTTTTGCCTTCACTTAAAGTTCATATCCCAGAAACAGGACGTTTAAAAGGGCAATTATAGATTTTTTTTAATTGAATTTGTACCCTTCAGAGGGGAAGCCAAGTATGATGGTGTTCACCCTGTTCAAGTGCCTATCCAAGTCATCGTCTGTCAGATAGATGTCATCCACATATGATAAGGCTTCATCATAATACGTTTGTAGTAACTCTGTTCTTTTTGCTGAAAATAACCCAGGACTATTTTTGAATCCCTGTGGGAGACAACAGAATTGACGCTGTGTCCCCATAATTGAGAAAGCGGCCAAATACCTACTTTCTGGTGCAATGTTTTGACAGAAGAAACCGTTAGAAATATCTAAAGTGGTTTTGTATTTCTTATGCACAATGTTATTCATTAATGCTTTTGTACTGCAAAAGCTTTGCTACAAGAGTTTAAGTGACTGTAATTCAATACTAGACGATATGTATTGTCTGGTTTGGAGACAGGAAACAAAGGATTGTTCATTGACGAGATGCATGTTTCAATCACCCCTTGGTATTCAAGTTGATCTAAGATTTCCCTGACCTGTTTTTTAGCTTCTTGCTTAACTGGATACTGCCTTTGTGCAGTTGATTTTTCAACTGGATTTTATGGTGAGGAGAATCCTCATCCCATCCTACATGATTTTTATATAATGAAGGAGCTTGGGCAACTGCCCATTTCCTGGCAAAAGTATATTTGAAATGAATTGGAATGTGGTTGGAGAAAGCTGGCATAATGATTTCTTCGCATTGTGGGCACTCCCTGACAAATTCTGGTGGCCAGTCTTGTTCAGCTAGAAGAATGTCATAACCCTTAGAAAGTCGCTCCCAAATGAGTGCTCCCTCTTTTCTTGGTATGTCCCCCTCCATTCGGAGTGTTATTTCATATAACTTATGTGGACAACTAACCCTGGTATCTGCAGTTTCAACTTGAATGAATTCATTCAAGTCCACTGTCTCCAGTTGATCCTTTAAGTTCTTGCGAGCTATGGTGACTTCTGCTGCGCTGTCCAACATCGTCTGAGCCCATTCCCCGTTCTTCAGTTGTGTCCTCAAGATCCTCGGCATGTCTGATTTTTAGACCTGCTACCTTCTTTTTGGTGAATTGAGTTTTTATTGTTTTTCTGAATGTGTTGGTCGTCTTTGGACTTCACGCGTTCTTCCTAGTGTTCTGACCGTCCTCTTCTTTTGGATTTCTGTGACGAAGTTTGAAAGGTACGAGAGGGACGTGTATCAGTATCTTGATATCTTTCAGGTTTTCTCAAATTATCCCTATGCCTGAGGTTATACCTCCTTTCAGAGGGCTCCTTTTGAGGCGACCTACCTCTGGAATGAGAACGCTTCTTTTTAGAAGATTGTTTGCTGTTCTCCACTTCTTCTTAATAGGAGTAGGAGTGTTTTTAGCAAAGACCTTTTCAGGACTTCTGACAGTTGGGGTTTAACTTGTTTCCCACCCAAGCTGTCTCTGCCTAATTCTTCATAGGATTTTTCAATTATTCTGGCCAGTTCTTGTGGTTGCTCAGTTACATCAAACTCCCTTAACTTTTGGCGGATCGCCACGGATGCTGCTTCACCTTTAATATTAGCTAATATTATTGTTGAGGCCTGTTTGAAATCTTTCAGCAATTTTATACCTAGATTTAGAGCAGGTTCAGCCCCGTATTAATTTTGAAACTGTTTCAGGGCATCTAGTATTACCGCCATAGATGGAACACCATGTGTTTTAGTGTAAATTGCAGCAAAGACTGTACCCCAAGTGTCGCAGTCCTCCAGGTGTGGTGTGATCCCCATTGGTAAACAGATTGTTAGAATTCTGTGTTTCTCATGAGGGGTAGTATTAGAAAATACTGCCTCGATTTGAGTAATTTTTTGAGCTATCCAGAATGGAATTTGTTCCCGTTTTGCGGGTAATTTACCAACGACCGAATGAAGAGTCTGTGGTGTAATTTTATTTGTATTCCCCTGGTGGGGGGGATGTTGTGGAATCAGTATTGCTGGTTGGACTGTGAAAGTCTGCAAGACGTATTGAACCAATTGCCTATAGATTTTGATTAGCTCTTTGAGTTGAGCTCTTAGTTCCACATCTGTCATTCCATTAATTTCAGGATGTGGAGTATAGCTGGCTAAAACCGGCCATGTTGCTCCTGGTCAACCTAGTGGACCGAGCCTGGTAATGTGATTTATATGTTTTAGGGCGCCTTTAAACCAGAGTGCATGCTCCTGGTAAGTTAGTGTAATTTCAACATCTTCGAAAGGAATGTATTCCGCTGGTGGTTCAACTTCTTTGTAGAAGTGAAACACATTTGTTACTGGATTTGCTTCAGAGAAAACTATCCATGAATAGAATACCTCTATCTGGTGATATTCATGTGCCTCTATCACAAAATCTATCCTACCACCTCTCGATGTTAGGCCATTTTTTATAAATTTTATTGTGATGGTTCGTCTTAAATTTTGAGGAATGATTATAGCATCATCGTCGGTTTCTTGGAAACCTGAATAGTTTAAAACTACTGGATTAGCAGCAGCTCCACCATTTTCGGTGTCGCTATCCGTCATTTTTGTTGATTGAAAGTTTGCAGAGAAAGTTTCAAGGAAACAAAGATAAGGTGCACAATATTTTGGAACACTGTATCCTTCAACGTTGAACAAACCAAAAACTAATACATAGGATTTTTCTTCCTACTCAGCTATGGCGGATATTATCCTTTTACCCACTGCAGACGTCTATTGGAGTATTACGGAAAAAGGGGTCTCTGAGTAAAGCACGACTGAGTTACTTTAGTATCTAGCCTTAAATTATTGCCTTACCAAACGTTGGGCGCCATGTAGTGTAGTTCCTTTATTCCCAATAGGCTCTGCGCATTGGAATAATATATCCTATAGATTTGACGTCGGACTTAAGTCAATTGGTCTCTATCGAATATACTAAACTTAATAGTGAGTGGTGGCTAGCTCAGAGGTCACTAGAAACTTTCTCGAATACACAAGAAGGGATTAGTGTCTGACAACCGCATAAACATGACAACTTTGTTTCCCCAAGAATAAGAACATATCTCTCAGAGTCGTGGAAACAATAGATAACCAATGTACTCAGTCAATCGTGCATGCTTCGTTTCTACAGAGTTTGCAGAAAAATAGTGAGACAGGCGTTTTCAATAAAAAGGGTTTAGTGAACAGTCTTCTTTCTCATGCAAGAGAGGTGAACTGCTACAATCGTTAGACAGAATGCAAAGTATAATGCATACAGCATAAATAGTAATATGAAATAATACTGTAAGAGCATTGTATGGTTTCTAAGCCATATAAAAATACATACATAAATAACAGACTAAAATACTCAACTGGTGCTTCTAACATACGCCTACCCCAATGTACCTAACCTAAGTCTAGTAGTCGGGAAGAAGTAAGCATGGTCTTTTGCATAGGTTTAGATTTGCCAAGATTCTACCAAAGGTTTCTCTAGGTTTTAATCAGCTCCATACCTTTTTAGAATGAAGGAGTTCTGGTATCTCTGTCTCTGGACTCGATTTCCCAACACCCCGCAAGGGGAGACAGAAACACTGGAGCTAGATTCTCGGCAGAGAAGGGCAGCTTCCTGATCAGTGCGTCAGCTGGAGAGTCGGCTTCCTTCAGCACTTGCTGTAGCGAGCTGCGTCGGGCAAGTAGGTCTTCGAACTGCTCCAAACCGCCGTGCTTTACTAGAGCAAGCAAAGGCATATTTATACCTTGAAAGTGTTTAGGAATGCCAAGTTTGATGTAAAGTCGGGCATATGAACGTCATGAATGAACCCCACGGGAGTAGTTGTTCATTGTAAAGTAACTGAGTTCTTGGAGAAATTAATATTCAAGCAAGGGGAAGTCCCTAACGGCTTAAGCTGGTTTTCCAAGAAATCGTTGTGACGTTTGGTGAACGGATGAAAGTAGCCATGCCTGTATTTGGGTAGCATGGGCTATGCCTAAATAAGGGCTTGATTTCTTATGCCTATATAAGGGTAACGAGAATTGTACTTATGTAAGGGCATGAATCGGTAAAATCCATTCGGAATCTAAAACGCCATACAACATTCTGGGGTTGGGTCCCAGGTGAGGAAACTGAGGTCTCCTGGAGTGGGACAATAGAAGTGGGCAAAGGTACTGTGCACAGCAGCCTCCGTGCAGGGCTTGGCCCAGTCCAAAGTAGGACATCAGTAGGGGCTTCATTAAATTGAAAAAGGGTTCGCAGGGGTAAACTTCCGGCTGAAGCACCTCTGTCAATAGAGTTTTCTTGACTACCACTGAGGATAACTGAAGGTCCGAGACCTCATTCAGGTCAGCCACCCTTCGCACCTCCAAAGCGGATGACAAACCGTCCTCCGTAGCCACAGTTAGAGGCGATACCAAGTCAGTGTCTGGTGAGGTATCTAACCTACCGAAATCCACCAGTTCCTCATACCAGTTGTCCTCAGTATCATCTAGGGCAGTGGTTCCCAAACTTTTGACTCCTGAGGACCCCCATTGAGTCACCACTGGAAGCCGGGGACCCCCAAGCAATTTGTAGGAGTTAAATTTCAAATATTAAAACAGTAATTTAAAAAAATAAAAAACACGTGTTCACACAAAACAAATACTCAAAGTACTAAGGATTTTGGGGCCAGATGTACGACCATTTCATTTAGCGCCTCGGAATTGGCGACACAATGCAAGTGGCAAATTGCGAGTCGCTAAATGAAATATACAACAGTGTGTTTAACACTGTTTGGGATTCTCAATGGGGTCGCAAATTGCAGGGCTCATTAATATTAATGAGCCTCTCGCAATTTGCGAGCCCATTGGAAATGCCCGCCCTCCTAGGGATGGTGGCCTGCTGGGCTCAGTAGGCCACCATGTCTGGGACTGCTTTTAAATAAATCAGTTTTAAAAAAAAATGCAGCCCGTTTACCATGCATTTAAAAAAAAAAAGAAAGTGAAACGTTTTAGTTTCATTTTTTAAGGGCAGGCAGAGGTCCCTGGGACCTCTGCCTGCCCTTAAAAAATAATTTTGCATGCATTTGCAAATGCATTACCATCTACTTGAAGTAGGTGGTAATTGCAAGTGTTTTGCGACCGAAAAACATTTGTACATGGTTTTGAGACTCACTATTTGGAAGGGAATGCCCCTTCCAAATAGCAAGTTGCAAAACCTATTTAGCAAGTCACAAACAAATTGCGACTCGCGAAATAGGCTATGTACATGGCCCAATAGGTTTTTGCATGCGCAAATGGGTTCACGAACCCATTCGCGCATATAAAAACGGATCGTACATCTGGCCCTTAGTATTTTATATTGAAGGAACAGCCACTCTGTCACATGTATTTAATTTGTTTTATAGTATCTCTCATACCATTGTAAGATGTCAGAGCACTTTACATCACACACATATAGAGACATTGAATCATACATGTAAATCAGTGTGTATATAAAATGTTACATAAGGTAAAGGGGACTACAAGGATTACATGTCATTCATACTGGTAGGCATTTTTAAAGAGTGCTTGGTCTGGAAAAGCACAAACTCAGGATTCAGAACATAACACAGTGGCTAGTAACATTAAAAATGTATTTCCGCTCAAATAAATCTTTTTAGCAGCATTAGGATAATGAATAACTGGGAAAAAACATAAGTTACTAACTGGTACCATGCAGTTTGCAAGCAGCTCTTTGATGACAGTTTATAGGCCCCTCTGCTAGATTACGATTGCCACTTATGAAGTGCACAGTAACAAAATAATCTCTGTGACAAAAGCAGTAACCACGAACCTATGCACATAAAATACTGCTTTCCTAAAATGCATTTTACACGTTCTTTGCAGTAGGCACATTAACCCTCTGTGCTACATTAGTTAAGTCAAAGCTGCCACTGAACAAAACTCGCCTCGCTCTACAGCAGGTACATTAATCACTGGCATTATTTTAACACTTTTATTGTTGCTGGAAAGCTGCTAATTACACAAGAAACTTTTCTGTGCTTTTAAAACTGCTGCCTACGGACCCCCTGGGAATGTGTCACGGACCCCTGGGGGTCCGCGGACCACAGTTTGGGAAACACTGATCTAGGGTATTCTGGTAGCCATAAGGGTCCTCAGACGCCTCCCATTTGTCTCCCCCAAAGGCATGTGAATGAAAAAGGCCCTGGATCCTACTCAGAGGTTATGGTCCTGGCCGGTGCCAAACCCGGCATCAAACTATGCCTGTCCAGCTCCGTGTTGGAGACCGGTATGATGATGGAGATGGCGCTGCTATGGAGCATTGGCGGTGCCTGAACCGTCTGTACTAGAGTGGGTGTTGCGATCTCACAGGCAGTGCCGCTCTTGATCCAGCACCATGTCCAGGGGGCCCGACTGGCACTGAGTGCAAACCAGCCTGAGGGAATACAGTGGGGTGCCCCAGAGGGGTCAGGAAGCCAAAATATGAAGTGCATGGCCTTTTAGAACTTTTTCAGTTGGGTGGGGTTCGCGTAGGCTCTGGGGTTCGCGAGGCCAGAGTGCCGGCGCTCCCACATCTCAAAAAAGGTTTAGACTGGCATCACAAAGTCAAAAACCTCTTCCACTTCATTTACTTCTTCTTGCAGTAGGACTTACCTGACGACTTGGATTGAGACAACAACGGTCGTATGCAACCAGGATTGTGAATGTTGTGGGTTGTCCGATGTTGGACAGCAAGAAGCTTGATGGACCACTCCCTCAGAGCCTTCTAATGGATGGCACGGTAGTCCTCGCTGGTCTTGGAGTTGTGCTCCCTCTTCAAGCACTGCAGGTAAACCAATTGTGTGTCTCTCATAGACATCTGCCTGTGTCAGGCACCAGGTGGCTTGAAAGCCATAGGTTTGTTAGGGGACATCCTTGTCACCCCAGGAGAATAAAGTCTAAAACAAGTGTTGACAAAAGGTCAAGAAAAAAGCAGTTAAATGGTGACTGAGGGTTAGCTCTTCACAGATCAGCACAAGCTGTCCTGGAAAGAAGAGAACTGATGTAAGAACGCTGGAGTAGTGCCTATATTGGCACCACCCACGTCACTTCCTGCATGGACGACCTAGATGACACTGATGCGGAGCCGAATTATGTCAGCTAATGGCGTACAGGGATACTACCCAAAGTTTTTCAGATCTAGTCTGACGCCTGGGGAATATTCTAAGATAAGACTAGAAGTCTCTAGCAAATGTAGTAGTTTGTTTTATCCTTTCAGACAAGTAAGCCTGTCCTTTTATTTAGTAAGTTGTTCAAATCTTTCTCGTCTAGAGAAAATGTTTCTCTAGACAAGATAATTTAGCATAAAAGATTTTATTTTCATGTGCCATATGGGAAATATAGGCACACCTCAGATATATGCTTTAAATGTATCCCAATGAATGATTTTCAAAGTCTCATCAGAGTTATTATTCATAAAGTAATCAGTAATGCCAGCAGAAACTTTTTTAGAATTAGCTTGATTTAAAACTATATCACTGTTCAATCTCCAACTTGTTTTACGAAACCATGCATTGTGTAAAATGAGAGAGAAGCAGATTAGAGCTTGGTCTGAATTTGAGATTTGTTCAAATGTAGGATTTGCAATTATATTACATAAATGCATTGAGGCAAGTAAATATCAAGTCTCAATAAAGTATTAGATAAAAAGTTAAACTCCTTGGTCATAGGATTTGACAGTTTCCAAAAATCAACCCATTTAGTGTAAAAGTAGGAGGTCTATCTAAAAGTAGATCATGGAAAAGATTATAGTTGCCTCCCATAATAGGGTGACATTGCCTAATTTTATGATGTCTGTAGCCATTTTTTTTTTAAAACAGGGTCATCTAATGTGGGGCTATAAATGTTGACTAAATTGAGGGCATGTTTATCGATTTTGATTTGAGAATATACAAATATGCCATCTGAATTATGTTGGTTTCACAGTTGTATTTGAGAATGTCATGAGCAGAGGATGGCAGCCTGTTGGAACCAGCACTGTCTGGTTGGCTGAGGGGGTACCCAAGCCAGGCAGAGCGCACCACTCCCACCAAGGGCAGGCAATTAACCACACTGTACAACCCGTGCTCACCCTTCGGTAGCTTGGGGCTGAGCAGTCAGGTGTCCCTCAGAAGCAATGTGTAAAGCAATAGCACAGCATGCAGACACAATAAATAGTCCTTACGACACAAATGAGAGACTTCACATTTGTCGTCAAGAAATGGCGTTTATATTCAACACGCCCATAAAACAATATCACATGGATATCATAGAGTTATTGGCATAAATCACACTTGGCAATATTACTAGCAGTACTAGGCCCAATTTGTGTTGATCAGATCTCGATAACATGCACATACAGGAAAGTAATATTCTAAAATCCCACACAGCACGCCTACACAGTGTGACATGTTGTCAGCCCACCGGCCCACCCTCTCAATCCTAAACAGGTGATTCTACAGAGCTAGGGGGTTAACTTTGGGCTACAACAATATTAATAATATGTGTATACACAGAATTATAACACTTTTAGCTGTATCATGAAACACAGGCGGTTCACTGACAGTCACTCCAACTCACTCACACTCACTTCGCATCACTACATGATGTGACAGGCACCAGCCAAGTCTCGATGGCCACTTTCAAACTCATACACACCCGACACCCTAATGTGGTGCCACTGATACCAAGCAAGTCAATAGATAACACACTGCGGACCCCATGTCTTCAACCACCCTCTAATTCACCCCCCTGTCCCAGACATCTCGGATGGAAGTTCACCAGCTCCTGCTTCCGGGCACAAAGCCACTCATGGTCGATGTTACACCTTGTCTGGGTGCCTAGAAAGCAAGTGGGGATAGATAGTATGCATAAACTAGAGGTAGACGTAAACAAAGGGGGTCTTGGCACCACTCACACAGTTCACTAAAAAGTTGTGAAGCCGAAAAGAGCCAAGAGCAACAACTTGTTAGAAACAAGGGTCCTCCAGGGCTTTCTGGAACCAGTCCAGTTCTGCGAAGCACAGGGGGGTCACACAGTGGCGTGACCTGCTCCCGAAGCTTATTGGAAGTGTTCCTCCAGTCTAGTCAATTCCTCTCACTCCTATGCAGTGCCACAAAGTCTTCGGAAGGGCTAGATGGGGAGAGGGCAGTTGGGTCACCGTGATTAAACTAGTGAGGGAACAAGCAGTGAATGGGAAAACAACACACAAGGGAGCCATTCAGCTTGGGTAGGCACCCCGTCTGGTACACATTGATCCAAGTGGTTCCCCAACAGTCCAGGCACTGGGTGGAAAGAGGAGTCTCACCAGATGCTTCATGTTACATGAAGTAGAGTTGCAGGTCTGTATCTCCTTGGAAATGAGGCACTATGTCCGTCACTCCTTGATGTCTGCTGCACCAGGCAATTCCAGAGACACAGCAAAACACACAAGGTGATGGACGGAATATTGCACCCTGGCAAAACATTCACCCCCAGTCACAGATCTGGGTTTAATCCATCGTTATTTGGCTCACCACACCACCCCAGTTCGGATACGGACATATGCAAATCAGTCTTGACCCTGTGCCTCATGGGAACAGTCCAGCCCAAACTGCCAAGCCATGTCTTCCCTGGACCAGAATCAAGCATCCTAGGACTGGTTTATGGCTATCAGCCGCCATCAGCCAGGATAGCTTGACTCCAGTGGCGTAGTGAGCACAGGACCCAGGTCTGGGCATACCCTTCCCACTAGCGCGAACAGCAAAACACACAAGGTGACGGACGGAATGTTGCACATTGGCAAACATTCTCCCCAGAGACACACACAGGTGCAATTTCAGCAGGGCCTCACAAGGTAGAATCAGACTCTGCAATGGGTGCGTGCCCCAGTTCCGAGGGTCGCAAGCTGAGAAACAGACATCGTACGCAATGAGCTTACAGTTGGTGTGGCGCACAAGAGAAATGCATCACAGTTGACAAAGAGGGCCACTCCGCATCCCACAATCAGTGAATCCACTCACCACCAACAAGAAGCTTATGTATACCATGGTCCCTGCACTACAGGAACCACTTAGCCATTTATACGGGCAACGTCTTGAGCTTTGCATTAGGCACTCCGGTCCTGAGGTACGAATCTGAATTTCCAAGCTCACACCGCGCAATCCAGCTTTCAGCAGGCGATGTAAGCACTTAGGGGCAGATTTATGTTAACTGGCGCATCCCCAGGGATGCACCAGTTAATGTGCGCCACAGTGCGTCACAGCTCCGCCACCCATGGTGCGCTGCATTTACAATGCGGCGCACCATGGTGCAAGGCAGGGAAGATGCGTGACGCATCTTTCGGCGTACCGGCGGCGCATTGCTGGAGTCATGTCTCAAGTGCGACATGACTCCTGCAATGCAGAGGGGCCACCCCTACAATGCATGGTGTGTCACCCTTACGCCTGCTTCAAGCAGGCGTAAGCAATTGACATAGAAAGTGACTGAGTGAAATCTCATAGATTTCACTCAGCCACTTTTAGGAGGCGTTCCTGCCCTGGAACGCCCCCCCCCCGTGCAGGAACGCCTCCTTATAGGGCTTTCCAACGTGACGCATCTCCTAGATGCGTCACGTTGTAAATAGGGCGCATTGTTTGCGCCGCCGTTGCGTCAAATTAAGTGACGCAATTGCGGCGCAAAGAGGCGCAAGGGCCTCATAAATCTGCCCCTTAGTGGGCACCGCTATCCAGGTGTCACCAGTAGATGGTATGGGCCCCTCATCAGAGATCTTTGAAACCTCTGAGACCTCTGAGAGAACACGAGACCAGCCATCTGGTTCTTGAGGGCCCTCTTCAGTGTGCCACATGTCAGCAGGGGATGTATGACGTTACAACGCATACTTTTACCACGCATACCTTTACAACGCGGTTTTTACATCGCATACCATACAACGCATAGCGCTTTTGGGTGTTGGATAGTGAATAGTTTAATTTACTATTCCAACTCCAGTCCCCGTGGACACTAGGGAAGGTTATTGGATAGTAAATTAACCTATTCCCTATCCTAGAGCGCCCCCCAGAGCAATGCGTTGTAATAGTTTGCGTTGTAAAAGGTGCGTTGTAATGGTAGTTCGTTGTAAAAGTTTCGTTGTAAAGGTTGTATACCGTCAGCAGGTAGTCAGACCAGGCCAGCCACTATTTAGGAAAGCTTTAGTAAAGAAGAGACAATACAGTCCAGGAATCCCGAGACTGGATATGAATCCCAAGTATGTTTTCAGCTTGGAGGAAATTTGGCTCAAGGCTCTGGACCTCTCCAGCCTCTAGAGAACAAAGGTACACCGGGGTTGCAAGCGTTTATTCCTCCTTTCCCAAGATTTTCATTCATTCCCATCAGTGGGCAAATTTTCCTCAAATACTCCAATAACAGTTGATTTGTGTGAGCAGATTTCTTTTTATTAGTGTTATCACCAGATTTTATTAATTTTTGTTCATTATTCATTTATCCATTGTACAGTTGATTCTTACAACAAAGGACAGAACAGCCGACACCTGTTTCGCCCTATTTGGCGAGTAAGGCCAGGGCTTTCTCAAGGCTAGTTTATAATCTTTTCTTTTTCCCAGGCAGCTAAGTATCATGTAGGTTCATAGTCACATGGTGTTGTACGTCTCATTAATCGTCCTATTGAAATTTAAAAAAGCAGTAATCATCTCTTCGCAAATCGTTAGGTAAATCCGCTGTTGATGAGACGTACAACACCATGTGACTATGAACATACCTGATACTTAGCTGCCTGGATAAAATCTGGTGATAATACTAATAAAAAGAAATCTGCTCACACAAAACAACTGTTATTGGAGTATTTGAGGAAAATTTGCCCACTGATGGGAATGAATGAAAATCTTGGGAAAGGAGGAATAAACGCTTGCAGCACAGGGTCCTTTCCTTGGGCAGTTATCCTCCATGTGTAAAAGAAAACCCTCTGGTAATGTGCATCATGCAGTGCAGGTTCTCTGGTCCTGCGCCCCTAAACGCGTATCTCTCCCGCAGTTGGGTGGCACTGAGTAGTTATACCTCATTGGGCTTTGAAGTTGAGGGAAGGTACAAAAGCTATTCTTTTGAGCCCCTAAATTCTCTGCCCTGTCTGCCAAAAGGCTGCAGAATGCAGATCTTTATATTGATTGGGGCAGTGATCCGGCCACAGAGGCTCTAACAATCTCTGCCCCCCATATATTCCGTCTGGTCAGCAAATGGCAGAGGTAGGCTATCTCAGCTGCATGCCTAATGGTTTATGGTTGTCACTGGGGAATGCCTAGATGTGCTCCCCACAATGGCCTCTGGTATTGAGCAGCACCAAGCACCATGGCACACATAGAGTTCAATGTCTATAGAAATGTCCACGCTCCATACGTGGCATTTCTATGCAAGATATTCCAAGGCCACTGTTACCATTGGAATAGGTTTGGTCTAGTAAATCCATTGAAAGGAAACACCACGAGACTGCGCCACTGCAATTCATTATTGCAGCTTGAAATACAGGCGACTCAATCCCCATGCTAACTTAAGGGAAGCACAAGCCTCCTCGTCAGGGGATCTCTCATGGGTATTCTATCCTATAAGAGCAGCGAACATCCGTGAGTTCCTGCCCAGTCCTTCACCTTCCATCCGAGTGAAGGTGAACTCGCACCCCTCCGACTGGACCATGTTTCTTACAGGTTAGCTGGAGTACATGTGAAGGGAGCTCTCACAGACCTGCTGTGGCAGGTCGGACACATGTTTAAACGCTTGGGGCCCGATTCACAGAACTAACTTAAGACAAAATCCTAAACTTACTACTTTTGGTATTCACCGAAGTTAGGATTTTGTCTTAAGTTTGTCTTAAGACAGACTTAAGACAGACTTAAGACACAATCCTAACTTAAGTCTGTCTTAAGTCTGTCTTAAGACAAAATCCTAACTTCTGTGAATACCAAAAGTAGTAAGTTTAGGATTTTGTCTTAAGTGAGTACTGTGAATCGGGCCCACAGTTTGTGCGAGTGCGCATAGGTAGGTAGGTAAACCACACCAGCAGTGTAGGTACTCAGCCAGGCTGCAAAAACCAGGCTTGACCTAACAAACATCGTTTCTGCATCACTTACCAACATGCTTCGGAAAGGTGCATGCACTTCCGCACTTCAATACAGTGGGAAAGCCCTAGAGTATCAAGGCTCCACAAGAGTACCAGCAAAACATAAGAGAAGAAAGCAAAACGTGTAGGGAAACGCTACCTGACAAGTATCAGATTCAACACAACCACATTCTTGCATCCCGCAGCTGGAGATTAAACAATATTACTTACCTATCCTATGGACATGGAATTAAAAATGTTATCATTAAAATTAGTTTCTTGTATGAAACAGGCATCAGTTTTAATACTTTTATTAAATATTCCAATATTTTTCACCTTTAGACTGGATGTTGCAAACCTTTAACATAAAGAAAACAATATTTAGTTTAAATTGAGTATCCATGGTAGTATGTGGGAGAGTATTAGAGAGAAGGAAAACATAAAACGATAATAAGAAAAGTAGCCCAAAAAATTCTAGAAAACATGACAAACAAAACATAAAGAGGTCATTTCCCAAGACCACATATTAAATACAGGGTTAGAGACAGAGGTATGAAGCAGAACAGTACATTCTACATGGACCTGCTTTTGCAAATATAAGATTAGAATATGCTGTGGGGAACAAAATTATCAAGTAGAACCTGAAGCTTTTGATTCCATTTTAATATTACCATGTTGATCTAGAATTGTTATCGAGTCTGAACGAGAAGAAAAAGATTCAGAGATGTCATTTTTACAGACACGCACTGTGGAAGAATCAAAATGACCTAGGGGCAGATTCACAGAACTAACTTAAGACAGAATCCTAAACTTACTACTTTCGGTATTCACAGAAGTTAGGATTTTGTCTTAAGACAGACTTAAGACAGACTTAAGTTAGGATTTTGTCTTAAGTCTGTCTTAAGACAAACTTAAGACAAAATCCTAACTTCTGTGAATACCAAAAGTAGTAAGTTTAGGATTTTGTCTTAAGTTAGTTCTCTGAATCGGGCCCCATATTTATATCCAGCATCTTTCAGTCTAGGTCATAAATCCGAGAATTGTAAGCAAATCTGCACAGTTTCTTTAGTGAAGGCTTGTTGGATGAACACTTTGCTGCCAACTCTGAGTAATGTTGGCATCTCTTGCCTCCTTCTGGTAAGAAGGAGAAGATGATGTTGTGAGAAGGTAGTCTGAATCTCCAAGATCTTAGTTAGTGATGATTCTTGCGACTCCACCGCTTTAGATATGGTAGATGGGCAGAGAAATAGTTTGTTTCCTTTTGTTTGGATTAGCAGACAATGATTTTGCTACCATATTTAGTTCACAGTAGCTGCAGAAACGTTACTAGTAGTATTAAACAGGCATTGAGCATATAAGGGATAAAACAGAAGGAGCTTAACTTTGATAATGAATAACAATATGAGAATTTTCACTATGTTCACTTTTCAGTTAAAAGTGTATATTTTTAGCAGTAATAAATAAGGGATTGGCCATATTGGTAGTGAGCATCTGAAGCTTAGTTACAACCAATAAAAAAAGGAACTTTCTGAGGCAAAACTACTTCGGAACTGGTGCTTCTCGGCTATCACCTGACTCATTTTTGGCAGAAGTTATTGGCTAAAATGACAGGAAAGACAGTGTGGGGCTTATTTACAATGTAGTGATGGAGTGCGGCGTTAGCCTTCCTGGCTTAATGTCAGATTCCGCCACTTTAGCAATGTGGGGCTGCACCATATTTACAACAATATGGTTCAGCCCTGCGTTTCCCCCTGCGCTGGCGCTAAACTTATCAGCATGGCGCCAATGCAGGCACCCTTGCACAACAGTGCAAGGGTGTTTGCGTTGAGGGGAAGCTTGTTTATGTGCAGGAAGGTATACCTTCCTTCACATAAACAATCTTTAGATGATGTTTTGTAACTTTTATGTGTGCTGCTTAATGCAGCACACATAAAAGTTGCCTGCTTTGATCAGGTGTTAGGCATTGATAACATGGGGGTGTGGATCATAAAGCTGAATCCACCCCCCCCATATTATCAAGGCACACATTATTTTTTCATTGCTTATGTGCAGGAAGAGTCACCTTTCTGCACATAAACAATCAATGGCAATTGGCTGTTTCTATGTATGCTGCACAACGCAGCACACATGGAAACAGCAAAAACGAGGAGAAATAAAGCATTTCTCCTCATTTCACCTGTGTAAGATCAGGTTTTCCCTGGTCTTAATTTTGGCGTTGCCTCCTATTTATGCCACCCTAGCGTCAAAATCTATGGATGTTTGGTGGAACGCCCACCGCAACACCCATTGCCCTCCCCTTTCACGCTAAGTACAGCATGAAAGGGTGCCTTATTTATAAGGCAATAAGAACAATTGATGGACAGAATGCAGAACAATGTCATACATTCACCCCAGTACAGAGATCTGGGCCTGAATCCTTCTGAGAGTGACGTTGTTGTGGTGATATGGGCTTGTAAATATGCCCCTGTGTGTCTAATTAAGCAGTGTGTATTTACTGATAAAAAAAACTTTAGCCAAAAGAAACCAGCAAATTCACAAGAACAAGATAGTTTATGTTGGAGGAGTAGCGTTGCCGAAGAAAAAGTCAAGCAAAGGCAACACACGTATCAGCAAGAATCATCCTTCTCAAAGCGGGCATTACTGAGGGACCACCTCTTCTTTCAAGATGGGACGTTATATGAGGCAGCACTGAAGAGTGCATTAGGCAGAGTCTTTGCACTCACATCACTGCACCACTTATCAAATATGTCCAAAGACCTCCAACAAGTTCCTGGCCACACTGGCTCCAGTTGCCACAAAGGAAAAATTACAGTTTTCTCCCTACATCATCAAAGGATGATCCTTCTAGCAGGTAGGCGATGGAGCTTACAGCGCAGTGGCCATCTTGGTTTGTGTAGACTACCATCTCCCCTCTAGGCTACCTGTGTGAATGAGGTCCTTTCACTTTTGCAGTGAGCTCAGAGCTACACATGGCCACATCTTGTGCTGCAATTCTCTCCCATAGAAAATAATAGATGTGGGAACTGAATTGAAAACTCCATAGGAAATAATGTTAAATTAAATTACTTAACACAGTTTAATAAATATAAATGAATGTAAAAGAAAATATATATACAAATAGTACATTGTAATAAATATAGTCTCCAGGGAAAAAGAATCTGAAGCGATGTAATTTCCAAAAGATGCTTTATTGTAGGTAAAGATAAGGAACCCTCTGCACAGGTTAGATCAGGTTCCTGCTTTAATCCCTTCGCTGTGGGGGTAATTACCTCACGGTGCGGGGGGGAGGGTCCGCGGCGCAGCGGCGCTGTGCTCGTGACGAGCCCAGCTAGTCATGACTCACAGTGGAGTTGTGCTCATGACGTGCTGGGCTCGTCACATCCCCGCCTACTGATTAATTCTCCTGCACAGGCAGGGAATTAACTGCACGCGGGCGGTCCGCGGCCGTTATGACGAGCTGAGCTCGTCATGAGCACAGCTCCACTGTGACTCATGATGAGCTGAGCTCGTCATGAGCATGGAAGGAGTTAACAGCTGCATCACTATACCTCATAAGCAAACATTCTAGCACAGGGACACACCGTTAGGTGTAATCAGACACTTTACAAATTGAATGAATAATTAAATAATCATAACCTTGACATTGAAAGATAGATAATGGGCACAACCACACAGCAAGACATAACACATCACACACCTCTCTCCCAACAACACGACAAACACCATGTAACTTACATATAAAACACATACAACATACATGGAAACTGAACAACTGAACAACATTGACAGTAGAAGGCAAAATAATACAACTTCTAGATAACAATGGTTGAGCAATGTAATGAAAAAGAAACATGACAAAGAACCATTAATCACACTCATCTTCTTGATATAACAATATTATTGAAATTCCAAATTTTTGCATCTTCCAACTGAACTGATCCATTATTAACTTGAACAACTATTAATGGATTACTATATTTGCTGCTTCTCTTTCCCCTTCTTCGTGACTTGACCTGCACCATGTCACCAACACTGACAATCAGAGGCTTTACATTCCTGCTTTTCTCATAATACTCTTCCTGCTTGACTTGTTCCCTTAGCAATTTTTTTCTGCTCTCTCTGCAATCACCTCTCCAGAAATCTTTGATGATATCAACCTGCCTTCAACCCACAGTGGACACATCATTGTTCAAGGCCTCCTTTGGCAGAACAACTCAAAAGGAATTATACCAGCCGTCGAATGTGGCGTAAACCTATATTGCACAACCTGGTCTCACACAGAAGCTTTCCAACTTCTTCCACTGATTCTTGCCAAGTGAATGGCCTCCTTCACATGCTATTGATCCTTTCAATCATTCCATTGTTTTGGGGACAATATAATGAACACTTTTTATGCTCTATGCCCCTTTTAATCATAAACACCAACACAGCAGGCAACGTTAATTGAACCTCATTATCCATCAGCAAAGCTTTGGGATTGCTTTCCCTAGCAAAAATGTCAGAACGAAATCTAATTACAGAAACTGTGGAAAATTATGAACAAAGTTCACTTCAGGCCAACAGGAATACATACCCATGAGAACAAACACATATTTAGCAATTTATAATAAAATGGTCCCACAATATTAAACACTACATCGTCCTAAGGGGACTTAGGCAATCTTCTGTTTACCATAGGAGCTGTTCTCAATGTTGTACATTTGTCACTCATTCTGCAATCAACACTCTCTCTTAATACTCTTTCTATATGAAGCTCCGTCCAAGGCCACCAGAATGAGGATCTCCAGCATTCCTTGGTCTTACTGACACCCTGATGCCCCTCATGAGCAAGTTCCATCAATCCCTCATGAGCACCTTCTGTCACCACCAACTGTGAATTCTAAACAAAAAACTACATTCCATAGAGAGTTCATGAAACTCTTGTTATTACACTCACTCCCTATCAACAGCAACATCATAAGCACCAGATGATACCATCCCAACAACTCTTTGCAAGTCTGCATCCTTGTCCAATTCAGCTGGCCACCCTTGAAGAAATATACAACTGCACACACATTTTACTCTTTATTCTTCAACCACATATCAGTAACATCCTGATCCTCCTCAGAATCACACTGCATTCTGGCCAAACAATCCACAGCCTTATTGGAAATCGCTGGAATGTATTAAATTTCAAAGTGGAAATCTTGTAATGAAACTATACATTTGCAAAGGTGAGATGAAATACCATCCAATCCTTTCTTAGCAAACAACTCTCTCAAATGTTTAGGATCTGAAGGAACAACAAACATAGTAGCCCAAAGAAATTGCTTAAACGTGATGATCTCCCTTAACATTGCCAATGACTCTTTTTCGATAGTGGAATACCTATTTCCCAATTACTTGAAACTCCTTGATGTAAAAGCAATAGTAACTTCACATCCATTCTGTGTTTGTTTGCAAACCCAAGACCTTTTAGGCTAGCATCAGTAGTTAATGAACAAGAAAGTTATTTTTTGGCCAATGTGTAGCAGATTTTGATGCAGAGCCTTATCCATTGTGGGGTCGGCCCATTTCTGTACTGCCTTTCTTGGCTCTGAAGTACCCAAAAATAGTTGATTGTCCACCGGAACTCTTTTGTAGAGTCATGCTAGAATAACAACGCTCTGAGTCTATCCTCTTCTTTAGAGGGATGAGGAGGATCGTAAAAGTTAGGCAGGGTAATGGACTGTCCAACATGAAAGGGAGGGACTACCTTCGGTAGTAAGGAAGCACTCATTTGAAGAACCAGCTGGTCTTGGTAGATGGTATGATACGGAGACCGAGATGATGAAGCCTGCAGCTCACCGGCCCTCTAGGCAGATGTTATTGCCACTAGAAAAGCAATTTTTATAGTAATGAGCCTGAAAAGCAGTTTTGTAATGGCTTGAAAGGAGCAAACATCAGAAATGTTAGGACCAAATTGAGGTTCCAATGGGGCATGATAAGGGAGAAGATGGGAGGTTGAAGACCTTTCAAAAACCTATTTGCAATAGGGGACTTGAACAGGGATTGCTGATATGGCAACTGCAGAAGTGCTGAGATGGTAGGAAAATACCCTGTTAAGGTGCCCAAGGCAGAGCCCTGCTGGGTTAAAGTGAGAATAAAGAAAAGAACCTGGGAAAGGGTTGCAATTAGGGGGTCAACATTTTTGTCTGTATACCATGCCATGAAGTTGCGCCAACATCTTGGTGGAGGGGCACCTGGCTTTAAAACTACATTGAAGACTCCAGGTGGATCGTTGCAAGCTGTCAACTGTTGCCATTCAATCTCTGCACATGAAGGTGAAGAATTGTCAGGTTCGGGTGGAGAACTCTGTCCTGGTACTGGAGCAGAAGATCCAAATGAAGGGATCAGAGGAACCATGCTCATGCTCAACAGGTATTGATACCAGACTCTCTCAACTTAATCTGGAGTCACCAAAAATGACTTAGGCCCAGTAATTCCTGAGCTTCTTGAGAACTCTGGGAAGGAGATGTATTGGCAGAAAGGCGTACAGGAGGGCTAAGCTACACTCGAGATTGAAAGCATCTCTAAGCAAGAGCAGCCGTGAAAACTCCTGAGTGCAAAGGAGTTGACATTGCGTGATCTTGACGAAGGTGAACAGATCCAACCAAGGCTCTCCCCATTCTTGGAAGAGCCCTTGCACCACCCCGGATGTAGACAGCATTTGTGATCCACTAGGCATTGATAGCTGAGTTTGTCCACCCTGGCATTCAAGGAGCCCACCACTAGGGATATATCCTGGTGTTCCAGCCCATGCCCAGAGGCACAGAGCCTCTTGACAAAGGGTTAACAAGCCAATCCAGCCCTATTTGTTGCAATACCACATGGCAGTGGCGATGTCTGTAAACATCTGAACCAGCCTTTCAGTGACTGAAGGAATGAAGGTCTTCAATGCAAGTTGGATCGCTCAGTATTCCAAAAGGTTGATGTGGAGCCTGGCTGTGGCCAGAGACGAGCGTCCTCTGATCGCCACCTCTTCAAGGTGTCCTCCACAGCCCAGAAGTGATGCATCTCTCACCACAGTCAGCTCTGGGTGGGGAAGGAAGAGGAGTCTGTCACTGACCCAACTGTGGTTCCTTAGCCACCACTGTAGATCTTTTGAGGTTCCCTCTGAAATCTGGACCATGTCAAAGAGAGTCCGCTAATGCTGTGCCCACTAGAACTTCAGATCTAGATGTGTCACAAGGAGGATGCAGGAGGCCATGAGTCCCAACAGTCTCGGAGTCAGTCTTACTGAACTCCAGAATAGAGACTGGAACATCGGTATCATAGCCTGAATAGCCTGGACTTGCTGATCAGGAATATTGGTCCAAAACTGTCCAGAACAGCTAGGATGAACGGGATCGTCTGAGAGGGAGGTAGGTGTGGCTTCCACATGTTGATAGTGAATCCCAGCTAGTACTGAAGGTTCACCATAGTTTGGAGGTGGAAGATGACGGACCATCTCCATCTGACAATTTTACAGGTAGGGAAAGACTAGAATCTCTAACCTCTGTAGGTGAGCTGCAACCACTGCCATCACTTTTGTGAATACCTGAGGGGCGCTGGTAAGAAAGAAGGCAAGTATGGCAAACTGCAAGTGCTCTTGGCCCACCGTTAACCTCAGGTAGCACCTGTGGGCAGGCAGGATGGGGATGTAAAATAATAAGAGTCCTGAAAATCCACTATACCAGCAAGTCTCCTGGGTCCAGGGCAGACAGGACTTGTGCGAGTGTGAGCATTTTGAATTTCCCCTTTCTCCGAAAGAGCTTGAGAAGGTGCAGGTCTAAAATAAGACAAAGTCCTCCATTCTTCTTGTGCACAAGAAAGTAGCAGGAATAGCAAACACAACCTACGTCTGATGCCAGCACTTGCTCTATAGCTCCCTTGGCCAAGAGAGAGAACACATACTGATAAAATAAAGAGAGATGGTCCTCCATCAACTTGTCGTAAGTAGGTGGCATGGGTGGCGATGGTCACAAAGAGGAGGGAATAGCCGTTCTGGATGAGCTGCACAACCCATACGGTCCAATATTATTGACCTCAGTGATGCAGGTGATGGCATATCCTGCCGCTTACTCATTACCCATATTTGGTCGCTGGGCATAATAAAGGGGTTTGGAGGCTGTTGGGGTGGGTGGACTGGCTCAACTTCTGGCTGCCTGTCACAGGTAGCCTGTGGTAACCGCATCCTTGTCCATGAAAAGATTGTGAGGATTGCTGACTGTGTTTGCTAGGCATGGAAAGACGTGATTGTAAGCCCCTCATGTGACTACAAAAGAGGCAGACTGGGTTGGTATGGGGCCAAACAAATTCCCAAGGATCTGGCTGCAGCTCTTTCACACTTCAAGCGCAAGAGCAGAGTCCGCTTTCTCCCCCTGACAACCAAGAGTCATCAAAGGGCATGATTATGAGTGAGGTTTGAACATCCCTTGAAAAGTCAATGGTCTCAGCCAGGCGTAGCACCTAAAGGCACCGATTATAGAATTGCTCTGCCCAAAGAGATACACATCCAGTCCACATTGGATGGTAAACTTGGCTGTGTCCTGCCTACCAACAATTGCTTCCGAAAATATGGCTCGGGCCTCCTCCAAGACAATGGGTAGCCCGTGTGCAACCAAGTTCCAGATGGCACTGGAGTATCGTCCCGAGAGGCATGTGGTGTTCACCAACATCCTCTTACCGAAGGTATCCAGCCTTTTGGACTCTCATTGGTAGGGAATGCACTGCCATTCATTTTGGAGGTGGAGGCCTGGACCACCAAGCTCTCTGGGGTGGGGTGCTGGGTGAGGAAACGGGTACCCTAAGAGCAGGATGTTGGTTTGCAGTTGTCCTATACACAGGTAGTAAAGGTTCTGTGGGGCCAACTCCCATTTGAATCACCTTTGGCAAAACAGTTGTCTTGAATGCCATTGAGTGTACCGTATGGTCCAGCCCCCAGCCATCCTTTGCACCACCACTGAGAGAAAGGCACCATTCTCCATAGGCACAATAGCGGGAGAGACCAAGCCAGCGCCTGGGGAGGATTCCAGTCCACTGGCATTTGCCAGATCCTGATACCAGTTGTACTCTGTCTTTCCTAACTGGTACTCATAAGGGTCAGCAGACCACTCCCATTCACCCCCTAATCCAGGCCTCTCATATGGGTAACCATTAAAGAAATGGGGTATCACCCAAAATTGTTACAGGACCTGGGTATCGAATGGTAAAAATGAAAAACTGGTCCTAGACCTATACTTTACATTCAAACAAATGAATCAAATAATACTTTTTTATAGGAATTAATCCTTAGCAAGATACATAAAGAAAAGAAGAGGCCAATGCGTTTGTCTATACACAAAGAAGATATACCCATCAATAGTTCAAAAACATAATGTTCACTATGAACATATTAATTTATTTTGATATTTACAAATTCATAAAAACTTTTTACAAATGTCAAAAGAAGAGATACTGCCAGGTGCAGTATAGCGTGCAGAAAAAAGTGCTCGTGAAAAGGGATAGTAATAAAGGAGTCAAATAATTCAAATGACAAAAGTAAGGTACAATTCCTTATAAACGAAACCTGACCCCCAAACTTAATCAGAACAAATTATTGTTCAGAATAGCACGGTGGGGGAGAGGGAGGGGAAATAAGAGATTCAGGCTTCACAAAAAGAAGGGGGGGGATTTTTGTCGACAAAAATCCCCCCCCTTCATAGTGAACATTATGTTTTTGAACTATTGATGGGTATATCTTTTTTATGTGTATAGACAAAGGCATTTTATGTATCTCGCTAAGGATTAATTCCTATAAAAAAGTATTATTAGATTCATTTGTTTGAATAGCTATAATGATAACCTCTCCCAGCTTAGTATTGTCTTTATGCCAAATTTCTTCTCTGATTTTAACTTTGTTACCTTTTAAAATACAGTGGTTTGTGATATGCTCATAACAGAGTCCCCAAAACCGCATGAAGAAGGCAGTTTTCGTAAAAAAATTGATATACTTTTGCACAGACTCATCCTAAAGCTTCCCTCTCATGCCAAAATGATACAGCACAAGAACAGTTGAAAATTTAGGTAGGAAATGCTTATCAATTTTATGCAAGACAATCTGAAACTCATTTAATGACGCAAAGGGAGAAACTGAATCCTCATCTGATAATTCAAGTGAATTCTCAAATCTCCTAAACAATGAGATGCATAAAAATAATTTCTGGGACAATATTCAAACCACAGGCCTTTAAATAACTAATCAAGACTTTCTTCCATCTGGACCAGTAAAAAAATATTATTGTCTAAGCGTGCTCCAGGAAGACAATTTCTATGGACTGGAATCTAGAGAATGATAAAGTGATTCTGGTATTTTACTGACCTCTGCTGGTCGTTTTTTAACAAGACAGTTAAATAGAGGCAGTTGACCATAAAAAAAGTATCTAAGCGGAAGCAGACAAGTCCTAGGGCTGATCTCCGGAACCCACAAAGTATATACACATAAAGGAATATAACAAGTATATACTAAAGTATATACAAGAGGTCTTGAATGCTCAACCAAAGAATAAGAATGGAGGTGGTTATATATTTAGCATACTGCAAAATCATATATATATATATATATATATATATACCCCACTGGGGTGTGATTTGTTTAATTTTTGGTTGCTGATTAAACGGAACCCACTGGGGAAATACTCAACTCTGTCATCATGAACTACAGGTACCAGCATGCCATTATCCAGCCCAGGTGTTGGCCTTCAAGTTAGCGCATGCATGTTAAGTGCCTGAGAGCAGCGTTGCTATTTTCAGCAAACTTTCCTCTGACAAAGGAGCATTTCTCGCTCTGAAACGCGTAAGGATAAGGACATCAACTCTGAACCTGGCAATCTGGCATTCCTAATAAATGACTTTTTCTCATCCTGCTGTGTTCGTTCTTATCGCCTCAGCGGCACTTTGTTATGGATTTATTGTGGTAGCCTGGCCACAGAAAAAGATGCCACCACATCAGTTCTCCGTGGGGCCCTTGATGAGAAATACGATTGCGTCGACTACAGGGCACAGCAACGCATGAGTTTCATTTTCCAGCTTCCCAGGCCCGGAGGCCCACTGGGGTGTGATTTGTTTAATTTTGGGTTGCTGATTAAATGGAACCCACTGGGGAAATACTCAGCTCTGTCATCATGAACGACAGGTACCAGCATGCCATTATCCAGCCCAGGTGTGGGCCATCAAGTTAGCGCATGCGTGTTTAGTGCCTGAGAGCAGCGTTGCCATTTTCAGCAAACTTTACTCTGACGAAGGAGCATTTCTCGCTCTGAAACACGTAAGGATAAGGAAATCAACTCTGAACCTGGCAATCTGGCATTCCTAATAAATTACTTTTTGTCATCCTGCTGTGTGCGTCCTTTTCGCCTCAGGGCACTGTGGTATGGATTTATTGAGGTAGCCTGCCCGCAGAAAAAGATGCCACCACATCAGTTCCACATGGGCCCTTGATGAAAAATACGATCTCGTCGACTACAGGGCACAGCAAGGCAGGAGTTTCCTTTTCAAGCTACCCAGGCCCGGAGGCCCACTGGGGTGTGATTTGTTTAATTTTTGGTTGCTGATTAAATGGAACCCACTGGGGTAATACTCAGCTCTGTCATCATGAACTACAGGTACCAGCATGCCATTATCCAGCCCAGGTGTGGGCCATCAAGTTAGCGCATGCGTGTTAAGTGCCTGAGAGCAGCGTTGCCATTTTCAGCAAATTTTCCTTTGACAAAGGAGCATTTCTCGCTCTGAAACGTGTAAGGATAAGGACATCAACTCTGAACCTGGCAATCTGGCATTCCTAATAAATGACTTTTTGTCATCCTGCTGTGTGCGTCCTTTTCACCTCAGGGCACTTTGGAATGGATTCATATATCTCAGACTTACAAGAACTAGAAAGACTAAATGCTCTGTTTTGGTGACTCAATAGATGATAAAACTTAAAGATAAGAATAATCCTAACCTACATGAATAGCCAACTCCTCTTCCGTGTTCAGACCCCTGGGGCCCTCGTCTGCAAGTCAATGATATACCTTGACTCCAACCTCCGTAATTAAAGTTCTCTGTTTCCCCCTCTTTCATTAGGAGGCACAAGATCAACACAAAAGAATCGTAAGAGATTTGTACTACTGGAGTGTGATTCGGCAAAATGCCTCGCAATAGAATAAGCAGGATCCTTTTTCTCAAAGGCTCGGGCATGTTCAACGATACGTTTTTTGTGGGCTATGTAGTGCTTTCTATATATAGTAGGTTGCAAGGACAGGAGAGGCAGTATACACAGTATGGGGTGTTGCATGTAAGGAACTTGTTAATTTTTCTCTCTTTGTTTAGGCCTGGAACCTTAAAAGTCAGTGTCTTGCTGCTATTTTTGCACTCCTTACAACTTGTGCAGGGATAGAAGTCAGTTAGATCACTCAAGTAGGGATTCTTTTTATGGCTATCCAAATAACTCTGGACTAGATTATCTTTTAGTGATCTACACCTCCTGTACATGATTTTAGGATAGGTCGATGAATCCTTTCCTATTACTTGGTCCGTTTTCAGAATATGCCAAGTACGTTTAATGATTCTCGAAATATCCTGGGTCTTATCTGTTAAGGTCATGATTAGATGAGATTCTGGGTTATTAAGATTCTTGGACTTTTGTCTCTGATTCTTTAGTAGTAATTTCCTAGGAATCTTCTCAACCCTTTTTAAGGCAGATTGTACTATATCATCTGAGTATCCTCTCTTCCGAAATCTCTGTGAGGCTTCTAACGTGGACCTTTCAAAATCCACTTGCCTAGTACAGTTCCTTTTTAGTCTCAAAAATTCCCCATAGGGTATACTTTTGATCTGAGGTGCCGGATGATTACTACTGGCTTCTAAAATCAAATTTCCCGCTGTCAGTTTACGATAAAGGGAGGTACAAATGGTCCCTTCTGCTATAAATACCTTCAAATCAAGAAAATTCACTTCTATAGCACTTATTTCTCCACTGAAGTGAAAATGTACCTCATTGTTGTTCAGAATAGCTATATATTCCTCTGGCTCCTGCTTAGATTCTTTCCACAATATAAATAGATCATCTATATAGCGGTGTCACCCTACTATACAGGAAACTCATCTCTGGTATACATCAGCCCAAGCCACCTGCTTCTCCCACCAGCCCACGAATACATTTGTGTAGCTGGGGGCGAAGCATTAGGCTATGTTCAGCTAGATGTAAAGATCTGCCCTTCAGAAAATATTCAACTGCCTTGGTGCCCTGAGTATGGTCTATACTTGTGCATAGACTGGTTATGTCCGGAACTATCATCAACATGTTCGGATCCCAATTGATGTTGGAGATGATTCTAATAAAATTCGGAGAGTCTTAGACATGTGATGACAATGTCTTTACAAGAGAGGCAAGAAAAACGTCCGCAAATTGAGATAATTGCTCTGTTAGGCTCCCAATAGATGATATTATTGGGGGACCAGGTGGCTTGCTTGCGTGCCTATGGTAGGTGGTAAAACGTTGGTAAGATGGGATATTCATAATTCAAAAAGCCTATTTCTTCGGTGTCAAGCATTCCGCGAGTGGACCACTTCAATATCAGTGCATGATAGTTATTGATACTCTCTGTATACCTTTCCTTCATGATTTTAGCGTAGTTGTTGGTGTCTGATAATTGTCGCAGTGCCTCCATAATGTAGTATTCTCTAGTCAATAGGACAATGGTGCCCCCCTTGTCTGATGGTTTGCAAATAATACTGGTGTCTTCCTGGATTCTCTTGATCGCCTTTCTTTGTTCCTCTGGGAAATTTGATTTTAGATAGTTCATTCTTGTGGTCTTCGTTTTTTTCATCCTCAATTGTTGTAGTTCGAGAGTCACCGCTGCTTCAAAGGCATCAATTGTATCAAATGCCATATTGGGAATAAATTTAGATTTTGGTTTCAGCCCAGATTTCATACTTTTTTGATTAATCCCAAAGCTTTCAATATTGGCTACCTCTTGTGTCTCTGAGATAGATATGTCATCTGCCAATATACGTAGCAAATTTAAGTCTTCACCAGTTAGTTCCTCAGTCTTTAATTCCATGCTTTCAGAAATTTGCATTTGTGAAGGGCTAGATAAGCCTTTTAATTTAAAAAATGTAAGCAGTTTCAATTTTTGTGTGAACAGAAAAAGGTCAATCCATGATTGAGTATATTCATACCTCTGTGTGGGGCAAAACGAAAGTCCTTTTTTCAATGTTGATTCCTCAATTATTGAAAGTTTTCTTGGTGTCAAGTTTATTATAGACTCTCCGTATTTTATTAGAATTATCTCCAACATCAATTGGGAACCAGACATGATGATAGTTCTGGACATAACCAGTCTATACACATACTCAGGGCACCAAGGCAGTTGAATATTTTATGAAGGGCAGATCTTTACTAAGCGTGGGCGTAAAATCCGTTCAGTTCACGTAATTTGTGGATTTTTGGCAATTTTGCGGTCCGCCAATCCCGCAAATTTGCCCAAAAATACGTAAATTCTCAAGCTTGCGGATTTTTTTGCTTGGTCGCGCTTGAAAAATACAATATTGTGCGCGCGGCGTTGACTTACCGTGATTCTGAGTCCGCCGAGTTGTTTTTCTCCCGGTTTGCGTGTGCTGCGCCGTTTTGTAACTTGGTGCGTGATCGCGCGAGAGTTTTTCGACCACAATTACTTCATCACAGTCCGCCATCTTGCACAGCGAGAGTTTGACAACGCGAGTAGGTCATAAGGGCCCGCGATCACGCATCGCGGGAGTAAACAATGCCGAACACGTAGATGCGGCGCGTAGCTGACTTTCAGCGGGAGATTTGAACAGCTCGATTTCCCGAACTTGCAAAAATTGCAATTCTGCACAAGAAATCCACCGCAGGCAGCATAAACCTTCTGAAAATTATGATTTTGATCAGAATAACTCCTCAGATTGACATTTCGCTGCACTTTTTTGTGCAAGGAGTCAATTTTTGGGGGGGGGGTGGGAGGAAGGAAGTGCCCCAGAGTCTCCAACTGCCTGTTCCTGTCCAGCAGGCTCCTTCCAGTGCTTTGCTTTGTCCATGTCCTGGTCACTTTTAATTTGGATCTGGAGCTGGAAGGATTACTTTTTGTGGCTGCTGCTGGATATTTGTATTTGAGGACTTTTTGGACTTTGGAGTTTGGATCACTTTTGGATTTGAGATTTTACAAGTAAGTTGGTGTTGTTAGTTTGGGGCATTGCAGTTGCTGCAACTACAATTTTAAAACTTTTTCACAACTTAAAAAAAATATATTGTGGGTAGCCACAGTTTCCAGTAGGCCCAGAGTTAGTCATGTGTGCATGATACAACTGTTTCTGTGAGTTTTTTTTAACTTAAATCTCATTTATGTCATGGAATTTTACTGTTATATGTGGATTTGTTTTTTAATTTTGGGGTGCCTGTAAAGCCTCACTAGCCAGTAGGCCCAGGGGTAGTGAGTGGTACATGGACCAAGTCTTTCTGTGGGGTGTCTTGACTTTAAACATCATTGAGGGCATGGATGGCATTGGATTGTGGTGATTTTTGTGTGTTTTTTTTACTTTGTGGGGTGTTGTTGGGGCCTGGCCATGTGGCTGGGGGCTAGGGGCCATTTTGAAGCCAGGCAGTGTGCTCTGAGCCATAGGCCTGCACCCAGCCGGCCCTGCTTTCACCCATTATGCCCAGGGGTAGTGAGTGATGCATGGACCAAGGCTTTGTGTGGGGCCTCTTGAATTTAAACATCATTGAGGGCATGGGTGGCATTGGATTGTGTTGATTTTTGTGTGTTTTTCGACTTTTTGGGGTGTTGTTGGGGTCTGGCCATGTGGATGGGGGCCATTTTGAGGCCTGGTCCAGGCAGGGCCTGGCCATGTGGCTGGGGGACAAGGGGCCATTTTGAAGCCAGGCAGTGTGCTCTGAGCCATAGGCCTGCACCCAGCCTGCCCTGCTTACACCCATTATGCCCAGGGGTAGTGAGTGGTGCATGAACCAAGGCTTTGTGTGGGGCCTCTTGAATTTAAATATCATTGAGGGCATGGATGGCATTGGATTGTGTTGATTTTTGTGTGTTTTTCGACTTTTTGGGGTGTTGTTGGGGCCTGGCCATGTGGGTGGGGGCCATTTTGAGGCCTGGTCCAGGCAGGGCCTGGCCATGTGGCTGGGGGACAAGGGGCCATTTTGAAGCCAGGCAGTGTGCTCTGAGCCATAGGCCTGCACCCAGCCTGCCCTGCTTTCACCCATTATGCCCAGGCATAGTGAGTGGTGCATGGACCAAGGCTTTGTGTGGGGCCTCTTGAATTTAAACATCATTGAGGGCATGGATGGCATTGGATTGTGTTGATTTTTGTGTGTTTTTCCGACTTTTTGGGGTGTTTAACTGATGTTCCCCTGGCTTCCTTTGCTTTTAGGTGCACAAGAGTACCACCAGTGCCAGGAAGAAGTCCTGCAGCGGTGTGTGCAGCACAACATCACGTGATGTCACGTGGGGCCACAGACAACACTGCAACTCGTGCAACTGCGGCCTGCTGTTCTGACATCTGAAGAAGATGGGCCCAAAGAAAGGTGGCCGTAGCTCCTCTACAAAGAAAATTGCCACTGCCAGTAAGAATGAGCAGAAGAAGCAAGTAGTGCCACTTACCAAGGAGACTGGTGTGCCCACAGACACTTTTTTCAGGAAAAAAAAACAACGCCTGCAGCAGCGGGGTCCGCCGGGGACCAAGCTGGGAGCAGCACCTCCGCTTCATTGGACTCAGTGCCACCACACCAAGTTAGGTCCAAGTCCATGAGTGCTGCAGAGGCAGCCACTTTGGTTGTTCAATCACCATCCACCAGTGATGTTGGCTCATCGCAAGAAAGTAGCATCCAATCAACGCAGGTTGTAACTCAGCTGAGGAGTGTTCAACAACCACAGCTGCAACGACAACCACAGGTGCAACTAGTACAAGCGCAAGTACATGGGCAAGGAGAGGCGCAAGTAAATGCGCAAGGAGAGGCGCAACTAGAGGCGCATGGAGGGGCACAACTGCCCACAATGCTTGTTCCTCCAGAAGTAGGGGCACATCAGGAAATCGAGATTCAAGCGGAGGTGTCATCCGAGGAAGACACTCCACGTGAGGATGATCCATTGTCTTCCAGATCCCCAGCAAGAAAAAGGTCAAGGAGGGCTACTACAAGTTCCCTTCCTTCTGATGATCTTGATCTTGATTGGAACCCACAAATGCAGGCTGAGGGGGAGGCACGCCATGAGACAACAAAGGTAGCTAATCCTAAAAGGAAGGTTCCCGCAAGGCTTCCACTTATGGGTGATGACGACGAACAAGAAGTGGTGTCTTCTGCTGCTGAGCAACAGTCTGACGATGACCCAGTCATCACTCCAGCCCCAGCGGGCATGCAGCAGACAGACATTTTGACCCTATCCCGAAAGGCTGCTGAGCGGGATGTGGGTGGCGTGGCACTGGTACCACCACCAACGCAGTTAACTACAACACCAACACGACCTACAGCATCCATGCTTTTTAGTCAGAAGGGCCGGCAGGGACCTCCATCCAGCTCGACCTCCATTACCTCAAGTAGTGGTGCTGTAAGTGAATAACAGAGTCGAATTCAGCCACGCTCATCCTCCACTTCATCTGGCATTGAAACTGAAAGTAGCACATCCACCACCAGCAGACATCTCCAGTCCCCAGTTTGGGACTTCTTTAGTGTTAGCCAAAAGGCGGAAAACATGGTCATTTGTTCGATTTGTAGACAAGTAGTTAGTCGGGGTAAGCTTGGTACCAACCATGGTACCGGAGGCCAGAGAGGTCATCTGAAATAACACCACACTATCATTTGGGATGCGCACCTAAGGAAGATCCAGGGAGCCAAAAGTACAACAAATCCAAATGTATCCATTGATATTGCATCTGATGATGATGATGAGGGGCTTATCGTGCAGGGGGGGAAGTGAAGAAGCGACAGACATTTTTTTCTGGTACACCCAGTACCCCTGGCAGCAGCACTGCAGTGGTAGAGCCCACACCCTCTACCCCTGCAACATGTATGAGGCACACTAACAGTCTGGGAGAGACACCAATGTGAAAGAGTACATCAATGAGCCTATCTGGTTTGAAGAAGTCTGCATCATCATCACGTAAAATGGTCCAGACCACCATTAGCAGAATGTTTTGGTCGGATGCGCCATTTAAACGCAACCACCCAACGATATGAAGCAAAGCTGGCTAAAATGCTAGCGCTGGACCTTCTCCCTTTTTCTTTCTTGGAAGGGGTGAGTTTTCTAGAATTTGTCCGGTCCTATTTTGCCAGAGTTGCTGTTCCAGCACTACATCAAGATGTGCTGGCGGTGATTGGTGCAGCTATTCAGAAGAGTGCTGTTCACACTATCCACCTGACAACAGACATGTGGACCAGTTGCCAAGCCCTTGATTACATGTGCATCACTGCACTCTGGGTCTCTTTTGCAGGGGTTAAGACAAGTTAAAAGCAGGTGTTGACACGGACACAGTTTTTCAAGCTACTCGGAAACATGCAACCGTAGCCATGTTTGCCATGGAGAAAACTCATACTGCACCTAACCTTTTGGAGGAGTTTGATAGGAAGGTCTATGAATGGCTGCATCCAAGAAATCGCATGATTGGTTATGTTTCCACGGATAATGGCAGTAATATAGTTAAGCAACGAAAGCCTTACTGAAGAGCAAGGTCAACCACTGACCACTCTTGATGCGCCAGAGTGCTTAGGGTCAATCAGTAAGTATACTTCAATGTAGGATTTCTAAAGACAGTTTTTTATTTATAGTTGAATCGTTTCATAATTTCACTCAAGGTATTAAGTTTTCACAGTCCATCATATTCCATCATATGAGTGTGATTCATTTAACATCAGAGATAGTCAGAGTTCCAAAAATGAAAACAATTTCCAAAGAGAATTCCGTAGTGTTGTTATCCCCAATGCGTTTCGTGCACAGCACTTCATCAGGGGGAATCTGTTAGACAAATTATAGAGAAAATACATATGTATCGCTATATATGAGGAGGACGGAATCCCTAAAAAAGTTAATCAAAAGTAGCCTATCGACAGTGCAAATTATGTGGCTCTCGGTTAAAGAACCCGAAAGAAAAGCTGTAACAAAGCGTACACAAAATGTGGCCCGGATTAGATGGTTAACGTGCTTCAAAAAATAAACATGCTCGAAAAAGAATTGTAGGTGCACTGTTTAAACAAAGGTTGTGGAAAGGATACAGTCATGTGTATACAAAAAGTACAAAGTGATGGGTGAGCGTGCAAAGCGTGAACGCACTATGGTGAAATGGAAACGGTTGACGGATGGTGAAAGCTGTAAAGGACCCCATAATCACTCGAACTGAGGGAACGAAAGTAACGGTCGCGGGAACTCCGTAGTGATCATCACAATCGTACATGAGTCTTAATAAAAGATAATAGCAAGTGTGTGTCGGTGCGGAATTAAGTACACGTGCCAATATAAGTTTAATATAGGTAACAGCAGTGGCACTTACCAACTACGTAAAGGGAAGAGTCCCGTAATCAAAAGTAATGGCCGGTCCGTGTGAATGCGAACTCGGAAGACACCGTGTGTAGTGCGCATGCTCTATTAAGGCCCCGTGAGTAAACATGAAAAAAGATCGTGACCGTGCAAAAACAGAGAACATAGAAGACGGCGCAGCTAAAGGCACCGAAGATGTACGAATAAACAGGTCAAAAAGTGAACCTGGTATATATAAAATTAAATGAAGTACAATAAATGCAGTACTAATAAAAAATAGTAATATAAAAGAAAAAAGCACGTGTGTCAAAATGCTGTTGAGTGCAGGTGATAAAGAAGGTGCCTAACAATAGCAATCCTATTGCGGAGGACGATCGTTGAAAAGGAACAGAAATTAAAAAAATTATGCATAATAATGACATCTCATGGAGCTAAAAGTGTGAAGAAACAAAGAAAGAGGGACAACACAGAGAAGAAGGTAAAGGTGGGAAAATGAAAATAATGATAGTACTACAAAAGAAAAAGAAAAAGAAATAACAACTGCCGGTTCCGGTTAATAGTCAAAAGAGAGGTCATAGTCATAGTTATCCATAATTGTACATTGATTCAGCTATGTTAATCAAAATTTTACAGATGACAACTAAATTCAAGCCGTTCATTAGGTCCTTTCGGCTGGAGGGCATGAAGACGGTGGATCCAGTGTAGTTCCCGTTGTAACAGGTACTTGTTGTTATCTCGGTGGGGAACTTTTTCAAGAATTTCTAAGATCAGAAATCGGATTTGACTGGGGTTATGAGAGTTTTGAATGTAATGCGCGGCAATGCAAGATTTCAAATTTTTTGTACGAATGTTGCTACGATGTTCAGTAAGCCTTGTTTTAATTTTCCGTTCTGTTTTTCCCAAATAGGGGAGACCACAAGGGCATTTCAATAAGTACACTACGTTGCTGGTGTCGCACGTAGCATTCACTTGGAGCTGTATTGGAGTACCTTGAGTAGGATAGGATACTACGTTACCTTTAATTAGGCTACTACAATGGCCGCAGTTATGACAAGGTAAAGTGCCTTTTAAAGGTAATATAGTCAAGACCATGCAGCTAGGTGACTATTTCAGAGTGCCGTGTTTGGCGCAAAGTATTAACATTGTTGTGCAAGATTTCTTGAAAAAAGAAGACACAGCCAGCAAGTTACTGACCACCTGCCGAAGAACCTGCACACATTTCAGCCCTTCTTTTAAGGCCCGGAAGCAGCTGAGGAGCATTCAACATGAACGTAGACTGCCAGTCAAAGGACTCATCCAGGAGGTGGCGACAAGTTGGAACTCAACCTTTTACATGCTTGAGCGTCTGTCTGAGCAGTGGGGGGTAATAAATGAGTATGTCTATAAACTGGGTTCTACTGTGAAAGACATGAGGCTAGAGTTGGAGGAATGGAAGCTAGTTGCAAGCCTGACAGACATGCTTCGTCCTTTTGAGGTCTTCATGCGTGAAGTCAGCAGGGAGGACTGTTCTTTGGGCAAAGCTATCCCATTGTTGCGCATGCTAGAGCACCAACTGAAGGCGGTGTCTTTAACGTTCCGAGATGATGCTGAAAAGCAAGACGCATATCAGTTGGCGGAGAGGTTATTAAGCCGCCTAGTTGACAATGAAAGGCTTAAAAACATACATACATTTGTGCCACTATTCTGGATCCACGGTACAAAAAGGCAGTGGCCAGCAAAGCATTCATTCCTTTTGATGAAGCAGATGTTTCAAAGTACAAACATTGGCTAGCTCTGTCAGCTACTCGGTTCGAAAAAGAGCGGCAGAAAATTGAAGGAGCCGGCTGGAGTACAACTGAATCAGCAGGCCATCCGGCGTCAAGTTCCAATTCTGAATCAGTGGCCGAAGGGAGTCAACTTCCCTCACAGCCGTTAACAACACCAGCAACCGTATCATCATCCTCACCTGCACCAGGCCCAGCCATATTATTGTCGGAAGCTTGGCTAACTCATCAAGGGTTTGCTCGTTCCAGTGATGCAAAGGCCACAGATGGTATGCAAAGTGGAGCAACCCTGGAGAACCTTCAGTCGATGGTGCAGGCCTATCTGGATGACCCAACAGAGGTCTTTGTTAATCAGAACCCATTGCTGTATTGGTATCGGAAAAGGCCTCTATGGCCACTGGTCACCAACCTGGCTCTAAATTATTTGTCTTGCCTACTCGCAAGCGTGTCTTCTGAACTTGTTTTTAGTGCTGCTGGTGCCATTATAACTTCAAAAAGGACCCGCCTCTCACCCAAAAATGTGGAGAGGTTAACACTGATCAAAATGAATCAGCACTTCATACCACCAGATTACAAAATACGTGAATGCACACAGGAAGAAGAGGACACCGACTTAGGTGACGGAAGTTCTTCTCTGTTAGCTGACCTACTCCCGTCTCAATTCATAGAGTTTGAGGACAAGCTCTTCTTCCCTGACACCGAGGCCTGAAAATGACTTCCTTTTTTTTCGTCCTTATTCACTTTTATTCCTATGTGTCTTTCTTTGTTTTGCACCTTTTACCACAACAAAACTCTAATCACCTAATCACAATTCCATCAGCAGCACTGTCTTCATCTTTTTTCCTTATTGATTTGAAGGTGCCGCAGTCTGCATTCCTGAGGTACACAAGTTCACAACTCAATCATGCTCCTCTATCCTCCTCCTCCAGACTCCCCCTATCCATTTCCCTCAAGGCAGATGGCTGGATTACACAGAATCAAGAAACCATGTCTTCGTACTCGTAAATGAGTCCCCTCAAGTGGGACTGGATTTACTGACTACATGCTTGCTGATTGCTGACAGTTACTTCTGAAATTGAAGGAGAGGCTGCCCTGTAGTCCTGCACTTTCAGAAGAAGATGCGGACAAAAAGTGGAACAGGTAATGAATAATGAGAAGAAGATGGCATGCAGTGGACATCAATGGCTGTCTGGCTCTGATGAAAGTAATTGCTGTTTGTTGTGCATGAAATGAATCATATGTCTTCTGTTATTATTTAATCTTTTACACACTAAATGTAACTCAAGTCTACTCTGCTTTTTTTTACCTTGTTTAATGCAAATTGTACTTCAACTGCAGGGGCCACTACGTTGCATTTTCCAATATGCAAAATGTCCTTGGACTTAGTGTTTGCCAATATACCATGATGATTGATTAAATATTATTTTCTTTACAGTCACTCACTGCGATGGATGGATCATCAGCGTTGGTTTAGGGAAGAACTATGGCCAATTCGTGAGTGTCAAACACGTAAACCAGTCTACAACAACTACTACAGCAGAGCTACATGTCTGTCTAGTCGTGGTATGGAGTGTCGAGGCAGTGTGGTGTTGTTATGCCAGGCAGATTACAAAGTACAGCAGTTCATGTAAAATTGGGGCTATGTGGCTTGCTGCATACAATTAGATATGCTTTGTCTGTCTGTCTGGCCTTCCTGCAAGCACGGGTCAAAAATCTGTTATGCTCACGAGTTTGCGAATTTTCGGCAATTTCACGAGATTCTCAGATTGTGAATTCGCTGCAGAAAAACAGTAAATTTCGCGATCGGAACGGATTTTTGGCCCATGCTTGCGGCAGGGCCATGCAGACGATCAAGGCAGGCACGACTGAGTGAAGCAACCTGGTGTAGCATACCTAGGCTCTTGGACACAGACAGACAAAGCATATCTAGGGTTTAGGTTTCAGTGCGGCTTACTAGGGTTTTTGGGTTTAATTAATAATTTGGTAGGGTTCCCGGAGTCTAGGGCTCAGGGCCCGATGCAGGCTTGTTTATAATGATGTTGGCAAGATTTTAGGGGGTTTGGCGTGTTTTCAGAATTGGCCAAATTGTGGTCTTTTTTGGTGTTTTGCGGGCGTGTGTGTTTGGGTGAACTAGTCGTACACCTTACAGTGGATCGATTTTGTTCTGCCTTGCTGAGAGCCTTGGGAATCACTGGAACAAGTGTCCTGGAAAGTTTCAAGAGGATCGAAGTAGTGGAATTGCTGAAAACAGCACTTTTTTGTCAAGGCGCGATTTGCGATTTCCCATGTTTTGGGGACAGCAGTATTGCATGTTTTTGGGGGGCTGCTTGGGGGGGTTCTAGATGTTTGGGGGTGGGTTAAGGGGTCTGGGAGCACTGCTGGGAAGGTCTAATTTTGATTGCAAGTGGTTTGAAGAAAATCCATGGTGGAAAAGGGGGGTTTGGGCCTAGTTGCAGACAGCGTTTTGGCACAATTTAAACTGAGGCCTAGCAGTATTGCATGTTTTTGGGGGCTGCTTGGGGGGTTCTAGATGTTTGGGGGTGGGTTGAGGGGTCTAGGGGCACTGCTGGGAAGGTCTAATTTTGATTGCAAGTGGTTTGAAGAAAATCCATGGTGGAAAAGGGGGGTTTGGGCCTGGCTGCAGAGCGCATTTTGGAGCAATTTAAACTTAGGCCTCTGGAGATTCTAAGTGTTGCATTTCTGTGATGGCCTGTTTGGAGGGGTTCTACATTTTTGGGGGTGGGTCGAGGGGTCTGGGAGCAATGCTGGGAAGGTCTAATTTTGATTGCAAGTGGTTTTAAGAAAATCCATGGTGGAAAAGGGGGGTTTGGGCCTAGCTGCAGAGCGCGTTTGGCACGATTTAAAGGTAGGCCTCGCTTAGGATAGCACTCCTGCGTGTTTTTTGGGGGCTGCTTGGGGGTGTTCCCTATTTCTGGGCGTGGGTTGAGGGGTCTGGGAGCACTGCTGGGAAGGTCTAATTTGGATTGCAAGTGGTTTGAAGAAAATCCATGGTGGAAAGGGGGTTCGGGCCTAGCTGCAGAGCGCGTTTGGCACGATTTAAAGGTAGGCCTCGCTGAGGATAGCACTCCTGCGTGTTTTTGGGGGGCTGCTTGGGGGTGTTCCCCATTTCTGGGGGTGGGTCAAGGGGTCTGGGAGCACTGCTGGGAAGGTCTAATTTTGATTGCAAGTGGTTTGAAGAAAATCCATGGTGGAAAAGTGGGGTTTGGGCCTAGCTGCCTAGTGTGTTTTAGCACGATTTTCAAGTAGGCCTCAGCCAGGTCGCAGTACCGCATGTTTTTGGGGGGCTGCTTGGGGGTGTTCTACATTTCTGGGGGTGGGTTGAGGGGCCTGGGAGCACTTCTGGGAAGGTCTAATTATGATTGCAAGTAGTATGAAGAAAATTCATGGCCGAAAAGGGGGATTTGGGCCTAGCTGCAGAGCGCGTTTGGCACGATTTAAAGGTAGGCCTCGCTGAGGATAGCACTCCTGCGTGTTTTTGGGGGGCTGCTTGGGGGTGTTCTCCATTTCTGGGGGTGGGTCGAGGGGTCTGGGAACACTGCTGGTAAGGTCTAATTTTGATTGCAAGTGGTTTGAAGAAAATCCATAGTGGAAAAGGGGGGTTTGGGCCTAGCTGCAGAGTGCGTTTTAGCACGATTTTCAAGTAGGCCTCAGCCAGGTCGCAGTACAGCATGTTTTTAGGGGGCTACTTGGGAGTGTTCTAGATTTTTGGGGGTGGGTTGAGGGGTCTGGGAGCACTGCTGGGAAGGTCTAATTTAGTTCTAAAATCGCAGTTTACACTTTACACCTAGCTTGAAAAGGAGACACAGAGTACGCACTTTCGAAATGATGCTTGTATGTATTGTAATACTGTCGACTCTGAAACTGAAATTGTTATTTTGCACTACACAGCGTACCTTATATTTTTTTCTCCGTGGTGTTTTAATATAACTTCCTGTTTTTCCGTCAACAATTACAGGTTGGCTTTTACCCTGTGCAATGGGAAAAAGGATGAACTCAGGCTTAACATTAGCGAGCAGCAATTCAGCATCCGCCAAGCCGGCAGTGGACAAGGTGTCTTCTGGTCCCCAACATTGATAGACGGAGCGTCAGATGGAATGGAGGAGTACCGCGAAAAAGAGTAATGGCTGGATGCATGCAACTTCCTAAATTCAACAGGACAACTACAACAACATACAGTTACAGTATCCATCTTCATTTCTACTTATCTTTTAAGTAATGCTATTGCTGTGAACTTCTATGAGTGTAACGCTGTGCATTTGTTTGCTCTCTGCTTCAATTCATCCCTCCAGCCATTGTATACTTTTTTCTTTGCTATTTTTCAAACTAATTGATTGTACTAAGTGGTTCTTCTCTCTGAGGGCAGATAGGCAAGTGAAATTGCGTGATTACTGCAGCCCTGTACTGTCACATTGTTTCTTCATAGTTAGTACATTGTAGAAAGTACTACTTACTTTTCAGTAACCTATCCATTTAGCAAACAACTTCATGCATGCAGTAGTGCATGCACTTCCTTTATGTCCCTTAAAAGATTTATGGATAGCTTCGTATCCAAAGATTTGTTTATCTTCATTTGTTGTTTGTCCATGCTGTGCTTTTTTTTTCCCTCTCTCCACAAAACTTTCCCCACAAACCCATTCCCATCCAAGTTTCAAACCCTAACCCTCTTCCCCCGGGCTGTGTGGTTTTCATTGAGGTGTGAGTAAATTACAATAATAATTCCACACACTTGCTGGGGAGGATAAGGTGCAAGCAACCTCCTTAAATAAATTATAAGGCATCTAGATGAATACTTGGATATTGCAATTCTGGTTAAAAAAACGAGTATTTTAAAATAAATTCTGAATTTCATGCCCACCATCGATTGGATCCATCGTCAACATCATCCTCCTACATGTCAAGAAGACTTGTTACGCTGCTGTGTCATTGTTCTTGTTGTAGCCATAATCATCCATGCAATTCTTTTTCCCCATACTTACCTTCAGCATTGCTTAGGCTACTGTTCCTTCTAATACTCCTCTCAGGACACTCAATGTATCATTTTTTTACTTCGTTTTTCATATGCTACTACTGCTAGTGTGGTACGACTCCTACTAACACCACAACAACGGAATTTCGGTCCGGGGTGGCGTAATCGCCATTTGCCATGCAGCCAGCGCTGTGCCTAGCTCTATTCTCAAACACGAATCACAGGTAAGATAAGCATTTTGGGGAGGTAGAATAATGGGCTAGGACTCGGTGGAGAGACTGACAGTAGTACTAGTAAAGTACTAGTAGGCCAATTGAATTCACTAACTCTGTTAGTGGCACTTTTTGGACGTTTTAGATAATTTATGCTGGTAAGTTTGAGGAAACCAAACGTGCCGTAACCCCCGCCCACCACCCCACAAAATAACATCAACGCGTACACTATGTTGAAGTATGTAAAATAAATAATTGTATTTACCCTAACAAAAATAAACTAGTCCCACCCCTCCCTAACCCAAACAATTGTCTATTTCAAATAGTCCTCTGAAAAGTCCCAAATAATCCCCAACTCCCGATTCCCACCCCCCCAACAGTCTTTAAAAAAGGGGCAAGGGACACAGTCACTTCCGGCGGTGTCTGGACAGGCAGTCCCGCCTCTCCTTGCGGAGGTCCCGGAGCTGTTGCTCAAGATTGTCCACCTTGCGCTCCAGGTAGTCCAATCTGAGGCGTAGGCGGTGCAGGCGTGCCATCAGGCTCTGGGGGGGGCCAGCTGCTGGTGTTGTTGCAGCTGAGCAGCGGCGGGAGGCTGTCCGAGCACGGCGCCGTGCTGGAGGCTGCTGGCTGGTGGACACGGGGGCAATGGAGGAGGTTGTTGACGCCCCCTCCTCCTGTTCCCGAGCCCACAGCCGGCGATATTCCACACAAATGGCCTCCAGCTTCCGGGCCCTCCGGGCTCCCATGAGCCCCGAGCTGACGAGCTCCTGGAGACGCACCTGCGCGCAGGAGAGGCATCAGGGCCTGTGTCGGATACTTGGCGGCCTTCTCATCCACCCCAAATACTTCTCTACTGATGAGGGAAACTATCCCGAAACCCGGGCCATGTCTCGGGTCTAGAGATCTTGGGGACAACGAGTACCTACTCGCACCAACTTTGGTGAACCACTTACTAACTTTGTTTCTACTCTTCGAACTACACGCACTTCAAATACCAGAGTGCTTAGGGGCAATACGGAGGAGAGGCTAGCGGTGTGCGATCCATTGTGGTATTCTACTTATAGTGCTCCCATGAGCCCCGAGCTGATGAGCTCCTGGAGACACACCTGCGCGCTGGAGAGGCATCAGGGCCTGTGACGGATACTTGGCGGCCTTCTCATCCACCCCAAATACTTCTCTACTGATGAGGGAAACTATCCCGAAACCCGGACCATGTCTCGGGTCTAGAGATCTTGGGGACAACGAGTACCTACACGCACCACCTTTGGTGAACCACTTACAAACTTTGTTTCTACTCTTCGAACTACACACACTTCAAATACCAGAGTGCTTAGGGGCGATACGGAGGAGAGGCTTGCGGTGTGCGATCCATTGTGGTATTCTACTTATAGCGCTCCCATGAGCCCCGAGCTGACGAGCTCCTGGAGACACACCTGCGCTCTGGAAAGGCATCAGGGCCTGTGACGGATACTTGGCTGCCTTCTCATCCACCCCAAATACTTCTCTACTGATGAGAGAAACTATCCCGAAACCTGGGCCATGTCTCGGGTCTAGAGATCTTGGGGACAATGAGTACCTACTCGCACCAACTTTGGTGAACCACTTACAAACTTTGTTTCTACTCTTCGAAATACACGCACTTCAAATACCAGAGTGCTTAGGGGCGATCCGGAGGAGAGGCTAGCGGTGTGCGATCTATTGTGGTATTCAGCTTCCGGGCCCTGGCCCGGACAGCCATCTCATGTCTGGTGAGCTTTTTTGGAGCATTTATATGAAGAAAGAAAGAAAAATAATGTAACCAATACTCTTTAACAATAACACAAAATAATTCAACAGAAAGTTGTCTCACAGTAACACTAGCAATTTGCAAGCACAGTATAACATTTTGGCATGTATCTTTCCGCCGTCTTTGTAGGCCTGTAACAGTGGGAGTTTCAGGAATTCTACTACCAGGCAGCACTATGGACTCAATACATAGTCAGAGAGTCAGAGAGTACACCAGTATTCTTCTTTTTTTCTCTAGTTTTGCGAAAGCAATAACTTGTACGTTAACTTGTGGTAGCCATCATAATGCCAGCTCAGTCAGCTTGCACCCAAGAAAAAGAGACACAAGCCATGATGACGGAGACTTGCATGCATTACTTTAAGCAGTACATGCAGGTGGGGATAGGGAAGGTCTTACTTTTGTATAGGGGTGGCACTGGCCATACTCGGTTACATCAAGGGCTACTGCTCAATGCAATTTATATTTCGCACTGCCCCCCCTGGGCCTTCAGTACTACAAAAGGAAAATAAAGATTATTCATTTCTGATCATGTATCCAGCCGATCACATGATCTCTTTGCTTATATGATGGATGACTTTAGGTGCTTTGTTGTGATAGATTGAGTGAACAACAGCGATAGTCCACCCATGATTAACACAGCAGAAAGAAAATTATGAACATAGGGAGTGAGTGTGGTAACCATAATTGCCGGAGGAAGGGACTTGACTTGATATAATTGTCAACTATACAATACATACACAATATATGCTGTGCTTGTAAAGTAAACTACTGTACTGTTACTGTAGGCAAGGGAGAGTTTCTGAACAATCACAACTTGTAGTATTTGGATTCCTCTGCTTTGCTACTCTGGCACGGACATGCTGTTCGAATAAAGTAACACTCTTCATGCACTGAGTGGCTGCTCTACATACACCTCTGCTATGTATGAGGAAGAAGATACTATCCAGGCTTCCAAAGTAAACGTCTATCATTCTTCTTAATGTCTCAATTGTAACAACTTTACTTGTTCTCAACAACCAAATGACACCCTTTTCATTTTATTTGGTAAACCACCGTCTTGACTTGCATTTGAGTTTCACTCAAATGATATATTGCAAAGCACACCACACATGAATTTTCTGATTCACCCACACAGGCAGTCATTTTTTCTTTCTCCTCCAACCATCCTTGCTTCAAGCAACCAGGCATCTGATTCCTTCCTATCAGCCACCTCTGCCTGCATTCAAAAACACGTATCATTCTTTACAGTCATAAATGTTACGACTCGCTCGTCCTTCCATTGACCCTAAGTTCTTTCCCTTTTCGTTCATCACATCCCTCAAGTTCATCTGATATGACTTGGCTTCACGATAAAAGTTTCCCAGCTGATTTGAAGTCAAATAGAGGGGGCCATTGCTTACTCGAGAACTACCGCAGCTAATGCTATTGTTAAGTCAAGGGTGACTGTCTTCTCTGTGATTGGCTAAAATGTAGTTCTAAATCAGTAACTGTTCTTAACAGTACAGTGTACTTGTAGTAGTGTACTGTCTACTGTACAGTACATCATACACTCCTTTGCGAGCCTACTCTAAAATGTCAATAAGTAAGGAGTATAATGATAACCACCGTCCGCCGCTGCTGAGCCATCCCCCTCAGCTCCTCCTGGTGGCACTTGTGGCGCCGCCGCATCCGCCCCTGGAGTGGACCCCTCCGCACTGCTGGCCCCGGCACTGGTGGTGGGAACTAGTGCCGCATATGATGTTGTGATGCCTAGAAAGTACAAGTCATATTTTTAGATACCATACACCACCCCCTATTTCGTTTCGTAATGGAAGAGAAAATGTTAAACAATTTTTAATTATGGGGACTGAAAAGAAGTCACGGTTTTCGGGAGGGTGTTAACTTATATGCTTAGCCATAACATGCAACTCTTTTTGGCACAACTGATGAATGCTTGCTCTTTAACGTGCAACATTTTTATAATTACAGACAGAACCAACTACTCCTCATCACCACCAGGAGGACTTGAAGTTCCAACAAGGTGAGGGCTCCTGAGTCCCGCACAGTTACTTCTGACTGAGGTATGTGGAAAGTCGAACTACACCTATCAGCAACAATGTCCTATTTCACTTGTCTATACTTCTGTATGTGCAGAATAGTCTCTGAAACACTAGCGGTATGGTATGTGCTACTATCAAATCAAAAAGCCAAGTACTAAGCTTATTCTTGGTGGACATTGACATTTTGTTGTTGGAAATTGTCAAAGCACTAACATTAAGAAGACTGGAATAGACAGCAAGGGCAACCCAGAGGACTGCACTGAGTGCCTCTAGAGCTATTGCTGGATCAGAGTTTTGTTTAACACCGTTTGCCGACTGGACAAGCTTAGCTACCTACACTGACCGACTCATAATAATAGTAAATAGTAGTAGCACAGAGAGTGATGGTAGAGAGGCAGGATAAGAATGTAGAAACAGTCTACAAGAAGATCAAAGACTATTTTGTAAAAAATAGAATTAGGAAACAGTTTGGAATGAATAGGAGCTGTAAAAGTTAGGGAAGTATAATTATATTAACAACAGAACAACTTACTGGGGCCAGCAGAAGAGCCTGCAGAGGACCGTTCCTGCCCACTCTGTTCCGCCGGATTCTGGGGTGTTGCTGTCTTCTTGCCCCTGGGAGGTGCTGATGATCATGAAATAAACATAAACATGGATGATTGTTTTTTTTAAATATTTGATTTCTTTGACCACAATCTAAAATTATCTCGGGGAACGGGCACAGCCATGTTCATTGTTGCTCTGTCCATGGCTGTCTTGAATACGAATGCACAATTGACATGCTTATCTTGGAATGTCCGGGGTTTAAATAATGCTAAGAAATGCCGGAATGTTATTGCTTACCTCGAAAGGCATCATATACAGGTTGCCATGTTGCAGGAGACTCATCTGCCCGCACAGGGCAGTGCCACTTTTGCGAAAAGATGGGCAGGAAACCGTACTTTTTCCTCGTATTCGACTTATGCAAGAGGTGTGGCAGTTCTCATCGCCCGAAGTGTGCCTTTTCAAAGATTTGGAGAAGTGGTAGACAGAGAGGGCCGTTATGCTTTGTTGTGGGGCAGGCTAGGCCGAGACATCTACTTGTTTGTATCCATGTATGCACCAAATGTTGATACACCTGCCTTTTTTACCACTCTATGGGGCAAGATTGTAGCTGTTGGGGCGCGACATGTGGTCTGGGGTGGAGACTTCAACTTAGCGCTGGCGCCCTCCCTAGACAGAGCGGATGGTGTTGGCTCCTATAAGCCTAGGGCCAGAGAGGCATTAGAGGGAGTCGTAGAGGAAGGTGGTCTTTTAGATGCCTGGAGACACCTACATCCTCATAGTCGGGAGGGTACACACTTCACTTCTCACACTGGGACATGGGCACGCTTAGATTACTTTCTGGTCACCAGGGGTATTGCTGCGGAGCTGGTGGGGGTGAACCATCTGCCAAGAACCTATTCTGATCACAGCCCTGTGTGTTTGCGGTTCCGCACTCCTGGGTGGGATAATTCGCGTCCGCAGTGGAGACTGCGCCCTGACGTACTTCTTGACAACCTGTTTCGCACTGAGCTGGGGGAGGAGATAGCAGACTTCTTTCCTAGAAATAAGGGGTCGGTTGAGTCAGTCAAACACATATGGGAGGCGTTCAAGGTTACTATCAGGGGTTTCTGCATATCTAAGAGCCACGGGGTCCTACGAGATATCTTGCATTCCATTACCACATTGGAAAAGGAACTACGGGCTCTGGAACTCCGCATGACATCAGACACTGACCCAGCACTGCATGCTACCTTTAGGAAGACACTATCAAGGTATGGGGAGGAGACTGCCAGAGAGGCGAAATATCGGGGTAAACATTGGATAGCCCGGAAATACTGTGAAGGAGATAGGCTCGGGAAAGTGCTTGCTGCGCTCGCGCAACCTTCACGGGTGCATAATACCGTACTGGAGCTTATTGATACCTCCGGCACCACTATTAGAGACTCGGATATGATACTGCACACGTTCACAGCACACTACTCCTCACTTTACACTTCCACGGCAGAGACAAATGCGCCGTATGCTGCGTACCTCAACGATGTGGCGTTATGCTGGCTCAGCGATGGGGACAGGGAATTTCTTGCGGCGCCTTTTGAGCTTGATGAGGTCCGCGAGGCCATCATGTCCCTTAAGAACGGCAAGGCTCCGGGACTTGATGGCATACCTGCCGAGTTTTACAAAGCCTACATCGACATTATGGCGCCCGTGCTCCGCGAGGTGTTTACAGAGTCCCTTGCTGACGGGATACTTCCCTGTTCTATGCGCGAGGTAGTGATCACCTCCCTCCTAAAGCCGGATAAGGATCCCACCTCCTGCGATTCTTACCGTCCACTCTCCCTATTAAACTGTGATGTCAAAATACTCGCTAAGGTACTGGCCACCCGGCTGTCGCTGTTAATGACCAGACTAGTATTGCCTGATCAGTCTGGCTTCGTAGCGGGCAGATCCACGTCCCATAACCTTCGTACCCTCTTCTCCTTGCTCCGCACGGTTCACCCCGACACTCCTGTGGCGGCTGTATTCCTCGATGCCACCAAGGCATTCGACTCGATCGAGTGGCCTTACCTCTTTTCGGTCCTTGCCAGTATGGGGTTCCCTAAATTGTTCCTATCTTGGGTCCGCCTCCTATATACGGATCCCGCGGCGAGGGTGCTCATTAACGGACGCCTGTCGCATCCTATTACACTCACAAGAGGCACCCGTCAGGGATGCCCACTCTCTCCCTTGTTATTTGCCATCGCGGTTGAGCCACTCGCCTGTCGCTTACGGCAGTTACATCGAGCGGGGGCGGTGCAATGCCTACAGCGCCAAATTGATGTATCCCTTTATGCGGACGACATTACGCTGTACGTTAAATATCCTGAGGCACACCTCAATCCCCTACTTCGGGAATTTGTCCTGTTTGGCGGGGTATCAGGAGTCCACATCAACTGGGCCAAATCGCAGTTTTTTCCCCTAACAGATGCGGTGCACGACTTCCCTCTCGATTACCCATTGAAGTGGTGTCGTGAAGATCTTCGTTATTTGGGAATCCGCATTTCTCGTGATAAGGACGAGACACTGCGATCCAATTATGGAGTGGCCATGACAAAATTGACTGCCTCCGTCGACAGATGGATCACGCTGCCGCTTTCCATGGCCGGAAGGGCCTCGCTCATAAAAATGGTGATTTTACCCCGCTTTCTGTATCTTTTCCTCAATGTTCCCTATTTCCCTGGTGCCTTTTTCTTCAAGACGCTCCGAACGGAGTTGCGCAGGCTTTTTTGGGGAGGCAAGTCCCCCCGGTTAAAATGGTCGACGCTGACTCTTCCCTATGACAGGGGAGGTTTTGATGTCCCAGATTTTGAGGCATACTACCAGTGCGCGCAGGCGCACTTTGCCTACCACTGGATGGCTCCTACCCCCTTCATGCCGCACATAGCAGTAGAAGACTGGATCGTGCACCCACTCCCGCTTAACGGACTAATGCACTGTACTGAAGCGTCCATCACTACACCGACTACCTCGGTTTCCTGCACCCTGGATGCGTGGCGCCGCATCACTACACGGCTATCGTGCCCATTGCTCTACTCCCCCAAGTTGCCGCTCGCCTATCACCCGAAACTTACCCTATTATCGGAGCCGGGTTTCCGACATCTCTGTGATAAACTGCTTGTCTCTTGCTGGGGTGATTTGTTCCATGAGGGTCACTTCAAATCAGCGGACCTATTTTTCAAAACACATGAGCGTACCCCCCTCGAGCTCTTTTATTACATTCGTTTGCGTGCGGGGATGCGCGACATCCTTCCCGATTACCCTAACGAGCCCGAGGTCCTGCCTCCGCTACACTTCCTCTTAGGATCGCAGGACGGGACTCACTTGGTCTCTGGGCTCTACCGTCAGATCCGCAGTGCTGCTCCGGAACCGGCATCCACTGCTCGGCTGCGCTGGTCTGCTGAGCTTGCCACTGATATTTCGGATGACCAATGGAAACATTGCTGTGCACTCACTTCCCGCATCTCTGCCAGTAGCAGATTAAAAATTATCCACTATAAATTCCTTCAGCGGGTATACTACACGCCAGTGCGGAAACATAGATTCGGGTTGGCAGATGATGACCGCTGTGAGCGCTGTCGCGCCGACCATGCTGATTTTCTTCATCTGGCGTGGGAGTGTCCCCAGGTTGCACACTACTGGCGACAGGTGACGGAGGTTCTTGCGGAGATGGTGGGGGAGGCGGTCCCTGCGGACCCTTTGATGGCCCTCCTCGGGTATACGATGCAGATGCCTAGGGATTGCAGGAAATTCATCGACATTGCCCTGCTCTTAGCCAAGCGGCGTGTCGCATGCCGATGGGGCAGAGGAAGGGCGCCCAAATTCAAGGACTGGCTTACGGATTTGGTATACTGCCAAGATCAACATACTACTTTTGCTGAACTGCTGCCTCCCTCGTGTCGACCCAGGGATATCTGGGATCCACTAGTGCGCTATCTGCTTACACGCTCGGATGACGGCGCTCAGTCGGAAAATCGATTTGTCATACCTTAGAACCCCGAGCTCTCCCATAGACCTGGCCTATAGTTCCTGATGCGATATCTGGGTTTCCTTGTCCGTGCCCCCCTGTACCCCTGAACGATCATTGACATTCTAGACTGTTCCACCTTGGCTGGCCTGTCCCTCCACCCTCTCTGTGCATGCATACTCTATTCCACACCCGCTGCGCGCTCTTACTTCTTCAGCGGGCGACATTCCGGGACATTATACACCTTCCTAGGACCGGCCCTTGTTGGTTTCTGTTGCGCTAGGGCAGGAGTTCTGGACACGAGATCTCACACACACCTCTGCTTGCCTAGATAGCCACGCCGCACCACTATTACTTGTCCTACTATACAGTCATGAACTGCCTCTTCGTTGCTACCTAGTTGGGGTGTTTTGTTTACTTTTCTGACTTTCAACAAAACAGAGAGAATCTTCTCTCGTAAAACCTCTGTTCAACTGCTGCTCATCCTTGCTTGTCCTACACCACCGGCTGCGGAACGAGTTTCACATGTATATATGATGCGCCGCCGGGCCCCCGGGATGCCGGCTACATGGCTGTGTACTGTTCATTCCACTCTGCTGCCGGCCTCCGGGTTGTAGGCGAACCCAGCTGTGTACTGTACTTTGTTTCATGCAATAAAGCAGAATTGAACCCCCAAAAAAAAGAAAAAATAAATATATAAAAAAAAAAATTATCTCGGGGAAACAAATTAGCAACAATTGCACTACATGTATTGACCTATCTGATCTGGTCAACTAGGAGGATACTAGTACAGTATTGCTGGATTCGCAGACCGTCTACTTGGAAAGTTATGTAAATCACTAACTAAACCAACAACAAAAAGGTTCTACTACGACTGCCAGCAATCAGCAGCACGCGACGTGACAGACACAGTCCGTCATTGTGATTGCAGACCACTAAAAAATGTCCTACTACTAATAACAAGTCATAATATACTCAACCTATCAATCCATCACTATCTCTTCTTCTTAGTGGCAGCAGGAGTACAAAGGAAGGACTAGTCTTGAGTCTCTAGTCTCTCTAGCATTACGCAGTCCTGTATAGTACTACACTCATACATATTCAGGCCAAATGAGCACAAAGTTGCAAACAAGTAAGCATAGTAGCAACGCCACTGAGGAGGCGAGCACCTGCAATCACAGAAGCTATTTAAACATTATTTTACCTGCAATGTAATCGAATAGGCAGCATTCTTGCTCTTCGGGAAAAACATATATTAGCAATATAACACAGAGCAGAAGAAAACAAAGTAGTTATTAAATAGCTACTCACCAAGGCCAGGGATCTCCACGCCTAGCAGATCGAGCAGGTCGTGCTCCCGGTCGAGGAAGTCGGCCCACCGGTGTGTCGCTTGGTCATAGGTGCGCCGGACCCCCGACTCCCTCCGCATGGCCCGGCATACCTTATCCCACCGCTGGCGACGCTCCCGGAGGCCATACCCTTTACCGGGCCTGCCCCTTGCTGCCACGGTCTTAGGGAGGTGGCGCAGAACAAAAAATATAAGAGGGGCCACCTCCACCGCGGTGAAAACCTCTCTACCCACTACATCCTCCCCCCTCAATCGCCCGCATGGGAGCCGGGTATGGGGTGCGGGACCTTTCCCCTTGCTTTTCCCGGCTCCCTTTGCCATGGTCCTGGGCGAAAGAAGAAAAGAATAGGGGAAAAAAATAAATAAATAAAAGAGGGAGCTAAACAAAAAAAGTAGTTATCAAAGTAGCAAAGAGTTGAAAACAACACAAAATATAGATCTAGACAAATAGAGAGATAGATAATGAGCAAAAAAGAGCAAAAAAAAGTTCAAAGAAACAAAGGATTGCAAAGATTGAAAGAGGATAGAAAAGCCATGCCCAGAACCATAGCAATGAATGAAAAACAAGATGGCCGCGCCCATTGAGGACCGTGTGGATAAGTTTGCGCGATATTCCCCCCCGCGAGCACGCAAAAACACACATGAACTCGTAATAGCGCCCCGCGCACAATGCGAGCATGCAAAGAGCGAAACGGAAATACGCAACGCGAACAAGATGGCTGCGCCCATGTACGACCACATGGGTAACTTCGCGGTCGGTGCGCTGCAAGCGGCCCACAAATACGCAAAAAACCCCACAAACACGCAAAAAAAATCCGCAAATTCGCAGATTTTGCGGATCGCGAATTTGCGGATTTCGCCCATACTTACAATTAATTACACTGTTGATTAATTATTTGCAGAGTACAATACCAAACTAAGTATAAATTTATCAAACCCTATACAATATCCCTTTATTATGCTTCCTTTAACAACTTCTTTTATATCACTTATTGATTTACTTGAATAATACATTTCATGTTGCAAGTGCTAAGGTACACTTATTGATAGTCTACACTGTGGATAGCATAGGTCACAATTTGAACCTCACTTTTTTTTCATTGCAAAACTGAATTTCTTTTTTGGAGACAAAAATGGCTACACCACTGGAAGAATCATCTGATTCTCATCATTTTGTTGCTGAAAAATTCATAACCATCGATTGTACTTTTTTTCCCCCTCAAAGTACACACAGCCCAGTATGCAACAGTCAATGCTTTGAATGCAGCCCGTTCACACTGAGGAAAATAATTTTTTGATCAACAATCCTTTTTAACAGGACTCTATTGGTTTTTGCATTGCCATCTTGTGGCAAACACTTTCACAGAACCCACCTGGTCGTTTTTCTTGATGTACGAGGAAAATTCTATCAGCACGAAAAAAATCAATTTTTGCAGGCCTGCATTTCTGCCCAGGAACTGTCACCCGCCCAACCCCCTGTTCTCTTCAGTTCATCAGAAAGCCACATGGCCCTCACCCCGAGTGAATGATTCATTTTTCCTCTCTTGCTCCCAGCCTGTTAAAACATCATTGACACAGTAATCAGGTTATCTAGACAATGGTCTGACTGCTGGACTCTAATCAGGGTAAATAAACAAATGACTTGAAAGACCAGGCTTTGATCAGGCAATTGAACAATGACCTGAAAGAAGAGCCCTGATCAAAGCAGAGAGGACAATGCTCTGTGTACCAAGCCCTTGACCAGGTCACCAACTTCAAGCATAGAGTGGCAATGCTCTGTGTACCAAGCCTTGACCAGGTCACCAACTACAAGCATCGCATTGATCAAGCTAACAACTATAAACACTGCCCTGATTGGACAATGGACTGACAGCCAAAAGAATGGTATGAGAAATGTATAAATGGCTTGTAAGCTACAGAGTAAAGTAGCAGCCTCCTGGGTTTTGTCTCCTGCTAGCTTGGGAATCTGTTCCATAGCCCGGGCTATTGAAATAAATCTGGGTTCCTCCTGCAGATGAAGGCTCCTGTGTCTCCTTTTACTACGTATGAAGGTTATGGAAGATTTGAGTGGTTTCCCCGCCACCGAGACCCTGTAAGTGGGTTAATACGGTTCTTCATATGGCACATGAATAGGGACTCCACGAGTACGGAGGTCAGGCCCGGTGGACGTGAGGAGGTGCACGGAGAGACTCCGACGGAGGCGCCCTACCCAAGGATTCTTGTTATATTACGGTAGACCGAACGACTCACCCGTTGTTCCTCCCCACCCGGTCATGGCCACTTGACCGGCTTCTCGCTGGAGTCCGCTAGCAAATAATTTCTGGAGCAGGACACAGCCCTATGCCTGCAGCAGAGAACAACCCCTGTAAGGTAAGGGTGGACTGATCATCCACCAAGTCTGTATGATTCTGTTATTGACTTTCGCAAAAGCCAAGCAAGCGAGGTAAATTAAAAAAACCCGCTGGTGTATGTATATTGACTTTTACCAAAGCCAAGCAAGCGAGGTAAATTTTAAAACCCGCTGGTGTCTGTTCTGTATGGTCCTGTATGAATATTGATTTTTTGCAAAGAATCAAGCAAGCAAGGTGAGTTTTGAAAAACCCGCTGGTGTCTGATATCTTTTCTTAAGCATGCCGGTCAGTAGTAAGTTCAAGAAATGATGTTGTTGTATGTGTAGACAGGACTCCCAGCTGGAGGCGGCGTGTCCGCTCCCTCCAGAAGGGACCCCTGGCCATACCATGTATGTTAAATATGGCCCTTCTGCCATAATGTTTTCCTCATTTTGGGTGAAATACACCAAGAAAAGTAACGCGGAGTTACAGTGGCCACTTTATGGCTCCTTTTCTCAGAGACAAATACTGGCCATAAGTACCTATTTTGAGGTTCTGGAAATGCTAGAAGATGACACATATTAGGCCTTAGATTACAGCTAGAGCAGTTAGGTTAGGCTTCTCAGAGCCCCATCCTCTTTCCTACCTGCAACCTGTAACCTAAGGGCCTTACATGAATAACAGGCTCATACCTCCTACTTGAATGGCTCCAGACACGTGTAGCGAGACCCTGAATTCTAAAGTCCACACTCTAGTATTTTCTGTTTTTCAATTTTTATTTCAAAGGGGCGGGGAATGCCAGCATTTGATCATTTTCATTAAATTTGTTTACTCAATTTGCATTAAAATACCAGTAGGAAGGTAAAATAGGGTTAAGTGGACACCCTATTAGCGGGAGCAGAGTGCACCAGAAGCCCCCCCATCAGTTCACCTATGCATTCCATACATACGTTTCAGGCCCTGCGTGCAGGAGATGCTCTTGCGCTTCCAGATAGGAGGGACAGTGGTGAAAGAGGGGAACATTTAATGCGCAGAAATACTTTAAACCTGCAGTGTTAGTGCCCCAGTGATGCACATTGTACCGGGCACGCTTATGTCTAGGGTTGCCCATTCGTGTGATCTGGAACTATCTACCCCTTTGGACCTTTTCTAGACTAGAATTATAGACATGGGTGGTTGAACAAAACCAAAGCATGCTTCCTACTGTATCTTTGAGGGTATGTGCACCACTGGGTAGTCGTTGAACAAATTTGTGCGTTCTGGGATTTGCTTCACTGGTTATTTCCGGCAAACCAATTGGGCTGACTCACCTGACGGTAATGATTTGGAACTTCGCTGGGTCGGAAATAAGCTACCCTAACTGTTTAATCTCTTTCCAATTACTGACGTAGGAGTTGGGTAATAAAAAAGGGGGAACATCTTTAATTAGGCTTTGGCAACTTCAGTACAACCAACGTGGTTGGTCAAGAGAGAACACGTCAGAAGTACACATAACAATGTCAATACTTTTGGGGTTTATCGAAAAGCAAAACAATGCTTCGGGTGATAATGAGGGTTCTCGTGCAGGCCACGGGTTTGCTTTTGGCGTCTGCACATTAAGGCACAATTAGGTGCCCCCACCCCCCACCCCCCTCACACACATAGAACAAGGTAGTTTTTACAATCCCAGCCGCTGACCCAAATCTGTTTTGTCAATTGAAAGCGCAGCCTGAAAAGTGCAATTAATTTCCGCCACCCCCCAATTTCCTTGGTCACAAGATAGTTCCTGACGCCAGAAAATTAGGGGGTCATACGGGCAGCAAATTGAGGAACAAGGCGGCACTAATTCCTTACAAGATCCCAACTGCACAGCCCCCTTCTCCCCCTCCTCTACGTCGAAGTTTTCAAAATCCTACAGTATTTGGGGGCAGGGCGTGGGCGGGGTTTCGCTGGGCTGTGAAACTATGTGAAAGACTGCAGACCGGCAACGAGGCTGCAGGAATGTGCACTTTTACATGATATATGTGTGTGGGTTATATTTGTACTTTCGGGTGGGTGGGGGCCACAAAATGCATGCTGCAGTGCAAATAAATTCCTAAAAATGTGCAATATACAAATACAGACTGGGTAACGAAGCATTTGAAATTCTACGGTCCATATGTGTGTGAATCCTGTGTTTTTAAAATCACAGATTAGGGTTTTAGGAAAGTATTGCT